>NC_071092.1:9848750-10478571 GCF_027358695.1 Spea bombifrons | reverse complement strand
TTTTTATTAAATGCACTAAAGGGTGTTATTTACAAGAAGGGGCTTAACGTCTTTTTATTTGTCTCACAGCATACAAAACTGATGTGTTGCTGTCTTGGAATTATGACCAGCTGTTATTTTGACAGTAACGTCTGTATTTGGATGGTAGGGACATTAGTCTGTCTGCGGCTTCGGAACTCTTTGCGGACAATACCAGCTACGCAACAATCTAGGAGCGCCCGGTGAGGCTGAGAGTGTTAATAAGGTGCTGGTTCGTGTTTCAGCACCCTGGACAGGGCTATCTCAGAGATGGTGGATGCCCCTGGCCGTGGTGCTGAAACTCCCACATCGTGCTTAAAAATGTAGAAAACTATTTGAACAGGTTTTATTTATTTCCAAGACAGGTTGGAAACCAGGGAGTGATTTTTTTCTAGACATGTCTGCAATACATGGAAAGCTGCGTATTACTCTATGTAATATGCAAGCTCTTGGGAAGATGCTGACATGCTTCTAATGTCTCTTCAACGTTCTTTGCCTGCTCAGATATATTTTCCTTTCCTCTCCTGCCCATCCAAGTCCTGATGTTGACAACTTTAGTTCATCAACATGGTGTTGATTTTCAGGCAGTTTACTACTAATCTGGGCACATAAATTGTAGGCTAATATTTCACGCTCTGCTTGTTGCATCAAGATAGCTGTTTATTTTCACATCTGTCCCTGGAAGCCATTGGAACCCACAGTATATAAATAATAATAATTAGTGGGTTTTTTTCCCCTCAAATGGCCTTTTAATTGTAGTGGAGATTATAGTCCAATGTACAACATTATTTTTTCTTAGCAATTTATCTTGAAGAATGTCCTCTGTTATGTCATACAAAATGTATCAGCATTCAACCTCCGGGAACGTTGCTGTGGTGACCATAGTCGTGATTTATCTCGAAAGCAGGAGCAACTTTGGACTATGGGGTTTGCTCTGTGCTCTATTTCTTTAACCACATACTATAGTTTTATCTGTTGAATTGAGGGTTTGGAGAAACACCTTGGAGATAACACAGTAAATTCACTCTATGCCAAAAATGACCATACCATGACTTCAGGGAGGACTTGACAATGCATTTCCACCAGGACCATCAGCACTCTGCATCCGTGGACTTAAAATCCACATTGGAATGATTGGAGTTCCTGAGGAATCCAACCGAGTTACATTTTAAAGCCCAGATTAAATTCCATTTACACTGTGGCTCCATGGGGTGAGTTGTGTTTGTTGATGGTTATTGGACTGACTTGGTCAACCCAGGGATGACTGGTCGCTTCACTTCTAATGAACTAGTCTGACATGTAGCTGTAGATTATTTGGAAAATCCTTTTCCAACATGAAATGTTTGCCCAAGAAGATTGTGAAGGGTGATTGTGACAGTGACAATTTAGGGTACCCAACTGAGCATAAGGTGAGATGGGGCTTTCAGGCCTTTTTGGGTTCAGCTGACCTTTTGTGACTGTGTGTGGTTTTGCGTGTATGGTTTGGAGTCCCCAGAACAGCTCATAAGCCAAAACACACAAATGTTATTATGCTTTCCTTTCCAGGGACCCGCAATCATGTAGCAATGCAAATTGTCGTCCATCTCCGCAAACCCAGGAGGAACTGGTAATATGCTTAGCTAAGGGTGGGGGTTTGTGGAAGGGATGGAATTACGCTTCTGGAAGGCCTGGTTTTTACAACCTGAAATTAGATTTTTTTTCTCTTACACTCTCTGACCTTTTTCCCTTTAAATAAAATCCATTGTATTAATTTTTTCCATCAGCCGGGCCAACGGAACATAGTAGATTGGGCTGGAAAGGTCAGACTCTGTGTAACTGCAGAAATGCGGCTTAGTTGATGGTTTTTCCCTCAGGCTGTTTGTATGATTTTTATTTTTTTTATTTGGATTAAGAATATTATCTGCAATGTACCATGTACCGTCTGCAGAGCGGCATGCGTATATACCTTGCTGTGTTAAGACGGCTAACCTCATCGCTGATCTTTCTTAAATGCCGTAAAACAGCAGCCGAACATTTGACATGGGGACATGCTCTACAGACGTATACTAGTAATGCTGCAGAACAATATGTGTGTCCCAGTAATACTGCAGAGCGATGTATGTGTGTCCCAGTAATACTGCAGAGCAATATATGTGTGTCCCAGTAATACTGCAGAGCAATGTATGTGTGTCCCAGTAATACTGCAGAGCGATGTATGTGTGTTCCAGTAATACTGCAGAGCGATGTATGTGTGTCCCAGTAATACTGCAGAGCGATGTATGTCTGTCCCAGTAATACTGCAGAGCAATGTATGTGTGTCCCAGTAATACTGCAGAGTGATGTATGTGTGTCCCAGTAATACTGCAGAGCAATATATGTGTGTCCCAGTAATACTGCAGAGCGATGTATGTGTGTCCCAGTAATACTGGAGAGCGATGTATGTGTGTCCCAGTAATACTGCAGAGTGATGTATGTGTGTCCCAGTAATACTGCAGAGCGATGTATGTGTGTCCCAGTAATACTGCAGAGCAATATATGTGTTTCCGAGTAATACTGCAGAGCAATGTATGCGTGTCCCAGTAATACTGCAGAGCGATGTATGTGTGTCCCAGTAATACTGCAGAGCGATGTATGTCTGTCCCAGTAATACTGCAGAGTAATGTATGTGTGTCCCAGTAATACTGCAGAGTAATGTGTTTGTCCCAGTATTACTGCAGAGCAATGTATGTGTGTCCTGGTAATACTGCAGAGCAATGTATGTGTGTCCCAGTATTACTGCAGAGCAATGTATGTGTGTCCCAGTAATACTGCAGAGCAATGTATGTGTGTCCCAGTAATACTGCAAAGCGATGTATGTGTGTCCCAGTAATACTGCAGACAGTGCAGAGCAATGTATGTGTGTCCCAGTAATACTGCAGAGCAAAGTATGTGTCCCAGTAATACTGCAGAGCGATGTATGTGTGTAGCAGTAACACTGCAGAACAATAAATGTGTGTCCCAGCAATACTGCAGAGTCATGTATGTGTCCCAGTAATACTGCAGAGCAATATGTGTGTCACAGTATTACTGCAGAGCGATGTATGTGTGTCACAGTAATACTGCAGAGCAATGTATGTGTATCCCAGTAATACTGCAGAGCAATATATGTGTGTCCCACTAATACTGCAGAGCAATGTATGTGTGTCCCAGTAATACTGCAGAGTGATGTATGTGTGTCCCAGTAATACTGCAGAGCAATGTATGTTTGTCACAGTAATACTGCAGAGCAATATATGTGTGTCCCAGTAATACTGCAGAGCAATGTCTGTCTGCAGAGTGATGTTTTTGCTTTCATCTAGTACCCTACAAAGCTAAATGTGCGAATGCTTCCAGCACAATCAGGGTATTATATAAGCCTAGAAAAAAATATTGTGTTCCCCGCAGAGCAGAACGTGTGTGCAGCAGAGAAATATTGGAGTATTTCTGCAGAATAATAGGCTCGTGGAACTCCTCCCCAATTACAGAGCAGAGGGACGTGTGTACACGATGCAGGTGTTCTGCGCCCCTTATCTGCGGGCTGCGCCGGCGCTGCTCTGGCTGTTCAGGGTTACATGCTTTGCCCCCATCACTCACTGCCAGCGCCTGCTGAGCGCCATCACTTATTACGCCCACAGAGTATCCGCCTCTCAGGTACAGCTCTGCTAGTGCTGCTCAATTATCAAATGTTCAGCACTAACGGGGAAGGATTGTCTGTGCTGTAGATGAATGTCTAGCTGGGGCAAATCAGTAATATCAGGGTATCTTTGGGAAATGTTTGTTTATGGCTGTGCATGCTTACAATATTTCCCAGCGTATAGAGATACTCCCTGCAATATTTATTACGCTACGTCATAAATAATTAACTATCGATGAAATCAAGTTTCATTAGACACAAGAAACCATAAAGGGAGGGGACCTTACAACCGGGATAGAGACAAGAGTATAGGGGGATTGTGTATGAAGAATAATCCTGGTGCAAATGTATAAATGTTGTCTTGTCGTCATAGCAACCAGTGGCACGATCCAATAAGCATCCTTGTTCTATTGGTTGCTATGCTGATAAAACCACTTTTTAAAACATTATACCGCAATGGGTCCTTACAAATAATCCTATAGTATCCTCTAATGCTAAATAATGTATATGATATCTGATGGGGGTGACGAGGGATCTGATATTATATATCTAGAACAAATCAGCTACAATTTATTGGTGCTCTTTATAAGAATTACACGTTCTGCAAAGGATATCTATATACTTCATATCATTTATGTACCCCATAAAACCAGTGGTTCTCGTTAAAACAAAGCACAGATAATGTTAACGAAACAGCCCATCCTCCAAATTGGATTTTTAGTTTTTAATGCATATTGGGCTCCATTTTGCATAGACTCCAATACATTTTCTTGCATGTAAATTGGGCCGTGCATTGTTTAGTTATTGGAGTAAAAATGTTAGCTCAGCTTCCATTAACTGGTATGGAAGAAGCATACTGAGGTATGCTCTCTGCTTTTAGTACAAGCAGCTGGGGGAGGAGCTAAGACTCATTCACTCACTCCAATAACTAAAGAATGCCTGCCCTGATGTGCATGGAATAAAATGCATGTAATCCATACAAACATCGACTCCAGTCGGCATATAAAATGAAAATAGGGTAGAGAGCTCCTTTAACGATCGGGTTGGGGTTGCATCAATGTCTGATGTCAATAGAGTCACGTCTGTGGGCGTATGAAATCTATCTGTGTTTAGATACAATTGTATACAATTTAGTGTCAGATGGGTTACTTATTGTTGCCGGTATTACTACAGGGTTACTTGGTTGGGAAATTATGTTAGAGTTCCATGCTAGAAAATGGCAAAGAAAATGTACCTTCACGAGTATACGTAGCTCGGTATTACCTGGGGATGTACTGTGTTACACAAACATTTTATTCATGTTATTTTATATTTAAATAGGTATTATTTGAGGTGGAGTAGGCTATTTCACTTATTTTGGAAAATAAAAAGTATGCACAAACCCAGAATTCTGTACTTCTCAAAATGAAATTGCATCGTGCAGACGCAAAATGGAGGGAAATTGTCTTTACTAGATTTTTTTACCAAAGTGAAATGACGCGGCCTGTTTTTGTTCAAAGTATAAAATTTGTGTCTGTTCTGTATTCTGAAGGAGATAAGTCACATGATGCAGTTCTAGTTCTCGGGGCTAGATGGACCAGTAGCTAAACTTTACCCAAAGCAACAAATTGACACATGCTATCTAAAAACACCTTCCTGAGGCATAAATATTGGGGATTCCGTCACACTATAGCCATATATCGGCTTAGTCCCCACTAAATTAGAGTAACCCAAGTTTGGCGAGTCCTCTCTAATGCCAACATGACTCTAGTGCTTACAATGGAGCTGAATCAGTGGGACTGCCCTTTAACCCACTGAGACTGTAGACACCATTAATGAGGCATCTGTGTGATAGGTGGAGGGTGCTAAAAAGCCCAACAGATTGGATATGCGTTTAAGGGTGTGCTTCCATTTATGTAATTTTTGTAAACATTACCATCCATATGCTATGAAGACCATTTAAAGGCACGTCGATGGTATCAGTTGGCCATCGGTAATGCATGGGTCTGAGAAATCTATGCGGTGGGCTACCAAGAGCTCTCCCTCTTCTGGTTGAGTCGCTTCATAAAGGGGAGGAAGCTACATGTATGGGAGTGGCTAGACCCGGGCAGCCTTAAGTGGGCTGGGAGTAGGAGGGGACATTAGTGCAAGTGGGTGTGGCCAAGTGCCCGTAAAAAGAGGAAAGATTCCAGGTCAAAACGGGACAGTTCCCAGGTATGATAACATGTGTTTCCATTATTATATTACGAGGAAAGAGACAAGGCAGCTTAGCAAATGTGATAAACCTGTCCTAAAGCAGTACGTCCTAAAACATGTTACAGGGTCCTGACTATCGGGTTAAAGAAAAAGGACCAGCCCGTCCCGTACACCCTCTATTAAATAAGATTGGCGTAAAACCTTTTGAGAAAAATAAACGTTTATATATAAAAAAAACAGCCTCTTATGTTTGGGAAAGGTGTATATAATATATACCCCAAAAATCCTGTGTGCCACAGAGAAAACCCATCATTACAGAGAAAAAACATGGCTTCTTGGCCACCATTGTACAGGCTTGATGTGATCAGCTGGTAATAACTGTGTATTGATCTTTTTGTATAATAATACAATTTTGTATAATAATTATTTACTTATTATTTTATAGAGATTGGCTGACGCCGCAGAGAAGTTTCAGAAAGCCCACCGCTGGCAGGACAACATCAGGGTGAGTGCATCGACCATCCCCTCTCCGCTGCCCTTCCAGTCCTAACCTTCTGTGTCCATCTGTCCGGCTGCTCCGACGACACACAGACCCTTCACAGTATAACATTAAATAAAAAAGCCGCCATAACATATAGGTGGGTCACAATTTCAGTTATTTCAAACACTTGGCGTCTTTACATTTCTTTCAGTGATACGCATTACTCTACATTCACTCCATTAAAATAACATGAAATGGATCAGACATACAGCACAGACGGGGTTAATATTGTAAATCACTATTGTAGCTGGAAATGGCCCTCTATCCCTCCCATTACTCTTGTGTTACTCTTGTGTTACAATGGCACGTTGTGTTCCCTAATCCAAGTATGTAATACCGTGGTCTGGCTGATCACAGACATGGGACACGATAAATAGCACAGTATTGTTTTCCCCGATTCTGATAAAATTCCAGCCATTTTTGTAACTGTCGTATAGTGAATAACAAAGGCAATGTTCAGAAGATGCACCCCTAAAAAAAATGATGTACCCTGCCACGGGGCCAGACCGACTGTTTAGTGTGGACTGTACATGCTGGCCGGCTGAGCATTCTAGGAGGTGTAGTAAGCAGCTGCTGGACCAGCCGAGTTTGCCTTTTCAGACCCCGTGTACTATAAATGTTCTGTTTGTCGCATTTCTTAGTTTCATTCTTACGTGACATTTTGTTACAGTGATATCCCACCCAGGAGCTATGTTTATGTGTTATGCTTCCACCTATAGCTCCTCTCTGCTCCAATCATTCCTCTCCGTTTTTTGCCCTCTTTCTGGGTCTTAATTCTGTTTCCCGCTGTTCTCTTTGTCTCATTTTACTTCCTTCTCTTTCTTTCTCACTTTTTCTATTCTCTTTAATGCTTTCACACTTTTCTCCTCCTCTGGCCTTTGCTCTTTTTTTCCTTCTCTGTCTGTCTCTCTTTCTCTCTTTTCCTGTGCTCTCTCTTTCCCTCTCTTCCTCTCTCGCTTTTGCTGCTGCCAGCCCTAATGAAAGTGAATGAGGTAATTTTGATCTCATTTTCGGTTGCCCAATGTCAACGCGCAGACATAATAACAAACAGGAGGTGAAGGGCACTCAGGAGCACAGGCCCCTCGCTGGCAGAATGTGACATGCACAGCCTAGGTGTGCCGGTGAGAGAGAGAGAGTGGGGAGAGCAGACAGGAGAAAAATCATGAAACAGAGAGAGGAAAGTAGGAGAAATCATAGATACAAAGAAGAGGGGAACAAAAGGTTGAGGGCCCCATTGTATTAACTGACTGCCTGATACTAAAGTTTGCCATAGGAGATGTAAAAGAAAGCCAAGGAGACTCGCCAGCTCTATTTATTGAAGGAGCAGTCATGCCCAAAACCTTATTTTGAGAGATTCGTGAACTGTTGTGTAGAATGTGCCCATTCCAGGCAGTCATGGTGTGTTCTTTCAGGGTCATTTGCCCTCTCTTGAGGTCGGTGTGTGTGTGGTCGGTGGAGTCTGCATTGGTGCCACAGCTGAAGGGTGTATATGATGGGTTGTTTATCTGAGTGTGGGTATGAGGTGGCCATGCTTGGTTGAAATCTGTTCCATCTGCCTTCACAAATTCTCGGTGCAATGTAGCTGCGGCCAACTCCTGCTTGGCATGTTAAGAGTTAATGTACAGATGTTCTTGGAAATATCAAGAGCACCTGCGAGTCTCTCCACAACAATGACTCCTCGGCTATAACTGATAAATTGCTGCCAATTAGCTGGCCTCCCGTTTTTAAGACCGCGTCAGCAGATGTATGCCGTACTCACGTAGATATAAAATGCCCATTAAACACAGGGCTTTAAAACAGTCTTGAAACAAGGTCTTCCATTGGCCGCGCAATCATTGTTAGTGCAGAGGAGTATATGTTATGTTTCCTGTATGTTTCTCAGAATGACGTTGGTATGTTTGTGGCGTGTCCTCCTAAATGGGATTCATTCTATGTTCTCAGGCACAAATATAAGGCCCTGTGGATTGAGCTTCTGTGTGCCTACACGTGCACATCAATCACAGCAGCTCCCACGTGGCTTATTCTGCTTCTACATATGCTAGAAGAAATGCAGACCCTCTGAGTGCGTCCGCGTCCTGCAGTGCAGTAACTGTAGACAGTCTGAGCATTAATTGTGTAGTTTGCTTGTGCGGCTGCCTTTCCCTCCCTCCCAAACACTGATTGTGTCCTCATCCAGATGTCCAGTTCCCCTCTCCACCTCTTCAGTCATAATGCAGCATTGCGAGAGCAGCCCCTGTGATCCCTCACTGCCCGGCACAGACAGATGGCTGAGAGGTGCGAGGCGTGACAAAGCTCCGAGACACAAACTCACCCCCTCCCTGGCTTTTACCCATCTCGCTGATTGCACCCCCTATATGACTAGTCCTAATCATTCTGATTGCTCGGCTGCTGGCGGTGACGGAATGCACAGTTGTTCCCGGCTTCCTTGTGTTGCGGTTTCCCAAGGGAGTTCTCTGAGGGTGTCAAAAACACCATTATAGGGACATATGGTCTGTCATGCTACCTGCATTTGTTTTGAGTAAACTAAGTAAAGAACAGACAAAGACCAGTATGCGGTAACCAGACAGTAAACAGTTGCTGCAGAATTGGAATCTGCTCACTCATCCTACTGCCCTTACTTCACCCATCTTGTCTGCATTTTCACTTTAGCTCTAGATGATGGATAGGCCGGCGCCCGCACATGCCCTCCAGAGATTGCATCTAACCTTTAATAGTGGGCTGAGAGACACTTAACCAGCCTTCTGTGTGCTAAAAACATCTATTTGGGGTATTATTATTATTTATTGTTTTATATAGTGCTATCAAATTCCGTAGCGCTGTACAATGGGTAGACAGGACAAAACAAGTAGTACGTAACATAACAAATTGACTTACAGAGACAACAGGTGAGGAGGGCCCTGCTCAAACGAGTTTACAATCTAGAGGGATTGTATTGTACTCGGTACTACTACAGAATGTTTCCCGGGTATGTTATACAGTTCTAAAAGCAGTAATAATGTGTATAGAAATAGAAATGCAAGTGTTTGTAAATTAAATTATATAAATAAAAATATGTTTAAATAAATCCTCTGCTCGGTTATATTAACAGCTACCAACAGATGACAATATCAGCTGGTAAAGCCATGTGTATTAGAAATGCTACTGAGCACCCTCCTTAATTAAAAGTGTCCCTCTTTAGCCATCTCAAACGTTGGGACGTATGCCTTCTCATAATATAGTATTAGTTGTGTTGTCAGTTCTTAATATGGGGGAAAAGGATAAAGGTCAGTGTTGGTTTATGATGGGACCCTCTTGAAGCCATCAGCTTGAATAATCCACATCCAAGGATGAAGGGACCCTCATGCCTCCTGATGCTGTTCCGAGCCTTTCTTTTTGCACACATTTGCTTTGCCGTGTCATGCTCTTCATTCTGTCTGCGCCTCTGAATTGATCTACTTGCCTCACAATGCAGACAGCCCTACATAGCTTTGAGCAGATGTGCATTACAATGTGCTCCTGTGGGCTGCCGGACTGATAGACACCACAGGATGGCATTATCTGAATGATGGTGCCGTCAGCCTCAGGCTCATTGTGGGGTAAAGCTATCTCATTATCCTCTTCTCTCGTAGAAATGAGATGTCTCATTTCCTGTAGATGTGACATTCAGATAATTACATTAATGGCATCAGTCTGCTCTGGGATGACATGCCCATTACTTATATACATTCAGTTCATTCTTAAATGGCTTTGTTTCATTCTTATGAAAGTTTTTGCTGGTTTGCTACACCTTGGCTGTCAAGGACTGGTCCATACAGACGACTGAAATGACCCAGAGCACCCAATGATGGTGTTCAGGAGATATTGCGCAGTAGCGGAGTCGGACAGGGCCTGGTGCAGGGAGACTGCACTCTCCAGGGTGTTGAGCACCTAGGGTTGTGCGGCCACATACCAGGGCCCTGACATAGCAGCGGATGTTGTCCAGAACAAAACAAAGTGATATCCTGCAGGCACCCTGGAGCAGGCATGAGACATAGCTCAACAGAGAAAGGTGCAGGATGCTGTAAGCTGGGAGTAGGGATGCTAAGCAGAGTAAAAGCAGAAACATAGCAAGCAAGGGGGACAGAGCAAGAAACAGGGAGACCGAGAAAGAAACATACAAGACATACATGGTACAGGACACAACTGAGGACAGGGAAACAAGGCAAGGAACACAAGGGATGGAGTGAGGAGCCGAGATCCTCAGACGCTTCTCTTTTAGGCAAGGATAGGAAATCTTAAACTGGGACATGGGGAGAGAAGAGAGGAACCAAGATCCTCAGATGATTCAGGGAAAAGAGGGCAAAGATACATAAAAGACTGACACACATAAATATAGGAACTAGCCTAGGCTTATATGATAACAATTGGAGATTCAGTCACATCTTATGGCCACATTTTATGCTTAGCCCACCACTACGCCAGTAGTACTCCAGTATTCGGTCGGTCCTAACACTAAACCCTGCCTACTGAATTACAGAAGTAAACCGCAGAGCACAAGGAAATCCAGGAATGGATACAGCAAAGGAGGAACTGTAGCGAGATGTAGTGGACAATGTCTGGAATGTACATCACACAATTCATCCCCAAGGAATTACACAGTGACACGACGGGGCTTGGTCTTTGGTGCCTATGTGGCATTTAGTATAGTATCTGCCACAAACTTTGTCGTGGTGTACCCCTAGGAGCTGAATGAATCTGATGTAGTATTGAGGTTCACCTTATATTAAGAAAAACGATCAACTATTTAAAACTTGGAATCCTACAGAGCTTTATCATTATTTATTATTTTGTGTCCGCCTTGCTCATCTGCCCTTGACCTTGACCATCAGTAATAGGTCACAGAAAACTTGCGAAAGGAGCATGTGATGGTCGGGGGTAGTCTCTGGCTGGAGATGCTTCCTTCACCAACCTACCTTGCATCTGCCGTGAAGGATGCACACGGGTATATTTTTCTGCTGGTTAATAGGTTTGTATGCTGACGAATGATCTTCATCAAATGAGAGTCTTTATAATGTTTGATATAATGTCAGCTTTCATTACGCTCCAGGGCGAGGAGAAGAGAAGGTGGGGAGGGCTGAGGCACAGTACAGGAGAGGGGGGGTAGAGAATATAGTGGGGGTGGGGGACACCAAGGTAGGAAGCTATGGAAAGAGTGGCAATGAGATAGGACACAAATGCGTTAGTGAGGAGGAACCTGCTTTTTTGTGATTGGGCACTTAAAGAAATATCCGAACCTTTCCCTCTCCCATAATCTTCTGCCAGCACTGGGAGTTGATCAAGGAAAATTGGAGTTATAATCCATCTATAGATTTCATATTCTTTTCACAACATGTTTTATCAAGCATGCAAAATCTTCCCAGATTACACAAGACTGTATAAACCCCTTCATTTTCATAAAAAGAAGTCGATGTACGAGTATATTATTGGTACAGTGTGTCTCTGTATTAGTAATGTAACAAGTGGCATATTTTGTAACAATCACACTTTTATTGGCTAAATGAAATGCGTTAGACTAACATTTTTCGAGAGACTTGGTTCTGTTCTTCAAGATGCTCTGTTATTTTCATAAAGTGGCAGCGTATTCCAGAGCACTGTCTACAGGTACAGCGAACATGGGAATTAATATTGAACATAACGTGATAATGTATGCTGATACAAAATGAAGTGCTGCTTGGGTATTTACACATAAGAAGAATATCCAATTAGGGCTAGTATGAGAAAAGATGATAATTGCTTCTAAGACAATTTTTAGGAATTTTCGACTTCTGATGGAGGCCAAAAGCTGCTTCATAAAAGCTAATGTAGACTAAGACCTTAATCAGTCATTGGTCTTGCCTTAGATTCAGGACAATGACTATGTTAACCTCTACCATTTTTGCTGGGAGGCTGTTCCACTTATCTGCCACCCTCTCAGTAAAGTAAAACTTCCTTACACTAGATTTAATATTATTTGTTTATCCTGCAAACCATTGACCATTTTAGTAGCCTTCTTCTGGACTCTCTCCAGAATGTCCTTGTCCGGTGTCATAGATATAGACTCACATACTCTTGTTCCCATACATACAGTATAAATATAGCTTCATAAACTATAATTGCAATGAAATGTTTAAACTATGTGCTGCTGAATGGCAGCTTCCATGGGTGTTTTTTTTCCAGGGGAGAAACAGAAGGTAACATACATATCAAGTAGGAAAATACGCTGGGGAGGAAAAAAAATCGAACACTGGAGCCAGGAGGGGAACGAGACTGCAGATTACACCTTCACTCCCCTTGTTGGCTTCTAGCTTTGAGAAAGGTCAGGGGCTATAGCTGCTGGGAGAGATAAGGCTGCATGAATTGATGGGTAAGCGTGTCTCCTTACTGTGACTTTTATTGCAGTAAGCGCTCCCCACCAAGGATGACAAGCAGTAAGGGCAGTTCACCCAACATATTAGAAAACTAGGCCTGTTACCTAACACAGCAAGAAAGAGCGGATGCTGGGAGCCGTTCCGAAGCAGAGCTAGAAAACACATTAAAAGTGTTTTTTTCTACCTCACATATTGCACGTAGAAACCGAAACCCACTTTAATGAGCCAAACAAATAATAATATACATGTCAAAGTTTTTATGTGATCACCCACTTCATTTAAGGAGATGCTACAGCGCTGTGAAAAAGTGTTTGCCCCGTTCCTCATTTCTTCTATTTTTCCATATCTGTCACGATTAAATGTTTGAGATCATCAAACGAATTTTAATGTTAAAGAAAGATAACCCGAGTAAACATAAAATGCAGTTTTTAAATGATGATTTCATGTATCCAACCCTACCTGACCCTGTGTGAAAAAGTAATTGCCCCTTTAGTTACTAAATCAACTGGTTAAACAAATTTCATTGATAATTGGGTTAAATTTCACTAGACTTTCCCAGGCATGATTACTGACAGCCCTGTTGAATCTAAACGTCAATTACACAGAACCTGCCTTGCAAAGGGAAGTCGGCTATAAGGTCCCAAAAAGCAGCACATGATGCCGTGATCATCAACAGATGAGAAACAAAGTCATTGGCATCTATCGGTCTGGAAAGGGTTACAATCCATTTCTAAGACTCTGGTTCCTCAGCGAACCACCATGAGAGCCATTATCTACAATTGGAGAAAACTTGGAACAGTGATGAACCTTTCCAGGGGTGATCAGCCTACCAAAAATGGCATCCATGGGAGAGTTGCAAGGTGAAAACCACTGCTCACCAAAACACCACGGCATTGTATGTACCATTGGAATATGCATGTCAACGTTTTGTGTGACCACTAGACTTTTGCAAACTGGACAAACTATTTGGATACATTTTTTGTTTGGTTTCATGTTTGATCCATTTGTTTCATATGAAAATCAGGGTTTTTTTTACATTCTGCCCCATGGTTAACTTCCCCAAAATGGCGAGGCTTCCAGGCACATCCTCTCTTCTGATTGGAGAAATGTGAGAGGGGATATGTCCATTCCTCCAATCGTCGGGAAGAGAGTGTGCCCGAAAGCTGCACCATTTTGCCGAAGTTCACCTGGAGGTCATGTCTGGTTGCCCATGGAGAAGCGGACGAAGAAAGAACACTTTTGGAGATGCTGCGAGGAAAGAAAAAAATACAGAGGAAAGAAGAATGCAGATGTACAATAAGTAGCAGAGCTGTGTGAGACAAAGACAGGGAAACGAAAACAGTCTGTAGAAAAAGTAGGGAGATATTCCGACAGAGAGTGAATGAGAGTGTGAGAGAGCGTGAATGAGAGAGTGGGTGAGTGTGTGAATGAAAGTACCAATGAAATTCTTCTTTTTCATTTGTGTAGTTGTGGTCCCTCCTCGTTTTCAGGGATTCATATGAATTGCCAAAATTGGCAAATTTCATTAAAATTCATGCAAATGCACATTATTATTTATATAGCGCCACCATATTCCCCAGCGCTTTATACCTGTTGTAAAAGTGGTACTTTTCGCCTATTACAGCGATCTCTCCCTTACAAGTCTATACCTTCCAACACAAGACAAAAGCTATTCCCGGTTTAATCTCTCATTCTTGTCTAAAGAAGGAGGCTTGTTTCATGGGGTGCGGCTGGAGATGCAACGAGGAGGCAAAGCCACCGCAAGATTATTTTTGTGTTCTATTTATACAACTGAGGAATTTAGAATAACAATAACGTATAGTGTTGACAAAATGCAATTTATAAATGAATTTCTGCTGTTTCTATACACATTATTGGGACTTTTAAGGCTGTAGAACCCAGTGATACATTAATTCCCAGCAAACATGATGACATTTTTCATTTCGCTACAGGTCCATCTTAGCGAGTAATACGTCCCCTATCAATGATAAGAAAACGGCTATGTGTTTCTCATTGAAATGCCCCACAATACCCCCCCCCCACTCCTTATCCTTTATTTTTAAGCTACACAACATTGAACCTCATTGAATTTCAGTGTTTGCGTTCTTCTTCTATCTCTATCGTGGCTTAGGACTTATGCACTGAATGAGTCCTGTGTTTTTTAACCATAATATGAAGAGTATTGATTGTGATTCGCCCTAATAACAGGGTTCTAGGGGAAGCTTGGATCTCTCCCATAATCAAGCCTTAAGCCCTTGATTTTGTCACGGTTCAAAGCCTGCATCCATTCTATTTTGCAGTTAATATGTAGCAGTAAATATCCTCATTCTCATCACCTTTGTATCCCCGGCTATCATTTTATTTTTTTTAACTTGCCTTCAGCTATGGATTTTGCTTCCATAAGCGAGTGTAGCCCGAAGACCCCAGGTTTGCCTGACTTGGAAGTTAGTTGAGGTCATGCAATATTTATGGCAGCGGTGGATCATAATCATTATGTGGTATATACTATTAGGATCATCCCATAAATAAAAGATGCTGCAGGCGTCCTATTGCATGTATCTTAAGTATTTTATTTTTATTTGATTTGATTAAGCTTTAATCGAAAAAAAACCCCCAAAAATTGCCGCTGATCAGTGCTATATATTGCGGAATCAATGGCCTTGCCCCCAAGGCTTACATTTAGTCATTTTTTTTATTTTATAAATTGTTGTCTAATTTAAGTATTCCGCTGTTTCACATCTGCTTTTCTCTATGTGTTTCTTTCTTGCTGGCCTTTAAATCCAATCACTCACAGCAAACATGGGCTTGCTGGGAGAATTGGGGTTATAGCTCAGAAATTGCCGTTTTATTTAGCGGGTTCCTCTCCTTTTACAGGGGTAGCTTTATGTTAATGTCCCTGTACGTGCCACTTCGGTAATGTTTCCGTTTTTGATATCTGTGACCTAGATTTATCAAAGGGAGCAGAAAATAGAAGGAATTATGTTTCTCATGAGTCAAAATCCCACCTGCAACTGGCACACTTTTTTTTAGAAGCCAGGAAATGTTCTTGGTAGTATACGACATGCTCAGCACATTTAGAATTTTAATTCACGGTATACAACACTACTGGGGTGTAACGGACGCAACCATTCCTCTGTAATACCCAGCACAATATTGAACCGTGATGTTCACTATATATATATATATATATATATATATATATATATATATATATATATATATATATATATATATATATATATATGTGTGTGTGCTAAAGGTGGATTATGGGTCCAATTTACTAAAAAGAGCAATTCTGGAGCAAAATGATAAAAGTAGAATAGTCACCATAGCAACTAATGCAATCCTCCTGCTGATTTCTCCATTATAAATAATCATCAATGATTTGGTTTGGTATTTCATTTTTTTATATACTTTATTTATGCTTTTGACGTTGCATCAGGCCAGAGGTTTCCGACCAAGTCCTCAAGGCACACCAACAGTCCAGGTTTTATTCATCACTATGCTAGAATAAAATGTGGTGATAACTAAATATTGCTTTATTATCCAGCTTTGGGGGCTTTAGATTAAAAACCTGTTTATTGCAAAGCATTGACTTAATCTGTTGTGATATTGTGGTCTGGCTCAGGACACATAGACTTAGTTACTGCTGGAATGTTTATTTTTTATTCATTATACTGAATAATTCTACTAAGGTTTTGCTAGAGATAAACAGACATAACTTTAGCACCGTTATGATGTGTTTTAGAATATAATAGGTGCACATGAAAAAAGTTGTTGCCCGGTGGCTTTCCAAAACTGGGTTATCCCAGGTGTCAAGAAATAAAACAAATGAGCTTCTACTGATAGGGAGTTACAAGTTATTGAAGTGCCAGTAAACCTGGTTTTCTTCCCTCAACAAAAATACTATACAAAGCTTACTTGTATTTAAAGTATCTTGCTTTCCTACCTACCTTCCTACATTCTTCTCACTATTCAGATGGGGAGATCTGGTCGTCGACAGTACTATCGCTGTCGGCTCTGTCAAAACTGAGGACCTGGCAGCGGGTTGGAGCTACTGCTGGCGTGTGTACTGTCGATGGCTGGCTCTGCCGTTTATCTGTTGCATGTACTGGTGTTAAACAGCGGTCCTCAGCCCTGTTTCGGCGCTCCACAACTCCAGTCCCCAAGGGCATCATACAAGTCAGGGATTCTCTCTCTTCTGGGCTGAAAGCAAGTAGATGAACTTTTAACTGGACTCAAAAATGGTGACCAGGTTGTGGCATTTGAGGCATGGAGTGGAGCACCGGTGCCATAATGACTTATCTCCATTACAGGGTGTGTCCTGATTTGTAATCTTCTTGTATGTTTTGTCGGTATATTGTGTCCCATTTTGGTTGCCCTTCCTTTGAAGTAGCTCACAAGTGACCTTCATGGGCTCAGTAAACACATAAAGGTCAACATCGAAACACCCCATGGATGAATATCATCAAGATTAACCCCGTGGCTTTTATTGCTGGTGCAGTAATCACATTTGACCTTTTAATGAGTCAGTGGTAGATGTAACGTTGCCGTTTAAATAACCACGTAAATAACATTTTTAATCGGTTTGATATATAAATGTATTCGTAAAATTAGATAACAATTGGACACCTGCATTATTTTCGCTTTCCGTGTGTTATCAGCATTATAACCCCCCATCCAGTATAAAATAAACTCATGTTTTTCTTTAATTTGGAGATAAGATTTATCAAGCCTTGGTGTATAATAACATGCTAGGTTACTAGAATAAGTGTAAATGCATAGAATTCGGGAGAAAATGTTTGTTAATGTCCTCCTGCAATCTGTGTTTCAAAAAATTCTCTGTCCAAATACAATAATATTCTCCCGAATTCTATGCATTTAGTTAATGGAACATTTTCCAGTTAGACAAAACGTTTGAGTGGAGTACCCCCGGGGTTTGTCCTTGGTCTCATCTGTTCCTTAATCATATTTGTGGATAACAAAATTTTATATAATAAGTAATACAATCTGGAATGGATGGCATCTCCCTATAGAGAGATTAGGACAAGACTGGGCAGCTAAACAGCAGATGTGTTTCAACGTAGAAAAACCCAACGTTATGCATTTGGGGAAGAAAAAGAGGCAGTTGGTGGAAACGCAAGCGCGTTGTTCTATTGTATTAAATGGGGAATGAGTATATAGAACAAGTGTGGACAATGTATAGCTTGTAGACAATGCCAGGCACCTCAGGGAGCATGATAAAATCTTGTTATTAAATACATGGAATATTGCAGTCATTATCGGTGTAGAAGGAGTACCAATAAATTGGTCTTGCTAAGGAACGTTTGGCTTATACCAGATGTACCATGCTTACTGGGAAGACAGGTGATGGCCACCTAAAGAAATACTATAGAATACTATTTATAACCTTATGGAGACTGGGCAATAGACGTAAAATAGACTGATATTTACAGAAGAAACAGTCTGCCGAACAGTTACAGACACGTGAAAATATCTGTATGTTGAAGATTTGTGAAAATATTTGAACAAATATTAGTCTTTTTTTGTAATCTAGTCTTTGTTACATTCTAGTTGCGGTTTCAGTCTAGTTGATTATGTTCTTATTATCATTTATCTGTCTATTGCCAGTGTAACCCTGTGCGTTGCCTTTCACAGCCTTCATCACAGTATTAAACCCTCCATTTTTCAAAGAAGCGTTTTCTTGCCATTTGTGATGCCGCTAGGTGAAGGTGTGTCGGCACCTGGAAACCTCTTATTCCCCCAAAATATATTCCATTTCAGACAATGAGAATATAATGTTGCTTTGTTATATATAATTATATATCGCATTAAAAAAAAGACATCACAGAAGAGGAAAGGGTCCAGAAAGGTTGCATCCAACCCTACAGGCAACATAGGAACATCTTTTAAAGCTGGAGGAATTTGCTTTTTTATTCTGTACAGTCAGGGCAGTTAAGATGCGGAATTCGCTGCCCATTGAAGTTTGTTATAACAGTTGACCTTTGCCATCAGGGGAAAAATCTGCCTGCCGCTGAAGCCAGAAAGCATCTTATTATACCTCTGTATTCAATATAAGTCTTTATCTTTTTCCATTTAGTAGATCAACGGGTACGGGTTCTTGGTTAGAAGGGAAACGTTATGGACTGTATAGCTTTTTTTTCCATCATAAGTATCTGTGTAACTATGTAACCTCATATTATTTGCTTAAGCATGCTTGTGTGGTTTCTATCAGTTTGTGACTGTTTACAAAAGGTTGTTTGGAGAGATACATATGATTTTGCAACTTAAGTAGCCATTTTCAAATATTAAACGTACAGATGCTGCTCTGCTTACTGTTCCAAAGCATTTTAATTTTCTGCAGCACTTCTTCGTTAAGTAATTAAAAAACCCGACTTAACAGGATTTGCTTATAAGATTTATCACAGTGAAATAACTTGGAAAACAGTTACTTAGAAAGCGCTATGCCTGTAGCTGTGCATTTGAAAACACAATTGGTCTGATCAAATATTTAAAGTACTAAAGTGTGACCTCATACCCTGGCAAAACTCTTCTACGCCGTTATCTTTTTTCATGCCCAGCCCAACCAGTCTGTGTGAGCGAGAGCAATCCGTTTGTGATTGCATATTACATGGCTCATCATTGATATGAGCCGGGACCATTGTTATTGCTAATCTCACGATAAGGCTGCGGTGTCCAGTTGTTTCTTTCACTTTTTTTAAACTTTTAATTAGGGAAAACAGAGACCCTGGCAGGTCTTTGCCCCACAAGGACACGAGCATTAGACTAAAGAGAGAAGTTTCTCAGAGAGTACTGAGCCATTATGTCCCTTGAAGGCCAAGATCTGATCTTGGGTATGCCACCTGCAACACTGGGTATAATGTTTCTGGCTCTCAGTTGTGCCCTGATTATACTTCTCATGGATGCCCCCTATGTTTGTGCTTAGAGGGCCAATGTATGAGTCAAGGGTGAGTTTTATTTGTGGCCCTATGCATTTCTTTCATCTTTTTCCCTAGCCTCCGTTGACTTTCCACCCATGCGCCCAGGCCCCTGAACCTCTAGCTTTAGACTATGGTCTCTTGTTCTAACACTTTTCCCTCCTTTGAAGAATACTTGTTTTTAAAGGTTTCTATCATATCCACTCTCTCTACAAGCTACACATATTGCAAACCTTCAGTCTGGTAATTTGTGTCCTGCAAACCATTCACCATTTTAATACTTTTTCTCTAAACTCTCTTCAGAATATATATATATATATTCTTCGAGAAATGGGACCTTAGCCACCTTTACAGCAATGCCTTACACATCTTAATTGGTGTTTGTATGTCAACCAAGATTAGTGTTGTATAAGTGTAAACACGTCGCAGAAATCGCTCACCATGGCTTCTCTTAGAACATCTTAGACCACATGCAACAAACTATCAACATCCGTTCTTTGACCGCATCTATGATTGTTTGATTTTCTGTAGGAAGAAGACATTGAATATTATGACTCCAAAGCAGACACTGAATATGTAAGTATTGTGTGATCTCTTGTGCATCTTTATTACCCCTTACGATGGATTCTTCAAACTTTGATACGGTGCTTTATAGTGGCAAATTCTTTCTGGATAAAACACAGCATTTTTAAATCAATCAGCCTATAAACTGTTGCTGGTAATGCCAGTCACACCTATATTCCCATACCCTTCCACCCTTATCCCTTTGTTATTTGGTGAATGCTATTTCTTTTATGGTCCACTTTCTGGTTCCTTCTGTCACTGTCAGGACGACCCGGAGGGGGAGGAGGAAACCAGAGAGATCACACACTCTCTAAAACTGGATTTCACGGATGATCCAAACTTCAGGACAAAAGTGAATTACTCATATACAGCTGTACAGATCCCAACGGACATCTACAAAGGCTGTGAGTATCCAACACAGCCTCATTCCTAGTGTGAAGCAAGTAGAGTATACTCAATACTTATTTGAATGCATTACTATTCTTAATGGGGCAGGCTACTATAGGGCTTTGATGCTGTAGGTGAAAGAAATGTTACACATAAATCATTTAGACATATACACACAGCATTGGTAGGATAAAAAATTAAATGATGATTTGAAACAGTAATCGGATTTATTGTGAGACGAACAGAGTTTGGATATTGCACTTGCAGGGGGGCGCTGCAATGGTTTTCTATGCTATAAGGGTATAGTAAACAGGGTCGTGGTGAGACCGCTCATGGTACTTCGTTGCTAATAAGGGATTTCATGCTGTGCTAAGTGATCAGAGTGTGAGACATGTAGGTGCTAAGTGCTGTAGTGCTGGTAACTGCTAACGAGCTGTCAGTGGGTGTAATTAATCACATGTACACAATTAGTTTAGGTTCACACAGAGGCCGCTGCATTTGAAAAGATTCTATCAATCTCCATTGATATCCAAAACACACAAAATGTTCTGGTTTTGTTGTCTGGCTGACACTGTCCACCTTGGCCGACTACTGTGGTCAACCTAAGGCCACTGGCTTCTCCTATCGCGCGGATGGGTCACTATTGATCATTTGCTGACAGCTGTTTCCCAGCTCACCCCTGTTAATCATATAACCCGTGTTCTCCCAGCTACGGTCATTCTGAATGAGCTGAACTGGACAGATGCCTTAGAAGATGTCTTCATCCAGAACCGGCAAGAAGATCCAACATTGCTGTGGCAGGTGTTTGGCAGCGCCACTGGTGTCACTCGATATTACCCAGGTATCTCTAAGCATATGAGGTTTTGAGGACAGGCCTTCTGAGTTTTACTAGCAACCTGACCAATTTATTTGTCTGCGCAGCAACTCCCTGGAGAGCACCAAGCAAAATCGACCTCTATGATGTGCGAAGAAGACCATGGTAAGGACAGATAGCATTTTCTGTTTCTCTAGACAGTTGTGAGCTATCAAATCATTGGGATAATGTAATTTGCATCACTAAGACAAGATGCTCTGTTGTTTTCTGAGTGTGAAAAAGAACCCGTTCTCCTGAGCAGGGTCCTGTTTGGATTCCATAGGGACTCTGATCGTTTTGCACACCATAGCTTCCAAATTCCAACAGTGTCTACTTCGGTCTCTCATCATTACCTCTTTATCTTTCTATAAAGATGTTAGTGTTCTGTTGTTCTATATTTTTATGCCTTCTTTAAACAGGTTTGTTTCCTTTCCATTTTTTTTATCTCTCTATCCTCTTTTCATTATCAGTCCTTATATTTCTGTGCATTACCCCCCCAAATATCCCACTTCTCTGGATCGTATTCCTCTCTGTATCTGTCTCCCCCCAACCAGTCCTGCATCCTCCGTCTCCTCTCTCCCCTCTCACTCTTTCTTGCTGAAATTCCAGCCCTGAGCTGTTCTGTCCAATTTTCATTTCACGCATCATTGCCACTGGAAAATGTCTAAAATAACAGAGCAGGCACCTCAAGACTGTGTGTATATATACTTTGCGTGATCGTGCATATACATGTGTGTACACTATTTCGGTTTGGGTGGTTATGCACATGTCTGTGGATACTTTTGAACTTTGATAACACAAGACCGCTATGTTTGTTCTATGTAAATAGCACCCCCCCCCCACAGCACAGCAATAAAGCAGCCTGGTTAACACATTTATGCCCTCAGTAAGCCTGAAGAAATTCTGAAAAAGAAGGCATTTGTTCCATCACATCAATGGCTATTTAGCCACCCAGACCGCGGATGTAGCCAACAGCTTTAGTTACATGCTTGTTATATGAATTGCATTCAAAGAGAATTTCAGACTGGAAAACTACTGTGTTGGGCAGACATGATTATAAATAGGCTTACTAGCCACAAAGCTACTGTATAGGTCCTCTAGTGTGTGCAGAAGTGTCCAACGTGGGGCATTTACCCCATCCCCTGGAGATTCCATGGCAGTGCTGTTTTCGGGCAGGGGCAAGCACTTCGTTGGGCAGGATCCATAATCGAAGTGGAGTCTAGTGGGCCATTCCTACTGATGCTCTACCTTAGCTTAGTCCGCCCTGTGTTGGGCATAAACTAAATTTGGGCTATAACGAATACGTCCCTTGGTTATTTACAACAAAATACCTGATGAGAAGAGATGTGACATCAGCACAGGGAAGGGATTTGTTATGATAGTTACATTGATCTATGTGCCCACTGGACTCTAATGTGAATATAAAAGTAATCGTCCCCTAGCTTAACTGTAGTCATGATCAATGGATTTAATGATTGTAATGTAGGTTACCTTTATACTTTTACTGGCCACGATGACATGAATATGCAGATTTACTTTGGCTCCTCTTATTCAATTGTAGAGACAAATCCTGCATGATTTACAGATGAGCTACCTAGAACGAAGAGCTACCTAGAACATTGTAATAATCTAGTAGTTGGCCTTCAGCTGGACTTTGGTTACCTGACTGGTGTATGGCGACCCCTACTATTGCAAGAACTTGTTCTTGTTATTCAGCGTTTACCACCTAAACAGATTAATGGCCCCTGCATATCCTTACAGCATATCCATAAAAACATTCCCACTCTGACACCTTGGCTCTTTCTCTGAATGCCCATGCCCGTGTAGCTGTAAATGTTCATGGGGCAGTATTTGATTATTAAACTTGTTATAAAACCTAAAACATTTTCCCTTATCTGAGAACACTTCTTTATCTCTTCCCGCATGCATCTGTCCCTATCGGGTTTGCTCTTATTACTGCATATTGTCCTTATCACCCATGAAAAGCATGGTGAGGAGATGTTATACTTTTAATAAAACATGTTTACAGGCAGTGACTGGGTACATAGTATTATGATTTCTGTGCGCCCGTTTCAGTTTTTGCATCTCTTTAATCCGGTCTTGAAGACGTTTCTACCTTCTTGCTAGGAATGAGTGTCCCTAAAAAAAGACACAGACGGTTCCGCCAGTCACCCGAACGTATCTGTCAAAACAGCTGAACCACATCTCTCGACATACTCGTGTTTACAACCCGCAGGGCTAGGTACCTTGGAACCCCTAATTACGGGTGACATGAAACTCGAGCGTGGTCTGAACCCATCCCTCTACAGAGTAAAAATAGATTGTGAAACTGCTACTTTATGTACAGCGGCCTCCTGGCTTACAGAGCGGCTTGGCAACCTGTACAGGAGCTACTCAAAAACAGTGTTTTCCTTCGACTTAATGGCACTGTTCCACCTACTCGGCTAAATATAATGCTTGTAACATAATGTAACATTAAAAACTTCATTCCCAGTATTGTTCGATGTCAAACTCTTAGCAGAAAAGAAACCCTTCATCAAGGAAAAGTTTGCCTCATTCATAATTTTGGGAACATTTAATTGTCATGTGACACAAAAGCAGTAAATGACGTTGCCATAGAAACGAAAAGCTTTTTTTTTTTGTGGTAAAAACTAAAATGACAGATCTGCTAAGGTTTATTTGCTTAACCGCTTCGTGGCTTTAGGATGTACTGTTATGTTTTTTATAAAACAGTTCAAATTAAATAAAATTGAATGACTCCATTAATGACATTATGTCATCATGAGGGGTACCCGACCCATTCCCGAGAGAGATCCCTGAGGTCTTTATAGACCTACAGTCAAAAAGTGTAAAAAGTAAAAAAAATAAATGAATAATGATAAAAATAAATGGAAAAAGTAAAAACATTGATTTTTTAAAAAAAAATAAAAAATAGGTGTCAAAAGCTCGTGTCCCTTCCACTAAAAATATACATTTTAAAAACCTGAATCTCGCCCCGATCCAAAGTTCAAAAATAAGACATTTTTTTTTTTAACTATGCTTGTGGGGTATTATTCTACTCAGGAGATATTGAGGAACATGAATCAGGTTTTATTTATTTTACGCTGTGCTTCTTACAATAGATATATTCGAGGGGACTGACAAGATGAGAATAGACAGACTAAGACAAACATTAGGTAAAGAGGGTCCTACTCACAAGCGAACACTAGAGATGTATTTAACTTTTTGTACATAAAATACCCGGATCTTTCCAATTAATGTTAAAAGACTCATTGGTACTGGGGATCACTTTTTGTCCATACTGCCATTGTTTAGACCGGCTAATGGATTTTGTACCTGCTATTAGTAAAATCTAGTAATCCGCCAGTGGAACAAACGCCTGTTCAAATGTAAAATATGAACATTCTTGATGTAGTTTAGAAAAGTATAATACCCACACTTAGGTGATCTCTGTAGAGGTTTATTCACTAAGCCTAGTAGAGTAGAAGAGTTGCAGTTTCATCTCCCTGACTTCAGTTTACGCTATGATGGACCAACCCCAGTGAGTTTCTCCTCCAAGAACCGCTTTTGATGGCACATTTATGTCAATGAGAAGTTGCCAAAGATTGGGGTAGCCCCAACGGGTGGTAGGGAGTGATTTTTTTTATCTCATAGGAAAGGGGAGTTATTTTATGTTATTTACAGTCTTATTCCATATGCTATTAAAATAACCATATGCCGTATTTTCAGTATTGTCCTTTACAAAGTCAATCTAACATTGTTTCTGCCCACATTCATGGATGTTCTTTCCTGGTGTGGATGTTGGAACATTATCAGGTAGCCAACTGAATATTTTAAAGGGGGAGGAAAAGATACTTGTGGTTGTATTTTGGTTGCCTTACAGATTTTCCTGATCGTTCTTCTGATCCGTTTCTCTTTCCTAATCTCGCTTTCCCCTCTCCCATTCATTTCATATACCTGTGTATTTAAGTTAAATGAGATCTAAAATTGTTGTCATCAGGTGCCTGCAGGAAAAGTTGAGTTGAGTTGAGTTCACAATGCATAGTTAAATAGTTGAGAGTTCCTGAACTCCATCTCACCATCCAACCAGGAAAGCCTTGCTTGGATTTGCCCTCCACATTCCAACACTTAGAACTTATGTTTTGCTAAATAGACCTTTGTACATTTCGGGGGTTACTGCCTTCTTCTAATGTCCTGTGCATTCTTTTCTCAGGTATATACAAGGAGCATCTTCCCCCAAAGATATGGTGATCATTGTCGATGTGTAAGTACTTTAATACCGGTACACGTGTCACAAACCCATACTGTATGCTGTCTGGACATGTCAAGTTTTCATGTGAGTTCCATCGGGTGCAGGGGCTTGATACTTGGTACAATTTAATTTACATGTCTTGAAATTTCCTCATTTTATTTGTTTATGCTGAGATTGGAAAGTTAGATGAATATGTTCCTATAATTAATAAGACTTTTGGTGAATTTCATCATTGTCCATACTGCAACATTTTCACTCTCAAAACACATATTTACTGTAAGATTTTTACTGTAGCACTTAACAATCTCCTTTATAATTATATTTGTATTTACGTATCAGACCGATACTTATTACATGCCCTCAGTGCCGTTATTTGTTCTTATCTCATTCATAACGTTAATCCTACTGTTGAATTCATCACACTTCCATTACTTTCATAACCCTGCTCCTAATGCCTTTCATCTCTTCCTACCCGCTGCCATCACACTGGCCCCCACTGCCATCTAATCTCCCAGCTACTGTGCTTTCTCTTAATTTGGAATCCAAATCAACAGACGCAGTCTTTATATACATTGTAAAGTCAGTGTATGGCAGGATATACTGTAGCTTTGCGTATACTTTGCAGCAGTGGCAGTGTGAGCGGTCTGACCCTGAAACTCATGAAGACATCTGTCATGGAGATGTTGGACACTCTGTCTGATGACGACTATGTGACTGTTGCCTCTGTGAGTTACCCTAACCTTCTACATTCCCACACAGTCATCCCACAGAACCCATCCATCCTAAATCCCTTCACCTGCCTTCTTCTCAATAACCTTCCCCATGTTACCATTATCCTCTATACCCACCACATCTTCTCAGAACTGACGTCCCCCAATCCTGTCACATCCTATCTATATATTGATATAACGCCACCCTTTCCTAACATTATATATCTCTCGTGTGACTTTGCCCACTTCACCCATCTTCAGTTCCATGAGAAGGCGGAACCCGTGTCCTGCTTTCGCCAGCTGGTTCAGGCCAACGTGAGGAATAAGAAAGTTATAAAAGAAGCTGTACAAGATATGGTGGCCAGAGGAACAACCGATTACAAGGCTGGGTTTGAGTATGCCTTCAGCCAGCTACAAAATGTGAGTGAAATATAAAAGATGTGAAGTTTATGTGCAGGGATCCAAGGTCGGAGGATACAGAGTTGCTGAAGCAAAACATACGAAGACATAGAAGAGATACTTCTTGAGTGAGGACTTTCAGACTCTGCAAGGATGGAGGTTCTTATCAGGAAGAATTTGACTGCAGGGGAAGATTCATAAAAGAGCCATTAGGAGAAAGTGCGCTGTTAAATATGGAGTGGTCAAGGGGGCTTTCAGATTTTAGGAGTAAGATTCTGTCTCCATATGCTTGATTCCCTTTATCTGCATTCTCTCCATTACAGACCAATGTAACTCGTGCTAACTGTAACAAGATGATCATGATGTTTACAGACGGTGGGGAGGACCGAGTGCAAGATGTCTTTGAGAAATACAACTGGCCGAACAAAACAGTAAGTGGCCACAAATAAAAGCAATGCAGGGTAAAGAAATTCTAAACAAGCCAAGGCATCCAACAGCATTAACCATGGGTTCAGTGCCCTGCCCCTAGGCTCTGCCGAGACATGTCACTCAACAGGGCCCTTTGTGTCCTCTCCTTTGTGCCCAGGCCCCTGTACTACATATGGATGCACAGACCTCCACAATATAATTGGATTTGTTTCAAGGCAGATATCAGATCTTTCTAGTCTGTCATGTGCTGCTGACCCCGGCCGGACCTTCTTCTCAGATCTGGTCGTCCTCACCCAGAATATGCCACTAATGGCAGAAGGAGGGGAAGAGGCTTTGTCAGCCACCAAGAAAACGAGACAATAAAGGGGCAATTTTTTCATATGTCCGCACATCACCTACAACACACTGTTTAGCGAATAAACACTTTTAATATTACCATTACCGCTAACTAATCTGTGTTATAAAGTAAAATCACCCCACTGTAAAGCCCTGGTTTAGTTCAGTAACATAGTCTCAAAGAAGTAACTACGTTGATGGAATGCCTTGTGTAGATGCTTTATTAATGAAGTCCGATAGGGGTCAGAGCGTTCATGGAGAATGTCTTAATCTCTGTCCCTGGGTCTTATCTCTCTCACACGTTTCTTTTTCTCAGGTACGAGTTTTCACATTCTCAGTTGGGCAGCATAATTACGATGTTACTCCACTGCAATGGATGGCTTGTGCCAACAAAGGTGACAATGAGATTGGATATATGTGTATCAAGCAGTGTTTGCATATTTCGAACGTGTAATATTTGCCATCGTGCTTCCTCATTCTCTGCTGTCTTTGTACTTTGTTAAGTATTGCGTTTTGTGTCTGTGCAGTAATAAGGGCTGATGCATGCCCTAAATGTAGATCCAGAAAAGACCAGTAAAAAACCTCCTCAACGCCAACGATCTAAAAAAAAAAAACCAGTAATTCATTTCCAAAATCTGATCGACGGATTGGCTGTTTTTTCAATTTAGTTACATACTGAAACCTTGAGGAAGGCATGATGTATACCCTTTTCATTAATGCCTTAAATGTACAGTCGTGTGAAAAATAAAGTGTACTTACCTAATTTTTAGACCTGCTAAGGAACAGATGATTGTTATTATGTCCTGATATGTATAACCATAGAATTCAAAGAGTGTGTTCTTTCTTTTTCACATATATGTGTATATATAATATGTATGTGATCTCAATGTATAGAATGTTTTTATTGCATGTTGTGTGTGGGCAGCATGTGCCAAGAAATGCACTTACAGAATCTCTCCCCTGTTGTTACATTTTCCAGGTTATTATTTTGAAATCCCATCTATCGGCGCGATTCGCATAAATACCCAGGTAATGTAATCAAGACATATATAATGTAGGCTCTTATACCATTAAAAATAAGTAATGGCTTTTATGTTTGACCTCCCTTGTAGAATGCTAACATTTCTCGGGGTTGGTGGGTGTGGATCTAGTACTTCCAGGCTATCTCTAGAGTTGTGATCTTTCTGTCTTGGGTTTATACTCGAATGTGAGGGTATTTCTTCTACTTGTCCATAATTCCGAGAATCTACTACAGTTTGATTTTTTGGGGGGAAGCGGGTGTCTTCCATGGCAGCATGTATTGGGAAGACTCTCCTCCTACCCGGGGGTCTCACTTTTTACTGTTCTTTCTTTCTGATCATCTCCCTTTGTTGTCTCAGGAGTACCTTGATGTTCTCGGCCGTCCTATGGTTCTAGCTGGAAATGAAGCCAAACAGGTTCAATGGACGAATGTTTATCAGGATGCTCTGGTAAGGAGGAAAACCTACGTCATACTGCGGGCTTTCTGCCAAAACACTCCCAATTCCCATAATTAATGGACAATTACTATGTTACTGTACGCTCACACTTGTCATACACTTCTATAAAATGATAATCCCACTGGAATCCTTTATTATGACCACTTTAACACTCCAAATATATTATTCACCCAGAACATTGTGTTTTACTCCCTCTCACACAACAACACACACAAACGATGGACGCTTTGTCCCATGGACTTGTTGTCCTTGCAGAAAACTTTGCTACTTGTCACAAACTGGCCTCTTTCACACCAGCTGTTATATAAACATTTGACTATTATTTAGGTATCTCCCCCAAACGTAAATTTGCACAACATGCAACTCCGTGTAGGATTCTGTATACCTGCACACCAGTCGTATTTGCCGGTAGCACCGTGTCTACCAGAATTAAACAGAGGGGGATTGAATTCTGTACTGTATCCGTGCCAAATTAAACAGACCTCCTCTGTTTGGCTTCAGCAACTTCCTGCTTCTATTGCCTTCATTTTCCTCTCCCTCCTTCTTCCTCTTGCCTTTCTTCAATCTGTCCCTATTTCTCTTTATCACCCTCTTCAATCCTCCATCTGTTTCTGCTCTTTTTTTCTCTGTTTGCTCTGTTCTCCTCTTTAATCTCATGCTTTGCTCATCTTTCCACCTTTGTTTTTGTTTTGTTTCTTCGACCTGTTGTTACCCTTGGCATTTCGCTTATGTTCCTCATAACATTTACTCCCACCCATCTTCCGTCACGCCTTTTTCTCTTCCGTCTTTTAAGTTTTATTTACTCATCCTGTGCCCTCTTCTTATGTCTGTATTTCTTTGTAGGGTCTTGGATTGGTGGTTACAGGGACACTGCCTGTGTTTAACCTGACTGAGGACCCTGGGAGTGGGAAGGTGAGACCCCAAGTGAGGAATACACAGAAGCCAACCGTTATCATTCAGGCTGTAAACCGTGACCAAAAAACGTTCCAGACAAAGATTTCATTTCTTTTGGGTCCATTCGTTTTTCGGACAACAAACTTAGTTTCCTGCCCTACCAGTTCAGACGGAATTGGTTGTCACCAACATTGACTCCCTCACACTCTCTCAAACTCTCATTCAATGTCTCCCTGCGTTCTCTGCAGACCGGTTCTGTGTCCCCATCTCCTTTCCCGCAGCTCAGCTTCTTCTTTTGCCTCTACTTGTTCTTCTGTCTTCTTCCCTAGTTCGCTCCTCCCCATGTCTTCTTTCTTCTTCTGCTTCTCCATGAACCTGGCATCCCGGTGAACTTCTGCAAAAGGGCGGAGCTTCCAAACACACACGTCTCCCAATTGGAGGAACAGGGGAGAGCCTGTCCCCATGGCTCCTCCCTTTTGCAGAAGTGCATCCAGAGGAGTGTTAGAGAGAGTGAGAGAGCGTGAGTAAAAATGAGTGAAAAAACAATGCAATGCAATTCAAACTAAAATTCGGGGCTCAGGGTACAGCTTAACTTGTGAGGAACTCACTAAATATGGGAGTTCACAAAGATTCCAGCTGCTGAGTTGAGTCCCTGTTAGATGAATGCTTGCCGTTAGGAATAGTAAACTCCTAGATGTGTATCTGTTTATACCTTAAAAGAATTGCCCGCTTCTCAGTGACCCAAAGGCAAAATTCTATTAGGAATCTATAATGGATCCAAGAACAAAACCGACACCGACTGTTACATGAATATATCATACCTTGACATTAACAATGAAAATGTACATTCTGTTAAATATTATGTTGAAAACCCCACCTGCTTACACTCCCTTTTCTTTTTCATGCCTGCCATCCTTTGTTACCGTGATGCCTTGTGTTTAGAACCAGCTGATTCTCGGTGTGATGGGCATTGATGTTGCTTTGGATGATATACACAGATTGATGCCACGATACAGCGTGAGTATGAGTGTTGTGTTACTTTAAACTGGTGGTGCTGGAAAATGAATTGTGGTAATTTTAATAAAAAGAACATGTGTATAATAACATGAACAGTTGTTGGTTGTGGCTTAAAGTGCAAAAATTTAGCAAATATAAAGAATGGAGGGATTGACTGTGCTTATTCTTGTTTTCTCAGCTGGGGGCCAACGGCTACATGTTTGCCATTGATCTGAATGGATATGTCCTACTACATCCCAACCTGAAGCCACAAGTGAGACCAACACAATCCAAGACACGATAGGAGATTTACCTGTATACTCCCCCAGTCCCCAGCACACTGGTTCCACTGCATGTCCAACTTCCTAACCAGTAACACGCCTAAAACTCTCTTAATTCATAATTACCTCAATAAAGGGCATACCTTTCTTGCCCCAAACATACCACGGACAGTCACTAAAACTTCCCAGTGATGTCAAAGTTGTTTTACTAATTCTTTTTAATTGATTTTGGTTTTGATGCTGTGCCCTCCTAACTAGCCCCAATCTGTCGTTCCAGATTATTAATTTCCAGGAACCTGTCACGCTGGACTTTCTGGATGCTGAACTGGAAGATGAAAATAAGGAGGAGGTGAGTTTGTGCTCTGAGTTGGTATATATTAGGTGTATAGACTAGTAATTATTACAGTTTTCTTTCTCTTCTCTCTTTATTATTCTATGACGCTTTATTGTTATTCGTTCTGTGTGTCAAGTTCCCGTGTTGTCTTTCTGCCTGGACCACCAAACCCTCTCACACCCTTTTTTCTGCCCCTTGTTCCTCCTTCTGCTGCTATCGTCTCTTCACGTTGCTCTTCAACTTTCTTTTACGTCAGTTTATATGTCCCTCGCCTCCTGTGTTTTTCAGATACGTAGGAATATGATTGATGGGAAGGGGGGCCACCAATTAATCCGAACCTTGGTGAAATCACTAGACGAGGTAAAATTGATGAAATTGATGTGTTTTGTTCATGAGTATCATAGGGACTGGCTTAGGAGATGTGTGCATTTAATTCACTTGTTTTACGGTTGCAGAGATATATTGATGAAGCTGAAAGAACTTACACTTGGGCTCCAATACACAGTACAAATTACAGGTGAGTGGGCAGAGGTTACGCAGTAAGCGACAAGAAGGCAGTTCAAATGGCTAAAGAGTTTGTTGTTGGCTTTGAGGATCTGGAGAATAACTCCAAGAGGTCAGATAGACACAAATGAAGGGGAAGAAACCCACCAGGGAGAAAGCCACTTAGACCCACGCCATCAATACGCTCCTTCTTTCTAGATGCTGTATGCAGATGCCACCTTGTGGTAAGATGCTGTAACTGCATCATAGTAAAGGGGTCCTTCATAATTTTATAGTGAGTGGGGTCATTTGTTTCAACTCACGACTTCTCTTGAGATTCAGGTTCCAGTAATTCAATCTCAACCTTCTGTATTCACTGCCAGCTCCCGCCATTCCCAAGAATTCTGTTCTCTGCAGAATATTATATAAAGGATAAAATAAATATTTATTAGAAACAAAACCTTCTAGGATCCATAAAAAGGGGGAACCCCACATTTAAAACATAAAGCAGTCACAAGGCATGATTGCAGGCTGCAAGGCTGATTTGGGGTAGTCACATTACATTCACAGAAGTGTTGGGGGGGTAAAATATTAGCCCTATTCAGGGGGCATTGCAGACTAGGGTGGCCATGTGAAGACATTTGTGGAGGGGCGCAAAGGCCACCTCTTGCCCTCTACTGTGGATGCCCATGTAGGCTTCTACTTCATGGATGTCCTCAGTAAGGTGTGATGCTATGTAGATTAAAGGATGGCAGGCATTAACCCAAAGAGCTTACAATAGATAATAAGCAGTTTGTTCAGAGTTCCCTTCTGCCAATTAAAATATACATAAAATATGCATAGGAAAATGCTTAATATTGTTTATGTGTTTTATATATTTTGAGTGTGTTTTGCCTTTGAATGGAGTAAGAACATTTTTGCTTTGTACTGTTCATTTGTAGTTACATTTTCCAGTTGCAGAAAATTTTGTTATGACTTGTTATGTTTTACTGTACATGTATGTAATAGACATCCACTGAAATATTGTATTAAATATGAGTTTATATACTTTTACAGTATTCCGTACGATAGATCATGGATAATTGGTCGCTGCATGCACAAATATGATAGCTGGCTCCTTGCTTGTAAAGTTATAGTAACATTTTCTTTCTCCCTTTCCCTCTTGCTTCTTGCTTCCCAAACCTACCGTCTGTCTTCTATCTCATGCTGTCGTTTACCCTCACCCTTTTCTCCACTCCACAACCCACTCTGTACCCTCCTCCCACCTGTCTTTCCTTGTCTCTTTTCTCCCACCTTATGTTCCGCCCTTTCTTTCCATTTTCTCTCCTCTCGGATTCCTGCTCTCCCTGCAGCCTGGGTCTGGTGTTACCTCTGTACAGCTCCTATTACCTTCGTGCTAATCTGAGTGATCAGATCCTACAGGTGCAGTGTAAGTTTCCCTATGCTTGTGAGTCCCCAACTGTCCCTTTCCCTGCCCTTCCCCAGCTCACGCCTACCCCTGACCACCCACCAGATGTGACACATTTGAGTGGGGCTAGTCGTGGGGCAATGGCAAGAGTTGATGCAGCATGCAGAGCCCAGCCGAGCCTCTCAGACACTTGTTGCCTGTGAGGATTGCATGAGACTTCTCCTTTCATCTAAATCATGATGAGTGTCTTTTAGTTTGATTCATTCAGATTAATCTCTGGATCAGATACTGCTTCTGTCTATTCTTCCTTCCTGCTTCTCTCTGTCTCTGGTCCATTAGCTTCTCTCTGTTTTCACATCTCTTACTCTGTCTCTCTCTTGCTTGCTTTCCTATTTTGTCATCACCATTTTGCACTTTTTCTTCACACTCCATAACTCTGTCTGCATTATGCCATCTCTCCCTCTGTTCTTGTTCACAACCACAGCTTGGAGATTGTCCCTTATCTCATGTTTCCAACTCTTTATTTCCCTTTATGTACTTCACTCTTTCATACTAACCTTTCCTCTTACAGGTTGTATTCCCTTATTCTTATTCTCTTGTCTTTCTTCACTAGCCCCTTGTTTTTGCAAACATTCTCTTCTTTAATCATCCTGTCTTTGGTCTTCCCAGACTCGACGCTGTTTATTCTTATGTGACAAATCACCCTGCTCTCTTATAAGTGTTTGTTCATTCCTCTTGCCCTCACTCATTTTTTCATTCATTTTATTTTTCTACAGTTTCCTCCACACCTAACCCTTTAACTTCTGATGTATGTTTTCTACCTCAATGCATAGTCATCACAGAATTTATAGCATCTGACATCTTTACATTGTTCTTTCGATGTGCATTTTATGTCACCTCTTTTTCTGTCCACTATCTTCATTCATTCACTCTGCCTCACTCTTTAGATTTCTGTTCTGCTTCACTCTCCGCTCCACTCTTGACACCGTATCTTTCTTCTCCTTCTTTTCTATCGTCCTAATCCCCATTTTGATTCTCCTCTATTTCTACATGATCTTACCCTTTCTTACTGCAAATATGTATTCTTTTCTCACTCTGTCTTCCTAGTCTCCAGGTAATCTGTCTTTACAACACACATGATTTCATTTTTATTTCCCTATAAACTGTTACTATTTGGTCTTTCCAAATTCTAATTTCCACTCATTTTACTTATTCAGCCTTTCTAAGAACCTCTCCTTCATTCCTATTTTGTTGTCTACTTTTTACTCTTCACAACCACTACTGTATTAAATAAGTCTCCTGATCATTATCTTTCCATATCCCTTCATTACCTCTTGCATCTTTTTCCTTTTAGTTAATTTCTCAATTCTTTCTCGAACATTTCTCTCCACCTTCCTGCGCTCTTGTCATCGTCATATTTAGCCCTCTCTCTTCTGCTTTTTTTTGTGTATTACTCTTTTCTCCTATTTAAGGAAAAACTATTTTACAATCGTTTAAAATCTGCTCAGAAACAGGTGCGGTAGTTCTGCCAGTGAATATTAACCCCTTAAGGACAATGGGCGGTCCCTAAACCCATTGAAAACAATGCATTTTGAGCCCGTACATGTACGGGCTTTGTCATTAAGGGGTTAAAGATAATGGATCCATTTAAAATGTAGCTTGCACCTAAGAGATGCAGTTTTTATGTTCAATCAGAGATAATATATTTATATTTAATATGTGCCAGATGAAGTAGATAGTTGGATGCTTTCAGAGCATTACTAAGTAGTTTAGAGTCAAAACTTTATATGAGTTTTTGTTATTTACATCATCTTGAATTGTCATGTTTGATTTGTGTAGTTTTTTTTAGTAATTATGTAGCCAACATGACTACAGTACATTTTGACAATTTCAAGCTGATAGTGGCCTGTTGAACATGCCCGATCCTAGTAATTTAGCTAAAGGTTTTTCCTTTCCTCGTATCTCGTGTCCCTTTTCTTGCTTTTTATTCTGAGCTTTTTAGTTTTCTGCCTCTTTCTGTTTTCCTCCTCAGTATAATCCCTTATTCTTCTGTTGTCCCTTTTCACGTTCTTCCCTCACCGGGCAACTTTTCTGCACATACCCTTCTGTTTATCGCCATCTTGCTTCATCTGGCATCTTCCACCATTGTTTTCCATACCCCCTACCACACAAATCCTCTATTCATTTTCTTCTCTTTTTTCCTCTGATCTTATCTCTTTTTCTTTCTATCTTTCTTTCTAGCTTTTCATTTCTATCTTGCTGCTTATGTTTCATGGTGTTTCTTGCCAAGATTTATTTTATATTCTGTTTGGTTTCAGTACAATTATGAAATACAATATTTTTATTCAATCTGCTCTTGAATAAAATATTGTTTGTAATGGCTCCTCCTCTCCACCCGTTCCTCCTTCTTTTTCTTTTGTGTTCTTTTTCTTTGTGTTGTTTTTCTGGCTCTCTGGTGGATTTTCACAGATCTAAAGAAAACTAAGGGCAAGTATATTCCAGCAATAGATCTTCCTGCCCCCGACAACCTTCCACCTTCTCCCGCCTGCCTGCCCGTCACCCTGCCCGTAATGCCTACTTCCACTTCACAGAACGTCCCACAAATTCCTTCTGTCTGTGTCCCTTTGTCACCTTCCCAGAAGATCCTCTGTAATCTGACACTCCTCACGTGGGCTAACTTTGCAGCCATGTGAGATCTTGTCCGTCTTACTTCCCCTTCTTACCTGTCTTCCCTTATTCCACCTGCATCCATCCTTCCTTTTCTGATCCCCTAATGAAAAACAGCCTCCAGAGCAGCCAGCAGAAGCAATATATATATATGTATACAGATATATATATACATATGTATACAGATATATTCTTGTGTGTGCCAAAATGTATTGTAGCCCCTCTGATGAAGCAGTTGAAACAAACTTATAATTTCCCCTAGGCAATTTTCCCCAATTACCCCAGGTACCGCTGTCTACCTCCTCCCATTTCATCCTCTCCAGATCATCTTCCTCCTTCTAAGCCAAGTATCCTACCCTCTGGCCCACACACAGCTCTATATCTCCCAAACCTCCGATTTCTAAAATTCACATCCCTCCTCCACACATTCTGTTCCTTCCCATTCCCAAAGGTTATTCTCTATAAAGCCAGTTATCCACGCACTCACCCTTCCCCTTAACCCTACCCTCTGTTCCTTATCCTAAAAGCCATCCGGCCTCCTTCCCTGATCTTGCATTTCCTCGGCTACATTTCTCTCTCCTTCCCCAACCTACTTTCTTACAGCTTTCCTTTACCTTTTGGTTCCTACGACTAACCTATCCTTTTATAACTCTCCCCTTTTAACCCTTCTTACCCTTTTACCTTCCTGCCTAACTCCTATTAGCTTATTCCAGCTCATTTTCCTACTTCTTCCCTGCTCCCTTTCTGCAACAATTCCCCCTTTCTTACTTCTTCCCTAAGTACCTCTCCCTTTCACCTTGCCGTGTCCTAACAACTAATGCTATTGTTAACCTGTGCCTCCTCTCCACCACAGCTGCCTCCCTACCTATTATGGCCACCATATAATAGGAAATGTGGTCTGTTTCTATTGGCCATAAACGGGGATTAGTAACTGATGCTGTTATGTTCCCACACCCTTCTTTGCCCTTTTCCTTCCCTAATCCTTCACTAAACAAGCTGGAAGGGGACAGTGCTGAGCCAGAGCAGGCAGTGATGGGGACCGCTGGGAGGGCAGTGTGTATGTGGAAGGGGGTTGGAGAACATTATTTTGAGTTGGAGGTATCTGGGTGAGGTTGTCCATGGCCAGCACTGACCCCTGTAGCTTCTTTTCAACTCCCAGTGACCCTGTATTGGCAATGCTAATGACACAATGATATTGTCCTGTAAACCTCCCCACCCTCCTGTCATCGCTTGACCCTCTCCCACCTTGACCGTCTGATCAGAAGGTAAAAGTCCAACTAATCGCGTGTTCCTGGCCCACCCCACAGCTGTGCACCCCAGTGCATTGTGGGTGGTAATCCTGAGGTAGCAAGAAAGATGCCAAAACAATACCTACCTTGAATTAGAAGACACATGATTAGTGCCAAGTTGTTTCTATGTTCGTTAATAAGTATTGGATCCCCAAGATTATCAGTACAGTAGTGCGCTCAACCTCTCAGTAATCCCCCACAATGCACTGTGCCTCCTGTCCGGGGGGCTGGAGTGTGCTTGGACTGTTTTGCTGGGACTCCCCAGTCTGGCTGTGCAGGTGCCTGAACACCGTACTTTTTGTTAACCCTGAATGGTCCACTTGAGTCTTTCCACATGAAGCAGAGCATGCTTGTCCTGAAGGGTTCCACTAAGATCTCTTGGGATCTGTTTGTCTACAACCGAAAAAGTGAGAGCACGTGTTATTTCTGAAAGGAAGCACCAAACACTCACATACACAACAGCTACATCTTGAAGTTATATCTGACCATGAGGACATTACACAGATACACATTTTTAATTGTTGTGTATATATATTCCATATTAATGCATGTCCTCGTTTATTCTGTCTTTTTAATACACATAAAACAAATATAAAGTTTACACACAAAACCATAAAGCCACCTATTCTCAAAGGACCACGCGGAAGTGTGTTTGTGAAATTCTTTCATTTCAGACCTACGTTAAACTACCACATGCAGTATGAAGAGGCAGGATCGGAAATGATTGACCACCAGCCCATATTTCATAGTGACATCATTGTACAGCACTTATTTCTGGGGTCTAAACCAAAAACAACCAACATTATACCCCAACGCCTTCATTATACTATATAACCTCTTGATAGGATTCTTACTCATACTGACATTGCTTGGCCACACTGACACTGACTCAATTACACTGACCACTCTCATCCACACTAACTCAAACGCATTGACCACTGCAGCACTGAAAAGGTTAAGTAAGAGGACTCACCATGGAATAATCTGATACACATAAGGCTATCTACAAGAATCCATTCTAGTTTTGAAACCATCTGATAATTCGGAGGTAAAAGGAAGAAGGATTCTACATTTTGTCCCGACTAGAAACTGTTATTTTTCTTGCCTGCTCACCTGTCGCTGACACAGTTCTCTTTATTATGTCTGGGCTTCAGATGCGGATAAGGAGCCCTGTAACATCGTGCGCTCTTCCCATTAATATGTCTGCAGGTGACAGGATTTGTCAACCCATAGAGTTCTAAACTGATCAGGATATGGACCAGGGTACCAGGCTATGGCAGAGACTGATATTAGGTCACAGCTGCCATGTAGGACTATAGTGCTGTGCTGTTCATTAATTGAAAATGGGTTAAAAAGGATGGGCTGGAAACATTGAGCATTCCAAGGGATGACATCAACAAAACATGACATGGGGGGAAAAGACACATTGAGACCTCTTCCTGCTTTACCCCATACAGGCCTACTGAGAACTTTTCCTACATTACCCCTTATAGCACACTAAGACTCCTTCCTATCATAAAGCATACAAGCACACTGAGACCCCCTCCTAGAGTACCACCAAGTATACCCTTTAACTACACCCAAACACAGCCAGCATAGTCTTCACATATAACCTTAGTACCCACACACCCAAGAGGTGACTCCCTCTTCTGTACTCTTAACGCTAACAACTCACTCTCGCTTGCTAAATAACTATTTTTCTCTGTTACAGATTTTGAGTCTTTGATGCCCAACCACTTTGAGTCTGATGGTCGGGTTTTCCTTGCTCCAAGGTAATGTGAACTTGCTAGGTTAAGTCAGGGTCTCTTTTCTTTCCTTGTTCCCATTCTCAACATTCCTTAATTCCTATCACTTATGATTATTAAAAGATTGTTAAATGATCCAAATCATTCCCATTTCTCTTAGACCCCAATGAAACCTAGTCTAGTTATGACCATCTCCTGATTTGGTATGAACCCCTAATTTAGTCGTCCGTCTTCGCCTCTAAATCTAAAGGCATGTGGTCTTTGTCTTAACTCAGCGTCTTCACCTACCAGCTTCCATTGCCCTCACATCAAGTAGCTCTGACGCCTGTTGTTGCTTCACAGGAAGTACTGTCGGGACCTGGAACAATCTGAGAACAACACAGAGTTCCTACTGAATTTCATCTCATTGATGGAGAAAGTGACACCAGACTCTAAGCTGTGTGAGTTTGTTTGGAGCGTTGTTATGGAGGATATTGGTGAGGGGTAAATGATGTTGGTACCTAACAGTGTCAATTGTCTTCTTGCAGGTGACAGTTTTCTCTTACACAACCTTATTTTGGACACTGGGATCACCCGTGATCTGGCAGACCGTGCTTGGAAAGACAAAGACTTACTAACGTGAGATAAAGCCATTAGTCCTTAAATATAAAATAGGAAATACAAGTGAAATATATCAAATGCTACAAGAGATGCACATGGAACAACTCAAGTCTGGTGGACACAAACCTCATAAACAGCAATACGCAACAGAGTTCCCAATAAAACCCCAGGAATCACACATATGAAACACACAGTCCACATATCAGAGGGTCCGACCCCATAAACACAAGTAGCAAAGGCATTTCTCAATATTTTGTCATGATCTGCATCACTCTTTCCCTACTGTTTTACAGGCACGGCCTTCTTGCTGTCTTCGCTGCCACGGATGGAGGGATTACCAGAGTGTTCCCCAACAAGTAGGTTTAATGGGTCTACTGGCATGGGGAATGTTACCACACAATAGCCACTCTGGCCCCTTAATTGCCTTGAAGGACATATACTCTTTGTTGGTGTGACCTGGAAGATATGTTCTCCTTTTTCTATGAAACAGATCATATGTATTCTTGTTCTTCCTAAGGATGTTTCTTGATTCCATACATATGGGGATTTTCTATTCAGCATTATAGATAGGCTTTCCGTTTTAACACAAGTTTCCAAAGTTCTAAGAATGCTCCAAATCTCTGCACCGTGAAGTTTGTATACATCAACAAAACTGATATACCACAAGTTATAATAATGTTCAGATTTCCAGATCTATCGTTACAATGAATGAACAGTTATTCATATACTTTTTTTTTGATCATTCATGTTTTACTTTGTCAACAATTGATCTTCCTCCAACACTCCCGATAGGAGGCTTTCTGGAGAACCCTACACATAATGTATATCTTTACTGATGATATATAATATTTTTCACTCGCTTGTGCAAAAAATAGGTCCAAGCTGTCCTTTTAATTTCACGTACAGTACAATTACTGAATATCTTCTCCCCTATGGTTGAAACGCCTTCTTAACTTATGCTTACTGAGCTTCTTTTTGGACATACAGAGCTGCTGACGATTGGATGGAGGACATGGAGCCACACAACTCCACTTACTACCGACGCAGCCTGGACAATAAGGGCTACATCTTCCGAGCACCCTATAGGGAGTGTGAGTAGCACTTAACAGGAGTGTAGTTTGATGACCGCATGTGTACATTTACAGGCAGCATTGAAAATGGGAATGTAAACTTGATTTTCATGTTACCCCTTAAATAGTGCAGATGGATCAGAGCACAATTATTCATCTACATGTTTAAAGGGGAGATGATACTAAATTTGTTTGGTGCATCATATACTCTGTTCCCAGTGGACTCTCTCCTGTGGCACATAAACACTCACTGTGCTCCTCTTACCCAACAGCTGGATATCACCCTACAGAGCTTGAGAACAACACGGTTGGAATCCTGGTGAGCACCGCCGTGGAGATTGAGATTGAAGGCAAGAGGCTGAAACCAGCAGGTAACCCAAGGAGCTTGAGAAGGGGATGAGTATTGAGTATGAATGCAGGGACAGGGAATGCAGTGTTAAAAGACTCCATGGAAGTGAGCAGGGTCTATGAGTTATGCACAAAGTGTGACACGGTCACCCGTGTTGGATGACTTGGTGAACAAGGGACATGCTGGACATGGGGATCCAGTCCAGCTGAATTGCCAGATATAGCAGCTTAGAACACATAGCATATGAAAAGTAGACCATTCGTGTCCATCATGCATTTGCCACTTTTTCCTCACTCCACATAAATAAGCACACAAGGAATCCAGTCTATAAATAACCCAAAATCATATCTACCGGTATATTGCCCCTTAACCCACAAAAAACCCTGGTGCTTCTTGCTCAATACAAATCACAGCAGCCCAAAGGACAATAGCCCTCTAAATGTAATAAGTTGAAAAGGCAAATAGTTATTTGGGGTAAAAACAGGGGACTGACAGTATCTTCTAGGAACTGTTTACGTTGTCCATGCTCTTTGCACAGTCCATTGGCTGCAGTGTTCCTAATCAAGTACCAATAATAACCAATTTTCAATGTAATAATTAAAAATGTGTCTGTTGGCTTTAGAATTGAGACTCACATACATTGTTCTTTCATTATCCCTCATACATATACCGTATATTGCTTGTGCCATCTCTTTCTAGTTGTTGGAGTGAAGTTAGACCTTGAATCGTGGGTAGAAAAATTCAAAGTCCTGGCAAGTAACCAGTCCGTGAACAACCCACAAGGACCACGTAAGGTCAGTCTCCTATATTTTTGGATGGTCCTGTAGACCCATACAATTGCTAATGGCCCCTTTCTGGCACAAAAGTGGAATTATTTTTTTCTCCATCATAAAAAATAAAAACTCTTTGTAAGTTGCCTGTGAATGGTGGGTTGTGATTCCATTCAGTATTATTATTTCAGTATCTGAGAACGCGTCAGCGGTTTTAAAGTCTAAGCCAGTGGTTCCCAACGCAGTCATCAAGGCGAACTTCCATTCCAGTAGGGAGATTCAAAAAACCCGGACCATTGGCGTGCCATGAGGATTGGGTTGGGACCCACCGATCTAAGCATTTCTCCTGAGGTTTCAAAACATGGCTTTGGCATAACCTTAAAGCCTCATCACTGGCCAACAGAAAAAAACATCTTGTCACTCAAAATATGCAAAGTCGCAATTTTACAAAATGCCATTAATGAACTAATACTGAGTTGTGTCAGCATATGCACATATTTAAGAGATGGAATTCATCACAGTGCCACCTTGCAAATCCTCTGCTAGCCTGTTCTGTAATAAATACAGACAATGAGTCGGTAAGTAATTCCACCGCTCACCAAACACATGTACTATGCCTAGTACTGCCTCGCTGCTGAATTATAATAGCCTGAACTCAACTTTGATTTCCGAGCTGCCACGTTTCTGATTAATTTCTGTTTTGCATGTAAATAATAAGGCTGATGTCCTCTCTGAGCAAACATTATTTTAGTTTGTACAGCGAGGTGACGCCATACATTTTAAAATTGAAGTTCATTCCGTGCTTCATATTAATGTGTATACCTTACGCAGCTGGAGTGTTAATTTATGACCTCGAGCTTTATGATGAAGTAATTGCTTTCAGGCACTTATTATATGTTCCATTTCTTTTTATTTATACGCTTGCTGTCCCCTTATAGTGCAGCCCCACTGCTAGCTGTGAGATGGACTGTGATGTCAACAACGAGGTAATATCAGTCGCTAATTTCCAAAATGATCTCACTACTTCGTAAATATAATCGCCCCAGTCTCTTCCATTGTGCTCCATCCTCCTCAAAATCACCTTCATTGCCGTGGCACAGACCCTCTCATTCTCATCATTCTATATGTAATCCTTCTGTGCCACCAGAAGTAAATTGCTTAACCAAGGCAATTAATCTTCTATCATAACCCCAAATAAAAAAAATCCTTAAGCTTCACTACCTTAATATTAAAATGTCCCTGTATATATCTACACCGGTATAGATTTCCCTAATCTGTCTTATACATTTACTTGCCATTACGTAGCACTCCTCAGGTTTTGCAAAGATAACTCCAGCATGCATAAGGATAATTAAATGTATATCTGCTCCCAGGACCTACTGTGTGTGCTGATCGATGATGGAGGATTCCTCGTCATGTCCAACCAACAGGACCAATGGAGCCAGGTGATCATACGCAGATATTTTACATGCTTCGTTTCTCGTGTTTTGGGGAATGGGGGTCTGTTCCAGCTGTGTAATTGTTCTACATATTTCAGACTTACCTGTAACAGGTTGTTAAAAGTGTCTCCAATATACATTCCCCTCTGTGATCAAATAGGTATTTGTCTATCCCTGCACCCACATAAACATGTATAGTTTGTAGTCACCCTGTGTGTAGAGTAAATAACTCCATTTGTATTTTTCACTTTAGAAGACTTTCAAAGACAAAATGTGAAATATATGTACATTATTACAGTAATACAATAGTAACTTGCCCGCTACATCTCAGCTTACAATGTCTGTTGTAACACGTGGGAGCGGGCTAACAGTTTCAGAACAAGAAGCAGTCAAATCCATATGGCCTAGTTTATGGTAGCCCAAAAGTACATTTGATACATAGACATTTCAACAATGCTACTGACCACTCAAGCTCAAATCCACTGAGGTGGCTAATGGACAAAAGAGCCCCTGAAGAACAGTTTCTTGGATCACCTTAATACCCGCTGGCAGTGAATGTGTGTTGAATAAAATGTGGTTTCCAGTTTTAAGGCTGGACGTTATCTCTACAGTTTCCCTCCAAAACCAAATTTTTCCTTGTCACACTTTGTGAACCGTCATCTTTTTCCCTGATCCTTTAGCTTTCTTCTTTCCTTTGCCGTTCCCACGTACAGATGTCTGTCCTCCAATGTCTTTACCTGCTCGTTTGTTGTCTTGTTCAGGTGGGGAAGTTCTTCAGTGAAGTTGACCCTAACCTCATGTCTGCTCTGTATAATAATTCCTTCTTCGCACGAAAAGAGTCCTACGATTATCAGTCTGTTTGTGCACCTAAAACTGAAAGCAACAAGGGAGCAGCCCCTCGTGGCATCTTTGTGGTGAGTTTATTATACACAAGATACTCTTTCCTTCTAATAAAAAAATGTAAATATAGCTCAGAAGCAGATTGGCGTAGATCAAGCCATTTAATTTTGGCCCACTAGATGTTCACAAGAAGCCCGCTGTATTTAAGAATGGATGACTGTGTAAGCTTTGGCCATCTCTTCAGATCTGGCTTTACTCTTTCAGTTGACCGTTTATGCCCAGTTGGAAGTCCATGGGTTAGGTTAATATAATGGGCCACCACACTACCTACATGTGGTCCTTTCTCCAAAACCAGGTAGCATTACCATAGAGAGATGGATTTCCTGCTATAAATGATGTTGTAGATGGTTGAGTAGTTTTAAAAAGTTTTATTTTTATTGGTAAAGTTCTTGCTAAAATATATTTCTCCATTCTCAGCCAACCATTGCAGATATTCTGAATCTGGCCTGGCTATCTTCAGCAGCAGCCTGGTGAGATCAATATGTGTGCATGTCAACAAGCATGTGTGATGGCATCTACATGTTACTGCTCTTTCTTTATGGCTTAGATTCTTCAAAGTAATTTTTTTCTATTTGAGAGAGTGAAAGTTACTCTTTCACCAAGGATGGTTTACAAGTTTAGTAAAATGCATTGCTCAGCTATGGGTAACGGCAAATGCCCACATTAGGTATGAACCACAGCTTCCATGATCTTCTGACACGAGAACACAAGCCTGTAGCAATCTGGCAGATGCTGAATTACATTATTAGCGTTCAAAACAGCCTTTCTATTGCTCTTACGCACTTTTTTGCCTCTGAAGGTCTTTGTTCCAGCATCTCCTCTTGAGTTTCACCTACGGCAGCTGGATGCAGGCAGGTAAGAAACACTTTTGACATAGGAGAGATAGTCGGAGAGATAGTAGATAGGAACATAGTTGCATGAGAGGAGTTTACACTTAGTGGGGTGACTGTACCTGGAAACGCACCCAAAAAGCACATGTCTGACAGCAATGGTGGCCTCCAAGTCTGTGTAAAAGGGAAGTTTATTGGAACAAAAGGAGATAAAACCAGGTTTTGCCAATGCCGACCTACATAACTGTATACAGCACTGGATTTTATGCTCAAGGGGCTTCCTCTTTAAGGATATCTTAATAGTGAGAGCATCAGGATTTCGCTATTAGTGGCAGCTTTAATTGGAATAACAACTGCAATGTCATTAAAAACTGCCATTTGAAACAGGTTTTAGTTTGTGCCACCTCAAAACCAGTACACTCTTCCATGAAAATTATGATAAATTTTAAGGTACATTAAACATGAACTTTTATACCATTATGGAGCCCCCCCTTCTAACAGCAGGAATGTTCCTTAGAATGATCTCCTCCATAATGTTTCATTGCAGATGATGTCACAGCGGAGAACATGGAGCCCAGAGAAGCTAGCTGCATCATGAAGCAGACACAGTATTATTTCAGCACCATCAACTCCACGTACTCTGCCGTCATTGACTGCGGACCTTGCTCTCGGTCAGTAGTGGTCTGGAAGCTTTGTATGAAAAGTATTTGCAAAGTTCAGTTCATAGGGCTTGTGTCTTCCCCGTGTATTTACCACTTCTCTTATACGCAGGTATTTTCACGCTCAGAGAATCTCAAACACCAATCTGCTCTTTGTGGTGGCTGAAAAGATGCTCTGCAGTCAGTGCGATTCCATGAAGCTGGACCAAGCAGAGACACGATGTATCCTCTAACCAGTAACTGAGAACACAGGATAGATTAGGCGTCTATGTTGAGTAAAGGCTGAATGAGTGTTTGCTTAACAAATACGTCGTTTCGGGTTAGACGGGTGGCACTACCTTATTATACTAAAACCTTTAAATGGTGATACATTTTAGTGGGCCAATTCAAGGCCGGATAAGATGTTGGGTAATGAAAGCTTTCAGTGCTATTTTGACACAATGGTAAATTGTATATATTTTTAGCTCTTATTATTTAATGGCCAGATTAAAGCATCCTTGATCATAATCTTATAAACACAAGGCTAAAAGTAAAAGTCACTAACATTTATACTTTTGCACTAATATAGAGGAGAACTTCATAATGTGAACCTACCGAGTCTGCCGACAAAAAGGTTCTATTTCTCGCTATTCTATTTAATCGAAACAATGGGATATCAAAGAAGGCCACTCGCTATTTCTGTGTCTCATCACAATTACTAATTTCCAAACCCGCTCTGTTTGATCTGTGGTTAGCTCCACATGTCTAACTCTGAACTACGGGGAGGTATTTGTTGGGTTGGTGACCACTGATAGGCTGTAGGTTGTAACCATCAAAGGAAATTTTGGGATTTAGTGATGTCCAGCGTACGTTCTAAATGCTCCTTAACCGTTAGCCAGCCGAAGGACCTGAACAGTGTGAGCTGGTGCAGATGCCTCGTTATCGCAAAGGTCCTCATGTCTGCTTTGATTACAACGTCATGGTAAATGGTGACACCTTATACAACTTGGCTCAGATAAGCTTCAGAGGGGAGATATAACCTTAGAAGCGAGGAGATAAAACCTTATTGGAATTTATCACAAAGAACAAAGAAAACTTCAAGTTTTTGGTTGTTTTTAAATATAGCTGTAGATTTTTCTTACACGCTGGGCACACCAGCCTTGCACACTCCAAATTTAGTTTGAAATCTCCTTGGAAAGTCTAGGCCTCCATGTCTACTCTCATGTGTCTAATATTACTGATTTCTCTTTCTCCCGCCAGGAGGATACGTCAGACTGTGGCAGAGGCAACCTCTTCCGGCCGTCGTGGCTCTTGTTGGCGCTACTTCAGGTGTTGCTTCTCTGTGTCATCCCCAGCTTTTCCAATTCCACCTCCAATCGGGGCCTCTAGACCTGCCCTAATCCCCTCCCACCTTCCTGAGGCCACTTCTTGTTGCCTGATGTGGTTACCATGACAACCAGGCAAGCGCCTCTTCCGCGCGTTGGGCTGAGTTACCACGACAACCACCACTTATTTTGGATGATTTTACCGTGACAACAAGGAGACCTTTCAATGCCACATATAGCTATCATGTCAATCAGGACAACTACATCGAGGATAGTGGGAGTAATTACCATGGCAATGAGACGAACTTCCTGTTCTCTAGCCATTGTAACAAAAGGCAATTCTGAGAACTTCCTGTTAATTGTCTGTCTCCATGGTACCTGTGCATTGCCCTGAAATTCTGTGTGGTAACACCTGGTCTCCAAGGTGGGGTCAAAGAACTCACTGTGACCCTTTGCTATCTTACCTAAAATATGTAGGGGGACCCCTTCCCTGTTGTTTTTTTACCGCTTGGGAAACAGGGGTAACACGGTAATGACATCACACATATACATCCTCATGTCATCATGTAATTGTCATATTGCTTACCTTAGAAATTGGGCTTCTTATCTTGGAATGTGCGCTTGGCCAAAGTCACCAGGAAGGTGACAGAGAGACACTGTTACAGCAAATCATATCTATATGCTGGGCAACACATTGTTGAGCAGAGTTCGAGTCCGTTTTCCGTACAGAGCGTAGTTCTCCCGTGCAGTGTGCCAGTTCACAGCTTCAGCTGTGTGTTCTAAGTGTTTCATATCACTTCTCCATATTTCTGTGTTCTGTGCTGTGTTTTTTGATCACACTGCACAGCATCCCGGAGCAGAGGCTTGCTCTGCACACATATAGGTGTCCACGTCTCTGCAGGGGCTGTATCCGCATAGGCCACCAGTAGCCTCCTCATCAAATGGTATTATACCAAAGAAACAGGTCTGTGACTTCTCCTACCAGATCTACACGGCCAACAGTGGGGACTCTGGAGTGCAGTATACCGCCGTATACATTTTCATAGAGAGTCTGCAAGTGGTATGCAGAATAAATGACCCGTCTGCCTTCTCCAAAATAGCAACACAATTCATAGTCCAACCCGATTTTAAGGCAGCGCAGCCCTCTGCAGACCAATTTGTGTGAAAATGACTTGTCTGGATTACTGTTTGTGCTTTCACGCATCCAAGACACTGCAATGCTGAAAACGCGTTGGATGCTGGTTGTAGCAAGACTGCAGCTCCAATTACCCTTAGCCAGTGGTTATGGATATGTAGCCTAGCAAAGGCCGTATGGTCCCAGTTGGCATATCCTCTCTCCATAGACTAACTTTATTGTCAATCCAAATCATATGTTAGGTGATGCTATATAGAATATAATTATTTCTGAGAACCTTTCCTAGAACAGAGCACAATCACGTCTAAGCAAAGGGATGATCCAGCCCACAGAAGCACATAGGATTCAGCACTCAGCAAACATACAAATGTTTTCTCCCTGCTCTTCCCGATTTACCCCACAAAAGCACAATATCGATATTGCTGCTGCACTGCGTTCCGATCAGCGCTGATCAATGAATGATTGACCTAAGGCTCTGCTTTATGAGTCCAGCGCACAGAATCCTAAATGCACCTGTTCTCCTTGTAAAAAAAGGAATAATCCAGCATGTCAGCATCTAGTATCCTAAATGATTTACATAACCCCATCAGATTATTATTTTCGTCAGCCCAAATATCTCCTTCTGCTCATTGTAACTCATACTGTTTGGTTCCATAAGCCTTTTTACTGCCCCTTTCAGCCTAAAAACCCACCCTGTTACTTAAAATATTTTTTTCTACTACTTTAAATATCACATTATCACTATTGCTTTTACTGTTTTTGTCGTATTTTCCTGCAGTGATATCATATCTGCGTCCATCCACCTAAAGCTCCCTTTTAAATAACACTGACTTTAAAAAAAAAAATTTCTTTTAAATATCCACCCCTTATTGTTATTCCTGTTGTAAAGTATTACGTCTCCATATAACATTTTTGTATTATCGCTCTACAATCTGCCCTTTGTACTTTCTGTAATTCTACAAATGTTACTTAGTGCCAAAAGGACCGTATAAGCACAATTATAACCCAGAATGACCCGTTGTTGTCTCGAGAAAGCGCAGATAGTTTAATTGTTGAGTCCAGTAACGGCTCCGATCGCTCCCCAATTACCCTACTAAGCCAGAGGCACCACACGTGTCTCCTTCTGAAGATATACCCTTACCAATGGCACCTTTTCTGGAGAAATACCTGCCATGTTATTGGTTTCTTACTGGTTTAACACCAGTTAGGTAGAAACTTTGCTTACAGGTTCCAGATTTCCAACAAAGGCAAACTTCATAATGTGGTTCTTCTGCTATGTTATTGGGATTTTCTGTTTTTTGGTAGTCTCACTTGCTCCCATCTGCACCTTACTTGCTTCTCATTTCACGTTTAGACACTGTCTATCTTATGCCCATGTTACTGCTACAACCCCATTTTTATGCATGAAGACCCGGTGATCAATGTGCCGAGAGATAGCTGGAATTTAAAACACACAATACCCCACAATCTCCATACATTATGCTTTATCTTTGTCATGGAACAACTGCCAAGATAGCACGCAACAGGTGGCATTTACAATCATTTCTAAATTTGCTTGAGTGACGCCACAAACACCACCGTAAATGGTGGGAGAGTGGTAGACTGTTCATCTGGATCCTTAGAACTTTAGTATCTTTTGTGGTCAAGTAGGTCCAGCTATATATATATATATAGAGAGAGAGACATATATATATATAGATACATATACACTTCTTCCCAGATCTTCTTTTGATTCTTAGAACTCAATCTCCTGGCCAATGAATTAGATAATATAATACCAATGGAAAAAATCCAAGAATACCTTCTTTCATATCTGCTCACATATCTGCCATTGTGAGTCTAAAACTGAATGCTGTTTGTAACGAGGTATGATCAGGATTTATCATCTCATTCATATCTGCTAAAAACATATCAAAACATAGCATTCTTCTTCTGCTTATGAAGTGCCAAACTGTAGTAGCACAATATCATAACTGAGACCTATCACAAGAAAAAAGCAGTAAATGATGTTTACCTGTGGATTTGGTCTAGAAGGAGATCTACTGTTCCTCAAGTGTCAGATAGCGGGAGCTATGAGGAGAAATTGGAAAGAGTAGGGTGTTAGAAAGGGGGGGATTGACCCGACATTAGTTACATTGCTCTACATCTTGTGCCAGAATGAGGGGATAGCCTATTTAGGTCCCCCATTGCCAAAAAGGTGTGGAACTTTTTTTCTCGCACCCCATTTTTTTCCTTTGGTGTTTGATTTCTGAATTTATTATAATGGGTTGACGATCAAATTAATTTCATTTCAACACGCCGGTTATTTTGAGAATGGGTTCATTGTGTATTTCTATGTAGTTCTTCCAGATACCCCAATAAACTGTATTTCTTTATCAATCTCCCACCTGTTCCCTATAAACCGTATCCTATTGCTCAATATAGTTTCCATATATAAAGTCCCTATAACTTTACCTGACCTTTAGTACTCTGTATTAGAATAACCCTTTACAGATCCCTCCGCCTTTAGAAGACCTGGTGCACATTTAAGTAATCAACAAAAGCCCCCCAGTGGAACCAATCGATTCTTTCTGGATTACTTAAAAAAAATGTCTTCTTTAGAATATCCTACTATTATGACATTTTATTTATAGAGCATCAGCAGATTCTGTGACGCTAGTCCAAAAACTACTATACAAAATGAACAGATATAAGACATACTGGTACAAGGGGAAAATAGGGCCTTGCTCTTGCCTACAGTCTCTTTAGCTGTCGATAACCGCTATTAAATGCCTGATAGTCATAGTTTGACCATCCTCATAGTTTATGGCTCTACATTCTCCTCGTCATCCATTACTGTATATTTCACTTACTTTGTTGTCCGCCCAACTTGTGTTCCTCTTCTTCCATGCTCTTGTTGGTCTGTAACCATGTTTCAGTTCCCCATTATGCTCGTTTGTGTCTCTGGAGCTCACCGTGGTCATATGTGGTCCTCTAAAGCAACCTCCTGAAGACATTGTTAACCCCATGGTCACCCAGACACCATTTACTCATCAACCTAAAGTAACTGAACCTTCCCTTTAAGGTGGGACACGTATGGCATACTCACTATATCGGTCTGAACCATGACCAACCTGCACTAGCGACTCTCCATACGTATCCTACAGTGAAGGTGAAGTCTCCCCATTTGATGTTACCCTCACCACTCTGCCAAGAGACGTTGCAGACTAACCTTTATTGGGGGGCTTGGGGGAAAGGGGAGGGTTTCAGGGTGGAATAAATACTCATAACCCCTAAATCGATGGTCATTTTGCTTGTAGCTTTTGCGTGTGTTTGAGCTTTGTTTCGGGAACATGACTGTGCTAAGAGGGGTGGGTTGTATGTGTATGCCAGGCGTCTGTCCGCTCTTGTTTGTGCCAGAACCTCCATTACAAGAAAAATAAAATATAAATACGTATAAATATATATAAATATATATATATCTCTTGGAGGCTCGAGGGTCATCGCTGCTCAAATTTCTCTCCATCATTTGGTGGCTTTTTCTGTTAAATGGAGCAAAGTTTATTTATTTATTTGTACAGAAAAGTTCAACAAGTGACAGAAAGTTTGTAAGATATTGTGCGTGTGTGATTTACTTGTAAAATATTTTCAAATGGTTTATTACAAAGAATCAGTTATTAAATAATGTGCATATTTTCACTTCAACAACAAATTGTCTTTTTGCTTTTTTTGTCTTCTTTTATAAGGTGTAGAGAGATTGTGCTTGTATATGCGTGTGAGGTGGGACATGAATGGAACATGGGCAAAGTTGGTGGGGTAGAGGGTCATAGATAGGTGGAACAGCCTCCCAGCAGAAGTCGCATGTAGTTATCCTAAATCTAAGACTGATTTAAGGTTTGCGTCTTTACATCAAGAAAAACAGACAGACTACATATTCTACGAATAGCTCCCCAGTCTACATTATTTTTATTATTATTAATTATTATTAATTATTATTTTATATAGCACCATCATATTCCGTAGCTCTGTACAATGAGTAAACAGGACACATGTAGCATATAACATAACAATTTGACTTATAGAAACAAGAGGAAAAGAGGATTAAAACTGCTGTTCCATTTACTCTGCAGATATTATATCTAAATCCAGCAAGAGAAACATCAATCCTATGATTATTTAATATACAGAGCCTTCCTCGGCAATAATCAGTTAAGTAAAATTTTGCCTTTTTGGCAAAAGAATAAACTGACAGTTCTGATAAGGTTCACTGATAAGGTTACATGCGGTAACATAAAACTGAAGGAACATGCGATGGCACCCGGTTATATTGTGGGTCAAGTTACACGCTGTAGTTTTTTAGTTATTAGATGTTGAATATTGGTAGAAGTGCAGGTTTAAGAATGTGTGTGTCTGTGTGGTGTGATGATGTCATTGCGTTTTGTGATCTGACCCATTTGGGCCTGGTACCAAAGAATTCGTTTTTGCACCCCCAAGACCTCTGTTTTTATCTTTAAGAAAATACATATGCATGTAATTATGATGTAAGTCTGAGGCTGGCACAGAAAACTCTTTATTAGAAATAAAGACACGATGGTATAATATAGAGTTTACATTAAGTATACGAAGCATGTAGCAGCCACATAGTTGCTTATGCTAGTGGCTGGTCCTAGGTTGATGAGGTTAACATGGTTGATGAGGTATTTTACTTGCGCTAGTGCACTGGTTCTGGTTTCTGAGGGAACTCAGAAATGTCTATGAGAAGAGTTTCGCTGGCACTTAAGGGGATGTATAGAGCAGGGCATCTGCTTATTATCCATTCTTGTTTTGCACACGGATGAGGCTTAGGCACAGGCCACAGGCTTCCCAACATGGGTCACAGAGGCAGTGTACGCAGGAGCTCCAGAACATCTTCAAGCAGGACACGTTCATCTTCCACATGTGCACGCAGGGTCCCACCATCCAGATGTGACAGCACTGAATGCAAGCGAAATCCAGAGCCCAGCAGAAGGCCAGGGGACATCCACACAGTATGGACAGCACTAGGTAGCAGCAGTTCTTCACCCCATTGAAGGTCTTGAAGGACATCCCCCATACTCCAGGGATGCTATGAGACCCTTCAGGCTCACCAAAAGCATCTTCAAACAGCACCTGGTGAGACAGCGAGAGGGTATGAAGGGGCTCTGCTCGACTAAACACACAGATTTTATACAATAATGCAAAATAATGGGGTTTAAAGTTGTATTGTCACCTTTAGGTGTTTTTTTAGTGCCCCATTTTTGTAATGTGAATGGGTGACACCTAATTTGCGGATACAGACTGTATCTGTTACGATATTCTTAACTTAACAATCCAAGTATACGGTGCATGTAAAGTAACCATCGCACAGATTTCTAACACTCAGCAGTTGCAATCGTGAACATCCTTTAAAAAAAGAAAAATGATACATGAAAGGACATTCTGCAACACACACCATACGCATGGAACACTGTCCAAATACATTATATTAAATGTATATTAAAACGTTCAGTGAGGGTTCTTTGCAGTGGATGTTACTGGTGTCTCCAGTCAGGATGGAGAACTGGAAATCTAGGTTCAAATACTTTTAATTATTTTAAAATGTAGGAATGTGCTACACATTTACGAAAGATCAAACATTCTATAAAATTATATGTTAAAAACACGGTTATATTATATCTGATCCCCTTTTGTTCATTACTCACCCTGACATGCTCATTCATGTTGTTGGGGTCACGGTTCTCCATGTCCAATGGCATGGGTTCACTGTGCATGGATCTTGGTTCAGCCATGGTGTAGGGGAGCGATGTCCTGTGGTCAAGCAAGGCCTGTCTCTGCTTCTACTTGCCTCTCAGCATCATATTTATACCTGGTGTCTCAAGGTTTCCATGGGACGAAGCATCAAACATCACAGCCTCCAGCCCATAGTTACTCTTCTCCATTGTGTTATGGAAACCATTGTGAGTACAGGCAGAATTAGAAAGTTTCCATGTTGGACACAGAGTTGCAAGCTTTACACCGTGGGTCGGCAGTCTACCAAGGAATGCAAAATGGAATCTGCTATGAAAAGTGATTTTGGTGCAGATCAAAAATAAAAAGTTGTTTTCCCACCCAAGCAACCAATGAAATGTTTGTGATGATTGGACCTTTTTGTAACATTTGCCTCAAATGTTCCTTAACTGTAACACTTTGTTATGTACCCAGAAGGTTTATATTCCCATAAGACCCCGTTACAGTATATTGCACACACCGCTGACAATAAGGGAAGGTGGACAGTGACCTGCTAAGGTTCCAACATCTCATAATTCTATGTAAGATATTTGAAACCATTCCACTGACCATTCACACATCAGTCACATCTGTGAAATATCATGCACACTTTCATTAAAGTAAGAAAATATATTACATTAGCCAACTTGGATCGGTGGCATAAGGTGGCCAACTGGTGTGTCGAATTAGTTCCCTTTCTTAGTTCTCTGAGCACCTCATCCTCACAAAAGGTCTCAGAGATAAGTATCTCCAAAACAATCACAATTATCAACTTACCAAGAGTAAACGCTATAAGTAGCTTTATAAGCCACAAGTAGATTTGGGTGCTATCAGTACAGCAAATATTGGTGCAAAGAGATCAATAATTATTATACACGCACAATCTCCCTTTACAATGCTGCCGTAATTGTACTGTATAGATTTGCTGCTAGATTTGGAATGTAACTCGTGGACAACATGTCAGGATACATTTACGTATACATTTACGTACAGATGGATATATGTGTAGTTGCGGTTGTTGATATAAACTGCACCCAGAAAAAATTCAAAAGTGGGGAGTCCTCTGATCGCTTTATTATTGCATGGAGGGGGTGATGATTAAACAGTCTCAATGCATAGAAAGCATTGAAGAGCGAGTAGGTAAGATAAAACAAAATAAAAATTGCCTCTGATTCCAAGTATAGAAGCAGAAATTCTCAATGGTGATTCCTGTTAGTTGCAATGTGACCAGTAACCATAAACCTTAACTAACCTTTAGTTTTAGTGCTGTGGACATGGTAACGAGCGACGGTACACAGACAGCCTCACACACCTATATTGTTCTTATTGGTATGTGGCTGTAGTGCAGACGCGTTCACATACATCGCTAATGACAGGTACTCATCAGTCATTATAGGATCAATCCACGCCTCATAATGAGACATAGAAACACGATACATGCAAGTCACACACTTAGAAACAGTAAAGAGAGTCAAGAAAGCTCTGTGAAATGTAAGAACTTAGTTCTCCTAAAAAGAAAATAAATTGTTGTGAAGTTGAATGTATAAATGAGTTTCTTAACAAAACTCTTGTTATAGGAATGCCTGGGAACTCTCAGGGTTTTACCCCAAGTATCGGGGTTTTTGCCCCAAACCTTGGGTCTCAGGGTGAAGGGGCAGATTTTCAGGGTCACACAGTCTGAAGCTGACTCCTTCCTATACACCACTGTGATCATATATAAGACTCCCAATTGGTTCCAATTTCCTAACAGGTTGATATCCCTGCTTGAAAGCAGGTGACTTCAGTGTATCTTGAAATAATGACAAAGTAATGTATGAGTGAGGATAGGTATTAGACCCGTCTGGTGAGTCTCAGGGTTGGTTCATTTGGAAAGTTCCCAGGTATGTTTATAAGACAAACCTAAAATGATGCACTCTTGCATATCTTCCTCCAACCTACTTTATCATTGGGATGAGAATATAAGTAGATATTGCGGAACTTTCTAAGAAAAGTTGGATTTGTAAAAAGTTCAGCATTTGCCGTGGTGCCCAGAAGGTTTATATTCCCATAAGACCCCGTTACAGTATATTGCACACACCGCTGACAATTAAGGACGGTGGACAGTGACCTGTTAAGTTTCCAATATCTCAGAATTCTATTTAGGATATTTGAAACCATTCCACTGACCATTCACACATCTGTCACATCTGTGAAATATCACGCACACTTTCATATAAAGGTATTTGATAATGTTTTAGAAACCGTATGCAATATAATTAGATTCCTCTTCAGCCAGCGAATACTGATTGAAACTATTATGGTGCATAACATATTGCAGTCCAACACTTCCTAATGTGTTCTCGAGGCCTTGTCTTATGTTAAGCTTCGTTTGGTGCTTATCCCATTCATGCTTCCTTTTTTCACTGCATTAACTGCTTGTCCACCACCCATTTTAACCCCAAAGAAGTGAAAAGCTTAACCAGGGGTTATTGGTAAATAATACCTGGGGCTTTAGACCATATCGCTTCACTGGAAGCCAAGGGGACTATCCAGTGTCCCAGACAGGATCATCAACAAAGAATAAATATCAAAGTACTTTGCCGGAAGCCTGGCAGCTTGGCACTCCTATTGAAACCTATGGGGATGCTTTCTGCGTATGTGCACTTGTCAGACCCCCCAGAATGCCCACTGTGGCAGCGCTGGAGTTGAGCGATGTCTTCGGCTTAACGTGTCTCCTGAGCAAATAGCTGGATACAGGGAAAGGGGCAAACGCGAATGAGATCCTGCAGAACCCTCCAATCCATTTGCAACAGAGACCACATAAAAACTTTAAGAGGCCACTCAGCTATTATATGCATTAAAGTTAATGATATCTACGGTGTCCTTTAAGTGTTTCATATGTTACGTGCACATATGATCATAGATATCTCTTGATTCTCCCTGATTTATGGCTTTTCATAATGAAGAAAATCAAGATATTTGGAACCCCTGTCCCCCCTCTAACATTGTCCATGATGTTGACATTTTAAAATCTTATCAGGAAAATCTTGTTTTTCCATCCCCTTCACTAGTGTTGTTGATGGCCCTGAGGTTCTGTTATATTGTGTTTATTAGTATAAGTTAAAGGTTGGGTGAATGGATGGGTTGGTCGTGGCGGCAGGAGAGAAGCAGGTATTGTCCCCTGTTGCTAAGACAATTAGTCGGAGACACACGCTAACACAGGTAGCAACAGTCAAAAACAAATAGAGCAGAGGTTAGAGAGAAACTGTGCATGGCATGCAGGCTCGTGGAATGAATTGTATGAATCACCACTAAGTGCTTAAACATATGTATGTAAAACTTTAAGGGACATTCCAGTCTTTAAAGTGACATTAAAGTAAACATTAAAATAACATTTGGCATCTTTTTTTAAAAAAATAGAGATATGGGATTGATTGCAGTTCTTGGTGAAGTGATGAATCCAAGCCTAGGGGGGATTCAGTCCCGCTGCTACAAAATGGGCAATAAAGCCCCCATTGTCCCACCATACAATGGGCTCACCAACTAGCCTACATATGCTATGGAATGTATGCCAGCTCAGCACAGCCTCCATAAATTGCATTGAAAGGCCCTGCATGCCTCTAAAACATGGCGTGCCAGGATATAAGATCATATCCCAGTGTGCCGTGAATGGCCTTTCAATGCATTCAGGATGTCGACTGTAGAGCGGCGGCTGGGGGTGCTGCCCTGGGTCGAGCCTAGGGCAGTGCCCAAGGTAAATGCACCACTGCCTTGTTGGTCTTAGCAGGGGGGTCTCATAGATTGGTGTTCCCAAAGATCTGGTTTGGAGCTAGCAGAGGTCACTGATATGAGACACTATCTCTCATTCTAGGTTGCATTACTTCCGGCCACCATGGAGAGGGACACAGGTTTCTTTGCCCCCGTGCATTAATCCACCAGGACACAAGGAGTACAAAACACCAAAACTCCCTGTGATTCGGGCTCAACTGCAGTCATTCCTCACACCTTATGGGTTTCACTCAAACATGATCCATCAAACAAAATCATTACAATTATGTATAAACATTGATACCGGTGCATAGATGGAAAAGAGATATGACCTCTGTAGCCATTAATGTACTGGACAGGACCATTACATTGGTTGCCACAGTTGTAAGACCACTTTTCAAACTTTGCTTGCTCCCCTGTCTTTGCCATCTTCCATTCCGAACATTAAGTTACTAATGTTGGGTTACTCACAGGGCGGCTGCCTTTCGTCGCTGTGCCCAGGCAGCTGGTGCTTTTATTAGTGGCTGACATCTATCTGAGCTCAGTGGCTCCCCCTTCTGTGCCATCGGCGCACTACACAGCTGGAAAGGCTCGGGGTGGCAGTGGAAGCAGTAAGGTTGCTGCACTTTTGTAACTAAATCGTTACAAACATCAACTCTAGTAATGTTGAATTCCCCATTCTTTACCAGAAATAATGCTTTAATCAGGTAAACATTTGACTCATTCATTATTTTGCCAGGTTGTCATGTGACGCTGATAGGCTGTTGCCATAGAAACCGAATAGACTTATTAAACGTCTCTGTGTCTAAGCTTTAAGAAGTTAGAATAAAATGACAGATCTGTTACGGTTTACCTGCTCAACACACTAGAGAGTGCAATTCTTCGAGTAAGTGGAACAGCACCTTTAAACATGCGCGTAGGGTTCTGCATAGAAACACTGCACTTAGCTACAGGGAGGAGAAGAAAAAAATCCATATTTTAGAGGCAATGACTAAAAAGTCTATATTGTGTCTTTAATGAATAGAGTTTTCCGAAAGGTTGAGTGTTTTACTCGTCATTCGACGCTTCCGATATCGAGGAACAAAGCTAACAACTGAGACTTTATATTCAGCTAGATTGTAATACCCCTGAAAACGTTATCGTTCGTTGTTATCTACCCATTTTCCATTACGGTCCATGGGAGAATGTGAAGATAAAGTCAGTGATACATTTTATTACCGGTAATAGAACGGAGCCCGGTGTAGGAAAGTGCTGGATTCTGTTACACTCTGACTCCCATTATCGCCTTCCAGCAATTTGTTTACAATCTACCTTTCCAAGGTGCTTGTTAGACAGAATAAACACAGGAATTGAAGCCGCGCATTCCTGGAGCGTCACAACGGCAAACAGAGAGGGAAGAAAAACAAGCCATCAGTGATACGTTTGAATTGTGGCTTTAAAGTCACGCCTATTAACCATCGAGGTGTCGCTGGGGAAACAACGCACTTAAAACCTACTTCTGATATAAAAGTAGATTATACCTGCATGCGTATAGCTTGGAGGAGAGGAACGTTTCAATACATAAATGGATTTAACAAAGGACAGGAGGTCACAATCTAAAACTGCCTCCCAGCAGAAGTGGTAGAGGATAGCACAGTAAAGGAATTTAAACATGCACGGGATTGGCGATAGCGTACCTAATGGGGGGCAGGGGGCTGCGGTCTGTCCCAGGTGCAACTATCAGGGGGGTGCCACCTACCAGGATGGCTGCCTAAGGGGGGCCCGCAGCTTACTACTGTGTAGCTGGCACACTGTGCAAGGAAACTCTTTTTTCACCCAGGTTGTTCCTCCTGGGTGTGCCCGCACCAAAGCAGTGGGTGGTCCCGCTGACATCAGTGGGTGGTCCCGCTGACCTTGGTCATCACCCCCATTTAAATGTGAAATTGGTGGGGAGTGGTACGTGTTAAGACCCTGCTCCTGCAACCCGGAGGAATTGGGGCGTTAATTTGGAGAACCAGAGAAGCGGCGCCCTTTCGCTGGCAAAAGACAACGAAAGTGAAAAGGTTCGAAGAGGGTCTGTCCGGACCCTCCTGAGACCTCTGAGCTCCACCTACTGGTTGAACACAGTGCAATGCAGGGTAATGGAGCCCTGTAAATATCACATCTACAAATACAAAAAAAAATAGAAATATACATTAAAAAAGTGGGCATTTTACATCCACATAAAATAGCAATAAGCTATGTGTGCTTATTGACCTATAACTTGGAAAAAAACAAAAAAAACACAAGCTTTTTTACATTTCTAAACTCAGGACAAATATTAGAACCTTTCTGGTATGTTTTTTATTAGCTTTTGTAGATGAGTAAAGGATTTTTCAAATAAGTCAGAAAAGGTGTTTTTTTTTCTTCTTCACTTTTTCACCAAATTTTATTTTTTAAAACACCTCTGAGTTTTAACGTTTTCTTTGTGAATCCCTCTGCAATATTCTGGCTTTTGGAGACACTCTCAGCACCTTCACTTATAGAAGCGCATGCGCGATATACTAATCAACAACTGTGGGGTCACGTAACATAATGTGATGCTGCTGCATTCCTGTCTCCTCATGCAACTTATATATATGTGTGAGCATGGATGTGTATGTATAAGTGCTTGTGTGTGAGCATGGATGTGTATGTATAAGTGTTTGTGTGTGAGCATGGATGTGTATGTATAAGTGTTTGTGTGTGAGCATGGATGTGTATGTATAAGTGTTTGTGTGTGAGCATGGATGTGTATGTATTAGTGTTTGTGAGCATTAATGTCTTGTAATTATGTAACTATGTAATGCATAACTGTGTGTGAGCATGGATGTGTATGTATAAGTGTTTGTGTGTGAGCATGGATGTGTATGTATAAGTGTTTGTGTGTGAGCATGGATGTGTAAGGAGTGTAAGATGAAGTGTGTGTTAACGTGAGTGGTGTGAGGTAGTGTGTGTGTGTCAGAATGAGTGTGCACATGTGTTAGTGAGTATGGGTAAGTGTGTGTTAGCATGTATAAATTTGTGTGTTTTATATTTATGTGCCAGCGTGTATGTTGGAGAGGGGCATACACTCTAGCCAAAATCAGCCCTACTCTCGGGTAGACCCTTCATAATGCATAGTGACGTAAGTGGGAGAAATGTTTCACTGCACCTCACATACATTAGTGGAGCTCTGATTTGTGTTATTTCACATTGCATTAACCTAGCTATTTTTCTCTGTTCTTCTAATCATTTGCACCCAGATGGTTACCGTTAACATATGCATGACATCAACCTTTAACAGCCTTTAACTTATAGCAACTAAATTCACCAAACACGCTGTATAGTAGGTACAAAAAAGTATTTACAACAGTGAAGTTATATTCACGCAGCGCCCCCTGCTGCTGAATCCATTGAACAACAGACTTTCCCGGAGTCTCCCGCCAAAACTCAGAGACTTCCCAGGTATGCTTATAATTATGGCAATACAGAACTTGGAATAGCAATAGTGTTACGATTTTGTTAGCGTTATGATTTAGTAAGGGTTATGATTTTGTTAGTTACAATTTTGTTAGAGTTCTGATTTTGTTAGCGTTACGATTTTGTTAGTTATGATTTTGTTAGTTATTATTTTGTTAGGGTTATGATTTTGTTAGTTATTATTTTGTTAGGGTTATGATTTTGTTAGTTATCATTTTGTTAGCGTTATGATTTTGTTATTATTTTGTCAGGGTTATGATTTTGTTACGGTTATAATTTTGTTAGTTATTATTTTGTTAGGGTTATGATTTTGTTAGGGTTATGATTTTGTTAGTTATTATTTTGTTAGGGTTATGATTTTGTTACGGTTATGATTTTGTTAGTTATTATTTTGTTAGCGTTATGATTTTGTTAGGTACGATTTTGTTTTGTTACGGTTATGATTTTGTTACGGTTATGATTTTGTTAGCTTTATTTTTAGCTTGAATGCTACTTTAGATTTAGTGGTCATAATGTGCCATAGAAAATGTGGCGGCAGACTGCACCATGCATGCTGATATAGCGTATGTGTTAGAAGGATATTACGCGTGGAGAGAGGCCTGAGATCATCTGAGATCATAATATTCTGCGGGGACCAAAGCCGGTCAGTCAGGTGCGCTGCCAGAATTCTCGGTGCTGTACTGGCGCTGTTCGCAAATAAAACATGTTTTAAACAATTTTTTGTCATAAGATATCTTAAGGTTTTCCAGAGACAAAGACTAATTGTTACTCTATTATACGTTTCAAATTACTACTAACCACCATATAAGAGCCTTTCATAGTATCAACTATTATTTTAAAGCTAAATAGCTTTTTTTTTAATTTTTACTATTCCAAGTGTTTGTTACAGAACATCGAACAAAACAGAACGAAACGCAGGAACCGTCCCTAAAAACTTAAGCTTGTTGGAGAGTGTGTATTCGCCACACACGGAGGACTACTTCTCCCAGAAGTCTGTGCGAGAAAACGCAGATCAGCCGGATAAACCAGACCTGAACTGCATCTCCCAGGATACATTGTGCTGAGGCGCATGCGCTCTATGTGTGTGTCGTTTCGCTGGCGTTGACGTTGATGGGTGGAAGTGCCAGGCCTTTTCCGGAAGACGCGGCCCTAGTGCCCACATACACTGTGGGAAAGGCCGAGGCTGCGGCCTGCCTTGAACTTTGTGAGCGGAGGAGGCATTGGCAGAGTGGCGGCATCAGGGGGGGGTTCGCTTATGTCGCTGTATGTAAAGAGATCAGTGTATGTTTAAAGTTGGGAGGTGAAGGGGATTGGACATTTATTGATCAATCGAGTTAGAGGGGGGGTGAGTGACAGCTGGGGTCAAGGGTCACAGTCTGCTGGAGCTGGATGACAGTGAGATCTCAGGGGTCTGTTGGCCATTCAGCCTGATAGGGAAAGGCTCTTTTTTATATTTTTTTTGCCAAAACAGTATCCACTGGGGCCTAGTACAGGTAATAGTAGGGTGCTTAGAGGCCGGTGTCCAGGGTTGCCCCAGAATCAGAGGCCGGTGAGGTTACCCCCCCTTTTGCTGCCATGCTGCGCTCCTTCCCTACCACTCGCCTAGTTTCTGCCCTCTCTGGAAGCAGTGTGCTGGTGAAGTGCCTGTGGGGAGCTGTGTTGCTTCTTTACCTCATTTCGTTTTGGGTTGACACCGCGCGGGTACTTGCTGTCACCCCTGGTTTGCTTTTGCCCCCTAATCTGTGGCTTTGGACTGTGGTCACCCATGGACTCGTGGAAGTGCACGTTTGGGATGTCATTGCCAACCTTCTCCTGACACTAGGAGCCGGCCGTCGTCTGGAGCCGCTTTGGGGGGCTCCTGAACTGCTTCTGTTTTATGGTGTGGTGAGTGTAGCTGTGGGGGTCCTGAGTGCACTCTGGTTTCTACTGGCATACGCTGCAACGTCGGACCTGCATTTCCTTTTCTCGGCTCGCATCCATGGATTCCCAGGATTTGCAGGAGCTGTTCTGGTGGCCCATAAGCAGACAGTTGGAGACGGGCAACTGGAGCCACGGCGCTGGGTGCGTGCGATGCCCCAAATTGTCCTACTGGCAGTAACAGTTTTGAGTGCGGTTGGTCTGGTCCCAAGCCGAATGCTGGTGGGATACACTATCGGAATGCTGTCAGGCTGGGTGTACCTGCGCTTCTACCAACGACACAGCCGGGGCAGAGGAGACATGTCTGAACATTTCTCGTTCACCAGCTTCTTCCCGGGTCCCATTCAACCAGCTACTGCGCTGCTTGGCAATCTCACGCATGCTGCCCTGGTGAAGCTGCGTTTGTGCCCGCGTGCGGTCAAGAGATACGACGTGGGAGCTCCTTCTTCCATTACCATCAGCTTACCGGGTACAGACCCTCAGGATGCAGAGAGGAGAAGGTAACTTTCCAGGAAGAACTATACTTCTAAGAACTGATACTGAGTACCTCTATTAAATAATTTTGTGTTTTAGGGTAATTTTCTCTTTTGCTTGTGTGTTGACGGTGAAAAACACTCAATTGCTTTTAACCTACACAAAATTAATAACATGTATGTTGACGATGAAGCGTGCCTCGGTATAGCTGGTGTGTATTTTTGTGTGAGTACGAGATGACGTCAAGCTATTGCCATTCTGGAAGCCCTGGAGTTCTCTGGTTCACGGTCCGACTGATCTTTTCTTGTTCATAATGCCGTTGTGGAGATGTTAATATGTTTTGGCATTGTCCCCTGTGGCAGACTGTGCTCTGTTAGAGTGTCCCAGTCAGAGAGCAGCCTGTCAGGGGAGGGGAGACAGCTTCTCATCAGCTAAACACCCGCTGGACAGAAGAATGAAAGGGACCTTGAAAGGAAGGAGGAAAAGCAGTGGAAGAAAAGCACCGGCCTTGGGCTGTTTATAACTCATCATAGCTCCATTACCCCTGCACATATGCATCCAAACACTTCCCCTACCATCCCCCCACTTTCAAGAAGCTTTACTGCAAATGGGTCATATATGTTGTGTTTACTGGCAAGTTTGTTGTTACAAGATTTCATATTTTTTGTTAAGCAGTTAAATTCTGTCACATTAGTACATATTTAACAATACATGCAGTAAAAATGTTACCATATCCTCATTCTGTTTCTACAGACAACTGGCGCTCAAGGCTCTGAATGAACGATTGAAAAAAGTAGAAGATCAAACCTCTTGGCCAAGTATGGAGGATGAGGAGGATGAAGATGGTAGTCAAAAGGAAAGCTCCTTCTTTAGCGTGGGTACCCCAGATACTTCAAGTCAAGAGCCAAACGTAACAGCATCACCCCCAGTGTAATGTCCCACCAGGCACCGTTGTGCTATTGACCAGCCTTGTCCAGCCACAGCGCAAGTGGTTGATGGTTCTCACAGATCTGTGCTTGGTATGGAGGTGCTCTCCCATGTAAAGACTACACCTCACAGGGTCCCTTCATCTCCCTGTCGACTCATATTAACACATTTGCACAGTGGATCTGTTACAAGTGGGGACCACGCTCTTCCAGAAAGGCATAATCTGTGCTCACCAACACTCCCCTTCGATTTAGTGAAGGCTTCTGCTACAGTCTGTCCACAAAATGAGCTTCCCCACTGCTCATGTCTGTCGCTTTCTGCTTTTTAGCACTCTGTAACCGCAACTGGAAACTCTCCATCTGCAAAACACCTACACGTGGACAGTAACGTTCAGAAAGGAGAACAGTTAAATGCCCCTCGGTGGCAACGTGTGCCCAGCGCCCAAAGTGGACAGCTGGTTCTTTTACCGGCTACCAGTACTGGGGTCTTTCTCATTAAAAAAGTATCTGTGAGGTTCTTGTGATTTGAGTTCTCAAGCTGCACTGCATGGGAGTGGGAGGCAGCTGGGAGTGGAAATAAAAGGGTCTTTTCTTCTGTTTTAGTATATTTTTCTTGAAGAGGGGAAAGGGGAATTCTAAATGTTGATTTTACTGTCTGAATTAAACCTTTTTGAGATTGGCTACTATTGTATTGGTGTGACCTGTGAAAATAATTTCAAATGTTGCATATTCCGATCAGCCCCCAGAATGCACAAACATAGCGTATTAAGCAGTGTTATGTTTATGCGTCCCACTGGTTTATTACAGCACAACCACCAACGTAACACATTATGGGTCAATTACTTGACGAGTCTGGTTTTGCAATGAATGGCCTATAATAGTATTCTAGTGGCTTATTTATATGGCGTTGTTATAAGTTTCATCATATTATCAGTCTAATATTTTATAGGTTATTACTTTTTTTAAATATAAGATACACATTGGGGATTGCCCCCCCCCAGCAGTCATACATAAGTTTGTATATTGAGCCAGACCACAGTATCACACTTCATTCGGTTCTCTGGTATAAGGTAAAACCATGCTTTGTGCTTTTAGAACTGGAAAAGAAGACACATGCGGGTGGGCGATGTATCAAAAAACTAGCCGAATTGAGAAATTGTCCTTATCACCCTAGCAGCCAGTGAAGTGATCTAAAGGACCATTCTGGTTATTGTTGTAGTGATTAAAAAAAAAAAAAACCTTACAAATGTTGCATGAGAATTTTTTTTTTATACAAATTCCCAATTCTTCATATCTTTTATTACCCAGCAATTAGTGTAGCAGGCAAATAAAGTTGTTGAATATTCAAAATAGCAATAAAGTGTGAATTTAAACTACGGTATATAAAAGATTTGTTGCACACTTTGATTAAATTGTAGGTAAGTGATCAGATGTCATTCCTCATATAAAGTCTCTAGGATTTATTCACTAAAGAAATCTAAAGTTGTATTTACCTGTGATAACTATGCGTTTAATTGGGCCAACCAATGGGAAGAGCAGCTTGACGTATAATAGTTGCATAGTTCATACGGTTGAAAAAAGACCTAAGTCCGTCAAGTTCAACCCTTCTACCTAACCTTCCTATTCTTGATCCAAAAGAAACTACCGTATTTGCTCGATTATAAGACGAGGTTTTTTTCAGAGCAAATGCTCTGAAAAATACCCCTCGTCTTCTAATCGGGGTCGTCTTCTAATCAGACCTCAAATAGAGGTCTGATTAGGAGACTAAGATCCAGATCCCCCGCACTGCTGCAGGGGACCTGGATCCTCCTGTCTCACCCCCCCCCCCCATCATACACACACTTACCGGTGCTTCCTTGCTTCCTACTGCGTTGCCGGGGCAGCGGGTTGACGTCTACGCGATCCGCGTAGACAACGTCCGCTGCAGCCGGAAGGAGGTGTGGCTAGCAGCGGGGGTTGTCTGCGTCCGTCGCATAGACCTTCCCCGACTGTCAGAGATTAGAGTTCCCCGCACCGGTGCGGGGAACTTTGATCTCTGACAGCCGGGGAAAGTATACGCGACGGACGCATACAAACCCCCGCTGCTAGCCACACATCCTTCCGGCTGCAGCAGAAGGCGACGTCAACCCGCTGCCCCGGCTGGAAGCACCGGTAAGAGAGGGGGGAGAGCGGGGGAAGGGGGGTGAGAGAGGGGGGGGAGCGGGGGAAGGGGGGTGAGAGAGGGGGGGATAGAGAGAGAGAGAGAGAGAGAGTGTGTGTGTGTGTGTGTGTGTTAGTTAGTTAAATGGGGGTATAGGGTGTGTGTGTGTGTTAAATGGGGGCATAGGGCATTTCTGGAGTGGCGTTAAGGGGGGATTTAATAGCGCACTCTGCCTCCTGAAATGCCTTATACCTCCCTATATGCCACTCTGCCCCATAATATGCCTTTTAACCCCCTAAATGGCAGAGTGGCATATAGGGGTATAAGGCATTTCTGGAGGCAGAGTGCTCTATACAATGCCTTTTAACTCCCATAATGTCACTCTGCCTCCTGAAATGCCTTATACCTCCCTATATGCCACTCTGCCCCATAATATGCATTTTAACCCCCTAAATGCCAGAATGGGATATAGGGGTATAAGGCATTTCTGGAGGCAGAGTGGCACATAGGGGGTCAAAAGGCATACCATGGGGCACAGTGGCATATAGAGGGTTAAAAGGCATATCATGGGCCACAGTGCCATATTGGAGTGGCAAGCCTGGGGGCAGATGTGCGTAACTGGGGGACAGGTTGGAAAATACAAGAAATAAAAACAAAAAAAATCTTTTTCTCAATCATAGCTTTTATTAAAAAAAATAGTTTACATGAATTAACATTTACTGGTAAAACTTTTTTCCTTTGGGGTCGTCTTATATTCAGGCTTTTTCTTTTTTTCCTAAGTTAATATTCAGATTTTGGGGGGTCGTCTTATAATCAGGGTCGTCTTATAATCGAGCAAATACGGTAATTAAGCTACCGTACTTCAAATTCTGCCATCAGGGGGAAAAAAAATTCCTTCTTGACTCCAAGAGGCAATCGGATTTCTCCTTGGATCAAGAAGCTCTAAAATATTAATTTTATTCTACTTATAGCCCTGTATGTCATGCCTTTCTAAAAAAAAATATCCAGACCCCTTTTGAAGGCATCTAATGTATTTGATAACACCACCTCCCTTGGCAGTGAATTTCATACCTTTATTGTCCTCACTGTAAAGAATCCCTTCCTTTGTCGTCTATGAAATATCCGCTCTTCCAGTCTCAGAGGGTCACTGAAGAGCTCGCTATATTGGCCCTGCATATATTTATAATGTAAAGTAACATTAGACACTATAATTTATATATGAAATACAAAAATCATATTCCTCATGTGCTTCAGACACCACTGTGTTACTGGGCTACTTAGCTGCCCTCTTCTGTAAACATGCGTGTATGTTACATGTGCATACGGTACATGGTATATATGTGATACTACTGCACCAGGTGGCAGGAGCCCCCCGTACCCTTTTCTCTAACATCCACATCATTACATTTTTGGGAAACCATCCCTTTAACCCACCTGTGGCTTAGATGAGTGCTTCAGCCAGTCTTCATAGAGCGCTCTCCTGCTTGGCATGGGATCTGAGATCGTATCTTAGACTTCTACCTTATTAATTGCAGTAAAAGACCCCAAGGTATAATGATTAACGGGAGCAACTCCAAACTCATGCTCTGGTGTGGTCAGGTTCTACACCCAGCAAGAAGGATCAACGCCAGCAGCACTCGAACATTTTAAAGCAGTCTATGTACCTACGTCAGGGAGAGCGGTGGTCCGGGTCTGTCTCTAGGAATTAATAATCATGTGATTTGATTTCCATTTACTGTGTGTATTGGGACTGGCCTAATACAAACTGTATACTTAAAGATGCGTCAGGAACCTCTAAAAATGGACATAGTATATAAAAAAAAGTAGGTTATCATAAACAGGATTACATACAGCATTAGTGATATGTTTTGTGCTTTTAACACATATTCTAAATTGTGGACTGTAGCGTGAACCACGGCGTGAAAGAGCCAGTGTAGACATGCAATCGTATCCAGAATAAATTCAGACCTAGATAAGGTATAACATGTTCTCCCAAGTTCTAACAAAGAAGCTCTCTTCCACAACATACAGTGAGAATCTGAAAATGTACAAGTGGAATTATGTTATTAGGCCTACCTTTTGTGTTACACATTGACAAGTATATAAATAAATTTTAAAAAGTTTAATGGACACTTTATAAGGTTCTGGCTCAGCGTCGTGGCTGCTGCTGTGCAGAATTTAACATGACTAAGGGTAAAAGAGATACGTAGGAAGGCAATGGGTTTTTATGATCCAAGCTTTATTTTTGCTTTTGATAAGTAGAACCAGGCACACTCACCAGATTAACCATGAACTCTACAGACTCTTCAGTAACAATGCCAGCATCATCAGTCAGTGAAGGCTTTGGCTGAGAATCATGGGAGCCACAATCTGAAGCAGCCCTTCTTTCACCTGTGGAAAACACCGCCACTGATAGTAGCTGTCCTCGGACAACAGTTGTAACCCAGCTACTATTGTGGGCTTTAAATCCCAGTAAACTCGGCAAAATGTCCGAGAATGCTGAGATTAGCAGTATAAATCCCCTATAGGAGAGAAAACATACTGAGGCGCCTTTCAACATTATTGGTATTAAACTAATCTCATAATAGCAAAGAACATATAGAACATATTAATACAGTTCACAACAAGCCAATTTAAATATAAAAAAATATTTTATTTTAAACCACGGATAATACAATAAAATCCAGTAAAATTCTGTAACGAGTGAGGCATGGCCAGGCTGCGTATTTCAACCAACAAAACACAAAAATGTTACTTTTACCCACAGTAACTCCACTCTCCATAAGTTCTTGCGTGCCAGTCATCGGATAGCATACATAGGATAGTATTGGACCTTATACTATGTATGTTTGTTCATAAAAGACAGCCATGTCTGATCTCCAGCAATGTCATGAGGGGGGGTAGCTGATGAATGCTCTGCCGTCTGTTCTTAAGGCTGGCTTCTCTTGCGATAGAGATACGCATTGCTTACCTGGCTCATAATCACCAAACCAGTAAAAATGGGACACAAGGCACATAAATACCAGGACAAACCAGTTACTGAAGCCGTGAACCATAGAGAGCACATGCCCAAAAGGAGACTAGCACAGCCAAGTTGATAGCCCAGCAGGCCAGCTGTGGCATGATAGAGCTTGCGGGTGGCCAAAGTCCAACGTTGCAGCAGCTTGGGATAGAGTAAAGACACCCCTCCAAGGCTCTGAACCAAAGCCCACAGCACGGTCAGACCTCCTAGAAGCCCATGCCACGTTGAGAAGTGCGGCTTGTCCTGTAGAACTTTGTTGGCATAAATGATTCCAAAGCCTAGCAATGCACAGAGCACAGACAGTAGTTGAAGAGCCCAGTGCACTCGCACTTTAGCTTTGCGAGAGAAGGAACGGAAGAGAGAAGTGTCTGGAGAGAAAACCAGGATCGCCTCTGTCATCAGGAAGGAGAACTGCGGAGACACGTATATGAGAAATACTTCACACATTCAATTACAAAGTAACGGTATGGAGACAGTTATCAATAAAAATACTCCATATTAAAATCCATTGTGCTGGGGGCTGTGGCTTTTACAACAAACCCCAGCTTAACACTTTCAGCTCCGGACTGCACTGCTTAGAAGGAACACTGCTTGCAATATCTAAAAATAAAAGAACATTTATGTTCCCTATTATAGCACAAACTATCAAATCTGTGAAAGCAGAATGGTTTACAATGGCCCATGTAGATTTTCAGTAGAATCTGTCCTTATATTACTGTTAGCTGTGTGTCCCCTGCTGTTATAATAGGATGAGTACGTGGAATGGACCTGCATCCCTGGGATGACAACATGAATCTCCCATGCGAGAAGGGCCAGGTGGGTCCGTACACTGGCACGTCATGGTGAGGCATTTCTAATGCCAACTTAGTTTTAGTAAATAGACCTTATTTGTCTCTTTATGGTTGGGTGGGCTCGCTGTTGATTACACCCAGATGCATGAAGGTTTCGCTAACAAAACAGCAGAAAATAATGTTTCATAGAAACATATCTCTAATGCTCACTACTGTCAAGAAGGATCTCTTAATCAAGATATTAACCAATATATTCAACTGAATAGAGCCCTCCCTACAACTTGACAATTACCATATTTGCTCCATTATAAGACGACCCCCCCCAAAATCTGAATATTAATTAGGAAAGAAAAAAAAAAAGCCTGAATATAAGACGGCCCTATAGGAAAAAAGTTTTACCAGTAAATGTTAATTCAAGTAAACTATGTAAACTATTTTTTTAATGAAAGCTATGATTGAGAAAAACATTTTGTTTTTAATTCCTTTTATTTTCCAACCTGCCCCGCAGTTATGCACATCTGCCCCAGGCTTGCCACTCTGCCCCATAAATGCCTTAAACCCCCTATATGCCACTGTGGCCCATGATATGCCTTTTAACCCTCTAAATGCCACTGTGCCCCAGGGAGGTATAAAGCATTTCAGGAGGCAGAGTGGCATACAGAGGGTTAAAAGGCATTCCTGGAGGCAGAGTGGCATTATGGGGGTTAACAGGCAGAGCACTCTGCCTACAGAAATGCCTTATGGCCCCCATTTAACCCCCCCCAAAACAAAAAAAAAACTTACTGGTGCTTCTGACTCCCGATGTGTTGTCCGGGCAGCGTGTAGGCAACTTCCGCTGCAGCCGGAAGGAGGTGCGTCCATCGCGCAGACCTTCCCCGGCTGTCAGAGAGAATTCCCCGGGGAAGGGAACTCTGATCTCTGACAGCCAGGGAAGATCTGCGCGAAGCAGACAACCCCCACTGCTAACCGCACCTTCTTGCGGTTGCAGCGGAAGTTGTCTACGTGAATCGCGCAGATGTCTGCACGCTGCCCCGGCTACACACCTGGGACTCAGAAGCACCGGTAAGTTGGGGGGGGGGGACAGGAGGATCCAGGTCCCCTGCTGCGCTGCGGGGCATCTGGATCTTAGTCTCATAGTCAGACCTATTTGAGACGAGGGGTATTTTTCAGAGCATTTGCTCTAAAAAAAACCTCGTCTTACAATCGAGCAAATACAGTACTCCTTGGAGAATCATATTCATAATTAACATTTACTCAGCAGCATATTCTCTCTGCTTAATAGCGCAACAGCATTGAGGTTGGAACCACAATCACCCCACCGCAAAAACAGTATACAGAACATAAGCACTTAATTCTGCCTTGTTTCCAATACTCACTGCGAGAGTCATAAGGAACGGGTGCCATGAGAAAAGAGCTGGGGGGAAAAAAAATAATATTATGAATAATACAAGACATCATGAGATTTGGGTAAACACTGGGATGTCACCCAAACGCCAGTATTATGCTATAGAACAACGCCCCACAAACACAAATTAATTGTTCAGGGCAATTCAGTGCACCGAGCATTGTTTTTAGAAATACAAATTAAATATACAAATATTTTGGAGGTTTATGACTATTTCTGCATTACACTTAACTGAAAAGTCCCTTTATATTATATATTTTCATGGTTTTGCCACTTGCAAATTCAGAATCCCCATATTCATTTGCCCCTTTTCCCACCCAAAGATATTTTCCATATGGGACATTCAATGTGGCTAATAGTTGCGCAAAACCTCAAGCAATGGTTCTAAAGAACCTCTGCACACTCTCCAGCCACTGATTGGTTGCTTGAAGCAACCAATCAGTGCCAAAAATCACTGGACCATGGAGGACGTGGGGAGATGCAGTTTCTACCTAAGGCAAGTACTTTTTTTTTCTTTTTTCACAGTTATTCACATTAAAGTACTCAAAAAGTACTTTAATATGCATTATTCTTTGGGGTTTATTCACCAAAGCAAGATTTTGGAGGTGTTTGCCGTTTCATTCACTGACTTTGAAGATCTTTATGAAGAGCCAACACTGGCAAGGTTCTACAGCAAGAAGGGGTGAGTTTACCCTGCTTAATGCAGAATTAAATCAATGAGAAGACTCAAGAATGTATAGTTATGCGTTATGATGGACCAACCAAAGCCATTCTTGTAGGAGACATCACACCCTTCCGTCTGAAGGAATACTCACTTGTGCCGGGCTGGGACACGCAAATCACGTACACCGTGAAGGTAATAGTAGCCAGATGAGCTGCGGCCCCTGATAACGTACGCAGAGTGCGATGTACACGCGAGTCACTGTCAGAGCTCTGAGACATGATAATACCTGCCCAAAAAAAATGCATACATTATAGCTCCAGGCAAAACACTTACACAACCCAATCATATTAATTAGAACACATTATATTGTTTCATATTAATTACTTTACAATTAATACAATTGCCAGACTTATTTCGGAAGGTTATATCCCAGGGACAATACGGTACAACCGTCATCATCATCATCACAACCCCTGAGTCTCTAACGCTTGTTTTCCTCTTGTGAGATAATCATAAATAATACTTTTTTCACCTACAGCTCTAAAACCTCTAAATATTATTACATTGCATTATTATAAACTACTGAACTTTGGTATCTAATAATAAAATCAAATTGAAATATTAAATATTTGGTTTTAACCAGAAAAAGTAACAGCTCCACAAACATCAAACGGTATTAATGAACACAGATTTTTACATTCTAGGAATTCTACTAACACAACCCACACACAGAACCGACAATAATCACACAAAGCAACACACAGCATTTGCTCCATTGCTATTGAAACCCAGTATCTCTAAAAGGTAAGACCCATTCATTACCAGAGGAAGCAGCACAGCCTCAATACACAGTAACAGAAAATAGTGTCATTTGGTTCCACGCAAATTACCCACGCAGAGTGTCCCACACTGTGACACAGACCTGAGGCGAGGGTCCTCTCTGGCTGTAGGTGTCTATATGCTGTCACTTTGAAAGCCCCCCTTCCCGTCTAGCAACTTCCTGTTATAATGTATGTGTTTACTTCCTCCTGATATCTCACCATATATACATATACATATATACTCTTCCTGTCTATATCTATACAGCTTTCCTTCTTCTGCCCATGAATTACCAACCAGCCCTCTAAGCTACGATCATTGGACAAAACCCCTGTCAATCACTATCGGGCTCGCTCTGTGGCAGCTATTTCCGGGTTTGTGGCTTTGAGACTTCGCAGCTCATAGTTTTGAAATAGCTGGGGCATCAGCCAATGAACTTTGGAATCTATAGATGAGGGCGGGGTATTGCACGGGAGAGAGGCTTGGAACGCTCACATGGTCGTTCTGGTTGACAATAAACAGTGGGATGCGTTATAGGTGGCCCAGTATATGTATAGGGTGAGAATCTTTGAACAGGAAGATTTATCATGAGTAAGTGGATCTGGGATATGACTGTATACTGTATATACTATATATATATATATATATATATATATATATATATATATATATATATATATATATATATATATATATATATATATATATATATATATATATATATACATACATACATACATGGATGGATATGTATAGTGTATGTTTGCATGTATTATGTGTTCTAATTAGGTTGTGATCTAAGGTAAGCTAGCAAAACTAGACACCTATAGATTTTACATGCTAAAATTATATTATTTTATACATAATTATTATAATTAAAACAATAATTAAACGAGCTGTCAGCTGGCAGAATGGTAAGTTAATATTTAAAATGCTAAAAGCAGAATGACAGACTTGTTATAGCTTGGTGTCTGTACTCGGTTGCCTTGTGTATCCATATCGATGGTGCTGCCCTGGAATATGTAGAACCCATATCGCTTCTGTAAAAGACACGTTGTTGTTATGTTTGTGGTTTTGCAGTGATGTCTAGTCGCAGGATTGAGTGTATTTTTTTCAGCGAGTTCCACCCAACCCTTGGGCCCAAGATAAGTTACCAGGTGAGAAGCCTCTGTGTTCTTATTGGGAATAGAAGGTGGCTCATAATTTCATTATTATCTGTGTTTTATCACTGGATGTGGTTTAGAATGAATTTCTTTTAAAATTCTATATTCCGTATAAATGACATTAACATAAACAATATATATCTATTAGGAGTTCTTTAATCATTCACAAAATTCAAATAACAGATTGGAGTCTGGGGCAGATCTAGAGCTCGTTCTCAGGGGACACAGCCCCAGGCACTCGCGCCAGGCAGCCCCAGGCACTCGCGCCAGGCAGCCCCAGGCACTCGCGCCAGGCAGCCCCAGGCACTCGCGCCAGGCAGCCCCAGGCACTCGCGCCAGGCAGCCCCAGGCACTCGCCCCAGGCAGCCCCAGGCACTCGCCCCAGGCAGCCCCAGGCACTCGCCCCAGGCAGCCCCAGGCACTCGCCCCAGGCAGCCCCAGGCACTCGCCCCAGGCAGCCCCAGGCACTCGCCCCAGACAGCCCCAGGCACTCGCCCCAGGCAGCCCCAGGCACTCGCCCCAGACAGCCCCAGGCACTCGCCCCAGGCAGCCCCAGGCACTCGCCCCAGGCAGCCCCAGGCACTCGCCCCAGGCAGCCCCAGGCACTCGCCCCAGGCAGCCCCAGGCACTCGCCCCAGGCAGCCCCAGGCACTCGCGCCAGACAGCCCCAGGCACTCGCCCCAGACAGCCCCAGGCACTCGCCCCAGACAGCCCCAGGCACTCGCCCCAGACAGCCCCAGGCACTCGCCCCAGACAGCCCCAGGCACTCGCCCCAGACAGCCCCAGGCACTCGCCCCAGACAGCCCCAGGCACTCGCCCCAGACAGCCCCAGGCACTCGCCCCAGACAGCCCCAGGCACTCGCACCAGACAGCCCCAGGCACTCGCACCAGACAGCCCCAGGCACTCGCACCAGACAGCCCCAGGCACTCGCACCAGACAGCCCCAGGCACTCGCACCAGACAGCCCCAGGCACTCGCACCAGACAGCCCCAGGCACTCGCACCAGACAGCCCCAGACGTGCATACAGAAATCCATACTAACACACGTCTATACACTCACATTAACATACCCAAACACTAACGTACAAATACTAACATGCACACACATACCCTGCAGATACACATAGTCACACACACTAACATATCCAGAGCTTAGAGGGTTTTTTTGTCTATATAAATTTCTAACCTTTGGTAAAGTCTGTGGGATCAGGGGATGGTCTTCTTTGGAGCAAAGGGAATGTGGGACGTAACTTACGGAATTTCTAGTGGTTTTGCCGCGCGTCAGTGGTCTGCGCCGTACTCCTGCGGTAAGTTATATGACTGTGATCTATATTCTCAGGTGCCGGAGGAGTACATTTCTCGGGAGCTCTTTGATACCGTGCAGGTGTATATCATAACCAAGCCTGAGCTACAGAACAAGCTGATCACTGTGTGAGTATACAGGAATGTCCTACTACGTATTCCTAATGACAGGGAAGTATTACGCTTTCTGAATCTACTACCCACCCTAACATCACCTACTGATCTCTGCGTTTTGCAGCACTGCTATGGACAAGAAGCTGATCGGCTGCCCTGTCTGCATTGAAAACAAGAAGTACAGTCGCAACGCTCTGCTTTTTAACCTGGGGTTTGTGTGCGACGCTCGGGCCAAGACGTGTGCTTTGGAGCCCATCGTGAAGAAGCTGGCGGGATATCTCACCACATTAGAGGTTACTTCTGATAGCAGACAGAATCCTGACACTTAGATCGCAATCTAGTCTTCTCTCTGGTGTAGCTGGCCATTTACTGCAAAACAAGCATTTTCCCCCATATCATGTGGGTTAAACATCAGGTTATTAGTATACATTTTAGGACGCTCATCTTTAATAACAAGAACTGCTCAATACCAGCTGTAATTTTTACAGAATTACCCTTATTTTTGGTTATTTCCAGATCTCTAGGGTATATTGTGCAAATTAGATGATTTCGTTGCCAAGTGATCCTTGAATTAGTGTTAACGTGCAGGTACACAAGTATTAAAATGATCTGATATGTTGAACCATGAGAGCTTTATGGGAACTGTCACCGTTCCACACCATGTACCGCAGGTCTTATAATATTTCTTTAATAGAGGGAATTTGTACACAAATATTTAGTTACAAAAATGGTTAATGTATATAATATATATATCTGGTATATAATAAAAATATATCTGGAACTGTGATATAATCAAGATCTTACAATCTAGTACAATATATAGATGTGTTCTAGTACTATAGAAAAAGTTCCTCCTTTGTGCGTCCTTGTCTGTATTTAAGGCTCATACGCTGATAAATATTGTGTTTTATTCCCGTGTAGTTGGAATCGGGCTTTATCTCGAATGAGGATAGCAAGCAGAGACTGGTGCCTATAATGAGCACCTTGCTGGAAGAACTGAACTCTACAGGAGAATGTTCTCTTCGCATAGGTATTCCGAACTAAATCTGTTTTTTTAAGCACAGGTTTATCAGCAACTCTTTGTGATTAGCTTATGTTTTTTCGCAGACGAAAGTAACACCATGCACTTGAAGGTGATCGATCTGCGTCCAGAACCGCCTGCCGCGCAGGAATATGACGTTCCGGTCTTCACAGAAGATAAGGATGATTTCTGTAATGAACAGTGGGACTTGACAACGCAGCAGGTGACGAGGGAATGCTGTATCGCTACCGACTGAGCGCCTCAGGCGTCTTAGATGCTAACCTCTCTTACTGCTCTTCAGATACTCCCCTACATCGATGGGTTTCGGCACATCCAGAAGATCTCTGCGGAGGCAGACGTGGAGCTGAATCTCGTGCGGATCGCAATCCAGAACTTGATGTGAGTGTGTGGGAAAGGAAATCTCTAAAGTAAATAAGCGTATCATAGGAAAGCATGTGAGATAAGTGGGTAAGCGGGCATGGGCGAGAGGTGACACCGTAGTCCATACAGACACTTCGAGCCACCTTAACCCAGGCTTGCGCCTGGCCGTTTTTGACAAGCTGTGCCAAGCCAAGTACTATATATACCATTCTAGACATTAAAAAAAGCCAATGTGATGATGATGATGAAAATAAGCAAGTCACTATCTATATATTAGTTTTTTTTTTGAAAGGTATCCTTTTCTTTTCTGAGTATCTACATGGTTATTCCTTCCAATTATTATATACTGTATATCCCCCATTGTTAATTTATTGTTGACTGGTTCAGGCAGCCTTTGTAAGGATAGGTAAGAGGACGTCTGTGCAGGTAATTGATTAGATAATGCTGCTCCTGCCACATGCTGCCACCAGTCTCAACTTCTATGAGATGAACCTTTAACCTATGTATATAAAAAACACAACCCATGATTGGCAAGCAAAATGCACAACCTATAGGTAGTTTCAATACATTTAGTGGATTCATGCTAAAAGCAGTGATCAGGGTGATGATGATGACCTTGTTTAAGGTCATGTGTTTGTGCTGCTTGGTCCTTGACCAGATCAGTTCTTAATCTTCCTTCTCATTGGTATTTAATGTTCCTTCTCTGTAGGTACTATGGTGTAGTAACTTTGGTTTCGATATTTCAGGTAAGGTCACTCTTTGTTCTGTTTCTCCGAAGTAGATGGTGTGTTTGACAGTGTACAGTGATTGTCTACTGCCTCATTGTTGTTATCTCCCAGATCAATGATAGCAAACCCCTCTATCTTACCTATAGTATTCCAACGTGTACTGCACCACCCCCCGCGTCCAGGAACTGATACATGACAAAGCTTTACAGGAGGAATGCATGTCTTATATCTGCAAACCAGGTAGAGTTCCCTGACACTGTTTGCCGTACAACCGGTTGACAAAGATCTCGATCGTTTTATAGAAACCAAGGAGTTTTGCTTCCTCTGCGCAGGGCACAAGCGGCCTAGTCTCCGTGATGTATTCCAGTTGTATTGTGGCCTAAGCCCGGGAACTACAGTGAGAGACCTTATTGCCAGATACGGCCAGCAGCTTCAGAGGGTGGATGAAAGGTCAGAGATCACCTAATCCTTTTCTGTTGCCGTTGTAAAGCTTGTGTATAATAATTCAACTTTAAGACCGCCTTGTTTTCTGCCTGCTATAATATGTAGAACTGCTGCTATTTCTGTCAAAATAGGAAGCTGATCCAGTTTGGACTGATGAAGAAGCTCATCAGACGGCTACAGAAATACCCAGTGAAGGTGTCGCGTGACGAGCGCAGCCCACCGGCCCGTCTCTACACTGGAAGCCATAGCTATGATGAGATCTGCTGCAAAACAGGTGAGGGATCATTTGTAACCCACTGTTCATTCTATTTTGTGTATTTATTCTACTTGAATGCATGAGTTGTCCCTTACAGTCAAGTTCAGTGAGGTTTTAAAGGGGGTTATTTCACCAACCAAGACCAGTGACATATTCTGGACTAGGCAAAATCAGGGGCAAATCTCCCTCTTGGGCAATCAGGTCCTCCTGGTGTCCCACTGCACAAAGGGAGATCTCGGGGGGGGGGGTCAAGGTAAGGCCCAAGGTAAATGGTCACTGACCAAAAGCTGTAGATTTCTTGCCATAAGCTGACGGCTTAGAGCTTATGGTCCCATGCAGAATCCATTGATAATAGGGGCCAATTGTGTGAAACTCACACACATGAATCCTGTTCGTATTTGGTTCAGTGGTCCAGAGCACAAATTATTTAATCTTTTGTGATCAATTCCTTAAGTGCTGTATATCTGCATCCTTTGTTACCCTGTAAACACTTTACTGCATTGTTCCTGCGCATGTTTTGGAGCGGGGGGGTGGTGCTGGGAGTCGTACAGTGACTTTTACATGCTTTTCACAGGGATGAGTTATCGGGAACTCGATGAGAGGCTGGACAGCGATCCTAATATCATTGTATGTTTGAAGTGATGATCTGAGGACATTGATCTGCTCAGGGAAGCGTGACATGTTCAGTTACGCCTTTTTTGATGGAAAAGAAATAAATATGGTTTATGAAAATTCTTTATGTACATAAAATACAATTAAAATTGTAACAACCATTTGTTGTATGCCGAGATCTTTGTTTTGTATTCCACAATTTTTTGAATTGTCGCTACCTCTTTATGTTTATACCTGCTGCATGTAAAGTCAAAGCAATCTATATATGTCAATAGAAAATCACAAACCAATTGAATAAGTGATGAAAGAGCAGACATCTCTGACCATCCCAAAGTTTGTACCTTCTCCAAAGCATGGATCTGAAAAAATATCACAAAATAAACATACTTTTCTTGTACAAGACCCTTAGAATACTTTGAAAACAAACCTAGGCTGACCTTAAATCAGATCCGCTTTATAATTATTTTTCCTGGGAAAAGACAAAACAAGTTTTTCCATGTTTTAGAATGTTGCTAACTTTGTTCGCCAAATGCCCCTTTGCAGAAGAGGTGGCTTATACTTATATGACAGAATACAAGCGAAACTTCACGGCATCTTGGCAACCCTCCCACAGTCTGAGCTCTACTTGCCCTGGGACACCCAGATCCCCACAAGCATCCTTTCCGACACTTTAAGACTTTCAAGAACTTTTTTGGTCTTCCTGCAGCAGAAGCTTACTGGGTTGGTTCCTCTATAATGTATAGTTAAAGGGTTGAGACACAACTATCTTTTTAGTGAATAGACCCCAAGATTCAAAAATGAAACAAGAAAGGGCAGTTTTTAGTGTGTTGAGGTCTTGATCACTCCTGATGAGTAAGGTTTGACTAAAGCCAACACAAACTCAGCCAAGTCAGCCATGTCTCAACCTCCAACAATACTGAAAATGCATTTGGCTTGTAGTCTCACTTTAAGCTTTTTGGGTTTGTAGTGTTTGTGATCACCTAGGTATCAACGCCTGGGGAGAACAAGATGCAAGGAGCGGTGTGAGACGGGCTGAGTATTATCCAAAATAATTTTCACTTGGGGTGTGAAGTCTGCAGGTAGCTGAAGTTCTCTGACTTAAGGGAATTAGGCAAATATCCCTAGATATCTTGTTGTAAAACATCTCGGCAGCTGATGGGATTTATACCTTAGAAATCACGTTTTAGAAATGAAACAAGAAGCTGCGTTTGTGCATTAACCTCTTTGTATCACGGCACATTCTTTGAGTTTCTCACTGCAGTGTTTTTAATGTATTTTATCTGGGATTTTGTTTTGTTTTTGGGGTGGGCTGCCCACTAGCTATGGCTCATCACACGACTAAAAAATATCTCCCAACATATAAACTGAATAGATTTCTTTTAAGGGGTGTGGCTACAAAATTGTCAAGGGGTGGAGCTTAACCAAGACTATTTATGTAGCCTTCTTACCCGTTAATATCTTTTAACTGAGTACAGCTTTGGATTTATAAGCACGTTATGGTTACTTTTAGGACTGTAGAACCTCAAAGAGGTGCCATGCTTTGACCACATCGCTGAAGATGGGGAAGGTGCCTGTACTGGGGTAAGGCCGCGGAAACTGGTTCCCCAATCTTCTTCTGGGGCCACACTTCTTCAAGGGATATGTAGCCACTTAACTTCCCTCCCTGGTAAAGCCAAGGGAGGGCAGGATCTTCTTAGTGCTGAATTATTTAAGTCGAAGTGGGAGCCACAAGGTCAACCCATTTCCCCCGTCAAAGAGCCAAGTCTTCACCGACACAGTTCCACTGTGGCATTTTCGGTGCAGGCAGTCTATGGGCCCAGTCCGTGGCTGATATTACAGAAATGGAACCACCATCAGCCGGCCAAAAGCCGTGGTGCGTACCCAGGGAACAATCTGAGCTCCTCTACTTCAGGTGGGTTGGAGGCAGACCAGCTGGTTTGCTCACCCACCACATATCACAAATATAGCCACTTAAAATTTGTTATGCACCATAACAAGTATTTGGTTGTAGTGCACATTTTTCACAATTCATTTCTATCTACATTGGATATCTGTCATTAGTTTTGGTATTCTTTTATTATATAATATCAGTGATTGCTATTGTATTCAAATTTAATGCCTTACAAATAAGTAAATAAGTAACAACAAATTCCTTTTGACTTTTTTTTTCCATCATGCTGCATATAACTAAATTACCCTGGTACTTTGGGCTGGAGTGTTGTCATTTGCTATGAATATTACACTATGTTGATGTGAAATGTCATCAGCTGTAACCTGCATCTTTTCCCTCAAGGTGACATTCCCTTGGGTTTCCCGCTCAATATCGCCAGCCAATCATAAGACTGCACCTTTAGGCCCGCCCATTCCCGATACCTGCTCTCCGTGTGACACGCAACGCTGTTTCAACTGGATAAGCTTAGAAAGCGGCTATGTACGAAGCTCTAGCGGGCCGATGGGAGATCGCTAGCAGAAGAGAGAAGCCATCTCAGAGACTGACGATATTCCCCTTCACTAAACAGCCAGCGCTAATAGAAAAACCGAGTATCACGTTTCCATGGTAACCAGAGACTCTCATCCTGGTCGGAGCGCACCAAGTACACAGCGAAGAATTACACGTTTTTAATTACATCACCTACTGGGTTGTTTAAGGGTCACTTTTCATAATGAATAAATAGAGCCCGCGTTTTATTGATATTTTGAGTATTTTTTTTCCAGGAGTAACGCTACTGAATCTCAGCCAACCTTTCGTGTTCTCCCCGTGTTGCCTTAAGCTTGGTATCGCCCATCGTACCCGGAAGAGACCATCCTGCTGTAATGTTAATGTAGAAGTCTATGAGACTAAGAGCTCAGTAGGGAGAGCTGTGTGTCATCCATCAGCTTAAGACTGCATTCTCCTTGGAGTGGAAGAGAGACGGTTTGTTTAGTTCATATTTTTTATTATATTATCTACTAGGTAGGGATTTTTTTTATATATACTGGTTGAGATTAAAGAACCGGACGCGCAATTCTTCTAAACTGGACATTTGACTTGACCCTTTCCAGTGTCGTGAACCCATTGCGCCACAGCCAGTAATACCTTCTATTTTATTAAGATGAGTTCTATCCCAGACTGGGTGCTGTTGTCCTTGATTGCTGCTTTGATTGCACTTTTACTTCTTACTTTGTTTGGAGTGGCTGTATACTCAGGTTTGCTTACAGAGGTGGAGGTACGAGCCGGACCACCGCCCATCCGCGGTGTGGTCGTGGCTTATAAGTTTCGCATTGGACCGTATGATGAGAGTGGGAACTTGTACACAGAGAGCGTCAGTCTTGCGCCGAAGTTGGTTTCCATTGGTGTTTACTATGACAATCCGATGAAGGTGAGTCTGAAAAATGCTGAGCTGCCTTACGGGGACAAAGCAATGTTTTTTTTACCAGATGCTGAAATAAATTTCATTAAAATTTGTATATATAACGATGACCACAACTGGGTGATCTCATCGCCTGATCTTAGGGTTACTATACTACTCAGGGCCCACAGAGATATAACGGTTGCTAAAAGGCAAGCTGTAGGTATATGATAAATACATATAATGCGCAATAAAGGTAACAAGATGGGAATGTCATCAAGTTATTGAATCTGGGTTGAGAATCGCACGGTTTAAAATAAGCGGCCACTCACCACACACAGTCTTTGTTGTTTCTTTTGGAAATGTATCCAAGGACTCTTAAAATCCAAAAAGCGAGGGGCATCTCACTGTGTCATATGGGGAAACATTGTGTAAGTAAAAGGGGCACCTTTAGGAAGTTATGAAAGAAATGAAGCATTATATGGTTAACTTGACAGAAGCAGGCACTTTACGGTAAAGTGCCCAAAATGAATCATGTTTGAAACCACAAATGTATTTGGTAAGTAAAGTGGGAGATTTAAGTATATTGAGTGTACGGAGCAGGAGGTATGGATAAATATAGCAGCACCTTCTCTGGGGAAAGAGACTTGCTTATAGCAGCAAAGTTGCCCTCGAGAAGCAGGTAGGGCATCCCAAAGGAATGGGTTAGGTACTTTGGTACTGGAGCCCAGGTGCATAAGAAAGCATAATATATTTATGTGTGTGTGTATATATGTTATATTTCTGGTTACCAGAGTTGGTAAGCCTCTGAAACCAGGAAATTGTGACTGCTGGTGGCCAACTTTCTGGGCTTTTTATACGTTTACATATAACTGTACGTATTTTCAGAACTTTAGAATCATTTTAGCTCCACATGCTTTTAGTTACATTAAAAGGTCATTTTAGTCTTTTTTTTAAAACTCCAAGGCTCTTTGGTAGTATTTATATATAAATAGTAAGTGGCGTATACATATACGCATGTTTGTTTATTTGCATTGCTTTGTCAAGCGTTGTGGGATAAACAGATTCTTTAGAGTGTTGTTTTTGCTGCAATATTACAAGTTCTTTGTAGTTCATATGTCAACTGTCTGTTCACAGGTACCGGTGGAGTTTTGTAGGTACATGGTGGGCAGTATACTCAGCGAGGGAGATGAAAAGCCTGTACCTGATCACGTCAGAATATTTCGGAAACACGGCTTCAAGTTCTGTGTCCTGCCTGAAGTGAACCATGCTGTTATGGCCACCTTTCCTTATACCACCCCTTTCTCAATACAGCTGGCGACCACCAGAGTTCACCCAGCGCTGGAGAAATACGTCAAGGTAAAAAACGTCATCCAAGTATACTTTAGTTTGCGAAGCAGGACAAAGAGTATGTGTAAGTGTGTTTTCCTCCATCTGGGGGGATGTAACAGAGCTGCAAAAGGGCCACATTTTTTTTCTTCCAACAAACCATAAACAGCAGAAAGTTTATCCAGAACCTATTAAGGAGCAGCATAACCTGGCTGCCAATACCCCTCTGTGTATGTGCTATGCTATGCTGTTTCCATACTTGTCCTGACAGATGCATATCATCAGCCCTTGATGTCCCAACATGAATGATCGGCGTAACTGATGCCTTGTGTTGGGCCACCTGGGGCCCTGTTTCCAAGCTTGTCATGAGTGATACAGATAATCAGCCCTTGGTGGCCCAACATGACTGGCATCAGTCACATAGATTTTTTTATTCTTTCATCTTCATATTTATCTGCTGGGATATGTTAATGGTTTATTCACAAAACGGTGAACTTTAGGAGATATTTGGTTGAAACCTTCCTTCTCCCTGATTTAAGTACCGTATATGCTATTAACAGCGGCGTATTCTGTCCTACACCCCTCTGCGGCATTACTGAGTGTAGATTGCCCCATTGCGCAATCGGTTCCTGGTATGCTACAATGGACCAGTGTAACCAGTCAGCCAGTTATTTTCCCTTTTGTTAAGACATTACCTCCCTTTGGTGGAATCCGATTGGCTCTGGCAGTTGCTTACCGGTAGATGAGACCTTTGAGACAATATATTTATTCCAAGTTTTTTGCCACAGATCACAGCTAAACTAAATATCCAGAAAAGGGATTTAATTGATTGGAAACCAAAAGACAGTAAGAAGTTGGAATGAATTTAGTCTCCCTAAAAGAAGTGATAGGTGACGGTTCCTCTTTAAATTGCTAATTGTAAATATTTAATCTGACCTCTACTTGCCTGCAGTTCGCAGTTTAGCGAATAAGCCCCCCGGCCACCGATAGCATGGGTCTGCATTGTGTCTATTCCAACATGTAGCTCGGTTTTGCTTGTAGCCACAGCAGCTCCTATAGTTATATTGCTGTTACAGAGCGATACACCAGTGATTCGGCCCACGCTGGGATTTTAGTAATATAGCAAGAAGAAAACCAGCAGCGAGAACGGTTTCCCAGCCTTGCGTGGCCACACTGAGAGGAGAAAGGAGTGCTGCGAAGAAGGCTTTGTATTCAAATACATATATTATATATATATATATATATATATATATATCTCAGAATGCTCGCTACGCCAGTATAAGTTAGTAACTATGCACAATCTTCCAAACGTTCGCTAGAAAGGCGTTGCGTTGTAACTACCCATCCTGTTCCAGGCGCAAATGGTTTTGCATTACATTATATGGCCGAGCACTTTTAACTATCTATAGGTCTATGTTCCGTAGGAATTTGTAGAGATCCCACATGATGGAGATGCGCATTAATGTTTATGTTTAAAGAGCATTTCTCTGCGACTGCACTTATTTTACGTCAGATTTGTACAGCCCGGTTCTAAGACAAAGTGACAAATTTGAAACCATGGGATGATCCCACCAGTTTCTCCAAAAATGAACACTTATTGTTACATACCGTATTTGCTCGATTATAAGACGACCCCGATTATAAGACGACCCCCCAAAATCAAAATATTAATTTAGGAAAAAAACAAAAAGCCTGAATATAAGACTACCCTATAGGGAAAAAGTTTTACCAGTAAATATTAATTAATGTAAATTATTTTCATGTTTAATAAAAGCTATGATTGAGAAAAATATATTTTTTAAATTTCCTTTTATTTGCCAACCTGCCCCCCCCCAGTTATGCCACTCTGCCCCCAGAAATGCTTTATACCCCCCTATTTGCCACTCTGCCCCATGATATGCCTTATACCCCTGTATGCCACTCTGGCATATAGGGGGTTAAAAGGCATATCATGGGGCTGAGTGGCATATAGGGGGGTATAAAGCATTTCTGGAGGTATATAGGCATATCATGGGGCTGAGTGGCATATAGGGGGTTAAAATGCATTTCTGGAGGTCCAGAAATGCATTTTAACCCCCTATATGCCACTCAGCCCCATGATATGCCTTTTAACCCAGCATGTACTGGCTGCCTTGGCTTGATAGGAGTGTGATTGCTGTTAGCAGTTTGATATATATATATATATATCAAACTGCTAACAGCAATCACACTCCTATCAAGCCAAGGCAGCCAGTACATGCTGGAACCTGGGGATGATAGCAGTGGGATTACAGCCTCCATATGCCATGCTACAACCCCCACCCCCCTTACACATCCATGCTATCACACACACACTCACACTCATTCACAAACATTTAAATACTCATTCATTCCCTTAATCACACACACTTCACACATACTCAAAAAACCCTCCCCCACCCCCTCACCTGAACTGCAGATCTCCAACTCGCAGACTTCTGCAGGGGACCGGCTGTAGCAACTTCTCTGGCCCCGCCCTCAGAGGAGGGAGGGGGGAGATAGAGTTCTGTGAGGACGCTGCAAGCTTCCTGCCCTGCTTCTAACAGAAGAGACGCTGCTCGCGACCGGTAAGCAGCATGGCGCCAGCATTTTTTTGGGGTCTGATTAGAAGACGACCCCGATTATAAGACGAGGGGTATTTTTCAGAGCATTTGCTCTGGAAAAAACCTCGTCTTATAATCGAGCAAATACGGTATTTGCTCTTCTTAAGGACGCCCTGGTTGTTAAGATATGCCAAGCAAAGCTGTGCAGCCTTCCACATTATTACTTATTGCATTATATAGCGCCGCCTTATCCCGCAGCACCGTATAACAGGTAAAGAGAGACCCCTACTGAAAGGAACGATGGTCTCGGAATCAATATAAGCATGTGACGCAGATTGTCGGTTTAACCTGTTGTTTAAAGCCTTCCTTAAAGCCTTTACCCCAGGACATTTGTCCCGGCCTGGCTTTTATTATCAGCAGGGGAGGTGTGAACATAAGGGCTGGTTATTAGGGGCTTGTTATGAAAGGAGAGAAACATATGGCAGGGTCATCACGAGTGAGACAATCTCGGGCGCATTTACAGCAAATGTTTTGTATCGGCTAACGCATCAGTTTTTAAATGAGCTCCCAGGCCGTTATATTCCACCATCCTCCCTTCCATAGCTTTTATTTTTTATTTTTTTTAAAGAAATCCATACGGTACACAGGGCTGTTTCCATACCCGCCACTAACTTTGTTGCTCCCTTCTCAGCCCGTGTGTCTCGTACACGGCAGGCATGTGTATAGGCAATAAAAGGATGGTAACGGTCAGCGGTTAAGCTTGGCATTTTAGCTCTGCTGTATGAATGGCAGACCTGAGGGCGATACTGACTTTCCATAACATTTCTGTCACATTCTGTAGTGATTTGATCTTGTAGGGTTGGTTTAAGCTTACTGTCCGCAGCTGTACCTTGCAGCCGTCCCAAGCAAGCAGCCTCCGGACACCAGAGTGACTGCTTGTCCCCTACCAATGCAAGCACTTACTGCTTGTTCTGTATTCTGTTAAATACCTTCCTTCTTTTTCTTGGGCTTGCTTTAGGAAAATACATTAAACAGCATTACGCTGGTAGTATGCGGCATAATAATAATCATACCCAAGCTGTCTGTGATGAGCCTGACCAAAATAATGAGAGCTCTTATTGTGATCTTTCCCAACGCATTTCCCCGGCCCCATCTCATTATTGCCCATCTGTATATTTAATTGTAATTAAAAAGCTAAAGTTACCGGCTTAATATAAACTACTGAAATGCAAGGGAAACAGAAACATTACCTAGGACTACCGTTTATGCTGCATCAAACCTTTTATTCAAGCAGTGGCTTAGTTCACTGAACCAAGGGTAGTGGATGAATTGAGGTGTGATGAAACTTTTCATCTCCCTGGTTTATTGGTGCATTTTGAAAGGCTAATCGCAGGGAGCGTCTCCTGTAAATAGGGTGAAGTTTTGCCCTGTATAATATTTCAATGATTCTGTGAGGTTGTCGTTTATTTAATAATGGCTGTTTGTGTATATGTTGTTTTTTTTTGTTTTTTGTATTTTTTTTTTCCCCCCTTTTCCGCTTGCCGGCTCTGGTGAGGGAAGTGTAAATTGGTGCCTGTTGTTTGTAGTCAGGCGAAAATGAGATCTGAGACGGAGAATGAAAGACAAGCCAGGGGAACAGAAAAACAAGGAGGGGGTGCAGGAAAAAGGATTGCGTCTGGGCCGACAATCGGTTCTGTATGGGGGCTGTCCAGCATTCTCATCAGGAAAGGGAAAAGAGTGTGGGGGTGCAGGAGAAGATGACCATGTTGGGGGGGGCATCAAAAATGTATGGGGGTTATCCAGCAGTCTTATGAGAGGCACGTGGGGTGGAGGAGACTTTATTGAGGGAGCTGGGTTGTCCAGCAGTCTGATCAGCCTTTCATCTCATAATTATCTCCTTCCTCTTTATATATTCCTCTTTGTCATTTTTTTATTTCTCTTCTTCACGTCATTCTCTTTGTTCCTCTGACTTTCACAGATACACATAATCTTCTCAGGCAATCCAGCCCCCCCTATCTTTTTTTTTCGTGCACCGTTATCCCCCTCGTCTTTGCCCCCTGTGTTTGCCCAGATTATTTTCTTTTTCTTGTCTTTTAAATCTTCTTTCTCCTCTCTCCATGTCTGTGTTTTACTCTTTTCCTCTCCATGGATAGAGAGCGGGAGGAGGTTATGTTTGAGGAGCTCTCCTCAAGGGAAAAGGGGAAGGGGGGTCTTTTTAAATCCCTCTCACTTTCCTTTAGGGGACGTTCTGGACAAGTTCAGTACTTAATGTTCTGTTCCTGATAGAGTCCAGCGAAGCATCACATGACTCTCTTGCCAGCAATGCTCTGCCTTCTGGGGGAGTCTATACCATGCTGTCTCCATTGCAAGCTGGAACCCCATCGCTCTTTTTTGATGCATATCCCCTTTTCCTCTTTATATTCCTTCATTTCCATTCTCCTCTTCACTGGCTTTTCTGAAGATAAGCTGCCTCCACTCTCCAAAGGAATGTTTTTTTTCCACCTTTCCTCTTCTTATTACTTCTGCCGCTTCTCCGCAGCAGGTGTTTGGGACAAGAACTCATGTGCAGCATGTGCTACCAGACGTATGATGTCATCAGTCTCTAAAGCGTATATGATGCGTGCAATGTGTCTCAACTTTTCAATTTTCTGCTCTGCATAACACCTCTTCCTGCTCTTTTCACTCCACTTGGTGGGTTACTTCCACACTACCCCCTCCATATTCTACACTACATCTCAATATGTTGTCTGCAGCTCCTCTCTTTGCCCCCCACCCATCTCTTCCAGAGGCTTCCTCCACACTCCCCCCAGGCAGCACCGGACTCTCCGCGCCTCCCCTCAGACTGTCAGGATCCAACATGTATTTTAATGAGTCAGATCCAGCTGGGAATGAAATTTTAATGAGTTTGCTGTGAGTTGTGGTGTCTCTGGCACCAAGGGGAGAACAGCTGCAGCCTGACCCCCCACCACCACCCATTTTCGTCTGGATTAAACATGTTAAGTGTGCATGTGTTTAAAAAAAAAAAAAAGGAATTCTACACACTAATTGTGTAAATTATGTATTACAATACTACAGTAGTGTGAACCACTAAAGATGTGAAATCCATTCTCACATACACACACATTCATTGGATTTCCCAATTCCAACCTCTTTAGCGTACATCTTTACAAGAATTTACTGCACATACGACCAATAAATTCTACTTTTGCACAGGTACAGAAATATGAGGTCATCCTGAACCCTGGATTTAGCGTATTTCACTGCATTAACAATGCATTATGAAGGGTGGTGTTTACGGAGGGAGAGACACCCAAAATATTGCATGATTGACAACAATGACTGCTTCCATGCTGACCTACATTATTGCATATAGCTCCTTATTCTATGCTCAAGGAGAAATATATATATTTTTTTACCCCAAGTGACTTTCCCTTAAAGGTCCCATCTGATGTTATATTTAAAGAATACCTTACTTTTTATTACAGTTTATGAGAGATTGGAGGGGGGCTTCAGATGGGAAGAGCTCTCCTGTGGTGAGTCAGCAGGATAGCCGACTCTATTAATTAGACCTTCTTGAAATCAGATTATTTTTCCTCACCAACAAATCTGATATTTAATATGATCCCTACTTCTTGGCCACAAGGAGTACTCATGTTCTGGAATCTCATATTAGTCTGCATTAGACTTCTAACCCCACACAACATTTTCTCCCAAAACAGGCTGGAAGTATGTTGTATATTTGTTAGATTTTTTTATTTTTTTTACATTTTTTTGTATAATGGAAATTGTGTTTTTTCTTGCAGGAAAGAAAACTGTGCGCTCATCCCTATGTAGAGATTTACAAAGGGGATAAGATTATCTTCATGTGCCCACTGTCTCGCCAGGATGACTTCTATGTTCCTGAGATGAAAGAACTTATAAGGAAAGAGAAAGGACAGCCGAGTCTGCCAGAGTCAGGTATGGCTTCCCAGCAGTAAAAGTTTTGCTCTTGATCCTCTTCCAGGCATCCTAAAACCTACGTTCTGCCATTGAAAAACGTTGCTACGAAGTAAAGAGATCAGTCGAGTTAAGGCATAACTTGTCGCCCCTGATCCTTGTGTTTTTCCTGGGGTGGTGGTGGACTCATAAGTCACCTCGAAGTGATGTTGGCGAGTTGGACCTTAGCTCCGACTCTTAAGTCTTAAACCCATGAGTTCAAATCTTGTTTCTTGGGGTTTTTTTTTTACTATAATCCCCTCAGCTCCTGGGAGGGTATACGAGTTGTAATTGAATTAGCAGTTTGGACTTTCTCCAACTCGTGGAAGCTTTCTGCTTCAAACTCACAGTTTTGTGAATAGGTCTCATGATGCCTGGTGAACGGTTTGTGATCCTGCATCGATAATGGTAGTCTTTATGTTGAGTAAATACTCTATGGCAGACATGTTTAAGATGGTTAAAAAAAATCAGGATTCCAGATCTTAAAACCTTTTTTAATTTTACTACTCAGAGGTCTTTTTATCTTCCCATAGAGCAGTGTGAGAGCCTCCTCAGGTATCTCCACCGGTAGCACATACTTCACGCTATTACCTTTGCAGCCAGCATTGCATTCTGCAAGCTTCTCTTTCAGATGACTTAGTTATTTATCGCTGCGTATACAGAGCCCATGTATATGTGCTTTATTTGGGTGAACACCATAGGCCATTATTTTTTGTATTAAGACGAATATTGTCATGAGGGACAAGTATATTGGGCTACCATTTTGGTCCCTTGGACAAGTAGATTTTTAATAAAAAAAATTCCACACCCCTGCACCCACTTCCATCTTGTTTGGCTACTGGCCTTATTAGGACCGTGGGGTTCTGTTTAAAGAATTGCATGCTGTTTAGCATCACGTCCCTACCTCTTCGCGCACGCTGCAAAATTGACAGTTCTCCTTCCACCTAAGGCTCATTTGTGGTCTGGCTCTCACACTATATACAGGGAGCTGAATTTCTCCATGTCTCCCACAGTGCAAGTTGGAACATTTCTCTGCTTTCCAGAGTGTATGCTGAGAAGCATCGCTTGCCCTCGTGACGAGAGGTCTGGGACATGGCACTGGCAGGCCGGGTGACCCCATCCTCAAGCTGTGTCAGCCACAATTAACATTATTTTGCAGTTAATGATTCCCTGGAGCTTCCTCACCAGCCATGGGCACCACCAGCTGTCACTATCACCTCGTCGTGTGATGATGCCCTCTGCCCCCAGCTCCGGGCACTCATTGGCAGCCAAGGTCGATACGTGTCCTTATAGTGACGGAGAGCGTGAGGCCTATATTTGCTCAAACTTGCAGGCGGAGGGCAGGACAGTGATCTGCCGCCCCTCTTCCTCTCCCTATATTATTATCTTTGTGTGTTATTAAGCAGCTGGGAGCTGACGCACGCCATGAGCGCTGGGGGGGCCCACAAAATAAATGGCATGTTATAATCTGCTGGGCAGGGGGCACACCTGTGAGAAAGTGGGTGTGCGAAAAAGAGACAGAAAACTGAGATGTACAAAAGGAGGAGGACGTTAAAAGACTGTTATAATTAAGGGGGGGATGTCTGAGACAGAACGACACCAGTTAACAGGCTGGTTGGAGAAAGGGAGGAAAGAACTCGGCAGATTAAACAGAGAAATTGGACAAGGACAGATAAATATACACAGACTGGAGGAGGCACACGGAATAAGACATCTGGAATGAAGAAATTATTGGCATGGATTTTAAAAAAACAATTGTATAAAGAGTGGTGTATATATCAGTGGTGCACTCGCCTTAGAATAGTTGCCCACAATGCCAAAAAAAAAAAAAAACAGTGGTATCAGGGGGGCTCTGCTGACCCTTCCTGGTCCCTTGAAATGAATAACGGACCCTCGAATACTTTTAGTAACATCAATCAAATATATAGTTCAGTAAGGTTTTTGACATTGTCCCATAGTGTGACAAGAGGCAGAAGGTTGTATTTAATGGTGTATTTAGAGAAAGTACTTGTTAGTGGGATACATAAGGTATCGGGACCCGTGCATTTTAATTTAATTTTTTTACGTAATATGACAGGAGTCTTAATGGTATGGCATGTCTTTTTTGCAGATGATAGAAAGGTGTACCTCAAGGTAGACTTTCCGATTTGCACAATTCAAATGACAACTAAATCAGAAGAATGGCGAGCGCGGCAGCTGCAGTTTATTGTTGATAAATGTAAAATGATGCACTTGGGACATAAAGAATCCCAGGGAATAATATAGCTTTGGGCACACTGTTTTGTCAGTGACCCTGGAAGAGAGGGACTTGGGAGTAATTAATCCTGATGACTTAAATGTAAGCAGACCATGCAATAAAACATTGGAAAAAGCACTCATGGTGCCGAGTTGTATAGCGAGAGGCATTAATAGCAGGAAAGGGGAGTCTGTCATGTGACTTGTCATGTGACCCTGCTGAGCTTCCATCTCCCAGCTGTGCGTAGAAAGCCAGAAAGCCAGCTGAATAGACAGCCTTTCTCTGTATAAAGTTAATTAATGTTAAACAAGTAAAACCCAACCAAATCATAGCCACCATGGCTACCAAGTGCCTAAATATAAACGCTCTACTATTTAAGTATGGTTTGGGATCCCCTTATGTAATTTTCCTCTGCCACTTCTGTTCAACTTTTGTGAGTAAAAATTTTAATTAGGTCTCTGTGGCCCGTTCTCCTTTTTTGATTACGGAGGTTTAAAATATTTTCTCATGCAAATACAGGAAAACTCCATATACACTGCTGGTCATATTACATTACCTATGTTTGTGTTTTTCACACAATAAATCTTCTTAATGCATCGTTTTACCTTAAAGGCAATATAATGCCCCATTTTCTAAGCATTTCAATAAATATTGTTTCTTTACCTGTCAGAAATAAATAAAACACTTACCTGGTGAATGAACACTGTCCCTCAAGAGCTGCGGGAGGATTAGAACCCCTAAAATGAATGCACGTGCCAACACCGGAGCTGACCGGCAGTGATTGCGTGTGCAATACATTTGGCCGATATATTGTCAAGATTGCTACACAGCAAAAACAAAGCATTTCTCTGACCATTAAAAAGAAGGTTGGCCCGAAAGGTCCTTTAATCTTTGTGTTGTGACCGTGGCTCGTTGCCAGCAGATTAGAATTGAAGATGGTAGTTGTAAGAGGTGCTTAAGAGAAGACTAAAGAATGAAGAGGAGAGCAAGAAATGTTCACGATACAAAGTTGTGTAGAAATATGGCCGTAGGCTTTTCTTCATGGCAAACCGGGTAGATCCATGAGTATGATCTGATCAAAGGTGTACAAGAATGGATGAGGCTTTCCTCTTCCTGCTTTATACAATTATTTCCATTGATTTCAACTGATTATGTGATCCCTGTCCATCCACATATGGACATTTGTACCATTTGGTTTATTCATATGCATGTGATGTTCTATGTAATGTTATTGTATTACCATTCTTCTCCCTCATGATTTCACCTTTTTCTATGCAGAGCTTGACCCCCTCTTGCCAGAGGAATTAATGAGCTTGGAGATGGTGTCTGAGAGCCCCGAAGAGATTGAAGGAGAAAGTTCCCAGAAGAAAGAGCACCCCGATAGCGAGAAGAGTCCCAGCGAGTCTGGCGCAAGCGCTTCCTCTTTTGAAGAACTGGAGTTGGATGGCAGTGGGTCGGGGGCACAGGGTCAGACAGACGCTAAAAGCAAATGGAGTGAAGCGCACGAGTCATGGGAAAAGACCACAGATGAGAAGTGACGGGTCACTCTTGTCCCTTGGGTCTCATCTCCTTAATACTGTGCAGTAGAGTTAATGCACAGATCTGTCTTTATCCACCCAGCGCTTTATTTCTGCTACGTGTTGTATTTTCCAGCTCTTCCTTTCATGTCTCTTTTGCCTATGTGTCCCGCGTTAGTCGCCTTATTTTAACCCGTTCTCGTGTTTATAACATTTTTATGTTTTCATCTTTCTAGAAACACTGCCACTTACTTGAATAATGGTCTACAATAAGGTTCTGTGCAATCTGGTAAATAGGCCTGGTATTTATAAATAAATACTTGAAAATTGAATAGATTCTTTATTTTGCATCTTGTCGATTAAGCTAGAACATTTAAATGTGTTTTTTTTTTTTTTTTACTTTATGCATATCAGCATTTTAGATAAACACCCCAGCATATCATACTTTTTCCAGAAATCCTTGATTCAGTAAGAGTTTAATTGTGAGCTTTCAAGATCAAGTTGTTAGGTCCCTTCCCCAGGCATTATTTAGGCTAAAACATGTGCCACGTGAATTATAAAATTCAACCAATTTAGCCTCACTAATGCCCGAGGGAGAGACCTGAAGGTCTCAAAAGCTTGCAATCAAACTCTGTTTGCCAATAAATAGTATCATTATAACTCTTACTTATTTTTTTCCTGTCTCTCCGTGGCTAACATGATACAAACCTTTTTGACCATTTCAAAAGATTTAAAATTAATGCCGTGAAGAAATACAAATGTTATTAGACACAACAATGAATTAAAATGACTTTTACCCTCAATACATGTATACCACTGTAAGGTGACCCTAGGTACAGCTGACTGGAAATATTTATAATAAGAATAAACATACGTTCAATTAAACATTTTGGGCAGCATTTTCCATCACGGGGATCACCACAAAAGCTTATTGGACTTTAGAAGGTCCTTCTTTTTTTCTCCTAAGGGAAAACGTTTAAAAGGTTATTTTGCAAGGTGGATGTTGCTGAGTGGAGATCGGGAGATGTGGGACCAACTAGGACAATTTTAAAAGCCGGAGACCTTTCCATCAAACTCACTGCTAATAGGAAGAAAAGGCAATATGGTTCTCGGGGGAGGGGGAAGGTATTAAGGACGAAAACGAAGGGACAGCTTATGGGTTTAGAGCTCTCCTTAAATTGAGAAAAATTGCATAAATAAGATTAAGCAAGCAAGCTGAGCATATAATCAAATGTATGAGCATCCAAATCTAAAGCAACCCCAGCCGATGGGGGGGGGAAGGGAGAATCCGCTATTTTAGTATATTTACTGCTAGGAGAAAAAAAGAAGTAGGTGGAAGGCAGATATGTTGAGAGATGAGACTGACTACCATAATTATTTCTGTTTAGCTACTGGAGCTGTTAGAAAGGGAGGGGGATCTCTATACAGTCCTTTTAAAAATAGCTCTGAGCTTTACTAGTCGGGGCTAACTTACTAGCCCATTCTAAACATACTGAAAATCTAGAAAACTTTTTTTTTCTATTTGCCTATTTAGTGCATACTTTTATACAACATCCATAAAAGTGTGCCAAGAAAATGTCCCCCATGCCATTACACCACCACCCTGAACCGATACAAGGCAGGATAGATCCATGCTTTCATGTTTAGGCTAAACTGAATATTGCAGCTGGAATCGAGACTCATCAGACCGGGCAACGTTCGTCCAATCTTCCATTGTCCATGTTTGGTGAGCCTGTGCGAATTGTAGCCTCAGGTTCCGGTTCTTAGCTGACAGGAGTGGCACCCGGTGTGGTCTTCTGCTGCTGTAGCCCATCTGCTCCAAGGTTCGATGTGTTGTGCGTTCAGAGATGGTATTCTGCATACCTTGGTTGTAACGAGCGGTTATTTGAGTTACTGTTGCCTTTCTGTCATTTCGACCAGTCTGCCCATTTTAGTCTAACCTCTGATATGGATATACTCACTGGATATGTTCTCTTTTTCGGGCCATTCTCTGTAAATCCTAGAGATGGTTGTCTGTGAAAATCCCAGTAGATAAGCAGTTTCTGAAATACTCAGACCAGCCTGTCAGCCACCAACAACCATGCCACGTTCAAAGTCACTTAAACCCCCTTTCTTCCCCATTCTGATGCTCGGTTTGAACTTCAGCAAGTTGTCTTGACCACATCTACATGCCTAAATACATTGAGTTGCTGCCATGTGATTGGCTGATTAGCTATTTATGTAAACAAGCAATTGAACGGGTGTACCTAATAAAGTGGCCACTGAGTGCGTAATATATATATATATATATATGTATATATATATGTATATCGCCCTGCTGACTTCAGTGGCTGAACCTACGCTAATTTATTTTTGTTGTTCAAGCCTCGGCCACTCTGCAGGGACCCAGGTGAAGAAGAGTTTCCGCTAAGTTCATTCAGACTCAAATTACCAAAAACAACAAATGCTAAATAGATTGATTATTGGAAAAGATGAATATCTGCTCGGGATTCAATACGTTACAGCAGCTCTGGGTTTTGCAAAACAGGTCAGACGGATTTCTTGTTGCTCACAGCACCACATATATTAAGTTATGTTATTTCCGTACATCGCTTGCATCACTAGTTCCACATTTCACACTTACTAACAGGAATAAAATCCCCATGGCACGCTTGCTGAAGATTTTTCGGCAAAATTATTCTTACTTTAACTCAAAGTAGAAGTAAAATTGCTCTGCGTGAAAATGCAATTATTCACATTTTGGCATTTGAAAAGTTTAAAGTGTTGGATCCTACCCATTAGTTGTACCTTTAAAAAGCATTGCGATAACATATAAAAACAATAAAATACAGTTATGTATTAGGTAGTGAAATTAAAGTTCTATGTTCTATTCCTTGTTCTCTAGCTATGAGAACCGTTTCTATTTTCTGGTAGAGACTTTTCATAGAGGTTGATGAGACAGATCTTAGATATACAGTGTAAATAAATAGTCGTCTAAACGTATAAATTCATAAGAAACCCCATCCGGTTGCCCAGTAATATAAGCAAGCAATGAACCTCTATCCAGATCTGCCCCCTTTATTAATTTGTTAGCGTTCTATAATCCAAAGATTGCTTTTGTGTTGGTCGTTTAAATGTCACATCTGCCAGACCCGTGTCCCTGAAACATCTATGAACCCGATGACAAATGATAGTCTGGATAGAACTCGACACGGCTTCTGAAAGACCAGATCTACCAGAAAGTCTGTCCTCTCTGCTGTGTCCAAAGGACGAAGATTCTGATACGGATATCACAAAAATAATTGTCCCCTCCGCACTGCGTACCATGGCAGAGTAATTATATTCTAGAATTAAATTTATAGGATGTGTGATGATCTCAAGCTGCCCTCCAGCCCTTACAGCATTTAATGATTTTGTCATCTGCCTTAATGGGACCTTAAAGGCACAATACTATCCGACAGTCGTGATATTCTCCCATATTTATAAGTCCTGAACTAGCCATGAAGGCGGACTTTCCAAATTCAGCTTGATTACTGTAGAGAAAAGGCATCTGTGTGGGGGTTAGATTACCATATACAATTACGTGCAAGGACAATATAAAAATAAACTCTGGGGATCTTTTCACTCGAAGAACTTTAGAGGCAACGGGGGGGCATTACTTAAAGTGAAAGGAAAATACATTTCAGATTTCACAAGGAAAGTTTTTTTTTCATTTTACAGTCAGGACAGTTAAGATGCGGAATGCGATACTTTTCAAATAATGGTAGATACCCTTCTAGTAAATGCAAGATCCCAGGGGTAATAAAGGTTACATTTATGCCTTGTTTCAGTATTTCTCTATTATTTTTGCATCTTTGGGTCTCTGATGCACCTCGATAATGCTTACTTGCCAAACTTTTTGCTTCCTCTCTGGCAATGCTCGTTAATGCAGCTTTTCATGATGTTCGACTTTGTATTTTTATGTCCAGTGTCCATTTTCCTTGCAAACAAAAGATGAATTCTTGCCAATTATGACCGTAGTAGCCTCGACTCCCATGCTAGGCCTTCCAAGAACCGCATAACCCAAGAAAGACACAACAACCAAGGTTGGGTTAGAAAAGGCCACAGCCGTTTTATTTTAACGCTAACCATTGCCACGCAGACCTAAACCAAAATAGGTGCGTTAACAGGACATTGACCAACACACGGAAACCAATAAATGACATAAATAATTAACCATTTAACAGAACGGAAACCACCCTACGCTTACCAGGTTATCCAGGTACCACACCGCACAGGGAAGGACATACTGGGATGTCCAAACCCAGACCTGAGGTTCCCAGCTCCACCTGCCAGGAAACCTCCCACCACAAGTACCACCAAATACTCTCCCAGCAGCATTAACCCACCAGATACCTGGTAAGCTTCCAAACGACCGTTACAAAAAACACATTCCCCATGAAAACCCAGCACAACAGGGATGGAGGGCGGGAAAAACGCGCCAAACCTAGTGGCATTCACCCCTTAAATACCCTCCATTAACCCTGCCCCTAACTTGTCAACAAATGCCGCCAGGCCTAGCCCTACCCAGCACCCAATCAAGGGCCCGCTCTGGACCATTCTGAGCCCCATGGGCTTCATTGCCTTTGTCTATCACAATCATTACCTCTTCTCCGTCCTTTGACATGCTCTGTGGGTTGAATCCAGGGTTGAATGCTATGGGTTAGCACCTTCTCTACTGATCTGTTGGCAAACCACTTGATTGCTGTTGCCTGGCTATTTGAGAACATCAGCTTACATGAGTTTCTAATGATCACACCTGGGCCTCATAAGCTCGTTAAGATGTTGTCTAAGCCCAGACCTCATTGTTGTTTTGTGCCTGGCTCATTGTATATTGGGCCCGGTTCTTTATCAAAGGCTACAGACCTTAAAAGACCATTCATTGGACATCTCTTCTGTCAAAATCTTTCCCAAGCAGCTCTGGCAGAATGAATAATTACCTTACCGGATTAATTACCCCCACGTAAGGCTTTTGGTCAGTGTGCAACTACTAATGAACTAAACGGATGCTCCAACGATACTCATGCTTGTGTAATTAGGCGCTCTACAAAGATTTGCTACATCAAAACTGAAAAGGACCATCTTGATATCAACCATGTACGTCATCAATCTTTAACATGTCAAAAAAACAGTTTCCATCTAAGCTTCTATTGTTGAGTGGGAACTCTCTATGTCCCTTGATGGTCTCATGTGGTTTGATCTCTCACCTGAGACGTGATACTTTAGCCTTGTGTTTTAGATCCAACACAAAGGGACAGTCGGCGAAGAAGGAACCCTGGTCAATGACTAATTAGCATGATCTGGTAAAACCCAAGGAGATCCAATCCCTACCTACATGCAGCTGACAAGTGTGTATGGCACAGACTACTTCAAATAGCTGCAGGTTTCCAGCTTACTGTAAATCATTCTGACTGAATCTATTGCTAAATACTGCCCTCTGCATACACTTTGTGTAAAATCTACATGTATGTACAACTGCACACATATGACAAACTTAAAAAGGATGAGGGTCTCATGGCATATAATAAAAATGGTTTACTTTTATTTATTATTGCATTTGTAATAGGATCATGTAGGATGATGCATGGCTTACCTTATACTGTGCTTTACTTGTCTTAAAATATATGTATATAAATAGTCTTCTCTTGGTAATTTGTGACATGTCTATAAAGTTGTCACCTAAATATATAAACTATAACAAACCTATGGAAATTAGCATGGCCTCCCATTGGTACTTCTGAGTTTATCCCGTATACACTGATCATTGGTCCTGTATATGGTCTCTACTGTTAATCATATGGACTTGAAATCCAATGTCATTTTGCTGTGAATGCCATGACATATGACTATATCTTTTATCCTTTATATGTCAAAGATCGGGTTGCGGAATATTGAGTTTTGTGTGATTTGAAACTTGTCTTCTTTATTCCCTTTGCTTTCAATCATTTTCAAATAACCCAGCATCTTTTCCAACAGCCTTTTTTTTTAATTCATGAAATTCTTCTATAGTGTGGGTCCCCGTTACCATAGCAACCATGTGTTACTCTCTCCTACTCCTCCACATATGACATAATGTATTATTGATGATGTCACCAATTACGACTGAATGAAGGTGATCTCTGTAATAAAGCAGTTTGATATTTCTTAGACTAGTGTAGAGTAGAGGAATGGGAACCTCCAGTTGATGTGAACTAAACTCCTATGATGCTTAGCCGAACTTGTGGCAAAAATTAGAGTTACAATCCATCACACCCAGCATGTACGGCTGTCCTTTTCTGTTATAGAGCAGTCTTTCAAGCCTGCAGATGTACAGTACTCTGCAAAAGTTTCAGGCAGGTGGGGAAAAATGCTGTAAAGTAAGAATTCATTTTTTTATCATTTACCAAAATGCGTGAAGAAAAAATATAAATAAATCAAATCAATACTTGGTGTGGCCACCCTTTGCCTTCAAAACAGCATCAATTCTTCTAGGTACACTCACACACAAATTAAGGAACTCTGAAGGTAAGTTGTTCCAAACATCTTGGAGAACTTATCACAGCTTTTATGTGGATTTAGGCAGCGCCAGTTGCTTCTCTATCTTCGTGTAATGACAGTCAGACTCTGTAATGTTGAGATCAGGGATCTGTGGAGGCCACACCATCACTTCCAGGACTCCTTGTTCTTCCTTACGCTGCAGATAGTTCTTAGTGACTTTGGCTGTATTTTAGGGGTCATTTGGGGTCAATCAGACGCCTTCCTGATGGTATTGAATGATGGTTAAGTATCTGCCTGTACCTCTCAGCATTGAAGAGACCAACTCAGTTTGGAGAAAGGCTGTCCCAAACTTGCAAGGATCCTCCTTCATTGTTGTACCGCCTTTTAGCCTTTCAGCGAACAAACTGCCTTTTGCCACAGCCAAATATTTCAGTTTTGACTCATCAGTCCAGAGCACCTGCTGCACCCCAGTTCCTTTGTTTTCATGAATAGTTGAGTCGCTTGGCCTTGTCAGAGGTATGGGTTTTTGGATGCAAGTCTTGAATGAGGACCACTTCTAACCAGACTTCTCTGGACAGTAGATGGGTGTCCCGGGGTCCCACTGTTTTCTGTCAGTGCTGAAAACTGAGCTGATTGCACTGCTGAACGTGTTCCGATTGTGAAAGGAAGTAGGCATGATGTGTTTTTCATCTGCTGCAGTTCCTTCCAGTTTCCTTGGCCAACCGCTGCCTCTATAGTTCTCAGTATTGCCCGTTTCTTTGTGCTTCTTCAAAAGAGTTTAAACAGAGCATCTGGAAAATCCCCATCTGCCTGTGAGAGACATTGCTGATGAGTATAACTACCTGGTGTCTTGTTGAAGTGATCAGTCTTGCCATGGTCTATGGCTTTTGACATTAAATTGTCTTCAGCAACCTCGCCAGTTTTATCCCTCATACACAGCTGTGTCTGTTTCAGTTAATGATTGTGTTTTAACCTACATATTAGGTGGATGATCATTAGCACCTGTTGGGTATAATTGTTTAATCATAAACCTAACTATATGCCTGCAAAATCCCTGACTTTCTGCAAGTGTACCTAGAACTGATGATGTTTTGAAGGCAAAGGGTGGTCTCACCAAATACTGATTTGATTTAGATGTTTCTTCTGTTCACTTACATTGCATTTTGTTAAATTATAAAAATTAACTATTAGCATGTCTATTTTTGAAGGCATTCTTACAGCATTTTTTCACACCTGCCTACAACCTTTGCACAGCACTGTATATTTCATATACAGAACATTTTAGCAGTATGCAGTATGTTCTAGACTCTAACTACTTTACTGGCGTGTATATATAGATGTCCAGATGCTTAGTGAGTAGAAGAAAGCTTGTGTTAATTAATTTTGTACTACTGAAGTATTAGCGAAGCAGGAGAGAATTTGTAGTGGGCGACAAATAAAGCAATATTTCACATATTGAAAATACAATGAGGCGGTGCAGAGGGTGCGGGCAGCCATAACAGAGCGGGACGGAGGAAAATGCAAGGGGGCTGTGAAAACGATGGGGGATTGGGAAATAAACTGTTTCTACAATAAGAGCTATGAGATGCATCCTTTATTACGCACCTGTTTTCTTAACTCCTTTTAACGTTGCTTCGTGACATGACCACAAATGTGGGGAAACTGGCATTTTGACTGAAATATGCCAGGGCTGGATTGGCAATGATGAGTCGGCCTTGGCTCTTTAAATCCAGCAACCGCATGTGCTGGATATGGACGGCCGCTCACTACGCTTCTTATGCCAGGAATATCCAGCCGCTGCCTGCGCCCCGGAACCCCCCCGATCTGCTTCTTTGGCCGGTATGCCAGTTGACCAGTCCTGGCCTGCAGATTTGTAAACCCTGAGCCCTGAGGCTCATATGATAGAGCACTAGTAAAAAGCCAAAGCGATAAATACAGATCCTGGTGTGGATGACATATAGAGCAATAGAGCTAAACGTTCGATAGAGAAACGCACGCAGACAGCGCAAAGCGACCACCATGTTAATCCTCCCCTTTGGCCTTTCACACCAAGAACTGCTGTTCCCTTAAGCTGCCTTTGGAATCAGCTTCTGCCCCCACCTAGATCATCATACAAAAGCATTATTTATTTCCAATGTAATCTTCTTAATCCATGTCACTACCCAGGCCATCTTACATTGTACCGACCATCCTATTTCCATAACACCTCTAATCTTGTGTTCTCAAAAACATTTCTGTCTCGTCTGCTGATCACCCTTGAATTTTTAAACTCAAGCACTCTTTAATTATGTTTACCCCACAAATAATGTTCCATATCAGCATTTTCAGGAAAATGCATGATCTGATTCTAATAATTGGTGGTTTATTGCATGCCTACCGCAAGATAAAGCCTATTCCTTCATCTACTCGACCTTCCTCAAAATACTGAATATTCTAAGAGGCTAATACTCCTGCCCCCCATATTCTCCAACACGATAGGCGTGTATTTAAATGGAAGTTCCTAGGAAACACTATTTTCTTTCTTCCTTTTGATGTGGAGTGAGAAGCTTTGGAAAGACAAAGAAAAAAATAATGCAAGGAGTGGAGATATAGAAACATAGAACTTGACAACAGATAAGAACCCTGCGACCCATCTAGTCTCCCCAATTTTCTCACTGTATAGATTTAGACCGTATTAAGTCCTTGATCTCGTAGATGTAGGATAGCCATCTGTGTATCCATGTTTAAATTCTCTTACTGTATTAGCCTCTACCACTTCTGCTGGGAGACTGTTCCTCTTACTGTATGTGGCTCATCTTCATTGCAGCTCGCATTTATCAAATGAACACAGATGGAATATTTTAAGGCTCCCTGTAACCCGCACAGATTTAGGATGCTGCAGACATGCAGTAACTTGTTCTTTATTGTACTTATCGTGAAAATCCCCAATGTGTTGTATGGTGATAATGTACAGATATCGTTCTGTGATACAGCTATCAACACACTGCACCCATTTGGCGTAGTAAGAGTTCACACCTCTTTCATTCAGTGCCCCACTCAATGATATAAAGCTCTTTAATAATAATTATATAAACATACGCATTCAATGGCAAATGCTCCAGTATCTGAAATGTATAGGAATGGTCGGCCTTAACTAGATAGAGCCTCAGGCCCCCCCCCATATCTACCCTTCCTCTCCCTCCAAAGTGCCGCCCCTTCAAAAGTGCCGCCTGGAGCGGTTGCCCCACTCGGCTCCATTGTCGGGCCGGCCCTGCCTCAGGCAAGAACCCTCCTTGTCACCCCACGCACACCATGTCTTTTTTATATATACATGTAGATGTCGGCATATATCTCTTGTGCACGTGCCTCACACATTGTGGGGTTTTGTGATGCACCCCTGTCAAGTACCTGTCCGATTTATGTTGGTATCAGTAGAGGCATTTTCTGGGGTCATTACTGGTGTCCCCCGGTTCCTGGCATGCCAGACAGGTGCCTGATGCTAAGACGTGTCCCGTTTTTGGGTTTCTCACAGCTGTTCATGAGTACAGCAGGACTGGGACAAAAACTATTTTGAATGGTAATTGGCCCCACCAACAAACAGTCTGTTTCCTGATGCCCCACTTTTGTTGGCTGCTCTGCGTCTCCAGCCAGGCAGTAGTGCTTTATCTACTTTATACAATAATGTAGCGTTTTGGGTGTGTATTTGGATGCTCCCATTTTAGTAGCCCCTGATGGAAGGGCTCAGAGTACACCTGGACTGGTCACCTGGCACTTGCTGATAGGGCCACATACTCACCCGTACTGCTGCTCCTGCGGGAGATGGGGTTCTGCATTTGGCGACTGCTGGCCTTAAAGTGCCAGAGCTGCCTCGTCATCCCAGGGTAGAAACCTGCTTGCCTGCTGAGCAGCATAAAGTATCGCCAGGAGAAAACAGGGAAGCGAAACCACCGCACAAAGATTCACAAAGAAGGGGATGATCTGTAATATAGAAGAGCAGTTATACTTAAGTATTAACAGGACTGATAACAAAGCAAATTAATCTAATAAATTATGCGATTTACTATCACTTACAAAATGATGTACAGCAGCTAATATGCACAGCTAACCATTAGAGACCACTGAGACACTTCCTCTGCATTTCTTACAATGCCCTTTCTGTGCAAGTGCCGCAGAGTAATAATTGATAAGATAACAGCGTGGTAGAAAGAACAGAGTGTAGTTAAAACGAACCGGCCTTCCTGTCTTTACAACCTTTCTTTCAATCTTGTTTCGGTAGCAGACTGGTAATGAGCACATTGTCCATCATTGCATTGATCACCCTGCCTTGCGGAGAATGGGTTATAGACAAGAAAATAAATTTCATAAAGAAGATCATTGGGTTGGATGTTTTCTATAGTCAAGGCTTTTTTTAATTAATCAAATTACCACAAATATAAACATACTGAGACTAAAATAAAGTGCCATACATTCCTTCACCTCCCAATAGTTGGGCTCACTGAGGTCCAAGTCAGCTTCTTCAGCCATCTTGGTGCCAGACCTCTATGAGCTCACGCTACATCCTTACATACACTTCGCCAATCTCCTAGTCAAACCTTTTTTAAAGGGACACGCCAGCCATCGTACGCACTTCAGTCCATATTGTAGCTGAAAAGTCTCTTTACATTTCTGTGGAGTTCTTCTTGCAAATTCGTTGGAGGTTCTGCAGAATTCTCCCAACTGTATTTGCTCCTTTCCCCACTTCGCAGCTATTTGAAGGACGTACAATATACTTACCATCAGTCAGCTCCATAACGTAATGAGACCCCATGCGCCAAAAGCACTCCTATTGATTTCAATCTGATCAATGCCAAGAAAAATGGGACCATGTAGGGGTCCTTCTTATTACAGAGTTATTTCATTTATTTCAGTTATTGGATTTATGGTTCAGGGGGGTCCCTGGGACTCATAGGAAACTGATCTTGCAACTATATACCTTCCGACTGGACTATTTTACTAGTTGCTGTGATGAGATCTATAGAACATAGACCAAACTGAGATTTCTAGTGCAATGAGGTCACTGAAAAAACAGGCAACATTTTGGCGCCAATGATGCAAAGCAACTTTTTTTCTGGTGGTAATGCTTTCATACACATGGCTGCCTCTACTTTAAAAAAAAAAAATCCTACATAAACTATATGACCCTGCTATAGAACCCTATACATAAATAAGGAAACAATTGGTGGGAATATATTAGGCATTTACCTCCCAAGTGCCCTTCTTTAGCACCTAAGTCCCTCAAGGACATCAAAGGATGTTTGTAGGTTATGAATGTTTTCTACAGCTGCATAAAAATACTCTCGACTAAGCCCTGCCCCCAGCCAGGCCTCTGACCACACCCCCTAAACAAAAATGGCTGCTCTTCTGCTATTACATATGCTGGGAGGTCCACTAGTCTCACAATGGTGCCATATTTCTGCATAACCCCTTACGTTAGATAACTATTGCACTTAATAACGCTCGCCCTCACGAAAAATAAAATATACCTACCTGCCGATACGGAATGCCATAACATTTGTTCTTTAATGCTTTCTCTGTGTTGAAATGTTTCAGGCCTGAAATGACCCTTGAACAAATCCTTGTACGCGTGAGCTATATTGTCTGTCTCTGGGAACCCTCATGGGGCTGTTTTTAGCAATAACTTGCCCTTGGGTATGATACATCTGTAATGTTTATTATTTCATGCTTTGTTTTTCTAACAAAAATCTGCTTTGGTAGGTCATTGCAATTGTTTCAAATTAGCATTCGCTGTGCGTGTGTACATATGTATGAATATAAATACAGTATCTCACAAAAGTGAGTACACCCCTCACATTTTTGTAAATATTTTATTATATCTTTTCATGTGATAACACTGAAGAAATGACACTCTGCTACAATGTGTAGTAGTGAGTGTACAGCCTGTATAACAGTGTAAATAAGTAAACACACAGCCATTAATGTCTAAACCTTGGCAACAAAAGTGAGTATACCCCTAAGTGGAAATGTCCAAATTGGGCCCAATTAGCCATTTCCCCTCCCCTGTGTCATGTGACTCGTTAGTGTTACAAGGTCTCAGGCGTGAATGGGGAGCAGGTGTGTTACATTTGGTGTTATCGCTCTCACACTCTCTCATACTGGTCACTGGAAGCTCAACATGGCACCTCATGGCAAAGAACTCTCTGAGGATCTGGAAAAAAAATTGTTGCTCTACATAAAGATGGCCTAGGCTATAAGAAGATTGCCAAGACCCTGTAACTGAGCTGCAGCACGGTGGGCAAAACCATACAGCGGTTTCACAGGACAGGCTCCACTCAGAACAGGCCTCGCCATGGTCGACCAAAGAACTTGAGTGCACATGCTCAGCGTCATGTCCAGAAGGAAGCCTCTTCTAAAGATGATGCACAAGAAAGCCTGCAAACAGTTTGCTGAAGACAAGCAGACTAAGGACATGGATTACTGGAACCATGTCCTGTGGTCCGATGAGACCAAGATAAACTTATTTGGTTCAGATGGTGTCAAGTGTTTGTGGCGGCAACCAGGTGAAGAGTACAAAGACAAGTGTGCCTTGCCTACAGTCAAGCATGGTAGTGGGAGCGTCATGGTCTGGGCCTGCATGAGTGCTGCCGGCACTGGGGAGCTACAGTTCATTGAGGGAACCATGAATGCCAACATGTACTGTGACATACTGAAGCAGAGCATGATCCCCTCCCTTCTGAGACTGGGCCGCATGGCAGTATTCCAACATAACAACCCCAAACACAACTCAAAGACGACCACTGCCTTGCTAAAGAAGCTGAGGGTAAAGGTGATGGACTGACCAAGCATGTCTCCAGACCTTAACCCTACTGAGCATCTGTGGAGCATCCTCCAATGGAAGGTGGGGGAGCGCAAGGTCTCCGCGATGTCATCATGGAGGAGTGGAAGAGGACTCCAGTGGCAACCTGTGAAGCTCTGGTGAACTCCATGCCCAAGAGGGTTAAGGCAGTGCTGGAAAATAATGGTGGCCACACAAAAATGTGAGGGGTCTACTTTTGTGAGATACTGTATATATATATATATATATATATATATCAGGGCTTGTGATGAGTAGGTCCTGGTACTTTAAATCAGTGGCTGTCTGATGATTTAGGTGCAGCCAATGACTGGATATGCTTGGTCGATATAGAAAAAACACACTCACAGGTCTTGGATATAAAATCACAATATCACATTTCAATGGTAAGTATTAAAACATATTGACAAATGATCTTGGTAAGGTCTGAAAAATTGATGGTTTCATATCTGCCATTAGAAATGGCGAGCGTGTTTTTTCTATATAGACTTCTATATATTGGTGAAATGGCTCACAGGCAGTTATTTATGCTGTGTTGGAGCGCAGGAGAATTGGACTATTATATATATATATATATATATATATATATATACATATTTTGTATGTATTCCAATAAATACCGGTAAATAGAATACTCTTTTATATAATTTATTTTTCTCTGTCTAATCCATTCACATTTAGTATTTCACCTATGATTCTGTTCTTACATCCAAAATGTGTAAAACCTACACAGTGATACTTCTCTGACTCATGCGTAGAAAAAAATAATGCAAAAATATGCTGAAAATATTGCATGTGTTAGTATAACTATGTCGGCTTCACAGCCCATAAGTCTCCCCGTGTATGTGTTTTGACTTTTAAAAGATGAGTGTGAAGCCCATGGGGTGAGAATTGGATCTGGTTAAGGTAGTAGTAATATAAATAATGTCAAGATTTTTCCACAATCTGTAGTCTTAGTGACAGACGCGTGGAGTGCCTGGACCAGGAGGACACCAACGGTCATCCCAGACAATACGTAGAAGTCAGCGATGAACATGTGTGGGAGACATACACAAGAGATCTGTCAATGCCGGTATTCTAAAATAATAAAATATGTCATGAAGTGTACTGGGGTAACAATATAGGGGATTTTTATCTTGGGGAATATTTGGACCTATAGGACCTGAGCTGGATCCATGGTTGTTCCAACATAGAACTCTCCATGTGGATGTGAATTCATCTTTGTAGATTAGAGGTGTGCATGTAGAACTATTAAGGTTTAAATCTCAGATAATACAATAGGCAGAAATTGGAATGTAACATTGAACTTATACATAAGAATGATTTGTATCTGTGTAGGTGATCTCTTGGTTTGCATTTCTCCTCAATAATGCTGTGTCTACATATGAGGTGTCTCCAAGGTCAAAGGCCGCAGTAAGGCAATTGCCTCTTTTGCCATAATGTACTACTACTCCTTGCGATGGGCTCACCTGTCTCACTTGTCCTGTTACCGAGGTGCTCAGATCCTTGTATGCTTATTTTGTGCTCAATTTTCTGTATACAAATTACAACGGGGCCGCTTACAGCAATGGCTATATTTCATTTACTTTTACAGGATTACACAAGCTCAATGGCTTTTTACGTGGCTAAATGTGCAGCCTCTTATACATCATGGTGTCCCCTGAGTCTTGGAAACAATACTGTAAATCCAAGCAAAAATTGGAAGGAGGGAGGAGAAAAAGGAGAACATAAGGGGATATGACCTAGTAATGCCATCTGCCCAACTCTGCCAAATGTGTCCATGCAGGTAATGCATTATCCTTCTATCAGTACTGTATATTTCAGCATAGTATGCTTATAACTTCAGTTGTAATAAGATGTTCCCACTAATGTTATCCATCATGAAGCTAGAACAGACAGACACTACAGCTCATTGAGTAGGTGTAGCGGAAAAGCCGCCTGCCTTAGATAGAGTTGTGTTTGAAAAATGTTTTTGTCTGCAACAGAATCAAAATCTGAGTCAATATTATTGAAATGCTATTGCACCAAGCTCTTGAAAAAATGGAGTGGAAATGATCAGTGTTAATTATACTAATTGTGCGACCCATTTGTAAACTGTCAAATATGATGAAAGTGTTTCCCATCTACCAATTTGCCAACCATATATTGGTATGAGCCTATAAGACTTGCGTTTAGGGGTCTATTACAGGTAAAGAAGATGAAAGGGTTGCTGAAGGTTCTATGCTTGGAGAAGTATGAGATGTCAAAGTGGCCCTTCGTGCAATGTCATAATGCTGAAATGGTTCTGCCATAATTATCTTTGTTTTGGACTTAAAATAAGGTCCAGGCCAATGTCTCTTGGTGTTCTAAGAAGTCTATGTTTCTTGGACTGCTGGGTTGTTGCAGATATTTTTTCCATTCGTCAACCTTACTTTGGACAGTGGTACCATAAAAAGTATGGAAATTACATGATTTGGCTACTGATTTTTACTGATTATTATTATTATTATATATCCATACTTCATGGAACTTTAGGAGAAAGATTGGAGAGTATCACTTGCCATTTTCAGTTTTTTTCTCCCAAAAAACCTGCATATATAAATATATTGAGGAAGAAATTAATTCCTGGTTGGAATGGAAAAAAACCCAAAACCTACTGGCTAGTCCTTAAAACTGAGTTGGTTTGCACTGGGGTAACTCATCTAATAATGCCTTGGGTCTCTACCTAATAATGTTATTAGGATTCCGACCTTATGAATTATATAATATCATTTTATTATGTACAGACTGTCATAATTTAGTTTAATTTTCAATTTCTTCACATTATTAAGGTTTTGGCTGATAACGCTAAAACTTTTGTAAGAAAGAATGTTAAAAATCCCCATTTTCTTAAATGGGGGAAAATGTACATTTTAAGACACTAATGGTCTCGGCTTGAGGCTTAAATGATCTAAATTGCTGCACCAAAAGGCGACATATTTTCACAGTCATGGGCAAATATTAATTCCTGATTTGAAGCCACTGCAGGGGCTTTCCACTTGACGAGCCACAACAATTATCTACCACTCGTACGCCATAGACACCATGTCCTGGCCTGTCCCAGCTCCTGGCCCCCAACACCCCATAGCTTTGGGCTTCAGTAATTCCCAAATTCATTAACACTTAGTACAGGGAGCTAAATATAACAAGAGCCCCAATCTCCCAGCTAGGGAGCTGAGGACATCCTGTCACTAAAGCTGTGACAGAGGGGACAGCAGGAGACACAGAGATGTGCAGCTGAGTGATGGACAGATGGATGGGAAGAGACACGTCGACAAAAGGTAAGATAGATGAAGGGGCACAGCTAGAGATGGAAATCCTGCTATGGCAGAGAGGTGCAAATATATAGATATTGCAATTTATTGAAAAGAAAGAAGTCATGGCGTGAATACATTAAGAAAGATATGTAAAAAGGAAAAGTTACAAAAAGGGAGAGTCAAGAAAAATAGAATAAGAGAGGGAAAAGAAAATGGCTTAGAAAGAATACAACTTTGTATCATATTGAAGAATGTGGTAGAAAAAGGGGGAATGAATATAGTGAAAAGGAAGATGATTTGGAAGGAGGGGGATTGCAGAGAAGCAGGAAAGTGTGGAACAGAGTAAGATGAAAGGCAGAGACAGGAAAATATATAAAGTGGGTGGGGGGAGAGAAGGGAAATATATAAAGAAAGAGGGGGGAGAGAAAGGAAATCTGTAAAGAAAGAGGGGGAGAGAAGGGACATATGGAAAAAAGGGGAAAAGAGAAATATGTAAAGAAAGAGGGGAGAGAGAAGGGACATCTGTAAAGAAAGGGGAGAAGAGAAATATGTAAAGAAAGGGGGAGAAATGGGAATTATATAAAGAGAGGGGGGTGGAGAAATGGGCATTATATAAAGAAAGAGGGGGGAGAGAAGGAAAATATTCCGAGGATATTTGTAAGGAGGAAACCTAGGGGCAGACTCTGAAGCGGTTTGAGAAGGAGTGAGACGGGGGCGGAGGAAGAAACTTCCCATGGAAGCCCAGCCTGAGACAGAGATTCGTACAGAAGCATCTACATTCCGGAGATGTATCACGGAGAAGAGGAGAGCTGGCAGGGAGCTGAGGCAGGGGGCATCGACTGGCAGCCCAACCACCTAATGCCTGGAGCTTGAGGACTGCACTCCACGGACCCTTACACCATTAGTGCCCTGCAAGGACCCCCATACCAACACACATCAGAGAGAGAGAATCACATTATTCCTACAACAGTTACACTCACTCTATACAGAGTACAACTGCACTTACCAATATACCCCCCTGCATGCACTGTGGGGCAACTCAAAGCATATACACTTTCACAGCACGGGCATTAAATCCAGAGCAAGAGACCCACGTTTAGAAAGAGACAGCCAGTCTATTGTAGGTAGCCCAATCCAGAGAGCTAACGTCCAATATAGAGAGCAGAGCATGGATTCTTTCAAAGAGAGAACATACCCCTATATAAAGCTGTGCAGAGCATTCTACAAAGTATGAGACATTAAACTGCCCTGAACCCTTACAGAGTAAGATCATCACACTTAGAGTGCAGGGATTCCTAGACAGAAGGTGCAGACACAGAACAAAGACAAGAGATGCACTGAATCCATCTACCCCAACACAGAGACACTTACAATAGATACATCACATATAGATCGTTCTAATATCGAATAGGGTGATAATATAGGGAGAGATTCGGGCTTGTCTTACACTTATAAACAAAGGAATTACAGATACCCCTATATGACAGAGTACTTGTTATCCTGAGCCCCCCCCCACTCCATATTAGACTGCCTAATGAGACAGAGACCCCCTGTCCATACTTAGACTCGCACCTCCTCTCTGCTTCATATAAAAAAAGAAAAGGAATCATCTTCAGCACCCTGGACAGCAGCATCAAGGTGAGGAGCATCGGAGAAAGAGAGGGTCTGGGGCAGAAGGAAAGACTTGCAGAAGAGAAGGAGAAGAAGAGGTACAAGAGGAAAAGAGATGGGGTATTTGTTTAGAAAAGAGTAATGCAGAAAAACAAATGGAAATGGTTAAAATGGAAATATGGTTTAATAAAGGGGATAGATAAGAAAGGTTTAGATACTTAGAATAGGTTGGGGAAATAGATAAAGATGGAAAATGAGAGGGGAGAAAGTGGGGCAGATACATAGATACATGGGAAGAGTAATTAGAGCTGAGGATGAGCAGGGTGGGAATGGAGGTTATTTGGAGGATTAAGAAAGTACTGAGGAGTAAAGAGATTAAAGACACACTAACAATTCTCTGGTGAGTTTGTGTGTATGTTGTATGGGTGTTTATGCATACAATGTATGTGTATTGTGTACATGGATTTGTTGGCTAAAGCAAGGAGAAGAATACAAGCAGAATTCAGATTGTTTGGAGTAAACGTTATGTATAGATTGTTTGGGGCTATTAGATAAAGCCTGGAGCGGGGTATACTATTATAGGAGAAAGAAAGGTACATATATCACCTATTGTGTGATTTTCTAATTTTATTCTCTTTGCCAGCCTTTCACCTTACAGACTTCTATAGCTTCTTGTAAGAACATTCATTATGTCAACTTGTCATGTTTAAGACGTGCAAAGGAACTTGAGAGACAGAGGGGTGTAGATCAGGGCTGCAAATAGGCCACCCAGCTTTAGTACAGGCATCGCAATGAAAATTTGCTTAAAATACTGGTTTCTAGGCAATAACACACAGAATTCCTGGCGTGTTTTTGCAGCTTTTGACTGGAGGTGTGCAATACTATATAGACCAACAACTAAATCTCATGGTATGTGGATAATGTGTAGAGTGGTCGTGGGTAAAATGCAGTTATACTGTGCAGGGACCATGTTTTGAGTGGAATGGATGGACTTAATGGTTGAAGGGAAGTAGGACAGAAGTAATTTGGATTGGGTCTACTAATTATGTGTCATATGAGGACAACATACAAACCCAGGACTGGTCTGTTCCCAGTAGGAATGCTCCCAAACCACACATCAGGCACTGTTTACAGTCCCCACAGGGCATTTCATTTTGTTAGTGACCCAGTATAAAATGTATGCTGTGAGCCGTATAAGCTTACAGACGTGGTCTATCGCCTTTGTTTTTAATTTGTATATTACGTTTGCCGCCATATCTAACTGTAATGAAGAAATGTACCGTATTGCCTTATATTTTCATCTATGTCTGACTCATATAAGAGACACTCATTCTGTCCTAATACTGGAAGGAAAAGATCATTCTATGTCTTCTTCTTGCACTTATTGACTTGTATGTTAATGGGATTTGCAAAGAATGGCCTCTTTATGAATAACAACGCATGATCTCTACATATTCATACCGTGGTTCAGTGTATCGCTATCCCTGACTATCACAGAGATTGTGCTACGATCTTCCTGTATTAAAAGACACCACACTAGTTATTATTATCGTTAAAACTCTTGTTACCTCTCTCTATTCAATCATCGGTTACCATGGGGTTTAGTCACTTAAATTTAAACTGCAGGTGAATGGAAAGGAGTGGAAGCTTTAAGTCACTGCAATAATAATGCATTTCGAGGATCCATCCCTCCTAATTCTCCCTCTGAATATTGCCTACCTGGCCGTGCATAATAGATCATGCAATATGGAGTTATTAGTGATAATTAAGCATTCATAAGGGCTAGCCAGGCTGCTTTCACTGTAGTGAATAAACCCTAGAATCTCTCTAAGGAGGCTATGCTGCTATATCTGTCTATTTGAAATAAATCTGTTTACCATATCTTTGTATTTCAGAAGGATTATAACAAAAGAGGAGCCTTGATCAACTCTTTTACCCCAGTGTTAGGGCTCTAGCTTTTGGGAGGGGGTTGCTCATATCTCTTTATTAGAAGAGACAATGGCTGTTTCTGTCCGTTAGAATAATTTTAATCACCATATTAGAATCATATTTCAGTCGCCTTATTATCCAGCCTCCGACTTTCTCTATTATCCAACTTTGCCTTTTTATCTCTGTGTTGCACCTACTCCTCTATTAGAGAAGGTCAGGGTAAACGGCCCATTAATTCTGTCTGCTGTCAAATAGTATGTGCTATTAATTACTCTCTTTCCCATAGAGAAGATGTGTCTGTCGTACCCTGTTAGAAATGATTCCTTCACGCTGTATCGGGTAATCTCTTGCCCCCTGTTCCCTGTAGGCTGAGAGACTAGGAAGGTCTCCTGGTTGTCTCATTATACCCAGACAGGTGGCTTTGGGTTCAGTGGAAGTTGGGGTAGTCCAGCATTACATTTCCCATGTGAGTATGATGGGGAGTTGGTGTAACTGGGGTTAACTACTTCTGGTCTCTTGTTAAATAAAGAAATTAGTAACTAAGCGCATCTCTGTGGTTATCAGAACCATTAGAAGCTTCTTGGAACAATTGGTACTTTGATTCCTTCTCTATACCAGAATTACTAGTGTTTAACTACGGTTTGGTTTTTATTGTACGACTGACTAAGGTAACGCGAGTGCAGAGGCTCATACATATTTTATGTTTTAGTCATCACACATTCATATATATATATCTAGATACATAGATACTGATAGATAGGTGGATAAATAGAGAGATAGATAGATAGATAGATAGATAGATAGATAGATAGATAGATAGATAGATAGATAGATAGATAGATAGATACTGATAGATGGGTAGATAGATAGATAGATAGATAGAGATAGATACAGATAGATGGATACAGATAGATAGATAGATAGATAGATAGATAGATAGATAGATAGATAGATAGATAGATAGATAGATACTGAGATGGATGGATGGATAGATAGATCGATACTGATAGATGGATAGATAGATAGATAGATTGATAGATAGATGGGTGGATAGATAGATAGATAGATAGATAGATAGATAGATGGATGGATAGATAGATAGATAGATAGATAGATAGATACTGATAGATGGATGGATGGATGGATGGATAGATAGATAGATAGATTGATAATGTGGCCCAGTTATGTTACTACATTACACAGGTCCTTTATTAATTATGTAATGTGGGTCTCTGGTCACTCGTAAATTAAAGGCAACACTTGCTGCATGTAACGTGGCTCAGTTGATTTAACTAGCATTGCTCACACTATTCAGAACTTTGCTCTACAAAAACTAAAATGATCAGTAGTCCTGTCTCTCCCTTTTATTGTTGGCTTGTAAGCGACCGTTTCCCCCTCATCTGTCATTGTCACTTGCCAGACACAATGTTGGTGTGATTGTGTGTATGTGGTGTGATTGTGTGTATGTGGTGTGATTGTGTGTATGCGGTATGAGTTACATCTATGATTCCTCGCTTTCTCTCTCACATATCATACCCTTGCCGTATATCTATGTATAGCTATGTAGTGGCGACGTCACTTGTCTTCATGCTGTGAGTTGATGAAGTCCCATATGTATATTTATATATGTATATATTATAGATTCCAGCAACCCTTCCTGACCCCTTGGTTGTCTTTCACTGGAGCAGAGAAGCGCCTGCTGCACCCCCTTGCCTGTTGCTCTTATGATCTGGTTTCCATGGTTACCCTGTGATTTCTACCCCCCCTTTCTTTAGACAGTTATCCAAGCCATGTGTGTAGATGTATAAAAAATGTATACATACACACATATACAACTGTACATGCAGAGGTGGTGCTAGACTTACTAAATCATTTGATGCGCTCGTGCATATATAGTATGTGTTTAGTGTATTTGTAGGGGTATGTATATATATATATATATATATATATATATATATACATATATATGAAAAATAAATGATTATGGCCATATGAAATAATACCCTGTTTATTGGACTAAAATTCCATTTTAAGGATAAGCTTTCAAGAGCGTGGACTAACATAGCTATTCCATGATATATATATATATATATATATATATATATATATATATATAGTTTAGGCCCTTAGTGCCTATAAGGATGTTGTTCTATGAAAGTGTGTAGCATAGCTAGACCACCGTAAGGACCCCTGGGTTGCTGTACAAATGTTAGGACAGTTTTAGATATATATTAACTAGGTGTTAATATATATACTAGTTACATATCCGGGTATGTAGATCGATCCGTGTCGTTGGTGTGACTATAAAATCTGGTTTATACTGCCCGCACAGCCTTATGTTTGTGCATAGAGGTCCATGTGATGGAAAGCGGCCCCTTGTAATGATATAGTAATGATATAGTATGCCTATTATGCACCTGTAAATTTCCCAAGGGATCTGGAACCCTTCTCCACATGGCCGGCTTCCACAGAGATCTACAGTTGCCGTAACTGGGGGTCTTGGAACCATTGGCATGGTCAGGAGTTATGCCCCACAATGATGTTGATGGCTTCGGGCATCTCAATAATATTAACATGCAATATGGTTATTATTTTTATAGCGAAATAATTGGCAAGCTAGATGAGCCTAATGGGTCTTACCTGTTGTCGCATTCTTTCTTTGTAATTGTTATTGGGAAATATTCCTAAAAAATATGCATACAAAGATATTACACATATCTTGACCCAAGTGTACTTACCATTCAGACCAGAGATTTGATGATTTCTCAGAGAATTCAGTATCTGTGAATCTTAAATGAACCAAAGCATCATTGCCTCAACAATACTTAAACCAAAGGAGCAAATGATTTAAGTATTTGAAGAATTATTATATAAATGTTCTTATCAAGCATTCCACTTTTCAAAGTGTTAATTTAAATATCTCCAAGCCATAATTCATTGGAAAAAACGGCACACATTTGACGGATATATTTAAATAGTCTGATTCCCCCACATTTATATATAAAAAAAAAAATGGCGATATGTAATTGTACGGTTTGCTGAACAATATCACCCAATTCTTTATTTCAAGGAGAGATGGGTCTTGAAGATATAAACAAGCTGTGTGGACATAAATCGTGAAGACAACATGGTCGGTCAAACATGTAATGTGCAGTTTAATGAGAAATTTCTTGCCACAATGCGGACGGGGGAAATAAATATCAGGGAACGTATGATTACATGTTATGAAACCAGCACGCATAAACCGTCAGCCTTTACTGCCTCGAAACAAAATGGGTTCTCGATATTACGGTGAAGAAGGCCTGTGTGTTCTAGACAATCTCCAGTGATGGCTGAATTGCATGTTACCATTTGTGGACTTGTGTCCGAAGAGATCACTTTCTTGCTCAACACTTTATTTTCCTGAGCGTCGCTGGTCCACCTACTAAATTTAACCCTTTTGTAAATGAATGCGTATTTTGAAATGTTATTCCTGGTACCATTGAATGTCCAGACCCGGGGACGCACTAATGCATGGCACCCAGGGGCCCGGTAACCAAGGCATCCAGTGGGGTCATGTCTTACATGACCCTGCGGTAGTAGGGAGGCAGCTGCAGTGATCATAGGCTCCATGTGAGATAAAAGGGAGGGGAAGCACAGGGAGGGAGAACTGTGTGAGTTGCAGGGATAGTGGTGGAAAGAAAGAGTGAGTGAGTGTGTATGGTGTTAGAATGTGCATGTGTGTGTGTAAGTGTATGGTGGTAAAGTGTGCCAGGGGTGAGCTTAGGGTTAGCGGGGCGAAGGGAGTTGGGAGATGAAATTCTGGTTTATTCAGAATTTTGCTGGGGAAAATTGCCATGTGACACAAAACCAGCCCCACACATAGGTTGTTGCCATAGAAACTGAAAATAAAGTGTTAAGAAGAGTTGTTTTTGTGATTAAACCTTCCGAGGAAAGACTTTTGCATAAAATATTCAAGCGCACATAAAGTTATGTCTAAGTGAAACAGCACCTTTAATGTAACCAGGTAACAACATTTCATTTATTTTTCTCTCAATTAAATGGTTTCCTCTTACATTAGTCAGAACATTTGTATTTTAAACCTGAAAACTTCAGAATGTTGAACATATTCCATGGAAACGTAGTTTCACACTGATACAGAACTAATGTGGAGCAATCAACAGGAATAAGCCATTGGTTTCCATAGAGACTGCAATTTATAAATAAGACTTTGTTCTTTGTTTTTATTGACTCTAAGAGTTTGATAATGGAGAAGAACTATAAAGCCTATATACTATCTGTAAACTGTAAAGACTGTCTTTTCAACCCGTTGTAAATCCTCAAGCCTTACTTATCCCTTGGCCCTTGTCATGGGACATGGATAGGTTTTAGACTCTTCTACTGGATGGATGTTCCTTGTAACCACCACTATTAGCTGGAAGGCTATTCCATGTAACCAACATTAGTGAGGCAGCACATTCTCACCTTACACCCAAGCTCCTAGTTTTACAACCAAACCCCAAGTGCGTTAGCTTATATTTATCAATGTTAAACTGTTGCCATTCAATTCCGTGAATTTACTGAAATTATATCCACCCCGTTTGATTTTCATTGGCCTGTTTTAAGTATTTTAATCTTTGACTTTGTTAAAGCAAAGAAACACAATTGTATTCGGTTTTTGAGCTAGAATTGATTCTATAATGAAAAGCCACTCATTAAAAGTATTACTAAAAAATGCTTCAGATAGTCCTAATGTGTACGGGTGCTGTGAAATAATACTGACGTATTGCAAATAAATCACTAGTGTGAAAAAAAACTGATTCTGTTTTAATGAAAGTGGATGCAAGCATTTGCTGCTAATGGAAAGTAAAAAGCTGGCTATTAAATGCGTTTCAATAAAAGACAAAAAAAAGACGCATAAAACCTGTTTGATATTCAGAGCTGAGTTTTACGAGGCCCCTAGCTACATTTATAAAGCCGTTATAACAAATTGAAAGGCGATATCGTTCGGAAACAACTTTATGAATCAAGGGGTGAGTTAAAGGTGTTGTTGGTGAACTCCTATAGTACAATACAATACAAAAGATGCAGGTAGATGCAATAAAAGGGCAACTTAATACAAAAATTAATATACAAGACAGTGTAGCAAACACCATAAGGCTGGGGGGCCCTAGGAGGATTCTGGTCTAGGGTCCCATTAGCGTCAAATACGGACCTGCATGGCTATATGGGTTCTAGGATTTGTCCAGCCAGGTTTTTATGTAAATACACATTAATTTATTGGAGAAATGTTGCCCCAAGATCCCACATCCTTTTAATCTATTAACGCCAAACGTATAACAGAATTAACCCATTACGCTTTGTAAAAGTAAGGATGATTAGTGGCGGGCAGATCATATTTATAATTACACACATCATTTATTTTGTATTAACCCACGGAAAGGGTTAATTTAAATAAATAATGGTTCTGTACTTCACTTCCTTCATCCGCGCAAGATTTCTCATTAATGAGCGCATTACATGTTTGACCGATCATGTCTGGAAAATTCACAGTCCACGTAATTCGCTCAAAGCCTTGTGAGTGAAAGAATTATAGGCATCATTCAGCAACCTGTACATCATTTAATGCGGGCCATATGTGAAGCTGTTTCTTCTTCGCGCAAGTTTGATTTTTCACACCAGTTGCCGGTGGCTTATTAGTATACCACCATCTTAATAGATAGAATATTACTACAAAAATATTTTGTGCACTTTAAAATTGTAATATTTCGAAATATAATGAATACAATGAAGAATGAAGAAAATAAAGGTCATCTGTAGCTGTTTTCAAACTATTTTAAAAGCTGTTTCTGATTTTAGCATTTGTTCTGCGTTTGATACATCAGTGGATACATAAAAAAAGAACTTAACATTTTGCTTCAAGGTATTAATATGCAAATTTTGCACTGGGGTCATTTTTAGAATTTTGTGATTGACAAAAGGGACATCCCTGGCAAATTTCTTTATAACAAGAGCTGAGCTAGCCCTGCAAAATGTATGGTTCAGTCAGTGAGGTGAGTCTCGTTGACTTTAAATTTGATTTATATGGGGCCATCCTAACTGCACTTTCCATTTAGTGAACATAGCCCTTTAATCATGTTAGCGTTTCCTATAATATGCACTGTTTCAGGGACATAAAAACATGTTTTTTTCTTCTTCTACATCTCCTTCTTCTACATTTTCTTCTTCTACATCGCCTTCATCACTTATTCTTTCGGAATGGATTTAGCCCTTGGCTATGATGCATACAACAGTAGCCCTAGATTGGGTGAAATGGGCCCTATTTGGGATCATTGCTCAGGTGTTACTGCAGATAAAATACAGCGCTGTGGAATGTGTCTAGCTTTCTGGTCTAGTTGGCAAGCCTGACGTCAGCTCAGCATGTATGGCAAAAAGTAGAGAACATTATGGCATTGAATGAGAACCTTCGCTCTCTACTCTACATAGTGAGACTGAGAACCATTGAAAGGGAAGAGTAAATAACTCTTAAAAACTTTAATCATGTACAGCCTTTACTATGCTGCCGATGTGTTGGTAGATCTGGGTAATGCTGTTGATTGAAGCTTCATCACCAGTGGGTCGGTATTTTAGGTTTTAAGCAGCTCATTGTTGGGACCCGATAAAGCAGATGAGGGCTAACAGCTTTCAGCACGGGCGCCATACCCAGTCTAATGGATATGGTGGTGCTAAAACACACTTGGCAGACAGTACACTTAATACTAGTATATAATCCAGTCCAACACCTAAATGAATCCAGTAATGGAGGAATAAAACATGGGACAGGGGAGGGCTGTCATCTTTTGGCCTTGGGGAAATGTAAAGCTAATTACCCCCACTGTAACAAGCACACGCAGTGACTCCATTGAGCCCTGTCTCTGTGGACAGGCAGACTGCCCCTTTTTGAAGAATTTGGACCCCGTAGGGGGGCAATTGCCCCCCCTGCCCCGAAGCCCCCGGAGAAGGATGTGCAGTGTGGACCCATCAATCTCTCTTTCCAGACCTCCCTGTGATAACTCCTGTGAAAGAGTAAAGCATGAATATAGCATTCGAGAGAATTATCATGCTAACAATTTTTTTGTGATTATGCAGTAAAAAGGAAATTATGTGAATTTCTAAGTATATTATTTTGAAGTTGTAATTGTCACAATTTGTCAATAATGTAACAACTTCTGCAAATTGGTAATGTTTATATTCACTTTGTTTATAAAATGATGTACGTTTTATATTTTCCAATGTCATCATCATGATTACAATTGTTGCATGAATTATATATATGCCTCCAGATATGTATGTCTTCTGTGTGTGTATATAGGTACAGTATCTATGGTTCTAAAAATTAGTATTCCACACTATGTATTGTGTGAATGTGCAGGGGCAGTTCTGGATTTTGGGGTTCCTAATTGTAAAAATGTATTAGCGGCCACATCTTTAAGACAATAACAAGGGAATTAAATATATCCTTGTATAGGTATCACCATTCATCCTGTAGAGAGCCACATAGACCATTGGGAACCCAGTGGGAACCCTAAGCAATTGCGTAATCTTTTTATATGCACCATGAGAGCGTGTTCTTTCGTAGCAAGGAATAACACTTTTGTTTGGGTGGAATAGTCAACATTCGATGGCAGGTTGTCCATTAATATATTATTGTGAGTGTACAGTTTTGCATATGGCAGACTAGTAAGAGCATTTCTACCCATCTCACTATCTTCAGTCCCCTCATGTTCATATTTTTCCATACTTTCTCTTCTCCAGAATCTTTCCTCTTTTTTGTTATCTGTTTGTGTTACACTGGTTTGTGACATGACCTTTTTGTACCCTCTCGTTTCAGTGCAGGACCCCCAGCATTTTCATTGTCCAAGAGTGGAGGCCACTTTATGAAAGTGACTTGGTTCTAGTTCTCCCCACTTCTTCTGTTAGTTGCCTTTTGTGTAACTGGTGGCTACCTACTTTGGATTGGATTTCCGCTGACAGTCTGCTCTGATGGCTACTATGCTTTGGACCTTTCTTCTATTCCCGGTCTTGACCAGTGGAACTGGAAGTGGATCACCCCCTAGACCAGAGATACGAGTGGATGGAGATCTGGTTATTGGGGGCCTCTTCCCAGTGCACGAGAAAGGGGGTCCTGGAGCTGAGTGCGGGAGGATGAATGAGCACCGTGGCCTGCAGCGCCTGGAAGCCATGCTTTTTGCATTGGATTCAATAAATAGAGACCCCAAACTGCTTCCTGGACTACGGCTGGGGGCACACATACTTGATACATGTTCCAAAGACACATATGCTCTGGAGCAGGCCCTAGAGTTGGTCAGAGGTTCCCTAACACGAGGAGATGGACCCCAACATCTGTGTCCCGATGGATCATATGCTATTCATGAGGAAGCCCCAACGGCCATCAGTGGTGTCATCGGGGGATCCTATAGTGACGTGTCTATCCAGGTGATTTTGGAAGAATTAATATTTTATGTGGGTTGGAGTAGAATGTTTTTTATGCTACCATTCTATGCTACCATAATCTATCACCTTCTTGAAAAAATTACTTTTGGTAACATTTGCTCATATACTGATTCATTCCAGACAGCATTAATATTATTATTTATTGTTTTATATAGCGCCATCAAATTCCGTAGCTCTGTACAATGGGTAGACAGGACATAACAAGTAGTATGTTACATAACAATTTGACTTAAAGAGAAAACAGGTGAGGAGGGCCCTGCCCAAATGAGTTTACAATCTAGAGGATAGTGCCTTTTTCATATCTTTCACTAGTTGCTATTCCCAATAGTAAACCATTGGAGAAATTCCTGTTCAACGAATGGTGACCAATGTATAGTATTTTCTCCAATACTCATTGGCATTAGATTACCGGTCTGAAAATATGTCAAGTGAAAAAAATCAGTACGAGAAATAGTTACTAAACATTTTTATTTAGTTTGCAAGGGATTAGGTAATTTACAGGAGCAGCCGATGTTACGTATATTCCTTATTCTTGATTGATGTGTTTTGTTTAAATCAATGCAACATGTTTACATAATTTGAAACAGACAAATCTGCTTTATGGGAGAAAAAGGAAGGGGTGTTCTGATGGAGAACTACCTAGATAGAGAGAGAACGGTGGAAGGAGAGTCTAGAGACTGGGTGTTTGGAGATGTGATAGGGGCTCCACAAGCAGATGCTTGACTGGGATCCCATTAACTTTAATCTCCCTGATTGTGGAGAGACAACATACAACATCATATCCCGGCACTCTGGCCCAAAAAAGGTAACAGATAGCTTAGCCTGTTGATAGAAACGGCACAACTTCCGGGTCCAGGATGTCCCCACAATACTGTCTGATTGTGTAAATTTATTTTGGTTCTGCACAGGGCACCATGGGCTCACATATTTATGTTGGTAGTGCACTAGGCAGCTGTATTTGTAATTTTTGTACATATATATGTGTATATATATATATATTTATATATGAATAGATGGCTATGGAAAAGTCATTTTCACAGAACTGTCCCTTTAAGACCTTTGTTTCCATAATATAAAATGTTCTTTTCATGGAATGGAATGGTTCCACCAGTATAACTCCTTCAGCTAAAACCTGTGCCGTTATACAAATCTATACTATTTTTATTATTTAATCATTTTTATTGGTTTTCTCCTTAGTTACATACAATATCAGTTACTTAAAATGTGAGAATTAGAGTTAGATCTCTCAATGTAAAACATATGGTTGTAATCTTCTTGCATTTCGTGACCTCCACCCCGTCTCTTACCATTATAAATAAAATCACAGATTTAATTGTAAAAATCTGCTCAGCGTATTAAAGAGGTATATATAAAGGGATCCTCTAATAATGCTAAGTGCTAAGCTACTGCAAAGCCAATCAACATATGGGCTTAAGCTGTAGCACTCTTTACAATGAAGGAAACTGACCCCATTCACTGGTTTAGGATCCAGCTCTATCGCACATTTATTTCAATACTTTTAGCATAGCACTTCAAGACAATTCCCCTTCAACCTCAAGAAAGTTGGGACAATGTCACCCGACATTACTATGACAATCCATGCTTTTAGGTGGCATAATGAAGGGTTGCACAACTCCATGTCCCAAGAACTTTTGGGCCTACTTCCCATTTGAACCTCCAGAATCCAGTTGCATCTATATGGAGAGTTGGAAAGGGGGCAATTAAGATTCTGAGATCCTCCATAGATTTTGTACCACTGCCAGAAACCTTTCTGGGTCTCTTGTTTGCATTTCCACTTACAGCCAGTATGAATGTTGAGTAACAAAGATTTTTTATGGCATTTACTCTCTGATGGGACATTTCCTGTGCTCCGTTATGGGCTTTTGCATATTGTATCCTGCATAGGTTCATACATCTATGAACAATGTTGTAGGACCACAACGCCCATCCTCTGAGCAGACCTTTATGGCAGTTCCATGTTAGATCTCCTTATGCAATACACGTTTGTCTTCCAACTTCTTGTTCTGTTCTTCCCCATCATGTTTATAATATCATCTCTAAAATTATTGATTTATTTCTATCTAAAACAGGTTGCCAACCTTTTAAGGCTCTTCCAGATTCCACAAATCAGTTACGCCTCAACAAGTGCCAAATTAAGTGACAAGTCTCGTTATGACTTCTTTGCCCGAACTGTGCCCCCGGACTTTTACCAAGCCAAAGCCATGGCAGAGATCCTGAGATTCTTCAACTGGACATATGTATCTACCGTGGCATCTGAGGGTGACTATGGCGAAACAGGGATTGAAGCCTTTGAGCAGGAGGCACGAGCTCGTAACATCTGCATTGCCACCTCGGAGAAGGTTGGACGGTCCATGAACAAAAAGACCTTCGAGGGTGTCATCCGAGCACTGCAGCAGAAACCTAGTGCTCGAGTGGTTGTTCTGTTCACGAAAATCGAGGATGCTAGGGAACTTTTAGCTGCGGCTCAAAGACTCAATGTTTCCTTTATGTGGGTGGCCAGTGATGGCTGGGGAGCTTTGGAGAGTGTGGTGCTTGGCAGTGAAGATGTGGCTGAAGGTGCCATCACCATGGAACTGGCATCTTACCCATTGTGGGAATTTTCCAATTATTTCCAGTCGTTGCACCCTGACAATAATACACGCAACCCTTGGTTCCGAGAATTCTGGGAGAACAAGTTCCAGTGTCGCCTAACATCGCCAGGATGTGCTGAGCATTCTTTGAAAAATGTGAAATTTGAACAGGAGTCCAAGATCATGTTTGTGGTGAATGCAGTGTATGCTATGGCTCATGCAATGCACAATATGTACCAGGCCCTCTGCCCCAATACCTCTCAACCATGTCCTGCCATGAATCCAATAAATGGGCGCCGCTTCTACCGTGACTACATCCTCAATGTAAAATTCAACGGTAAGTATTGAGAAGTTCATCTATGGGGACTTTTCTAACATGCAGAGCTCTGACTCAATCGAATTTGCTCTTGTAGGCCCTACTTGACCCTTGTTCATTCTATGGGGGGTGCAATCTCCTGTGCCAAACCCCCAGTTGCCAAACGTGTTAAGAAACATCTCAAGAAGATAAAATGGGTAGTTCTGAAACTTAGTAAAGTGCACTTGTACAAAAAAACGTGCCCTGTAACTACTGGGAGCACTTTGATGTCATCAGTGATGTAATTACCTTTGGGGCCGACCAAGGGCAGCTCTCCCATTGGCCTCTCTCTCCATGGTTAGGGTCCAGGCCCGGTAATAGCACTGTACCCCTTTAATAAACAGAATGCCGGGATATGACATCATGTCCCGACATTCTGTGTCTTAAAGCTTATGATATTCTTACTGCCATGTGTCCTTGTCACTGATTGGATTGGCATGGCTAGACCATGGAGGAGGATGGCAGCTACAGCTGCAAGGCTGCAGTTTTGACCCCAGATATGTCTTTTATTTGCATTAACATGCATTCTGCTTTAGTTGTGTCTGTCAAGCACAATACTAGAGAGTGCATTTAATGTTTACGTGGAACAGCATCTTTAGTATTTTGAGGTCATACTGCACATAGAATATCCTAACCAATTGGATTAATGTATTTGTGCTCTCACGGTTTAGTAATTTTGGAATTAGTAACATTTCATTTAAATCCGAGAGGCTTTTTGAAGTCGGCTTTATTCTCTGCATTTAAACTTTGCCCCAATATCATAAGCTTATTGTAGTGGCACTACTTACCCTATAATAAAACTTTCACGGGGAAAATATACAATGCGTTTTATTGCCATGAATGAAAATTTAGTAGGTTTTACCTCGCGGCATATTATTTCCCGCTGTGAAGATATTACCATTTGGAATTTTGACACTCAATTGGAATGCTGGTTGAGAGGGAGATGTAGAAGCAACGAGGTAGACGCAAAAACAGAGTACACACAAAAACACAGCCGCAACAAAGACAGCTCAACATGCGCACAAATATGTTTATGTTATTCTAGTGGCCAGTGGCTAGTGGCCAGTGGCAGGTTTTACACTGGGATCATCACTTATATGTCAAGTAATAGAGACATATAACAATTGGAACCGTTTTATACCAAGTTTTCATACCCACGATGCCAAATATGTTTAGGGTAGGCCTATGCATGATGTATTTATTTTGAATATTTTTTTTCTCTTTTTTTGTAGCTCCATTTCCACCTCCGGACACTCATAGCATAGTGCGATTTGACAAATTTGGTGATGGAATAGGACGTTATAATATCTTCAACTTTCAGAACACCGATGGGTTTCACTACAAGAAAGTGGGCTACTGGGGTGAAGAGCTGACGCTCAACACCAACCTGATCCCGTGGGCGCGTAGTGCAGTACCCGTGTCTCAGTGCAGCGACCCTTGTAAGAAGAACGAGGTAAAGAGCATGCAGCCGGGAGATGTGTGCTGTTGGATCTGCATCCCTTGTCAGCCATACGAGTTTCTGCTAGATGAGTTCACATGCATGGCTTGTGAACTGGGACAATGGCCGAACGAGGAGCTGAACGGCTGTTATGATCTCCCCCAGGAGTATATACGCTGGAGAGATGCTTGGGCACTGGGGCCGGTGTGCCTGTCCTGCCTGGGGCTACTTTCTACCCTCTTTATATTTGTGGTGTTTGTGCAACACAACAACACACCAATTGTAAAAGCTTCGGGACGTGAACTCTGCTACATCTTGTTGAGCGGAGTACTCCTCTGCTATGCCATGACTTTCATTTTCATTGCCAAGCCGTCACCTTCTGTCTGCACGCTTCGCCGCCTTGGCCTTGGCACCTCTTTTGCCATTTGCTACTCAGCCTTGCTTACAAAGACCAATCGTATTGCGCGCATCTTTAGCGGGGCGCGAGAGGGGGTCCAACGGCCTCGTTTTATCAGCCCTGCATCGCAAGTGGGCATCTGCCTGGCACTCATCTCCTTCCAGCTGATTGTGGTGGTAGTCTGGCTGCTTATGGAGCCACCAGGGACCCGAAAGGACACTGCCCCAGACAAGCGATACATAGTGACCTTGAAGTGTAACAGCGGTGATGGCAGCATGCTGGTATCCCTATCGTACAATGTACTGCTTGTCCTGCTCTGCACGCTCTATGCATTTAAGACTCGCAAATGCCCTGAGAATTTTAACGAAGCCAAATTCATTGGCTTCACCATGTATACTACGTGTATCATCTGGCTGGCATTCCTGCCCATCTTCTACGTGACCTCGAGCGATTACCGGGTGAGAGCCATTATGCTTTGTCATTAGCCACTAGGTCTGGAGCCCTGACTATGATGGTCATCATTAACATATCTGTTCATTACACAATATAAATATTTATCTCGTGGTACACGGCCCACCACATTGTGTGCCACAGCCAATGTCGAAAATGCAGTATGATCGTCAATTCTGATTTGCATCATGAATTCAGCCAACGCAAGGGTTTTATAACAGCCCTGCAGTCGTTTTGTTTTAGGATAATTTTGTTGGTGTGTTTCAGCTTGAGTGTTATAAAGCAGTTCAGGTCTGGCCCATATTGGAAGCCCATCCAAATCACTTTCAATTATGCCGTAGGATTCCACCGAGAACGCTTTCACGCATAGTGAATACAGTTTTCATAAATACTAATAATCTGTTCAGGGTAGATATACAAGTTTATCTCCCGAATGTCCGTCTTCCAGAAAATGCATTTATCTTTACATAATCCCATAGTCTTACTTCACACTCTCTTTCCCGTTCCAGGTTCAGACTACCACACTATGCGTCTCTGTCAGTCTCAGCGGCTCCGTGGTCCTTGGTTGCCTGTTCACTCCAAAACTGCACATCATTATATTTCAGCCACAGAAAAACGTCACCAGCCATCGCACTGCCACCAACCGATTCAGCGCCACCGGAGCAGGGTCACAAGGTTAGTCACAAGATAATGCAACCCAGCAATATACAGATCTATATTACACATGAATGTGTTTAGCAAAGACCCGTAGGTAAAGCAAATTAAAGGAACAGAGAATTCCGTGTTGATGGATAAGTGAAATATTACAAAGTAATGCATTTCAATAGTTCTCCAACAATCCCAGGACTATATTTCACATTTATGAGGCACAGTAAAACAAGCTCACATGCTTAATTTATGGCTGTAGCCGCAAGGGTGAATGCACTACACACGGCTGAGGCTGTGATGCATGCGCACATACTCAGTTTGCCCGACCGACCACATTCATTCACTGAAGGTACGATCATAAGACCGGACAGGAGCAGAGCGGAGAGAGGGAAGCAAATCTTGGTCTGATTCATTCTTTCCTAAAAAGGGATGATTAGAAACCCCTTAAGCCATGGTTCAAGCTGCTTAATATCCTACTCTTCGTTCCAATCCTCCTCTCAAAAGCTACCCATGCAGGTTTTCAGGAACTTTAATTAGCTGGATGCGTCAGACTGCTGTAGACATCAATCGATCCCAACCAAATGTTTATTCACGTTCTTCCGTAATCCTTCCCTACATTAATGCGGCGTCACACAAAGCATAGAAGAATTTGGATTGCCAAAGATGCTTTTCATGTCTAGCACAGTTTCGGAAACGACAAATTGGACTTGGACATGAATCATTACGGGTAGTAACCGAGGTACGCAGGTTTAATTCTAGGGGTAATAGAAACTTGAAGTTGGCCAACTTCATAACACATGGTCACCTTGATAAACCACACATCTGCAAATATTTTGCAATCCAGCAGGTACTGAAAGGGTTAAGCTATAAAAAAAAAAAAAAGCCTAAAAAGAGAGGAATGGAATCGCATACATTAAAACGAAGCATCTGCTGCACTTAATGTGAAGAAATGCAGTTTGAATGCTCTCCCCTCCACACGCCATTCCTTTTGTCATCTCCGTTTTAACCCCCTGCCCGTGATGCCCCAGGGATTATTTTAATGGGTTGATTGAAATTCATGTCCCTACAGGAGCCTCCGGCTGCCCATTAACCTGCACAGAATCAACAATCTTACTAACAAGGGAGTTAACAAACGTCTCATTAATACACCCTCCTACTGTTATACAAAACACAGAGACATCACCCATTCCTCCAAGAACATATCACCCCCTACTGCTGATCATCCATGGTGCTCGTCATAAAGCTACCAATGTATAGAAGACATTGTCGGTGCAATTAATTCCAACATATAACAAATTCTCTTTCCAGGGACAGCTGTGCAGTATGTGCCGACTGTGTGTAACGGGCGTGAAGTCGTGGACTCTACAACCTCATCCCTCTGATAAAGCCTAGCTCCAAGTGGGTGGGATGGGACATATAGGATGACACTTCCCCACCGCAAAGCAAAGCAAGCACAATGACCACAAATGTCACATTGTGTCCAGCTGAGGGGAAGAGACTACAAGTGATGGTGATGTCCATCACCCAGCTCCAGGAAACAGAAGATTGACAAGACCAGGATCCAGCACAACATATGATGAACAATCCATGAGACAGCTATCGGAGGAAGGTGGATTGTGGGTAATCTGACTCCAGGACTTTGTTGACAAAGAGCACAATCAAGAGATACTTTGAGTTTATCGGTTACAGGGTGGAGAGGGGGACTATGAGAGGGTTAAATTAGGCTGTTCCATCTCATTCAGAAGTAGGTAGACCTGGAATGTGGTGCTAGCCCAGGACGAACAGCGCAAGCTTCATTAGAAGAAAAAATAAAGGCACAGCTGAGGGCCATCACTGCAAACAGTATTTTCTTTAGATTAGTAGATGTTACTGGGCAGCAATTACCATTACTGTGATAAGAACTGCTAACAGTGGTATTATGTAAATAAAACATCTGTTTGTAGTTTGATTTTTCCGAACAAACCCATTTTGAATTAAGCCTTTTGGAAAAGCTAGTTCCTACAAAAAAAACACAAGCCGTGAAACAAAACGTTTATATAATTAAATGTTTATATTTAGTTTCTGAAACATTGGGGGGGCGCAAATACAGGAGAACTGCGGTACTGATGTACGAAAGGGGTGGAAAAAAAAGAATCAATGCAGGATCATGATCCATCGCTGAGAGGCAATTTCCTCTTGAAAGGAATTATATACAGGCCATTCTTGGCTTCCTTTATCCTCCACCAGCGCCCAAGCCTAAAATAAAAGGAATATTTGATCAAAACAATTATTAATTCCACTTTATGCTAGGAGGTGATGCTTACAATAGGAACAGGGGTGTATATATTTTCATTGTACTCACCGGTGTTCCTGTCCTACTCCAGCCACCAGGAAATCAGCTGTGCTGGAAAACTGCAGGCTGTTCACAGACCCAATCTGAAACATGAGGAACATTATATACATACATAATATAATATAATATAATATAATACAATATATATATATATATATATATATATATATATATATATATATATATATATATAAAAATAAAAAGTAGAAGGATAAAAAAACAAAAAGGACTCCCTCCCTATTGATGGAAAATCTAACACTCACCAGGGGAACGGTAAATAGAGGATGCAGGCCTCTGAACCCTTCTCCACAACGCCAAAGTCGCAAGAAGCCATCATTAGAACCTGGAGCAAAACCAAAACATATTTTTTAAAAAAATGTAATAAATAAAAAATTAAAATTCTTAACAGATGAAAAAACAAAAAAAAGCCTATATACATTTTTAAAATTAAATGTGATAAAAAAAATAAAAGCTGCATTTCTTAAGTCTAAAATCTGCTAGAATCCCATTCTGCATCCGAGCCGCACTCTACAGCCCTCTTAAAATTGCCAATATCTTTAAGTAATTTTACACCCCTAGGCTGTTCTTTTGTTCCCGGTATCCTGAATTAACCAGTACATTTAATACAAGTCCATTTTTTGCTTTTTTCTGGATTTCTCTTGTAACTGCTGCTTCGGTGGTATGTTTACTTCCTTAGGCATCTGAAAAATGCATATAAGGATGCTTGCTTCTTGCCTAAGGTACACTGCTTGTATCACCAAAGTATACCATTGCCCATCGGGCCTAACAGCAAAGGAAACTAAGACTCCTTCTGCACATCTTATGAAGACACAAACCCGGCATTCTAGGAATAGCTTGCAATGACAGACTTCATTAAGCAATACACTAAGACAAAGACAAGAAGTTATGTTAAAATATGTAGATTCTAGCAGCAATGTAAAATTTGTCCTTGCTTGGACAAACAAAAGCCCCAGAACAATGGAGAGCTTTTCAAATTCTATTTAAGGTAGAATATAGAAGACAGAAGAGGGAAATTATTGGACAAGAAGAGCTAAAGAGAGAAGAAAGGAAGAAAAAAACCTCACAAATCTCTTCAAATGATACAGAAGGGTTAGATCATGACTGAGGAACAGAATAGTAGAGCTGGTGGCCCTTACATTTATTCAGTCAGTCACATCCACCAAACACACAAACTTAGACACATACCAGAGGCAACCACATCACTGTTGAGAGCAGCAGACACTGCAGAAATCCAGTATGGTTGCTCCAGACCAGTATCTCCATGTTGACCATGAGCACACCTCACCCTTGTAAGTGGCTTCTTCTTGGATACACTCCATAGAGCCAAGGATCTGGAGGATAACAGAATAGTATGTTGTATTAAGTGTAGCTAGCAAGCAAGTATGTATATTGTACATAATAAAGGGCACGTGGAATTTGCGGGTGACATGTCACATGACAGCGAGAATGCCATACCTGACCTAGGCATAGAGTGAAACTACTCACCCATCATCAGCTCCGGAAACCATGTGTTCCTCATTTATTAGCCTTATGCAGTCAATTGATCCTCTAAAAACAAAACAAGGTAAATTGAGGTGTTTTTTTTTTATATCAAAGCCTTTCCAGAGTGACCCCCCCCCCTCCTCTTCTATCAACTGGGAGATTTAAATGTTGATCTGCTTAGAACCTTCTGTAGAATATCAAGGTGGGGGCAGGAGCTTAAGCAGATTCCAGCATCCGCCAAGTAGCCTTCAGACAAAACCCTAAGTGCACCCTCTAGTTCGCAGATCATAGATTAGTGCTCACTACACAATCTGAGATTAGAAAGCAGTCGTTCACACCAAGGTTGGGAAAGCTCTGTGCTGGACATCTTAAAGTGGTGAAAGTGAGACACCTGCTTGCAATCAGAAGTAATGCAACCTGCTTTGTCTTCCAACGCGCAATAGCCTAGAAAGCTTATTTCCTTGCCAAGTAGGATCCTTGGTATAACAGTAGACCTTCTAGGATGTCATGTACATTTTGATGTTTAAGTCTTAAGGTAGATACCATTAGGCCAAGTCTAGTTAACGGTTAGTAAATAAGAACACATTTGAGGCTGATGCAGGCATCGAAAGTCTTATTTTAGGTAGATTGTAGAGTCTCCTTCAACTTAACCAAGCATTGTAATTCCCAGTATTTCCCTGACATTGTAAATTGTATTTTTTATATTATGGCCTCCATTGGTTTATACCGCTCTCAGAATTAGCTGGATCTTCTCTGCACCAAGACCTACAGCTCTAGTTGTGCAATATGAATACTAGTGATGACTGGTGCCATCATACCAGAGATGTTAAAATCAAGTTCTCAAACTTATTTTCATGAACAAATACTTTTGGACAACCCAATGTCAATTTGCCTGTGCCTCTCTTAAGCTTCGTGTACTTTTTTGGTTCTGTAGCAAGGTTTTGCATTTCAATTGGTTACAAGTATACATTTATGTGTGGCTCTTCAGGACACTGTGTATTTAAAACCCCCAAAATTTGCGAGAGATTTAGAATCCATCTTCATTTCTGAAGAAAAACTTAACACTCGTCTATACTCAAAAATGAGAAACTAGCATAAGCTTTCAGCGCACTTGGGTCAAAGACGTAAAGCCGCACAAACCCAGCACATATTAGAATAACTTAAATGCATACAGATTTCCAGTAATGAATATGGCTAACTCAGGGCTCGAATAGTTTACCATGAGACAGCAGCCATTGTATAGTTATCTCTATTGCCGTACCTTCTGCTGGCTCATAAAGAAATATCAATCTGGCTCCTTACTTCTATATAAATTTATACAGCCCTGGGGAAATTGAGCAATAGATCCTTATGCTTTTTTTTTTTTTTAAACAAAAATTCTATATAGCCTTTCTTTTAGGCCCCTACTCACTCATGGCCACTGAACACAAGTTGGGTCTCCTCGGCAATCTTCCAAACTCTTACAGTCCCATCTCTACCACCTGAGGTCACACATCTCTCCCTGCTCAAGCTGTCCAGGCCTGTGATTGTATCCTGGTGGCCAAACCTGGAAAAATAATATTTAGCATTTATCATTATGAAGTTTACTTACATTTTTAGTTATGGTTAGGGGTTTTAGTACCATATATAGTTTGAAAGTGCTTGGTAAAATAATCTGTACATAAATATATTACGTTATTACAACCTGAGCCAATTCAGCTTAGTCAAACAACACACAACTCACAATGTTTCAATGTAGGAATTCTCTGATACATTCCAGACTTTGACAGAGCGATCGTGTGAAGCACTGAACAGCTGGTGAGTTCCTTTCTGAAAAGAAAGCCCCTATAATGTGGGTGGGAGAAGGAACAAATTAGAAAAACGGTGGAAGGAAAGATAAAAAGGGAAAGATAAGGAGGGAGGTAAATCACGTACAGATATTGCATCTCTGTGTCCTTGAAATTTATGAAGGTTTTGACATGTTTCAGCGTTCCAAATAAAGATAAGTTTGTTCTGGTCACCCGATGCCTGTGTAGATAAAAAAAAGCGATCAGTAATGTCATCATTCACAAAGCACCATCAAGCCTGGGGGATATGGAGAACAATGCTTATGTACCCTCGGTGTATGCCTATATATGTCAATTTCCGTAAGTACAGAGCTTGGATATGTAAAGACAACCCGTCTCCTTACCAAATATTTTCCATCCGAGGACACTGCCATGCACAGAATATGTCTAGTGTGTCCAACATGTTTGTCTTCACAACCCTTTCTACCACCTGGGATCTTGTGGACCTTCTTCCCATCACACACAGACCCTGGATATAAACAAACACGCATGATTTAGCACATAGGAGAAAACAGAATAGACTACGCATGTTATTCTTGAGACTGACAAGGTGCATGAAGACCAAAGAATAATGCTTAACGTGCTTTATATGGAACTGGTCATTTATGAGAAATCAAACCGACTTAACATGCAGCACAAGATTGAACCCACGTTACACCCCACTTTCATCGCTCACATTTGATGATGGAACAGTCTTTAGAGCCAGAAAACACGTATCTGTCATCAGGAGTAATCACAAGGCAGGTGATGGGTCCTTGGTGGCCACGGAATAGGCGAATCTCTGATGGTTCTGGGGGTATTAACTGGGAGACAAAAAATGATAATATAATAAACTGAAGCACAGACTGAAAAGTCAGTGGGATGGAGGAGAGGCGAAAACAAAACGTAATACCTCTTTGGCTAAGGGACGCTGAAGTTTCCCACGTTGCTCCAACTAACGAAAGAAAAGAAAATATCATTAGCTGCAAAGATTGTATAAAGACACCCCTCCAGTGACCACGAGGGCCACAAAAGCTTTTTCTTCTTCTTCATTGCCAACGTACCACATCCTCCTGAAGTCTACTTGCAATGACATCTTGGCTCTCATCTTCTAGCTGCTCCTCCTCTGAAGAACACAAAGCATTTAATTAAAACAGAAACATCAGACACACGTGACATATGCATGAAACCACAACCACGCTGCCAACTATATCTAACCTTGTTCCTGCAATTGCTGCAAATATTCTTTGGCTAGCCGTAACTTTTTCTCCTGAGCGGTCTCCTCCAGATCTTCTTCATCTTCGTGAGGCTTTGCTCGCACTGGTGCACTAAGTAGGAACGGAAAATATTTAGATCATGATAAAAACAGATTTTGGATGTTGGAACGAAGCGGAGAGAACATACCTCTCAGTATCAGAGTCACTCTCTATCTCTTCTCTTAAGTTTACTCCTTTCCTCTTCTTTCTCTTTTGGGATGCGGCTTCTGTATCCCCAGCCTGTAATGGAGACATATGTCAAGAGTGTACTTAAGCTCAAATAAAAAACACTCTACTCAGATCCAAACATTGGGAAGACTGCTTAAAATTCTTATTTCAACTCCAGCAACTATTTATTTTGGCGAAATCATGCAAATCCATGAAGTTAAAGTTTCCTTATTTCCACTAAAGCAATATAACCCTAACATAGGCGTCTGTGGCAACTTTTATCAATGGGTTAGTCTAATTAAAGCACCATAGACTGCTTTACAGCATAGTGTTGAATTAACTAACATTTTAAACTCTAGAGTGGACTGTAAATATAGACTCGTCTAAGGGCGGATTTAGAGATACATAAACACCACAAAGCGACACCACAGAAGGCCCAGAGCCAGATCCCAAGGCACTAAGTTAGACCCTCTCATTCACACACCTCTACTCATCGGCCAGGAATAGGATAATCAACTCAACTAGCCCAAAACGAGTTTAACTCCCTAGTACATATTGTGCAATCTATTATAACCCAATTAACGGAATATTAACCCCTGCATGGTCACGGACCACGGACCCCTTACTGTATAACGGGGATAACATTAACTTTCGTAAAGTGACGAGATCGCGCATGATCCCTCTCTACTAGGGCACGTATTCAACATTCATTCATAATATCCTTCTAACCTCCGCACGACGTCTCCTCCCGGGACCCTCCGTTCCTTTCTTAATAAACAGGCCAGACATGCTCGGCAGACAGCACCGGACCCACGTGTAGATATTCAAGTTCCTTCCGGTCAACCCCACCGTACACCCATTAGCTGCTGCTGCTTCAAAGTGCCCGCCCCATGAAAGCCTATTGGATGTTACCGCTGTTCTAGTACGTATTTCGCTATTGGACAGGAATAATTCGAATGGACCGCCCGCTGCTGTCGTCACTTCGTCGGATGGAAGGTTGCGTTTCCATGGTAATAAAAGGCCCGTGTTGCTTGCTGCTGGTTTCTAGGCAACAGCATCGCTGTGTGAAAACACCTGTGCCACATATTCCAAGAATATAACCAAGAATGTTTATGGAATTAAAGTACGTCATTTAAAAAAAGAATTTGATGGCGGATAAGACATTCAGCTCATCTAGGCTGCCCTTTTTTCCGGGTGTCAGACCCTAATCAGTCCTCAGTCTTGCTTTATATTTGGGATAGCCACATGCAAATCCCATACAGTAACCTCTACCACTTCAGCTGGGAGGCTATTCCACTTATCTATAAAGCCTCTAAGTAAAGTAAAATGTCCTTACATGACATCTAAGCCTCTGACCCTCTATTTTTAGTGTATCCCATCCTTATGACCAGCAATCATTCTGAGTTTCTAGCATCGGAGGAGGAAAAATGGACATATGGATTTGGACCCTCTTAAACAGCAGCATTTGGGAGGTATGTAACCGCTGCTGCTGCATACTTGGAGCAATGAGACAAAACAGCTTTTTCAGGCTCATTATTTTTACCTTGGAAATGCTACACATTAAATGTGCGATTCATGTACAAGCCAAAAAGGGACTAGTCCCCCCTCCTCCCCGATGATACACTGGCGCACAGAGGTCTCAAGTCTCCCACAAATTCCCTCACAATGTCTCCCAACTTTCTCCACCAGCCACTTTCGTGTCCCTGTCTCCTCTCCCACAGTTCTGCTTCTTCTCTTGTCTCGTCTTTCTTCATCTGCTTCTCCCCGGTATCAGCTCCATTGACCATGCTTCTCAAAGTACTTCTTCAAAGGGGCAAAGCCATGGCACGCACCACGTGGGCAGACTCTACCTCATTTATTAAAACGGGGGAGAGGCAGTCCACGCGGTGCACAGAGGCTGCACCCTTTTGCAGAAGTGCTCCGAGAAGAGCTATCAACAGAGCTGATACCAGGGAGAAGCGGACAAAGAAAGAAGACAGAAGAAGAAGAGGTAAGAGAAGAAGCGGAGCTGCAGGAGACACAGAGACAAGGACTCAAAAGCAGTCAGGGTCCCACAGTCAAGGCTGGTGCAAGGATTTTTGCCACCCTAGGCAAAACATTATTTTGTCGCCCCCTGGCTCCACCCCCACAAGCCCCATAGTGACCGCGAGCTTACTGAATAGGGGCCTACTTTGCCTGTAGGTGGCGCCGGCCCTGTCCACAGTCTGTTAGTGGAGTCCACTTGCAGGGAATGCAAACACTTTTAAACACAGTCTTACAGGCCACAAAACGCAAGCAGTGTGAGCATGTCTGGTTTGACCCAGAGATCTCCAGGTGAAGCACCGCCTCACCAGTTCTCCGGGTCAGGACCCAAATCCTCCGCCCATTTTCCCTTTACTTGGGGGTTGTTTCCCGCTGATGTCAGTGGGAACACCCATCAACGTCAGCGGGAACACCCAGCGACATCAGTGGGACCGCCCACGGACGATATCGGGACTGCCCGCTGACGTCAGCGGACAGTCTTGCCTGCGTCCCGCAAGGGAAGGCTCCGGGTAGCCGGAACTCAGAAGTTCCCAGGTATGAGTGTGAGTGGGCACAAAGCCAGGTCAAACAGTACAGAAAATTCTCCCTTATCTGCAAATTTCAAAAGCTCTCTGAAAACCCACCTTGTATCTCAGTACACTGGTGCTACAAAGGCTAACAATACAAATAAATCGAAAAGCGGGCCTGTGGGATTTCACAACAAGATTAATGAAGTAAAATACAGTTTATTATGTCAATGTTTTGTTCTCATATATAAATACAGTATGTATGCGTGACAATATCCCTTTAAAACCATTTGTTGTACATCTTTGCCTGGGATGGGTGTAATTCACAGTCATGTAGGAGGCAGAGCTGGACACAGGGAGGGGTTTGGAGGAGTGGCGATCAGGCGTTAGACTTGCTGTGGCTTGTTCTGTTCCTTATAGAACATTGTGCCGTAGGGCCTGTGTGTCACCGCCACAGAAGCCGGGGACTTTGCACTGACACAGAGGCAGGTGAGTATTGGTTGCCTGTCTTCTGAAATAGAACACAAACAATCTCAAGCAGAATGAGATATGAGCAGATGGAAAAAAAAACAGAGAACAAGGATTTGCAGAACAGAATTACATTGTACCGGAGGATCCCTGGCACAGATTATATGGTAACAGATCAGTGATCACACATTATAATTGCACTGCGAGTGTAATAGAAGCGATCTTTTTCTGTGTCGTATCGTCCCAACCCCCCTCTGTCTGAAGGTCTGAAAGAGAAGTGCGTTATGGAAACTTGGCAGTAAAGAGGCTTTTCTGTGCTTGGGAAGTTTGGCGTACATTACTTGCATGTGCTGGGAGTTAGGTTAAGTTGGGAATTGAGAATGTTAGAGATGTTAATGATCTGACTCACTGTTCTGCACAAACTAACAGACTAAGGCCAGAGATGCAAATATATGGATGATCTCATAAGCAACCACAGGGCATGAGAAAGAATAGTGTTAATTTGTGTGTACATGGTGAACCGTAGTGCCTTGCAGGTCTGTATAGTGTATCCAACAACAGCCACCTTGGACACTTCAGGTGTTAGTAGGATACATGTTCCACCACCTTCTGTTGCTGTGGCTAGACCACCAATTGGTGAGACTAAACAGGGTCTACCTCTGGACAATCTCGTTCAGTCTCGTGTAAAACAGACGCAGAGAAGTATAATGACTTTTAGAGAGCTAAGCTCAGGAAGTTTTGTGTTGACCCTGTTAACCTAAGGTGTCTTATATTCAAGCTGGTAAACATTTTCACCATTGTAGACAATAGACCCTACAACAGGGGTGTCCAACCTGCGGCCCTCCAGCTGTTGCAGGACTACATCTCCTATACTCCTCTGCCAGATTCTTAGCTAAAAGAGCATTATGGGAGATGTAGCCCTGCAGCAGCTGGAGGGCCACAGGTTGGACACCCCTGGCCTACAATAAATAACAAGAAAAAAAAATGGATTGAAAAAGGTCGAAATACACCCGTTAATGTGAAACCCAGGTACCCAATGGCCCAGGTACACAGCCTTCATCAGGTACCTGAGCTATGCCTCCCTTTCCCCATTGACAGCCATAGTCCAAAATATCAATATTTTGTGTGTGAAGGTTTTTTTAGTGGCACCTGATCTAGTGACAGAATGGCCCAAGTGGTAACCTAACGGAAGCCATTCCTTAAAAGCTGACAAAAAAATTAGCAAACATGCTTTGAGGATTCAGCATCACAAAGATGAGAGGGCATAAATAGTGCCAGGGCAACACCTAGGGTACCAGGCACATTACTGTGTCAAGAGTGGTTGAATGGGACGTTACTGGTTAACAGGGTTCTATAGGATCATTATTGGCCATAGAGTCATTTCTACCACCTTGCCATCATTAACTTGATTTACAATTATAATTGGTGTGCGGTGATCTGCCCAATCAGTTTCCCAAGCTGCGGACCCTTTTATGTCTATATGGCTACATCACATTGATATTAGAGTATCATAGTAGATTTTGTACAATCTGACTTCCAAGAAGGTAGCTTCTTTGAATGTTTGTTCAAAACACTTACAACCTGCTCAGTTACCATGTCAACAAGTTAGTTGCATTGATGTCTTTGAGCCACAGCTCCTTTGTCAGGCAATCAAGACGGTTCAGTGACGGGATGGCGTGTTCACCTGGAATGAAATGTAAGCTGGGGAATACATACAACACATGTGCTCTTCAAAGCTCCAAGGTCCAAGCATGTGTTCCCTCATCATCAATTCACATTTATGTTTTTTTATTCTGTAACAGCTTTACAACACTCTATACAGAATCATCTATACTGACTGTCCTGCCATGTGTACCTGTTTACTTCTGGATAGGTGATATATAGGTGTTGATGCACCCCTCTCTTATTTTAATAATACCTGATTTCACCATCTCCAGAATAAGGGCACCGAATGGCTCCTAAAAGAAAAGCAGCAGCCAAGACCCAAAGTGCAGGAAAAAACAAGAAAGCCAAGGTGAAAGCAGAGGTTAAGGAGGAGGTGAATGAAGAAGTCATCCAGGCCCCAGATCGCTTTCAAAGTACCATTCACGCCTTGAAGGCCTCCTCTGGGAAGAAAGCAAAGGCCAAGGTTGACTCAGCCTGTTCTTTAAGCCATGTTGGTGACTGCCAGGTAGGTATGGAAACCAGTGGTGCCTACGCACAGATCCAGTGTATACTAGACCAGCGGTAGGAGAAATGTGTTTGTTTATGTTGACATCAAACTGTTAGGAAAGACTCAGACAGTACAATATTTTACCTAATGCGAGGTTATTCGCAACGTATACAAGATATACCCTATTTGCTCGACTATAAGAAGAGATTTTTTTTAAGAAAAGGTCATCTGAAAAAACCACCTCATCATATATTTGAGGTCGTCATTTATTCAGACCTCAGATCAGCGGCACCTCCTCCCCAACCGACTTTTTGCAGAGGTACCTAGATAACAGAGCTGAGGCGGTTGTATTAAAACCATGATGCTGGCCAGAAAGTGGAAAAGATGTAACTCCATAACATAGTCATCAAAGGCTAATCATGTATGTAAACATGTAACGAGAGGCATAAATAGTGCTGTCTCTATTGCTGTCTCTCACAATGTACTGTTGTCTAAATACAATGTTCTATACAACAGGTGTTTGAGGATTATGATTGTATGTTGAACCAGACTAATATCGGAAGCAATAACAACAAATTTTACATAATCCAACTCATCGCTCAGAATGGAAATTACCATTGCTGGACTCGCTGGGGTCGCGTTGTAAGTATTTCTTAGCATTTATACTCTATATACATATACTTCTACTTACTGAATTAACTGATACTGGAACTGTTCCACCAGGTTTCAGGAGGATCTGATCTTGTACTGAATGTCTTAAATTTTAATGTTTATTTTTCTATGTTATCTTTAGGGAGAGGTTGGTCAGTCCAAGTTGACTTCATTCGCAAACCTGGATGATGCTAAAAAAAGATTTTGAGAAGAAGTTTAAGGACAAAACAAAGAATTTGTGGTCACAGCGAGGGGATTTTACGCCCCACCCTGGGAAGTACACAATGATCGAGGTGGAGCCTGATGACGATACTGAGGCAGGGGAAGCTGTTGTCAGAGCACAGGAGGTACCATGGTTGGACCTTAAGCAGATCATTGGATTTACTGATGAAGGCCACCTGTGGAATAATGATGTTTTAGGGGACCAGCCAGAGTAGTTATGCCACTTTTTGATTTACATTATTATAACTTTTGATTAAAAAACCCCGGTGTTTGTTCCATGATATTATTATAACTTCACATGTGTAGTGATCTAACACATGCACAATGACTTGTTCTGATATCTAAATCCAGAATACATTCTGAGTTATGGCCCAATGATAGATGAAAGCAGCATGAGGTTTCCTGGTGTTGATGAATATATTTATTAGAAAAGGAGGTTATCTTCAATTTAGATTATTTGTAACATTTCTAGATATGGAATAGTCAACAGAACCATCGTAATAATTACATATCAATTCATTCAGGGTTAAAGGATATTTTATACACGCAAATATTGTGAATCCCAATTTAACCTCGGCCCTCTCACTTTCTTTTTTGCTTGCATCTACTCGACAGGTTGACATAGTGGATGGAGTATGTAAGAAAGTGAAACCCTGCTCCCTGGACAAGCCAACTCAAGACCTGATGACACTGATTTTTAGCTCTGACATGTTCAAGGATGCCATGCAGACTATGAATCTAGGTACAGACGATGGTTGAGGAAAAAACAAGTTAGCCAGAGAGACCAGAAGATGATGAGGGGGGACCAATAATATTAAACAAATAGATTTTATGGATTAAAGGGCAGTGACAATACAATGAATCTGAAGAGAATTGAGAATTTATATGAGAGGATTAACAGGAGATAAGACAGTTTGAGATGCAACATAAAGAGTCTTTCTGTACACATTGAAGGACAAGTTACAACCTTTAGGTAGGGTTACTCAGGACACAATGAGAGTATGTAAAGAAACAGTAATATAAGACAACAGAAGGATGTTAGAAAACAACATGAATCAGTAACCTCGGAGCTGAACATGTCGACATGCAATATGAAGGGTCAAACCCAGTGAGAGTTTCTTGCAAGGTTTGTTCAGGCCTTGTGTTGTGTTTAGTTTAATCAGTAATATGTCTTGGAATAACACTGTCCACATTCACACGGGACCAAGATAAAGAGTAGTGGATTGAAGAATTAATTGAGATATATATATAGAATGACAGTATGACCCAGGGCCAAATGAGACTGCTAATTCTTGCAGATATAAAGAAGATGCCATTGGGCAAGCTGAGTAAGGCACAGATAGCCAAGGGCTTTGAGGCTCTGGAAGAGCTCCAGGCGGCATTGGATAGAAATGAAAGCAAACAAAAGCTGAGCGAGCTGACCTCCAAATTCTACACCATCATACCACATAACTTCGGAAGGAAGACTCCACCAGTCATTGACAGCCTGGATGTGCTACAGGCCAAGAAGGACATGCTACTGGTACCATATCTTTGTTCTAAGTGAATACCTGCTATATGTTCTTTGTTTCTGTGCATCTTATTTACTCTCCATAACTTTTTCACATGTATTTTTTTATGCCAGTCCTCACTGCTGGGTCTCCCGTAAAGCCAGGCAAATCATTTGCTTTATGGGGTGCTTTTTAGGGAGGAAAAAGGAGCCTGGCTTAATGTTAGTAGTCCACTAATTGCTGGACATGCTTCTCCAAGTTTCAACCTATACCTTCTTACAAAGCCCCATTAATGTCACATTAATGTTTTCTGCCTTCCAGTTTTATGCAGACCGGATCTCCCTTTCATTCTCTCTATTTCCTCGGTTTTTTTTTCTGGCAGGTCCTTGCAGACATTGAGTTGGCTCAGACTTTGCAGGCAGATAAATTAAAGCAGGAACAGGAAGCAGAGATCACTGAAGTCCCACATCCTTTGGACGTTGACTACCAGCTCCTGAAATGCGAACTCAGTCTCCTGGATCCATCAGTGGAGGAATACAAGGTGAAACTTAAGCCCCATTAGCAAAAGTCTATGCCGGGATGTGTGCAGATGAATATTATGTGTATATACACTGTTTCTTGTGTCTCCATTAGATCATTCAAACCTATGTGGAGAATACGAGCTGCAGTTATTATCGGCTGAAGATTCTGAATGTGTGGTGTGTTAACAGAGAGACTGAGGTGAGCAGTACGACTCCTTTATATACTTCTTCCCTTACTTAGAAGGCAATTTGTGTTTCTGTATTTTAATCACCCCTCATATATAATTAAACAACGTTACATGCTTAATTTGCAGGAAACATGTCATATTTGTTTGATCTTCTGCTTTATAATCACGGTACATTTTGCCAAATATATATTTTCATAAAATGAATTAATCCTGAGAAAATATATATTTGGTGAAATATTCCATATGAGCCTATACAGTGGTAATATAGGCAGGCCATTTTAAACAGGTTTTCAGGTTTTTATTCGCTGATGTGTGAGATCACAGTTTTAGTTTGCAAGTGAGCAGCAGTTTCTACCCAATGATTTCCCTATAATAGGGCCGACCCTTGTGTGTATTACCTGAGCTGGCCCTGCATAATGAATAGTTTAATAAGTGAGGGCTCAAAATATTTTGCTGCCAAGCTCTCGTTGCAAGAAAGGATCTCTGGGTTTGGTCCTGTATAATACATTCGGAGGGTTGTGAAATCGCAGCTCTCTTGCTTAAATAATTCCCTTAGGGTTAGGATGGTTCAAGATGCTAAATTTATTTTCATGGTCACAAGATGATCATTTCATTCCTGCATTCTTGTCCAGCTTTTATTTCAATCTCAGACCCAGACGAATATAGTTGTATTCCTAAATTGTTCTATAGTTGTATTTCAACACAGCGGTAGCCTGGGGCCTGAGGTTTGTCCCCATTAAAATCAGTTTATCATATTTTACTTCTTTCTGACCCTGAATATAAAGGTACCATTAATGTATCGCGTAATTAGCAGCCTTTATAGATACTACTTTTAATGATGCACTTTGGTTACAGAGCAGTTTTTTTTCATGATCCCCCCACTTTTTTTTACATAATTAATGATTATTTTTTTGCATAAATTATTATATGATAGCTGAATACGACTGACAAGAAGCTTGTTTCACATCTCGCGTCTTTGCTACGATGTCTTTATGATCAAAGGTAACCTGGAAACAGGCTTCTATGCTAAAGCATGGTAGTCATGGCAACAATCTGTATACAAATTAAGCAACCATATAGTTTTACATACTCACAGGGTGATTTAGGCTTATTGCATATGGTTTATACCTTTTGTCCAGGTTTACCAAGAAAGTCCTGACGGGTAGATTAGTGGCCTGATATTTTGCTATCCCAGTTGCAATGAAGTTAAACCGCTATCCCCAATATGCTGCTGTGTAGACCACCCCTGAGACCAGTCTGGGGCGACTCTATAATAACCAGATCTGTTAGGGTTTGCTGCCTTGCATCATTCTGATGTCACTCTGTGATGTTATATCTTCTCATATCGTATAGTGGTGTCTAATTATATAAACTGTATCATCACGGAATACAGCTCATCTTTATTTTGGCTTATACAGATTTAACATACCTTTAAGGTCTCTTCCCACACACACTGATGCTATGCCCAGATGAAACACTAGATGCCCCATCCCATACTATATTTTAAGCTTTGCTCCCCATTGTACTCTCTCGTAATGCTGATCTCCTGTTCATTATATTGTCCACAATAGACTCAATGCTCTGAACAAATTATGCATTACAAAGGGACATCCCTGGCACATGTATCTGCAAGAAGGGTTAAACTGGCCCTGCATAATGCATAGTTGAATCAGTAATGTAACTTTTAAGATCTCTCGCTGGTTAAAGTATGCTACATACAGGCTGTCCAAGCTGTTCTTGGAGCAGAAGAATGGATTGGCCCTTCATACTGTAAAATGAAATGAGTGAGGAAACTACGTCACTCCGCCAGCTTCCTATTCAGTTAATAACCATCATATAACTCAATGGTAATACTATTATTGCGCTACTGTAAATCCTGGCCCTTTCTCCACAGGAAGAGAGAATAAGCGCTCATCGAGAAATTGACAACCGTCGTCTTCTCTGGCACGGCACAAACATAGCGGTGGTAGCTGCAATTCTGAAAACTGGCCTCCGCATAATGCCCCATTCAGGAGGCCGTGTGGGACGGGGTATATACTTCGCCTCGGAGAACAGTAAATCAGCAGGTTATGGTAAGGTTATCGCTGCGGGGTACTTATTTGGGGATTTGGGTTGAAATGTGAGATGTGAATGTGGAAATGTAGCCTCTGCTACTGTAAACTGTGTGCTGTGCGGTTTCTTATCTTAAAGGCATTGATGTGAATTTTGTTGCCTTACAGTTGGACGGACGTCTAAGAACCTGGGGATCATGTTTTTAAATGAAGTGGCCCTGGGTAAGGAGCATTACATCACCCAAAATAACCCCTCTCTACGTGCCCCCCCTAAGGGCTACGACAGCGTAGTGGCGCGTGGACTTACCGAACCAGGTAAGAGCTACAGGGAAAAATAGAATAAAGGGAAATAAATCTATTCTCTGATTTAAATATAAGAACATAGTTCACCACTACAGTACTGCGCAAAGTAGCAAAAATATATTTTAAAATAAAAAAATGTTTACGGTTGTCAGTGGTATAGCTCGACATTTCAAGGAAGAAGTCACGTTTTCCTAATTGTCCATTTTATGCCCTAAATGAAGCCAAGTAATGGTATACAGATGGAAAAAAATATATTTATAACCCTACATTTTGTGTAGACCTTGGAGAAATGTATCGTAAATGATTATTCCTTCCCATTGTGAAGTTGTTAATGATTGTTAATTGGTTACAGCAATCTTCACAAGGGCAGAATGATGAGTTCACTAGATTATGGTAGTTGTGCCATATACTGAGACAAAGACCGTAACTTCTATTAAATGTCTTCAAAACAATTACACTGACAAACAAAAGGTTTGTTAATTGGATCTAGTTTGGCTGAAAGCTGTGTTGGTTACACTTCCCCTTTAGCCGAAGTTAAGGTTAGTGGCCCAAAAGACTATTTGGTTATTGTAAGGGGTTCACCAAGAGAGCTGTAGTCACTCGCCGAGATCACTTTCAGCACCAGTCAGCATGCGCACCTTGGAACCCTGCCATTATTATTATTTTTATTATCTTTTATTTATATAGCGCCAACAATTTACGCAGCACTTAATACAATCCATATATTCAAGGGGTCTGACAAGACAAGAATTGACAGACTAAGACAAACCGATACATTAGGAGGAGAGAGCCCGGCTCGCAAGCTTACAATCATGTGTACCCAATAAATAGACACAACTACCTTCAATTGAGTACAGCAAGAATGAACATTTTATTGAACAGAATATAGAATATTTATACAGAGAAACACCAAGACAACAACTAGGTTTTAACCAACAGAACAAAAGGGCTCAATCGCATCAGTACATAATTGAATTACATCACAGAAGATAAACAAGATTAAACTAGAACAATTTAAAAACTAACTTAAGATGCAGGGAAACAATGACTATGGAAGGGGCTCCCCATGATGTGAGCAGATAGTCTTTGTACATTTCAACCTGCATTTTTACAAGTTACCCCCCACAGGAGGAACCACGGCCCAAATGCCCAGGCTGAATGTGGGCAAGTGCCCACGAGATTGCATAGTTCAAGGGGGGTCTCTGTCTGGCCTAGCAATGTAATTCCATCACATATCTTCCCTTTAAAAAGAAGACTGAACTGGGGCCAGTACTGGGGTGCACTTGAAGACTGGGGAGTCCGGTCCCAGGCGAGGACAACAGACCCACTCACCAGGGCAGGGAGACAGGGTCCATAATCTGTGGGTAGCAGGCTTGCTTTCAGTCCTCTCCGGTTCCATCACACGCTCCGTCACATTTATATAATATTGTAAGCGGAAATACTTTTGAAACAATCAAAACGTTTTAAACATGGACATTTTGAATATAAATAAATTGTGTCTTTCGCCATTGAACCTTTCTCACGGGTTTTGTCTCCATTTCTCTATTGCAGATCCGTCTAAGGATCGTGAACTGATTTTGAACGGGCGGAAGATTGTAGTTCCACTAGGACAACCCATCCAAATGTCCAAATTTCAAAATTCATGTTTCACCCAGAGTGAGTACTTGGTGTATAAGGAGAGTCAGGCGCGTCTCCGTTATCTCCTACTGCTGCAGTTCTGAGCCCGGTTACATCTGTTATCTGTGACAGATCCTTTTAGGCGCTTTATTACACATACTGTATGACCGTACGCATGTATGCACAGCAAGAACTGTATGCGTTGGCTCATGTCGTCTTGCAAGCGGTAATGACAATTATGTGCATTATATTGGGAAACCTGTTTGTTGCTGTAAAGATTACTAAACATAGCCCCTCCTTATAATGTATACATACAAAGCTTATTACTATAAATAATATAAAGAAAGTCCAGCCAGATCTAATATTTTGTTTGCGCTATTGCCTATAATTATGTATAAATAATTCAATAAATAGATTTGCTTGCATTTTTTCCTTGCATGTTTCATTCCAGATGTAAACGCAATTTATAAAATATACAGAACATTTAATGGGCAATATATGTACTTAAACCCACTTTCTCCATATGCCATGCCATATGCCAAAACAATAACCTCTCGATCTGTATGATAAATCCTCCCCATTAAGTTATCATGTTGTTGTTGATCAGGCAGGGTAGTAAGAAGGGAAAGAACAAAAGGCATGACATTGAATAGGTAATGACACAAGCTATTTTTTTTGTAACACATTAATTTAGTTATAATAAAAGCTGTGGTGGTGACAGCACCCATCTAAGTTTATTTTGGTGAGCCTTTGTCTCATTGTCTCTTCCAATAACAGGTTAGATGGTGTATTATCCATGAAGAAGTTATAACTTGTGAACTAATGTGAGCTAATTCTGTATCTGGTTATATTATTTTGGGGTAACTACGATTGATGCTTTGAAAGCATATTTACCAAACTCCATATAAAATGAACTTGTAGCAATACAATTGCGAAACAATGTATTCCTTCTACGGCATTCATTTCTTGGATCCTTGTAAGCCCATTTTAAGATATTTTCTCAGAAAATCTATCTTACCAATCAATGCAACTTTATTTTGCTGCCATGATGGGACTATCTTGTCTTCAGTTGTTATATAACGTGTACATTTCTTGGAGAGAACTGTAAAATTAATGTCGAACCGCAAAATGCTTTTGAATACCTTCTTTCTATCCAAGCCTGGACTGGCCACCCGGTGGGCTGCTGGCAGAGACACGCATTACAGGGGCAGATTGTAAGTGCAAATGACTTCATCAGGTGGCAGCTGGCTTTAAAGTGCCAGGGCCACCCAATCATCTCCAACCCTGTCTTCATCTGAAAGTCAACATAGTGACCAACGGAATGGTCCAGTTACATACAATTTTATACTTAAGCCACCTGTTTTCTATTTTTAACAAAAATATAGCTTTTGTTTTTTGAGCTCCGTAGAGGAGGGTCTTCCCCGTCTGTTGTGTTGATGAAGCCACGTAGAATCTTTTGCACCAACTCATATACTAAGAACACCTTCCACAAATGCAAAGGCAAATGGCTTTTTGTTCATAATTTTTTAAAAAGATAATTTTTTTCATATCCACCACCTTTAATATCAACAAATAAGTTCTAGTAAATCAGTAAATTTAATATTTCTGCTTATGGTTTAATCACAGAAAATATCCTTTTCAGGTTCTACAGCAACAACTCTCCAGCATCTGCTTTTCTGTCACATGACAATTAAGCGCTTCAATAAAAAAAGAACGCGGCAAAAGTTTGCATGATTGAACAATTATTTCAGGGAAGGGTTTTTGGGCATTCAACAGTACCAGGAAAGGTGTTTCAAATGGAGCGTTCTGTTGTGAAAGTGTTAATTCCAGCAGAGTAGTTGGACCAACACCTGCCAAGACTTTCCCAAATGCCTCCGTAATTGAAGCCTTATTAGTTCTAAATTCAGTCCATACAATTATTATTTGTCATGTAACTGCTCCAAAACATGTTTCCCTTGAACCAGGTTTTAAATAAAAACTGATTTCCTTCTACTGATATTTGATGAGATATATATAATTGCTTAGGAAACCCAGTCTCATATAACGATATCAGGGAATGAAAAGTAGCCCTGGAAATAGTTGGACACCAACCCCGTATCTTTTATTGCATGGTCAAGCTCACATGCCCACATACGTAATAGAAACCACACGACTCTTGAGTGAAAATTGGCCTGTAGCACCCAAACTTCAAACACATACCCCAAAGTGCCTCCTTTGCACCCACATAGCTTGTCTGTGCCATATTTGCCCCAAGCAGCTTTTCAGTGCCGCAAGCAGCACCTCTGCCCCCAATGCCCCTAAACAGCCTGCATGTCCCATTTCTATCGCCAAACACTCAATATTCATTCATCATTCATTCATCCACTCATATACTCACTAATTAATTCATCAAAATAATGACTCCAATCATTTTGGTGTATAAACGTTAGTCTAAAATTACCAAACGGTTACAAACATGTATACAAAAATTAGTGGTGTGCACCACATTGTTTCTGGCTACAATCTTGTGTTTTAACAAGCATTATTCCTTCAAATGCTACAACTTACATGTAGTACCTCTGCGTATGCATAGATGCCATTTACTACCATCATTTAAGCCAGCCTTATACCACCCAAAGCATCTTAATTATAATCTAATTTATAGTTATGATTGGCTTGGTCTGATTGGAAAAACACTGCGATCTGTGAGGTTCCTCTCATTTCAGATTGCTGAGGAATTGTAGAAGCCCGTTGTGCCAGGTTTCTGGGTCATCCAGGTAACAGGCATGACCGGCCCCTTTCATACACAGCACTTCGTGATTAGGTAGGTTCTTCAGGTTACGTAAGGACACTTCTCCCAGTTGCTCATCTTTGTCCCCATACACTATCAGAGTGGGTACCTACAGGGTCAGAGATCAGCAGAATGTCAAGGTCTACATTTCAGACAAAGGCTTCCAGTTGCTGACCCAGGTTTTTACCTGTCCTGTTCTACACAAATACAAGCCATACAAACCAAAAAGGTCACTAACCTGTATGTCTACCTGTCATTGTAAGTCACTGGTCAATATATGTACCATTCTCAGGTCTCTAGAGGTTTCTCACCTGCACACGGGCATAGTCTTGAGCAGGGAATTTGTCTGTGCAGATGGGTGCAACAGGCACATAGGCTGCTATGTTCTGTGGTTGGTTCACAAGGAGAGGAAGGGAGTACATGCCACTGAGGGAGGGGCTGATGATCACCGCAGGTACCATGTTTAAGGATTGCAGCACCTCCTGCAAGAATCCTGCTGGGGCTGGCTCTCCCAGTGGACTAGGAGCCACGGCATCCTTGGACTGTCCCAGACCTAAGGAGAGTGAGGTTAAAGAGTCGGGTAGGGAAATGAAACAGGTTATTCTGAATTTAAGATAAGGCAATGACTGATTTTAATGTTTACATTGGGAAAACTGGGCAGACTAGATAGGCCAAATGGTTCTTATCTGCCTGGGTCTATCTTTATAAGCATCATGTGATAAGGCACATAAAACGCTATTAGACAATATAGAGCCACTGCAGTAGGTGCCCAGTGGGTGATGTAAGAATAGCTGTTGGAACTTGATGTCTTGAGACCTCCTCTCACCTGGTAGGTCTATGGCTACTGCACGGTGTCCAGCCGCTGCCAGTTTCTGCATAGTGTTTAGCTTCAACCAGTCTAAGGACGAGAATCTAATTCCATGCAGCAAGAGAACGGGGGGCTGCTTTGGAGAGGTCTGCAGTGGAACCGCCTCTCGAAAAAATAATGTTTGTCCAGAAACCTTCACCGATCCTTCTTTGACTTCCACCTCAGCCATGTCTTCAGCTGCGAGGGACAAGAAATTGATACAATTAATAAACCACCATCAGTCACACCATTAAAACTACTTGCAGTGCACTCTCTCCTTTTTGTGTCTCATGGAACTATTTTGGAGATACTTTGTTTAGAAGTAAAGGACTATTTTACCCACCGGCGTTCCGGAGTTCTTGGAGCAGATGTTCGAGGTTCTAGTAAAAGTTAGCAAAACCTCCATGACTAATTAGTTTCCTGGCCTGAAGTCGTCTCCCTTGGTTCCATGCCAACCTTAAAACCCCTGCCATAACCCACCTAAGTGATGGAATAATTTCATGGGCAGGAAGATTCGAGCAAATTATGAGGACAAAAAGCTGGAAGTAGAGCGGTAAATGTGCGTTTGGGTCATCTATCAGCCAGCCAACAAGTTCCAGCCAAGTAGGACCTTGGAAGCTTTGATGTATATATGGATCTATTAAAGTCAAAAGTCCTGCCTGGTTCTATGAGATGGTAAACATGGCATTCATTATTCCCTTTTCACTTTTTGTATAAATCATGATCTCTATTATGTTAAGCTCAGCATCGGCATGGAGAAGCAATTATGCAGCAGAATACGGCTCACCAGGCTTTGCGATAGTCAGCTCTCCCTGCTGGTTTTCTCTCAGATACAGAGAGCGTGGCCCTTTAATTAGTTAAGGGGTATGTATATTGAGATGCACATTTAACAACAGGGCAAAAGGAGCATTTGTCCCAAGGCCCTGGCTCGATGTCCACCTGCTGCCGTGACATTTATGTATTTGCCTATATTGCACAGTAGGAATAGATTGCTTGTGCTTTGAAATGTGGAGGCCCGCTTGGCGCATAGAGTTGTTCTTCCAGAGGTACCCTGGGATCCTCACTTCCTGTCATGTGCACTGGATCAGCCAGTAAAACATTTCCTTAATAGTCACATGCTGCAGTCAGTAAGAGCGGAAACACAGGTGTCTGACAAGGCTCAGAGTCAGGACCCCTGGCAAGCAGCCTGCAGTCACAGGAGCTTGGATCCATGTTGTGTGTATATTTTTGTGGGGATGTTGTGTCTCAGTATGAATGCATGAGGTTGTGCCCTTTGATGGCTGCATATGTGTACGTATATGCATTATGCTAGGGGTGTCCAACCTGCGGCCCTCCAGCTGCTGAAGGATTACATAGAAACATAGAAAGTGACGGCAGATAAGAACCAGTAGGCCTATCCAGTCTGTTCAACATCTGAGTACTTTCCTTTAGTACCTGCCCTTATCCTATATCTAGCTTGGCCTCATGCCTATCCCATGCTTGCTTAAATGCCTTTACTGTATTAACATCTACAACTTCTGCTGGAAGGCTATTCCATGCATCCACTACCCTTTCCGTAAAGTAATATTTTCTGAAGCATTATGCTTCAGCTAAGTGGCTGGCAGAGGAGTATGGGAGATGGGAGATGTAGTCCTGCAGTAGCTGGAGGGCCGTAGGTTGGACACCCTTGCATAATGCCTTTGTATATCAATGTAGAAGAATAAAGAAAGAAGCAATATCCACTACTACATGCTAACCAACATTTCCTTCATGGATCCTGGGACAAATGGGGTGGGGCCTAAAGGGGGTGGGGCCACATACTCTGTGTGACCCTGCAGTAGAGGACTTGCGGGTGCGAGTGGTTTTTCGGGTGTTGCGGGGCGGGAGCGGGCGGTCAGAAAATGTACCTGCGTTAAGTGACATAAATTCCGGTGACTCCGCGGGGTTCCTGGGCAGAACAAGAAAATAGACGCTGTGAGGGAGCAACGCGAAGGCAGCCTTGCGGCAGTGTGCGGGAAATCTGCAGTTCAGGTAAGGGGGGTGGGCGGGATTGGACACATATGTGGCGGGAGCAGGCGGGATTGGACACATATGTGGCGGGAGCGGGCGGGATTGGACACATATGTGGCGGGAGCAGGTCGGGATTGGACTCATGTGGCGGGAGCGGGCGGGATTGGACACATATGTGGCGGGAGTGGGCGGGATTGGACACATGTGGCGGGAGCGGGCGGGATAGGACACATATGTGGCGGGAGCGGGCGGGATTGGACACATATGTGGCGGGAGCAGGGTGGGATTGGACACATGTGGCGGGAGCGGGTGGGATTGGACACATATGTGCCGGGAGCGGGCAGGATTGGACACATGTGCCGGGAGCGGGCAGGATTGGACACGTATGCGGCTGGAGCAGGCGGGAGTGGAACGCCCACATTGCCGACAGGAGCGGTAATAGTCACAAAATCAACGGTAGCGGGATTAAAAAAAACAGTCCCGCGCAGGGCTTAACCCGCAGCATTGAGCTCTAGTAAAGCACAGATACTGGGTAGTTTGGAGCTCATTTACAAGCATTTAGGCTCTGTGTGTTAAAATGGGGATGTTTGCAGGTACCCTACTATGACACATGTAAAGGTTTCTTTCTATAATGTGTTGTCTGGCAAACACTTGTTAATGTAAGAATATTCCGTTTCGTTTAGCTTTGTGGGAAATATGATTCCTGGGATCACTGCTGAACAGGGATGGACAATAGCGGGCTGAACTGTAGAAATGAAAAGTAGTCATTCTACTTTGTCCTGGTACTACAGTATAATTACATTGTAGGTGGCCCCTTGGATCACTGTTTTCGTGACCTCCCCATCATGATCCGCCTCTATGTGTTGGGGACAATGAACTCACTCCTGGGACTAGGAGAAGGGTTAAGGAAGAAATCAGATGTAGGCAGCGAGCCAGACTGCATGAACTGTGTACACACTTCAGTACATGCATGCGTATAGGAAGTCAGGTGCGAACACACCCACGATTACTGCTTTACCTGCACTCCGGATATATAAAATATATGATCCTTAATAGCAAAAATACCAAATAAGTAATCCCTGTATATTTACGCATATCTATATATATATATATATATATATATATATATATATATATAAATATACAGGATTTCATTACCTCACTGTACATATTTTTGCAATTCTGTATGCTCCTGAGCGATGGTTCAGCGGCATTATTTGTTACAATGTTAAAGTGGAATAGATAAGAACCATTCGGACCATCTAGCGTGCCGTTTATTTCTGCTGTAAAGACTCGGACCTTAATCAGTCCTTGGTCTTGTCTTAGATTTATGATAGCCATATGCCTATCCCATGCAAGTTTAAAGTAATGTCTACCATTTCTGCTGATAGTCTATTCCACTTATCTACCACCCACTCGGTAAAAACTGTACGAATGCACTGAAAGGACTTACAGTAAGAGGTGCAATATTAGCCCACCGTTCATGTACTAGTAATAATGTACTTGTCACTGTATATGATATACCACCCACCCCCCAAAGCATGATGAGCTTAGTGCAATAATGACACTGAGGCAGTCAGGGTGCACATCATTCCATGGGTTTCAGTATGCATGTCTGAAGTTCTGCATGCATTAGGATAGATCAGATAATTAATTCTACCTGTTAGAGAGCACCTACCTTCCAGCAAGAATCCACTACAGCTTAAAGTCCACACAGGAAGCAGCAACCGGTTAAAAGTTCCTGAACTGCACAGTGCTGCCCCCCAGTGTTAAACACAAGCACAGCAGCACTGTTTTCCGGAGCTGATCATGGTGTTACCAAAGCACATTGCCCCCAAGTGTTCTATAAGGAACAATGCGGCTCAACCTTACATGTACAGCACTGCCACCAGGTGTTAGAAAACGCTTACTGCACCACACTGTTAAACGTAGATCAATGTCCTCCTGCAAGGGAAAGGTAAGGTTAAGGTAGTGTGAAAAGATGCATCATGAGAGCAATTATACAGAAATGCATTATACTTTTTTTTATCAGGTATTGTTTAACATGAGAAAATGGTTATCCTTCAAAAGGCTTCCATCTTAATCCCTCGAACTGCCCTTTTTAATAATCTCTTAAATAATCCATAAAATGTCTAACATGTATAGAAGTATCACCTTTTTTATGTAGCCAGTGATTGCATAAACACTGAAAAATGCACTAGCAAATACGCTTTCGCCAGTCCCAAGCATAACTTTGATCAAAGTACGCGTCCCTGAAGGGCAGTTAGGAACTGTGATCACCCTACATCTGGCACACCGGGCAGCCTCCAGGCTCCCCTCCCCAGGATCCGATTGGGGACTACAGACTTTGTGGCCTCTTGATCACAATTTAACGTAAGACATTTTGAAGAAGGACAATGTATTTTGTTTACAGAATGTCATTTATACACAATATTGTTAATAAACATTATTTATTAGAATACTATGATACATTGATATCCAGCAAGCAGTGGGAGGTCCTACAAAAGAGGGACATGGGGGGGGATTGGGGAAGTATAGTCCCAAAGAGGGACTCTCGCTCCTAATAAAGGACACTTATGAGGTGTGTAGGCAATGCCTGAGAGTCATCATCCCACTAGTAACTCTAACAACCACTGTCCATCTTCTAGAGATCCAGGTGTGTGCATAACAGCAAAAAAAGGAAAACACCATGCGCTGTGCAGATGAGCGCAAGCAAGTTCACCCAGGAGGGGCGATAGAGACCCCTAGGGCTGGCCCTAGACTTCTGGTATTTCCCTCTCCAAAAAGTTAATGCCAAATGCAGAAGCTACCTAAGAGTGATGGGAATTGTAGTCCAGCTACTTATCAACAACATTCTAAATCAGACCTCTTCTGCCCTCCAGATGCTGCCAAAAGTACCCTCACCGTCAGCCAGCTCCGCACTTTCATTTGTACACAAAAAATATAAATGGAATTATTGAACTGGCTGAGTGTGATGGAAGTTGTAGCCTTGAAGACAGCAGGGGGCTTGCAATAGAAAGAGTGGCTTGAACCTGCTGAGAGATGCTGTCTATAACCGCTTGTTGGGGCTAGATGTTGTCAAGTCCAGACAAGGGAGGATTCAAAATAGAAGAAGGGGAGGGAAGGAGAGGGGGAGGGAGAGAGAGAAGGAGGAGAAACTGGGGCAGAGAGCAGACTCTGCAGCTGGGCGGATATAGGGAATTGTGCTACATAAACACGCAGCTAGACACGCTATCACACAGCTACATTCCACTGCTTGAGATACATTTTAGCATTTGTTAATCTTCGCTGCTTCAGTCCATATGCCAGCTGGCATTCAGTAACCTGAGCTAGAGATATACCTGGAACCCGAATAAGGTTAGTGTGACACGCTGGCCGCACGCACTACTTGCTGCTGTTCACCTGTACAAGCATGGGTTTAGGCAGACATAAGCTGGTATTGTTAGTCCTGGTTCTCTCCGTTACAGTCCTTCTCTACCTGCTTCTCCCTTCTGGACAACCTGAAGAAGATGGGCACAAAGCAGAGATCCCCAGATCAGACCCCCAGAACCCCATGAACATCACAGTGCGCACTGCAACCTTGACAGGGGAATGGCCTACCTTCTACAGGGAGGCGATGCCACGTAACGCAATGGAAGGGGCAGAGAGGTAAGACACAATGGGCTGGGATTTAGGATGGATTGATTGTGCAGGAATGGAGAACGTCAACAATAGGCGGGGGTATAATGTATAGAAGTGGTTAAAGAATGTAGAGGGAAAGTGCAATAGGTGCCAGAGGGAAAGATGATAGACTGGATATTGGGGGGGGTGGGGGTGGGGGGTGGAATGTGCGTGATTGGGATTAGAATGTGCAGGAATGCAAATTATAAAAGAAGAATGTGCAGACAGGTAAAAGGTAGGTGTAGCGGGCATAGATCCGGGAAGAGGATCTACAGTATTGGGAATAGAATGTACAGGAGGAGGTAAGAACCAGCAGATGAGATGCTTTGTCCACCATGTAAGGCAGTGGGGAGAATGTGCAATGAAGAGTGGGGTGGGTGGGAGATTGGGGGGCATGGGAGCGTGGAGAAGGTGTACTCACTGGCGAATACACTGGCTGGTATGGGGAAAATACAAGTTTGGGAATATAGATGAGCGTATTCATTATGAAGGGCCAACACCTGCAGGTTTCTGAAAAGTAAGGTGTACACATTATGTATCTTTAGTGTTACCTGCTGCTTGCTCCATCTCTCTGTCGGCATCGTCACCAGCACTGGTGTAGTGTTCGTACACGCTGTGTGATCCTCCGATCCGCCAGTCCGACTCCCACGGAGTGTTATGGACACTGCTGGAGCATGGTGATCTGTGGAAAGCTTACTTTTCATAAAAAGCAAGGCTATCTGAATCTTAAGGGTTAAAAATATAGGTTAATGCCGCTTTAATGTGTTTAGGTTGGGGCAGTGGAATCGACAACTCACCATTTAGTGAATCAAACCCTTTGTCAATAATTTTTGCCATACTCCAGTTCACTGTCAGACGCCCCTTATTCTGTCCCCGTAATGTCTTTGGTGTCATTATGTCACTATGTTTCTCAAGCTCCGTTCACTAACCCTCATTAATGTATCCAGGTTCACCGTGCTCCTGTTACATGGTCAAGCATTTACTTCAAAAACATGGGAGGCTCTGGGAACGTTAAGCATCCTCGCGGAACATGGATACCGCGCTGTGGCTATTGACTTACCAGGTAAAACATACGACGTTACCCCATATGTTGCTTTGTCTTCCCCACACTAATACAATCTCAGATCAGATTGGAGCACTAAATAAACCAACAGGCTCGTGTTTATAGATGAAGACATAAGAAGAGTTATATATATACACAGTATACACACGTGTTATATGGACAAAAGTATTGGGACACTTGACCATTACACAGACAGGGACAAGATTTTGGAGCGTTTCCGTGGGAATTTTCCCCATTCATCCAGTAGAACAGTTGTGAGGTCCGGCACTGATGCTGGATGAGAAGCCCCGGCTCACAATCTCTGTATCAGTTCATCCCAAAGGTGTTTGATGGGGTTGAGGTCAGGGCTCTGTGTGGTCAGTCCAGTTCTTCCATCCCAAACCCATCCCACCATGTCTTTATGGACCTTGCTTTGTGCGCTGGGGCACAGTCATGCTGGAATAGAAAGAGGCCTTCCCCAAACTGTTCCCACAAAGTTAGAAGCATAGCATTGTCCAAAATGTGTTGGTATACTGAAGGGGAGATACCAAGACATTTTGGACATGCTTCCAGTTTTGTAGGAACCGTAGCCCATCTAAGGTCGTGGAAGCAGGAGTCATAACTCCATGATTATCCCCCCCGCATTACACTACTTCTTCTGGTAGCGTTTTTAAAGTAGGGGTTTAGAGAAGGAAGAGAACTTGAGGACATGAACTTTATTAGTTATGGTAGTTTTGCCACAGATAGTCCATTCCTTTTTAAGTCCCTGAGCTACAGGAAATAATGCACATTAATTAACTCCTAAGCTTTTACTGTTACAAGTCCGTGCGTGTTCTGTTCTTACTCTGTGTTCTGTAATGTGTTCCCTGCAGGTTATGGGGAGTCTCTACATGCGCAGCCAATGTCCTCCGAAAAAGGCCGTACTGATTATCTCCTGCATGTCATGGAGGCTCTGAGCACACACCACCCCGTCCTCATCACTCCCTCCATGAGTGGTCTCTTCTCTCTACCGGTTCTCTTGCAGCACCCAGATCGTTTGCGAGGGTTCGTTCCCATTGCTCCTGTTGGAACGAAGAGCTTCAAACCACAGCAGTACCAGCAGATAAAGGTGTGTGTCCTAAACACAGTACATGCAGGGGCATTAGCATGTCCCTGTTGGTGGTGGCCATTGCTGTCAAATTGTTAAACATAGTATAAACTGAGTGTGCCGTGGGTCAGAATAGGTAAAGCTACCGTGAACTCGTATCCCATTTTCTTTCCATCAGTATAGAAGACCTGAATTAGGACCAGTGGTGTATTCAGGCTGGTGGCCATGCCAAGCCCCGGCCAGGGCAATGCCTCAGCCTCCACCAACCCTCACAGCCCTGCCTTCGTTCTTTATGATTTGTGCTTGGAGTCCTTGGAACTCCCCGTGCTCAGACACAGCCTCCATAGGGTAAACTGGTCAGTTACAATGGAGGTCTCTGATCACCCCAACCAGACCATTAAATGGTACCCTGGAGAGCCAATAGGGCAGTTGTCCCCTGGTTTTGACACAAAGGGCCTCCACCAAACCTGCTATCCTAGGCATAGTCCTAGTCGACATAGGCCAAAATCTGCCTTCTACTAGGACACACAATTTGTACAAAGAAGGACTGTATTTCTTAAAGATTGACACTTGGGAAGTATGTCATTGTCTAGTTGTCACAGAGTTCTTCGGTGCGTTTTGTAAAACGATGTGGTAGATAAAGCTAATATCATGCTCCATATGTTACACGCAGGTGCCCTCCCTCATCGTGTACGGGACACTGGACACTAACCTGGGCAGCCAGTCCCGGGAGAGCCTGCAGCTGTTGCCAAATCACACCCTGATCCCCCTAAAAGGGGCCGGACACGCGTGTTACTTGGACAGGCCGGAAGAGTTTCACGCAGCGCTACTGATGTTCCTGAGCAAGTTGTGATCCCCCAGGCCAGGAAATCTGGAGTTATTGGGGTAAAACTGGTGCCCAACCGGTGAAGGGGGTAAAAGAGATCCTCTCCGCTTGCAGTGTTTGCTCTTTTTGTGAAATAAGAAGAGATGATGCGTGTCCACCTGGGGCAGAAGACTTTGAACTTTGGCCTGTGTATATATAGAGGGAGATGGGGGGGGTCTATTAAATTATTGCATGGGTGGGTTTTGGAGAAACATTAACGCATCTGGGTGGGTGTGTAGAAGACACTAGGTGGGAGAAAGGCCAAGATGGAAAGACTAAAAGGACCACATTACTCTGATTCTCATGATAGAACATGCAAACTTTCCAAACGATGAATCCCTTCTTCCTCCTGGTAAATCTCAGCGATGGACAACGTTTGATGAGCGGATCACGTTATGCTTATACCTGGTACAGGGTTAGTATGGGAAGCCACATCTTTATAACTAGAATGCAGCTAGATTTTTTCTTTTTCTCTATATTCTTTTTTTTTTTTGCATCCAGAATTCATTGCATTGATCTGTTGTTTCTTCCCAATGACGTATACGCTTCACGATGTATGTCTAGGAATTAATGGCGGGCCACGTCATTCAGTAGTGAGGTCCGTATTATGTGTGGTTTTCATTAAAGGAACATTTTCAACTAAATGGTTATTTGGTATGATTCATTGTATGTAAATCCCAGTAAGGGATTACTTACTACTGGTGCCAGAAACCCAGTCTACGAGGCGCAGACAAGAGAGCAAAAAAAAAAGGTGTGCACTGCTACGGAGGAAGAGATCAGGAAAGGTCGGAAGACATATTAAAAATTGGATCCAATGGAGGTCTTTGCGTAGTTTAAATGTGTCAATGGTGATGCTCCAGGATGGGTCCCTCTCTGTATAGACCTGGTCTGGGCAGGTAAGGAAATCTGCGGAAAAAAGAAATTTCTCCATCTTTTAAAAGGTTAAATGATAAAAAGGGAACTTAGTCTGATGTCATGATATCAGCAGGGGCTCCAACTAGAGATCTCTGGGGTCTCTAAAGAGGTTAAAGTTTTTTTTTAAAGTTAACTAAAATCTGAATGCGATAGACATGGGAACTTTACTTCTGTCACGAGCCAAATATTTCTCACCCTCTGTGTAGCTGTAATAAGTTACTTTACAATATAGATGGTACATTTGCAAACAAGACCTGTTATGCATACTTATATGGGTTTGTCTGTATCATATTTGATATTATAAAGACTTTCATAAATTGTTGGTGTAATTCATACTTATGATTATAATCACATTCAGTATGAATGATTGGGAGAATTGAGGCTGGTCATCCGTGCAGTGCATGGAAAGTAGGGCATGTTATTACCGTGGATGCACTGCCGTAAAGTGCTTCCTTGGCCACTAGAGGGAGACATCGCACAACGCACTGCGAGGCCACCCATACCGATCAGTGGAAGTAGAGGGTGGGCGGGATGATCTGATTTGTAGGTGTGGCCAGCACGCCTCCACTTCTAAAACTTGGTGTTTCCCGGACAACTCTTAGCGTCCGGTTCCCTAGAAACGGGGACGGCGGCCTGGAAAGTAGGTAATGTGACATCTATATCGTTACAGAAATGTGTATATGCATTCGTATACTTCATTATGTGTAATACAACAAGTTACTAGAAGCCGTTTAATAACATTATACAGAGAATTATTTGAGTAAATGGGTTTTTCGTATTTAAATATACTTCACACATCTGTGTGTTATTCGTGTGTGCGTTTGTGTGTATTTATGCATATATCCTATATAGACTATGTAAATATTATCTACTACCTATATTATATGTATATAAACTGTATGTATGTGTATATATATATATATATATATATATATATATATATACGTATGTATATATTAATGCATTTTGTAAATTTTCATTGCCATTTGCTATATTTTACCATATAACTAGTTAATAAGACACAAATACTACATATAATATATATAGGATAACAATTACATGTGATCGCATGCTTTGCCTAATTGCATCTTTTTTTCTGGTTAGTGAGTGTAATCCATTGCTTTTGTCTTATGCATATTACACTTTTATACATGTCTTACTATGTTTCATGGGTATGAGATCAATCCATATCTTGTTAAAATATTTCCGAGCTCATATTATATTCATATTTTTAATTAAAAAATCACTGCAAGGTTGCCAGGACTTGAAAGTGATTTCCAGAGTAACAGTAACAGTATACACTGGGATCACCATCATGCAATCCATTCTGGCAGATCAATGATTGTAACCCTGTTGTAGGTAGCTGTGTTATCAACCTTTTCATCTTTGATCCTGTTTTTTTTTCCCCTTATGGATTTTCCTTCGCAGCGTGATGATGAATCAAACGCAGAAAGCTGTTTTGCATTCACTCGGGGGAAACTCTTACAATATATATCACGATGTGACCCCACATCCTCCACCAGTAACTGTGGCCTCCAGCTCAGGCAACAACCAGATGTCTTCTAGAAGGTATCCAGTTATCAAACAGAGGGGATTCTACTCGGATATCCTGACCCACAATGCGGCTTCACTGTTCAACGTGAGTCCTTGCTGTCCTCTGATTTTTTTTGCTTGCTTAATTATTGATGTTCATTCAAGTGATCCTAATCAGATTGTTATCTAATTTTCCACGTATATATCAACTCGTACTGTAAGAGGGTCATTTCTATCACTGGTCCTCACTATAATAACACTAACTTTTAATTCAGCACACTGCATACTGATAGCTACCCCTTTTGCTTATTTTCACAAAACTCCCACTAATACACATACAGATCTATACCCACTTTAACCTCTTTTAACTCATCCAAAATGTTTTTTGTCATTCAAATCATATTTGTTTGCTAATTTGTACTCTGTGTCATTACGTGTTACTAATCTTTGGGTATTCCATCCTCATTTTATTTTCTTATTCTTACTGAAGGATGTAAGGGCAGGTCCTAGTGTGCGCCAAAGCTTACTGAGACAAGCTGATGAGGAGCCCAACACGCCCAAAGGTAACCAAAGTTCTACACAAATTAAATGGGTTACTATCCCCTCAACCTTTATTTAATCACAGGTGTCATGTCATCAATCCTAAACAATCTCAGCCATCTACATCTGTGAGATTAACATTTCAAAAAAAATATATTCTATAATGCTATGTCCTCCACAGTTACTAGCTTCCAGGTTCCAGCGAACCTTCAGTCACATCTGGACAAGCAAGTACTTGGCCCCACGACAGAGGTGTTGTTGAAATCAGACTTTTTAAAGAAAGGTTATGAGCCAAAAGTACAGCTTCCTTTCTTGGTCCAACCAGGATGTTGCCCTCGGAAGATTGAGCTGGAGAGGTGAGACCTTTTCAATTATCTCATCAACCATGTATGTAGTCAATGGGGTTGTAACTGTAGAAAACCTCATGGAAGCAGAGATTGTAGAGATTAAACAAGCGATGGCAGTGTGTTATGTTAAGCTATATATTTCCTTACATTTTAGGAGAAGACGTCTATATCTGAAACTGAATATTACTCAACTTTTAGCCAATGAAGGCATAGATTCCAACCAACTCATGCCACGCCATGCAGATCCCAACAGTCTTCCCTGTATTGGGCAGAACCAGGGACAGCTATTACCCACCTACTTACCTTTGGAGGTAGCGTATTATGAACTATCTTGCCTTTATCTTCAGTAGCATAATTGTGATCTACAAGCAAGTGCTCACAAACTAGTTGTTACAAAGTTTACATTCAGTCAAACCATGTTTCATTTGCAGAGCAGAGATTTTCACCAGGATCTTAACAAGAAATTCCAAGTTTCTCCAGCCAACTTTCCTTTTCACTTTATTAAGTACTTTTTATAGTAGTTGTTTACTGCTGAGTATAATAAGGCTCTCAACTTAAACAAAAATCTAAATACCTAGGACCCACTCAGATAAAATTTGCTGTAGACCAATAGATCCAGATTACGTTGTCAAATTTGATACCGCCAGGTGTTTGATGATGAAGAGTTTGATGTTCGAACATGGGCTGATTGGATGAGTCTGGGATGTGAGGATGAGTCAAGAGAACAAAAACCAGTTCCAGGTCAAGCTCTGCTACCTACAGATGATGTTCTAGGGCATGGTAGGCTATTCAGTTTCTTCAAACTAGCAAATGCTTCTTGAGCAATCCAGTCATTTTGTAGCTCATATTAATTAAGCCAGGCTTAACATAAAAATAAAATCTAAATATATCAGTTTAGATTCCCTTGACCTATGTCTTTTTTTTTTTTTATCTCAGAGGATCCTAAAAATCCACAATTGCTGTATGAATGGTGCAGCGTCGGCGTGCTTGATTATGACCAGGAGAAGAAGCTGTATCTTGTACATAAGTCTAAGGAAAACCGACTCTTAAAGGCTGCACATGGCACCCCAGTCTACTCAAGTAGGTCCTCAGGTAAGCTTAGAGCTGTCAAGGTCCAGAAGAGCCAACACTTTTCAATTGTTAAATATTGATATCATATTGATATGATTATTTTTGTGCTGGATCTAGAGAACACACACATTGTATAAGGTTGTGATGCCTTTTAGAAGACCAACATATTTATTGAATAAGATGTAGAGTCACAGAAGCTTTCATGACCTCAGAGGCTCCTTCAGCAACCACATGATATTTTTAGGATTTGGAAAATTAATTAAGTAGTTGCCTTTTTGTGGATCCCTATTTTGCATTTACCTAGCAGCAGAGTATGTGTATTCCTAAAAATATTTTTTGTGATACTATAGAAAATACTTTAGTGGACAATTTAATATACCGTACATCTCTTATTGAAGACAACTTGGAGTGGTCTGTTACCTCCATAGGGTTCTGCTGAAAATCACATGTTCTGCTGAAAGTATGGTTTTCTGTGCTGGTCCATAACTTTACAGGTTTCCTGTGTTGCCTCAAATTCTAAACAGTTGCATCCCTTTGTATTGTAGGTTCTACAGAATTAACAATTTACCAGTACTGGGTGCCACGAATCAGGCTGTTGTTTTGTGCTGAAAATCCACGTGTATTTGCTCAGAGAATTGTTGCTGCGTGCAAATTGCGTAAAAAAACAGAGGCCCTTTTATTGTACAACCTGTATCTGGACTGCATGCCAAGGAATGGAAGGTGTGTGATTGCAGCAGAAAGTCTGAAGAAGATGGAGAGTTATTTGCTGAGCTCATCGCGTCTGAAGAAAGACAAACATAAGTATGTACCCTGCCCAATATCTAGTATTCCCCAAATTAGGTCCCTTCAGGGATGGTTCTGGGTTTTAATGGGCCCTAAATGAAAATATTTAGCAAGGCCTCATCTTATATACAACTGAAGAACGTGGATAACTATACTTAAACATAACTGTGATCACAAGTTTGTTAATGAACCTGTGCCTCATCCCCCATATCCTCTGTGAAGACCCTTAGACGAATGCTGCTTAATTTGCTTGTATGGTAGCGCCATCCCTTGATCCATTTTCAGCTCTGTCATGTGAAATCAGCATGATTCCTTGGCATTTAGCAAAAGGTCTATTGGCAACAGCAGCATTCTGATCTTTCATGACCATCTTAAATTGAGTGTTATCCCAGTTACCCAGCTTGATGAACAGTGAGTCTTTCCCATTGTTCCAAACAACTTGAGTACATCCCAGCTGCCGTTAGGTTTTTCTGATGATAAACTACTGAATGTACCCTTTTTTGCCAGTTTACATGATCAGATGAAACATTTGGAAATGGAGGTTAACCTGGACTATGAACGCGCGATGAACAAGCTAATCTTTGACAAGCTTGTGTCCTCTAATCCCGAAAAGTTTGCTTATGTTACACTTCCAGATACAGCACAAGAGAAGGTTCCAGTGAAAGGTGCGCACCTTTTGAGTGGTCTCTCTGTCTCCTTTTCTTTGTTTCTGTCCTAGCAACCACCAACAAAAAAAATGTGTTTATTACAGGGCTAGTTGATGTTCCGAACTATAGTTTTGCCAAGAACCGAGCTGCCTTCACGTTTAAAACACTTCTGACAAGGCCTGAGGTCATCAGCTCCCTCTGCAAAGTACGGGCCAAATGCAATAAGGTTTCTGCAATGTCTCTGTTTCATTCAACTTTGACAAAATGTGTCCGACTGGAGGAGTTTGAACAAACTCAGTCACAGGCCTTCTCGCAGGTAAAAAAAAAGTCTTTTCACAATGACCTGATATTGTTTTGATTAATTAGATGCATTCATCTTTATAATTACACAGTTCAAAGTCTACTCCTTAAACGTCCCTATTTTAGGTTCAGTTATTCCTCAAGGACAGCTGGGTTAGTACATTGAAGAATGCTGTGCGCGGCAGTCTGCGGGAGGTAGGAAGAGGCTGGTATGACCTAAGTGAGAGTAACTGGGAGGTCTACTGCATGTCCAAGTTGCGGCAACTCATGGAGCTCATCAAGTTCAACCTGCAGGACTCTCTGCGATTTCTGGTCCAGGACTCTCTTGTCAGCTTTGCCCAGTTCGTACTAGATTCATGTTACAGTGTCTTGTCCTGTACAGAAGATATGGACTGGGGAGGAGACCTTGTCAACAGCCCATATAAGTAAGAAACAGAAGCCATGCTTTAAACTGCATTGCACTAAATGCTATGATAAACTGTTTCATAAATACTATCACAATCAGCTGTGTTGTAACAAGATGTTGTTTAAACCAATATGTATTTCTCTAGATTTTCCAGAACATGGCCTGGGGTGAAATATATATTTTGAGAACATAAACGCTTGTGGCAGCTCAAGATATACATTTTAGCTCCTTTCTTAGTGTATTAGTACTATTCTATATAAATAATGTTTAGTCTTGTAGGTTTAACAACAAAATGCCGTTCTCAAGCTATCTGAAAAATATGAAATGAAAAAATACTAGTTGGGAATATGTATTAAAGGAACACAACAAGCCTATTTTTTATGGACTCCATTGTAATTTACTGCACACAAACTGGTGAATTGGAGTTACAGGAAGCATACTTGAGTATGCTTCATGAACATGCTCACTAAGCACTCCCATTTTAGTCAACTAGTGTGGATGTGATATATAGCTTCTGCTTTCATTGAATTCAATGTAAGCACCATGGGGCCTGTGTATGAAGTGTACTTAAATACTCTTCCCCCTTACACATCCTGATTTCACAACAGCCAGCAAGAGGAAGGGTTAAACAAATTAACAGGGCAGACAAATTGCATGGAAGTCTATGTATAGCCATTATAAATATCTTAGGACATTTAATATATTATATTTATAAAGATCTATACTTACTATGCAGAAAGTTAGGTTTGTGTAGTGCATTTCTCAAAGTGATGGCTACTTATTTTCATAACTCTCATTTGTAGACCACGTAAAAACCCCATATTTCTATTGGAATTGGTGCTGGATAGCTCCGGAGCTCACTTCAGTACCCCTCTGGAGAATTTTGAGGTCATGCTTATGACCCTGTTTGACAAGGGGATTCTAGCAACCCACAGCGTACCCCAGCTAGAGAAAGTAAGTACTGCGGGCTAAAATCTTTTTGCTACCTGTTAATTTCATAAACATGAACGTTTAATGAATTGTTTATCTGTATCTGTTGCCTTTGCTGTTTATTATTTCATTGTATTAGAGGGTTATCATTAACAAGAGATCTGATCACCATCCAAACTGATGGAACGTTCCTGCTCATTGGACCATTTCGTTATCTGCTGTGGTTAAAGACCACATAACCCCCATGTTGCCTCTTTATTTTTTATTTGCATCCATCCTTCTTTCTCTCATTTTCTTCACTTTGCAGTCAGAGGTAAGCCACTATTTCTGGCATTACAATGTTTATTTGTTTGTATTTTTTTCAGTTTGTACTTGAAGACCTTTTTATCAGCGGAACGCCTTTGCTGGAATCGGTTGGACTTCATGAGCCCCCAGTGGAAGAACTACGGCAAAACATTCGCACAGCCATACTGAAGGCCCTCATCCCTCTGCGGGCATACGCAAAGCAATATGAGAAGTACCTAGAACTTAACAATACCGACGTGGAAACCTTCATGACGTGAGTGCGCACCAGAAGACATTCCTTGGTCTTAATTATGAGCTGAAGAACTGTAGCAAAATGTTACAAAAAGAGCTTAAATAAAGGAAAGAACTTTCTATATCTTTGATGGTTGAGGTTGATGGTATATCTGCACGGATACCTAATGACTGGCTTGGTTCTTTCTGGTAGTTCAGGGTTTCTGAAAGCTCTCCCAGCTAAAAACAAGGAAATAAGGGCCCAAGAGATGCTGCTAAATACATAACAGTCTGTTCCTAACTAAGGCATATCCCAGAACTGATGCCATCTAAATGCCAAAAATCTAGAAAAAAGTCAAACACAATTTAGAATTAGTTTGGTCCTCAAAGGAACCGAATACAGAGAGGGCTAATGAGTTATCATGTCTGCAGTATGATGAAGATTATGGCTGTACTTAAGCTTTGTCCCCAAAAAAGCGAGTTCGGCAGCAATCGACTAGAGCCCTAGATAACAACAAGAACACAATTACCATTAGGGATTTTAAAGAATAACCCACTTTTTTTGAACATTTGAGTTATTTTGATACAGTTTGTTTGATTGCCTCTGTATTTGGGAATTACACCTCAAACTTGATGAATACTGGTGATTTTCAGCATGACTGCCAGGTTGACAAATTTTTCAAATTGTCAAAACCATTGGATATTTGGATTACTTTAATTGTAAACTGTATTTTTATTTTATGGTATTTCTTTTGTGTATGTTTTTTAGTGTGTATTGTGAATTGTCCTTTGATGGGTTTTTGTTTCCCCAAGCTGTGTTGGTTTTCTTTCAGAGCATTCAGAGCCAAGATCAATACCGCTTCAGACATCAAGGCTGCAGTCGAAAAGCATCTACTAGAAAAGGAACGGCTGGACAACGCTCTCCCGAGCTCTATCATTATTGGCCCTTTCCAGATCAATATTGAAGGAGTGAAGCAGAACCTATCCCGAAAACGCAAGGCTCTGTCTAATTCGCTACTGGAGTTACTGGCAAAGAATGTGCGGAAGGAACTGGAAGAGGTGATGCCCAAGTTTTATTGTGGAGCTCAATACGAGGGATAAAAGATGTGCTAGATCATTAATCGTACAATTCTGTTGCTGTCGGAACAGATATGTGATCTCTTCCTTTTGCTCTCTACCTTAGATTTCAGACCAGTTCCGAGCCATCAGTCGCAAGATGTATGACAAGCCAAACAGCGTGGAGGAACTTACAGAGCTAAGGGAGTGGATGAAGGGAGTTCCTGAACAGCTCAAATCTCTTGAGGTAGGAGAAAGCCCACAGGTATTTTACATGTAAGACAATTAAACAATAAAAGACAGAATTGTTTTGTAGATGAACAGAAGATTTTTAGTGAGGTGTACCAGAAGACGAAGGTGGCCATTGTGCTTACTTGTAAATCTGGCATATAAGAACTATATGATATAGTAAATCATGCCCTATTATTCTGTATTCTTTCTTCAGGAACAAATTACAAAGATTATCTCAGATTATGATGTCATCGATGAATTTTTCTACAGCTTGTCTCAGGAAGACTTTAATGCAAAGTGAGTCCAGATACCCATTAACAGTAATTATTCACATAGAAATTGTGCAGCTCTAAGCTGCAGAAGGGCACCAATGCTACAGCTGTGTCCTTTTTTCCACATCAGGTGGGTGGCTATTGCCTGGCCAAACAAAATAACAACGTTGTTGGAGTCCATTCGAGAACAACACTTAGAAGATGAAGAGAGGTTCCGCAAAATCCAGGTTATGGATCAGAATAACTTCCTGGAGCGCCTGGACTCCCTTCAGGTCTGTTCACAATATAGATTGATCTTGATTGAAGCTTCTGTAGCTTTGACTCTAAGTTCCATTTTCTCCATTACTCTTCCTCATAGATGGTGGTGGCTGGATTTTCCACTCATACTGATATTAGTAGAGCTCATGAGATAGCCAATGAAGTGAGGAGGGTCCACAAACAGCTGACGGAGTCTCAGAATATGGCTCAACTTTATAACAACAGAGAAAGGCTCTTTGGACTCCCTGTTACTAATGTAAGTCCAATATGTGTCCCAAACCTGAAGCACCATTGTAAACAGAATGATTTGCTCTATCTCAAAAGGAACCATTGCAAATCTGTTATTTCTAAGAACATTATTATTATTTCTGGCAGTATGACAAGCTTGTGAGGCTGGTAAAAGAATTCCAGCCTTTCCGGGAACTATGGACCACTGTTTCAGACTGGATGCGCTGGTATGAGAGCTGGATGAATGATCCTCTCACTACGATAGATGCAGAGCAGCTGGAGAAGAATGTGATGGAGTCTTACAAAACCATGCACAAGTGTGTCAAATACTTTAAGGATATTCCAGGTAACTTATTTGTGACCGGTAGTATATATATGGAGCTATGTCTAAATCAATGTCCATACTTTGCCACTTTTAAACACTTGTACTCCTTAGCTTGCCAAGAAGTGGCTCAAGATATCAAGGGTCGTATTGAAGAATTCAAGCCTTACATTCCGCTGATCCAAGGCCTGCGTAATCCCGGCATGAGGAATCGTCACTGGGAGATCCTGTCTGAACAAATACATATTACCGTTAAGCCCAAGGCCAACCTAACTTTCACCCGGTGCCTGGAAATGAAGCTACAGGATCACATAGAGAGCATTGCAAAGGTGGCAGAAATCGCTGGAAAAGAATATTCCATTGAGCAGGTACAGAAGATCACTATAGGTTTGATTGTGGCATACATTTAGTTTGTTTTAATTGTTTGTGAAACAGACTAATTGAAGCAAATGCGTATTTGTTAACCTTGTAGGCTCTCGACAAAATGGAGAACGAATGGGTGTCAGTGATGTTTAATATATTGCCGTACAAAGAAACAGGGACCTTTATACTGAAGAGCCCAGAAGAAGCTTCTCAGTTGCTGGATGACCATATTGTTATGACGCAGAGCATGTCCTTCTCTCCTTTCAAAAAGCCCTTTGAGGAACGTATTAGCACCTGGGAAGGCAAACTTCGACTAACACAGGTACTTGTTATTTTTGTTTGCCTTACATTGCATATTATTATTATTATGTGTCTGGCACATTAGGTGACATTGGTGAGAAGTATCCAGGCTCTTGGTACTACCAATGATGGTGTTATTAATAATAGGACGTACTGGAAGAATGGCTGACCTGTCAGCGTTCCTGGCTCTACCTGGAACCAATCTTTAGCTCAGAAGATATTAACAGACAGCTGCCTGTGGAGAGCAAGCGTTACCAGACAATGGAGAGGACCTGGAGGAAAATCATGAAAAATGCAGAGGAGAATAAGCAGGTGCAAAGAAAGAACAGAATACCTTTTACTATCTGCCGGCTACATACATGTATGGGTGGGGGGGTCAAAATGAGCAGCATAGAGGGATCAAGTTGTTCGTACTTTTCATTACACTCTATGTTTGTAATCATTGAGGACAGGAATGCTTTATGTCTTTAACGTTGGACTCATCTGAGGGTTAGGTAGTAGTGGACTCATGGATAGTAGTATTTGGGGGCTGTAGGTGGGTATCTGTAGGTGGAGTGTGATGCTGGATGTGACAGCATTCACGTGCTGACGTTTGCTCGTTTTGATGAGCGTTCTTCCTGTAGTGACAGTACATGTCTTGGTAGGTTATTTCGATGTGTCCAGATCCTCGCCTCCTAGAAAATCTGCGTGAATGCAACAAGTTGCTTGAACTGGTACAAAAAGGACTCAGCGAATACCTTGAGACTAAGAGAGGGGCTTTTCCTAGGTAACGTTTCCAATGTAAATGAATATGTTACAGTCATTCAAAAATCTATTTCATTCACTATGCGTAACGCTATGAACCTGCTTCTTGGTATTTTTACACTTTCAGGTTTTACTTTCTTTCTGATGATGAACTTTTGGAGATATTGTCCCAAACAAAAGACCCCACCGCTGTCCAACCACACCTGCGGAAGTGTTTTGAGAACATCGCGCGGGTGAGATTCTACTTTATTCACGTGCAGACTAAGTAATTTGAATATACAATGGTACCGAGTACATCATAAGAACTACTGAATGAAATAGTTGTATTATTGAATGGTGAGATCTTGCCTATAATCAGTACTTTTATCATGCATTTCCTTCACTGTGTTTTCACTGCTACCTTTTCATTTTAGCCAGTAGTCATGTGACACAGAGATAACAAAAATAGGTTGAACATGTATTTATTATTATTACTATTATTATTATAATATTAATATTATAATATACCGACAAGGTTATGCTTTTTGTATGTGTTAAGTATTGAGAGAGAAAATAAAACAAAAGGCTTACTAATTTCTTTTGTTTTTATTGTTTCATCGTTTACTAGCCATCTTCAGGTGAGAAAACATAAAAGTGCATAATGATATTCTTTACCTGGTTTAATGAAAAAGTGTTGCTCTGTATATTGTGTCCCTACATTTCACTTTTAGTGAGCATGGAGCATACAAGAGTTCTCCTCACTGTCTCCGTTGTGTTTTCCTTTCCAGTTAAAGTTTCAGCCCGATCTACAGATCACTCACATGTACTCGGCAGAAGGAGAGGAAGTCCAACTATCTACTCCCATTTATCCCACCGGTAACGTTGAGGATTGGTTGCTGGTTGTGGAGAAGGTTATGAAGGGCAGTGTGCGTGAATACATAGAGCGCTCCATCAAAGCGTACCCAGAGGTGAGAAGATGTCCAGAGGTTAAAGCGAGAGAATACTCACCTCTCTGTTGGCCTAGACTTGCCTAATGCCCTTTTTCTAACCTTTTTTTGTGACCTCTTTACTGATTGGGGCTTATACAGTGGGCTCATGTTAAGGGGATGATAAACTGACAACACAGACCACTGCCAGTCTTATTACTGCACATAGTATTTTAAGTAGTACAGAGATCTATTGGTAGCTCTCTTTTATGCTGAGAGCCATTGAGCTCTTGTTCTTTTTGGCTGTGGATCTATCAGCATGACTCCCAAGTTTACAGGTGAATATTTCTTTTTAAAGTTTACACTTTAGATGAGGCATACTTTGGAAAAATATTGTAATGTACCTTTAAAACAGAGTCAATTAAGTACAGAGATTTACTTCTGCTAAAGATATTGCCTGCTCTATGTTTTGAGCATTATGTATGTTTCCATGGCCTCATCTAGGAGGCTTTTCCCTTTAAATTGAGTGTCCACTGTATTGTTTTAACGCTAATCATGTCATGCAATGCTACTTCATGTTCAGATGCCTCGTACAGAGTGGGTGCTTCATTGGCCTGGACAAGTGACTATTGCAGGATGCCAAGCCTACTGGACCAAAGAAGTGTCTGAGGCGCTAGAGGCTGGAGACCTGTCCACGCGACTCTTTCCACAGCTTGAGGCTCAGGTCAGTGAGCTTTTTATCATTATTCATAACTTGGCAACACATCCATAGCACATTAAATAGGACTATTTATGAACACTGAGCATCACATTAAATACACTTTTCTGATTACAGTTGTCCTTATTGTACATTGACTATAGACAGATCCCTTCCAAGGTGACTACTCCTGCACCTTTTGTCCTGCCTGGAGGCAGACTTTTGGGGATTATATCGTATTTCTTAGTTAGACATTGTTTTCTCTTTATGATGATGATTATTATTTCCATTCACCTTCAGAATATACTTTCATCTTTCAGCTTAGTGACCTTGTAGCTCTTGTACGTGGAAAGTTGTCTCGTATGCAACGTTCAATCTTATCTGCCCTTATTGTGATCGAAGTCCATGCCAAAGATGTTGGAGCTCGTCTCATAGAGGAAAATGTGAACAGCGTCAATGACTTTGAATGGATCTCCCAACTCAGGTTTGATAGAAGACATAACTATTTGTATCATGTATCCTGGGCCAGCCAGTAGAGTTCATCTTCCTAGGTGTGCCCCCCAAAAAAACAGATTGTTTTCTATAATTAAAGCTGTGATTGATATGGTATGTAGCCACTAGAATAGACCTATTTTTTATTTAAATGTAGATTTTATTTGCCTGAAGACCCAGTTATAAAAGCTACCCCCTTAAAAAAACAATAATTTGTGGAGGAAATCAGCAGAATAGGCAAAAAAAGTCTAAAACACTGTAAATTATGGTGCACCTTCTGAAATGTTTTCTAGGGATCTGTGAAATTTATGAGATCCTTGTCTTCATCTCCATCTGTATGGTACTTCTCCAAGGATTCACGATGTCTTAATTTCTTACATCCTGAGATGCATAGACCAAGTTGTTCTCAACATTTCAGCCTATGTTTATCAATCACAGCCTTTTATGCTTTGGAATACATTAAATGAAGCTCAAAATTAATGTTGTAATGAGGTAGATACATATTTATAACTTAAAAGCAAATATTGTTACTCAGAAAAGCACTATCCGAAAACACAGACTTAAGAAACAAAATTTTTTACTAGGTGGTCTACAGAGTGATCGGATTCCATTTAACTGCCTGTTTGGGAATTGTTGGTGGTAAAAGTTGTTCAGTTCTGTTTTATTTCTGATTTGTGATACAACATGACTACTTTGCAGGTATTACTGGACTAGGGAAGATCTGTATGTGAGAGCTGTAAATGCAGAGTTTCTTTATGGATATGAGTACCTTGGCAACTCGGGCCGTTTGGTTATAACACCACTGACAGACAGGTAATAAATCTGTGGATGGTCAAAAAGCGACTGTTGGGTAAATCCATCAGATGCCATAAAACATAACATACCACGTGCTTACCTTTTTTTTAGGTGTTATCTGACCCTAACAGGGGCGCTTCATCTGAAATTTGGAGGTGCCCCTGCTGGACCAGCTGGGACAGGAAAGACAGAGACCACAAAGGATCTGGGCAAGGCTCTTGCAATCCAAACAGTTGTGTTCAACTGCTCTGATCAACTGGATTTTATGGCCATGGGCAAATTTTTCAAAGGATTAGCCAGGTGAGAGATTAGGCATGTAGATTTGGCAGATGATTTGGCTTGTGTTACTTACTGCCTAATTGGAACTATCCCTTTTTGTGTGTTTTACACAGTTCTGGAGCTTGGGCTTGCTTCGATGAATTTAATCGCATTGACATTGAAGTGCTGTCTGTGGTGGCCCAGCAGATCGCTACAATTCAGAAGGCACAGCAGCAGAGAGTGAGTATCACCGTGTGGATTGCATCACTTTTTTCCTTTCCTTCCTCTCTTCCTAATTTTGTTATTCCTTGGCTTTCTCCTCAGGTGGATCGCTTCATGTTTGAAGGAGTGGAGATCCCCCTGGTGTTTACCTGTGCTGTGTTTATTACAATGAATCCCGGGTATGCCGGCCGTACAGAATTACCCGATAACCTGAAGGTATTAAATTGTTTGTAATTTTTTTGGTTTCATGTACTGTAGAAATAAGGCTACCTAATAGTCATTGGCATGGTCTTTTATACCTTTTTTCTCAGGCTCTTTTCCGTCCAGTTGCCATGATGGTACCTGATTACGCTATGATTGCCGAGATTTCTCTCTATTCCTTTGGATTTAATAATGCCAAGATTCTCGCAAAGAAAATTACCACAACCTTTAAACTGTCATCTGAACAACTTAGCTCCCAGGTTGGTATTCATCGGTCCATCTAACTCATTCCTTTATCAATGTTATACTTTTAGACTGCCATTCAGCATCATACTTCCAACTCATTTATCCTCAATATAATATACAGTATAATATTTTGTATATCTTTACCAAGTATTCTTTTTTTTCTTCACTCTGTTCTTGGCTTTTTATATTTCTCCAGCTCTAGCCAATCTCTTTTTCATTTAATGTTCACATTGTATCACCTTAAATTGTTCTACTGTGTTCTTTTTTTAGTGGTCTTTTTGTGTTCTGTCTTCTTCTAGATACTTTCATTTTAGTAATTCTTGAGCATTTACTTATTTCTTTGTATCTTTTAAGGATCACTATGACTTTGGAATGAGAGCCGTTAAAACAGTGATTTCTGCTGCTGGAAATTTGAAGAGAGAAAATCCCAACATGAACGAGGTTTAATGTCACACTAAAGATAACTTGATTTAAAAGGCCTGTTGGTTCCGAAATACATTCGGAATGAGATTATTTAATAAGATTAAGCGATTACTAACCATGTTTTGTTCTATGTTACTACAAGTTTGCAGAACCATAGGTTATGACACATATTTGGCAATAAAAAGATGATGATGAACTGTATCTGTGATTACTTCTGCACAGGAACTAATTTGCCTTCGGGCCATTCGTGATGTCAACGTGCCCAAGTTTCTTCAAGATGACCTGAAGCTCTTCAGTGGTATTGTGTCTGATCTGTTTCCAAGGATCGAGGAGGAACCAATTGACTATGGCAGCCTAGAGGAAGCAATTCGTAAAACCTGCATCCAAAAAAATCTGAAGGATGTTGATGGTGAGAAAACACCTTCAAGAACTTTTACTGTACTCTTCTTGTCTAGTTGGAATGTGGTTAGCTGCCATTATAGTGATATCCTGAATATAGAAGCTCTTAAAGATAAGAGAACAACATTCTCTACGGCTGCAGTCCAGCTGTCTTCTTCCTTTTGAAATTGTACTTGAGTTAAAATAGTTTTTTTTTTTGATAGGATTTGTGACAAAGTGCATTCAGCTGTATGAGACAACAGTCGTACGACATGGCCTGATGCTTGTAGGGCCTACAGGTTCAGGGAAAACTCAGGTGAGAAAGAAATACAAATATTCCCTGTGTTTGTCAGGTCACCAGTCTGCTCTTAATATCTGCTTCTTGTGTTTGACATGCTGTATCTGTTAAGTATAACCACTCAAGGTCCTTCCTTGGTAGAGATCATCGTAGAGGGACATTCAGTATGATTGCCTTTACACTTTCATCCTCTCGACTTCATACTTTATATTACTATTTGCTATATTGTTGATGTGATTGGAACACTAGATGTCATATACTTCTTGGTTCCATGTCTAATTTTTTACCTTGTCTTTGAATGTTTGTGCTTTTTTTTCTTAGTGTTATAAGGTCCTTGCGGCTGCTATGTCATCCCTGCAAGGTCTCCCTTCAGTTAGTGGTGGGACCTACGAGAAAGTACATTACTATATCTTAAACCCTAAATCAATTACCATGGGTCAGCTGTACGGAGAATTTGACCTCCTTACGCACGAATGGTAAGAAGATTATTATTTTTACGAATTTTCAGCACCCAAGTGCTGCCCATCCATGTTCGAAAATAATACTTCATCGTTCTTGACCCTAAAGGACGGATGGGATCCTCTCATCACTTATCAGAGGTGGTGCCACATCAGCAGATCCTGACAAGAAGTGGTACATGTTCGATGGACCTGTGGATGCTGTTTGGATAGAAAACATGAACACTGTCCTGGATGACAACAAAAAACTCTGTCTGAGCTCAGGAGAAATCATTAAACTTACAGAGGTACTCCAAACATAGACATCGAAGCTTCTTGATACTGAATGACATTGAAAGCACTTGTCATTTGAAAATGCTCACTGATTTTAACCTCTCCTTTGGTTCATGGCCTTAATGGTTACTTTAGTTTCTCGGCAAATTACATGATTATTTAAGGATTGTTTTCTATGTCATGGCTGCCTCTCAAAATGGTAATAAAGCTTTGTGATAGGTGCAAGGAAATTAAGAGCATAGATGGGGAAAATTATATGTCTGTCCTGTTGTTTATTATGTTTATCTTTGCCAAGATTCCTTTCATCCAATCACTATTACAATCCATACATGTAAATTCAAAAGTCCAGTTAGTCCATCTCAGCTGTTTGAAACACATTAGTTCCAATGATATGACAGCGGACTTGAAACTGTCCTGTACTGCCCCTTTATCTTGAATAAAGCCAGTAATAATGCTTAATTATCATTCAGATTCCCAGGCATTAGTAGGTCCCATAATACAGAGTGTGTCATAAGTATCATATGAGAAAACACATCTGATTACAAAATCCTTTCAAAATGTCTGAGGTTGTGTAGCATACATGGGTGAACTTTCACCATAAGTCCTATGGGACACTCTGTCTTTGCCTTGACAATGTTCCTTTGCGAAACAAATTACAGATGCATTTGACACATGAACTTAGACCAGTTTTGTAAATATCTTTGTTTTGTCCTGTGTGACATGTAATACGTTGAGTTTGCGTGGAGCTTCCTTGATGTCTAACCAACCAACCAATATCCTTTTCAGACGATGACCATGATGTTTGAGGTGCAGGATCTGGCAGTAGCATCACCCGCTACTGTCTCTCGCTGTGGCATGGTCTACCTGGAGCCCAGTATCCTCGGGCTGACGCCCTTCACTGAATGCTGGCTCAGAAGCATCCCAGATGTTTTGAAACCTTATACTGAGCAGCTGGAGTCCCTATTCTCCCGCTTCTTGCAGGTAAGAACACTTTTACGTTTGCAGATCTATATGCTGCTTGGAGATGCATCAAAATATTGTTGGAGGGCCCACTGGTCGATGTCATAGAAAGTACTATATATCCACATGTTTTTAACACACCATATGACACTCAGCTCAGAGGGTCCCAATGTGCACCTAGCCTCCTCTTCCTGATCAAACGTTCATTTGAAATGTCCATCATTTCAGATATCGTGCTCTATTGATTAATGACATTTAAAATGACAAGGCTACTTCATCTATGAGACAATTTAGAGATCTGCATGATTATTCCTCTTTGTCATATCATGTCTCCCCATGGATAAGCTGCCGATTGGCTCAGACAGACTTTGTAAGGGTGGGTGGGGGAAATAACATCTGATGAAGTGAGCCAGTTTACCTACTTTTGCCCCAGAACCGAACTTGCATTAAATTATTCCCTTACCTTTAAATATCTCCACATATTGCCCTGATTAAAATTAGTAGATTTGGTGAATGAATGAGTTCTGCTAAAAGTGGTGACAGTGATATTTCCTCTTCATAGAAAACATTTTATTAAGTTGCTTTAAACTTTGTTCATGTGAAGGCAACATGCATTACGTAATATTTTTCAGAATGCCATCACATTTGTGCGTCAGTCAGTGAAGGAGATCATCGCTTCCACCGACAGCAATCTGGTGAAGAGTCTGTTAAAGCTCATGGAATGTTTCATTCAGCCATTTATTCCTCAAGAGGTAATGGGCTATCTAGTATGAAGGTTATGGTACGATAATAAGTGCTGATATTATACGAGTGCATATATTGGAACTGGATACATCACTCATTTAATGTGTTTCAAGCGCTTCTTTCCTTTGTGTGTAATTGGATAAGATACATCACAACTAATCCTTGATATGTAGATTGCCACCCCTTGTTTTGGACCCTTATTCCAGATAATAATTCACTCACTTACCTGCTTTCTGTATTCCCAGGGACACAAGCAGATTCCACAGGATAGGCTGAGCCGGATAGAGGAATTGGTAGAGCCGTGGTTCTTCTTCTCTCTTATTTGGAGCGTAGGGATCACCGGAGACTCAGATAGTCGGATCATGTTCAACACATGGCTGAGAGACAGAATGAACTCAGAGAAGGTAAAGCATTGTTATCTAAGTGTGCGCATAAAACATTTCATACCCTTTTCTTGGCGGATTTCAAGTACAAAAACAGATGAAAGATCGTTAGCAAGTAATGAGATGGCGGCTGCTGCCAAAGTATCATGGCCAGATAAATCATTAGTAAGCTCCACAATGCAAAAGGTGCACATGTTCAGAAGATGATAAGACACAATGGACTGGGAAGAAATCATGTGAAGAAATAGCCATTTATTTGTTTGCAAAGCTTTAGCTTGCTCTTACACTTGCTCATCTAAAAACATTAACGGAGGGCAATCAAGAATATGAAGTAGATATTTCAACTTATAAGTCCTCTTATTAAGAAAATTGTGAGATGCATTTTGCTGCTATGGCAACAGCCTCTTTCATCAAATAAGTATCATCTACTTGTGTCACATGATGACAGGCTAGGATTCATATGTATTGTGGAGGATCAAAATCTTGAAGGGGTGCAGCGGAAGCAGGAAGGGTTTTAGGAGGGGTTTTAGGCTTATTTTAAGCGACTTGTACTGGTAATATCAAAAAAATAAAGACATCTACAAGGGGATATGTCTAAAATCACAACATAATTAAAGAATCCATTCTTGGAAGGATCTGAGGGTTTGGGCATATTATAGGTGACATTTTAATGTTATATTTAAAAGGGTTTTTAATCAACATTCAGAATTTTCCTGTCCCTGGAAATTTGTTTCAATAATGGTATTACTCCATTTTCTAAAGTTAGTCATGTTACACCTAGAAAGTACACTGATGGCTTTATCACCATAGCTGTTGAAAATCTGCCTAACACGTTGATGAAGTCAGTTTATATGTTTTTGTTGTGTGTGTTTTTTGTATTTGGATTAGCGCCTTCTGATTTCTTTAGTCTTTTTTTCTATCGGTGTTTTTTGTATTTTATTTTCTATCCTTTCGGTCTATCTCTTGCGCTAAGTCTCTCTCCCTCTCTCTCGTCCTTGATATTAGGATCTTTTATAATGTGACCTGTGTTCAAACCTATTATAGGGCAGAAATTACCTTTACCCTTGTTATGAGTCCTCATTCTTGTTCTCTTTGTGCCTCTCTCTCGCTCTTTGGTCACAGGTACAGATGCCTTTCCCCGAGCAGGGACTGGTGTATGACTATATGCTGGATGATGCAGGAATAAGCAGTAAAATGGATGAGGATGATGAGGATATAAAGAGGAAGGTAAGCAGTAGCCTATATAGAATGGATCCGTTGATGTTGTTAAAAGCAAGCACACCTGTTTTTGTTCCTGATGAAGCACCATCATTCAACGAGAGTGTCTTCCTCACCATCTAGTGCATCCATACGCCGATCTTGCCTGTATTTGTTTTCTTAAGGTGCGTTGGATCGGTTGGATGGACTCTGCTGCCCCCTTTACCATTGCCCCTGACACCAGCTATGCGGATATCATTGTCCCAACGCTTGATACAGTGCGTATGTCTCACCTCTTGGGGATGCTCCTGACCAACAAAAAGCCAGTGAGTATTTCAACAAGCATATAATGATCATGAATTTTTGGAACTTTGGGAACAGGGATTATATATATATATATATATATATATATATATATATATATATATATATATATATATATATATATATATATATATATGACATAAAGTTTGGAATATTACAGTGGTAAATATATTATAGATGAACGCTCCTATTATTCAGTATGTGTTCTTCTAAAAATATTTAAAAACATGAGGAATTTTTATCAACATCAACTCAATTCACCCCTTTCTTGTAATGTGTATTGTGCAAAGCTCTCAAGAACTTTATATATATAATGATTTCTGGGTAAATGATGTAGCTAAGTTTTAAATTTATCAGAGTAGGTGAATTTAAGTTTTTAATTCAGCAGAGTAAATTCAGTAGCAGTAAAATACTTTATAATGGTATTTATTATCTGATTATATTATTCCAAATATTTGCTTTATTTAAGTTTTCCAAGTAAATACATTAAAGGCCGGTGAGCTTTTAAATATGTAACGTTTGGGTTTGAATAAGCGGCTTAAGGTTTATTACTGGCAAGACTATTGATATACACTGGTAGGCACTTAAGCGTAAATTTGCAAAGCGGGGTTGTAGACAGAGTGATTGTACGTTTATAATTGCAAGCCTTTGGGTATACATTAAGTAGCTTTGCATTGATGCCAGTGAGACATTGGGTATTGAGTAAGTATCGAGTCGGTCTGTCCTTAAGTGGCAGCACATACAGTATTTAATCACATTGCCGTGATTATGAGCCAAGTTCCAGACAAAAATGTTATGTGCTTCGTATTTGATGACTGCTTGTATACATGGCTCCTCTTTCTATACCTGTAGGTTCTATGTGTGGGTCCTACGGGTACAGGGAAGACTCTCACTGTTTCTGACAAGCTGCTTAAGAACCTTCCCATGGAATACATCAGCCATTTCCTCATGTTTTCTGCCCGGACCTCAGCCAATCAGACTCAAGATCTTATTGACAGCAAGCTGGATAAGAGGTAAGGACCCCCATAGTACCCACAGAAAGCCTAGACTCTGTGCAATGTGTACTTAGATCTCAAATGTCAGCAGTATAGTGAAAAGGCATGGACTCGGAATTAAGGGTCCCACCATCACAGTTCATTGTCTAATACTCATGTTATCCATAACTAGATTCCCCAAGAGGCAGAGCAGGCACTTGACAACAGCGCCATTTTCAGGGTTATTTTCCAATAGTGTGTGTAACTAGGTGCACTTCCAATTTAATTCTGCCCCTCTTAACGTTAAAGTAGAGTCGGGTGACAATAGCTAAACAGTTGAACTCCAATTAAGAAAGTATGCCTTTGAAGAGATTCTAATGCAAGTTTTGAAAATTGTCTTATCACCATTGCAGATACTGGAGCAGTTCCATTATGGTGATAATAATAGATAGAAAAAGGTGTAGAGTACAGAAAGGTCTCATGCATCTCGTTATTTGTGCAGGAGGAAGGGGGTGTTTGGACCACCCCTTGGACGTTACTTTATCTTCTTTATTGATGACTTGAACATGCCGGCTCTTGAGACATATGGAGCTCAGCCGCCTATCGAGCTCCTTCGACAGTGGATGGACCATGGTGGATGGTATGACCGAAAGCAAATAGGTACGGACTCATGTGGAAAGATTATGTTAAATAATAAACATATTTGGTCATTTTCTGTTGGATGCATAGTGCATATCAGAACATGCTATTTAAGGCTATTTAACAAAGTAGTAATGGATATATTTTCTACTTCTTCACCCCTTAGCGACCAATGATGTGCCAGGCAAGTCACAGAAAAACATATAGTTAAGGACCAATGATGTGCCTGGCACGTCATCGGGTTAAATACAGTAACCGATCAAATCTTGCTGCTACAGTTTAGCAAATAAAACTCTTCTGTGCGCTGATTTCTACAGCATGATCAATTTATTTTTTGCTCAAGTGGGGTTGAGCAAATTCCTGATCAAGAAGAAATATCCTAAGGTAACACTTACTCAGGCTAACAGGGCAACCCATTTGGCTAGATCTATAAATCGCACATACATTAATTTTATAAATTAAGAAATACAAAAAAAACACATTATGCCGAATTTTGTACGGATGTCGTAGAATAAATTGCAAAGATATTACTTTTTTTAAAGTTTGATACACAGCAGCAAAAAACGAACATTGGCTGTATTTCCATCGACATGGGGCTGTAGCCGTAGCATATTCTTTGTTCTGCTTATTTTCTTTTGGCTGTAGAGTATTTTAATATGGGACATTTCATATACATATAGAAAGATATGTTCAACACGCATAGCGACATAAAGTATTTTAATGGGATTGTTTTTATCTGTTTGCAGGAGTTTTCCGCAAATTAGTGGATCTCAATTTTTTGTGTGCCATGGGACCTCCAGGGGGTGGTAGGAACCCAGTGTCCGCACGGCTTACCCGTCATTTTAACTACTTGGCCTTCACTGAGATGTCCGACAACAGCAAAAGCCGGATCTTTTCCTGCATCCTTGGCAGCTGGATGGGTAAGTGTCTGATGCTAGCACGGTGAGGACTGCTGTTATTGAGATAAAATAATTAATTGTGTAGGAAGAAAGGTATCATGGTGGAGGAAGACATAACGTTATGTAGATAAGAGGACATTACTATGCAGGAAAACAATATAAAGTACAGACTAAAGTGATGCAACGGGGACACACACTCAGCAGGTAAGGGGGCGAAAACAAATGATCCCAAAAGAGAATAATTTGATGTACGAGCCCTAACAGGACTTGTATATGAGTTTAAGCGAGGTAGGTGATAGCTGTATAAGAGAAGAAGGCCCGTAGAGATGTGAAGGTGTTAGGAAAAGCATTCAGATTGATGGGTTCATGTAAATGGTGTCTTGGAGATGTGAAATCAATATGAGAGAGAGTAATAAAGACATAATTATGAGTGCTGAGCTGAAGTAGTTCCGCGTATTAAGTATTTCAATTTTCTAACTCGGATACTTGGATAAAGATGTTCCACAGAAGCTGTGGGTAAGTGAGGAGCAGTGAGGATCAGTGTGAGTGTGTGGTGTTTAAGAAGAGAGTTTGCAGTCATGTGACATCCAATCACAGTTTGACAGTAAACTTTTCCACAGTCACTCATATTTTAGGCTCCCTTTATGATTTTTCACTACCTGTCCTCTATATAGACATCTTTACTTGTAGGACCGCTGGCTGGCCCTTCTGTGTCATCTTGTGGTGGGTTTAAGAACCGGTTTTATTTCTCCTTGCAGCATCAGCACCAGCGGTACAGCACCTGACAGGGGAGCTGGTGGAAGCCACCATCAAGATGTACAATACTATCATATCTCAGCTGCTTCCAACACCAGCAAAGTCTCACTACACGTTCAACCTCCGTGACCTGTCCAAAGTCTTTCAAGGAATGCTAATGGCGGAAGCCACTAAAATGGAGGTGAGTATCTCAGAGGGATGTGTCTAGCAACAACAATAGACAATGATTTAATGCTGAATAATGAAGTAAATGAGCTGAAACACAACTCTCCTGAAAGCTCTGTTATCAACCCTCCCATTAGTGAATAAATGTGTTGGAAATTGAGCATAGATATTAGCGTAGATAATATTACCATTCTGGACAAGAAGAAAGATATGTTATCTTATCCAGACCTATGTACAGAAAATACCTTACTAGATATGAAAGGTTAGTAATCTGTTTTCTCCACAATATGTACTTTCTCTAGATTCCAGATTCAGTTCAATTTTTCCATGACAGCCCACTGCAACCAATGGGTCTGAGAACAAGGTTTCTGATCTGCTTGTTTCGTGACCTTTAGTGTTTATGTGTCATTAAATGTACATTTGTATTTCTATTAGGACAAATATCAGCTCCTGAAGCTGTGGTACCACGAGTCCTGCCGCGTTTTCCAGGACAGGTTAGTCAATGCAGAAGACCGAAGCTGGTTCGATGAGCTGATGAAAGCCAGGATGCTGGAGTTTGGGGCCACCTTCGAGGAGGTTCTTCCACAACAGCCAGTGCTTTATGGGGATTTTATGTCTCCTGGATCAGACACCAAGACTTACCAACTTATTGTGGATCGGGAAAAGGTAATAACGTAACGGCCATGTGTTTCCGTAACTCTTCCAGGTTTGCAGGCTTCTTTTATACAAACGCGATCCTCATTTATCCCCCTTAGCTTCTTCGGGTGATTGAAGAGTACATGGAAGATTTCAATCAGGTTAATACAGCAAAGATGAAGCTGGTTCTCTTCCTGGATGCCATTCAGCACATTTGTCGAATTAGCCGTATTCTACGTCAACCCCTAGGAAATGCTCTTCTGCTGGGTGTAGGAGGCAGCGGAAGACAGTCTCTCACCCGTTTGGCAAATCACATGTAAGAGCAACTCTTTTTGTAGTAGACTGCAGGGTTATGCTGTGAACACTGTTAATAGAGTGTGCAAAAGGAGTGATGGCTGTCCTAGGCGTATCTTGTTTAAGTGCTAAAATATGTCAGATGCCTCTTGAGGCTCTCATAGGAGAACCATCTTCTAGAGTTGCGTCTTCAAGTGTCTGTATAGGATTCTCTCTCTCTTCTAGTTTTATTTTTTTATTTCCCTGCTTCTTATAGACAATGTATATTACCTTCTCAGGTCAGAATATGAATGTTTCCAGATTGAATTATCAAAAAATTATGGAATGCCTGAGTGGAGGGAAGACATAAAGGGTATCCTGCTGAAGGCTGGTCTTCAGAACATACCCATAACATTTCTCTTCACAGACTCCCAGGTATTTCAGTAACTGCACATTGCCCACTCGTACACTCATCCATAATGGAGGAACCAATACGTTAACTTCAGTAGTTCTGGTGCTGCTATTTACATAAACATATCATAACTTTGTATATAAGAGATGTGTATATATATATTATTCACACTTGAACACTCAACGTCAGTGTGTATTTCTTCATGATAGATAAAATACTTCTTACTGTTCACTAAACCAAAAAACACGACATGCTGATTTCCAGATCTGTACCTTATACCCTCCTGTAGGCATATACTTCACTGCTGTCGGATGTCCATTTGCACACTTAGTAACACACAACACCCATGTGTGCTCCATAACACACACAACTGTCACAGACCAGATGCAGTCAGGCTTATTTTCTCTCTGTTTCTGCAGATTAAAGACGAGTCGTTTCTTGAAGACATTAACAACATTCTAAACTCGGGTGATGTTCCCAACCTGTACGGGCCAGAGGAACAGGATCAGATTGTCAATGTCATGAAGCCTATTGTGCAGGACATGGGGCAGCAACCAACAAAAGCCAACCTAATGGCAGCTTATACCCGACGAGTGAGGGGCAACATCCACACCGTGCTATGTATGAGGTATTGTGCTGTCTTGTATAATAGCTGTGTATCATTTAAAACAATGCTTATACGTTCACCAATTCCCACTTATTCCACTTCTTCCTATGGCTTACGCAAAGTTACATCTTGATTCTGTCATCTGGCCCTCAGCCCATTCTTCTTTTCACCCATATGCCCTTGTATATGTGCAACCATAATGTCTCCTCTCTCTCTCTCTTGCCAAGTCCAATCGGGGAGGTGTTCCGGTCTCGTCTCAGACAGTTCCCGTCCTTGGTCACTTGCTGCACCATTGATTGGTTTGATGAGTGGCCAGAAGAGGCTCTGCAGTCTGTGGCTTCCTCTTTCTTGGTAGAGATTCCTGAGCTCGAGTCCAGAGACTCTGTTGTTTCTGGCATGGTAAGTTTGAGGACACATTGGAAAACATGCAGCTGAGATCAATTTACAAACATAGATATACACATTTGACCCTTGTAACCATGCCTGACTCTCCGCAGATTCAAATGTGTGTGGAAATGCACCAATCGGTCGCGCTAAAATCCAAGCAGTACTTGGCAGAACTTTCACGACACAATTACATCACACCCAAAAGTTACCTGGAGCTGCTTGGTATTTACTCTAATCTTATCGGTAAAAAGATGATGGAGATTAAAACTGCCAAGAACAGGATGAAGAGTGGACTTGATAAGGTGAGAAGGTTCACCAGTCATCAGATCTGTCAAGAATGCGGAAATGGTCCACAACTTTTCTATATTGCGTTAATATCTACCTTCATGACCTTATCTTCTGATGTCTGTTTCAGCCCTGTCCCGCAGTCCCCTTCACTATGCTGAACTCTTTATGCCAACCCACACTCCTTCATGTTTAAGCGCTGGTTGTCTCATGTACTAGTTCTTTCTCCTTTAAAGCAAATGCCAACCACTAGTGACCGTTCAAGCTCATCATCATCTTCTAGATTGTAAGGGCGCTCGAGCAGAGCCCTACTCTGTATGTGATGCACTATTAGTTATGTTTTATTTGTACCGATGCGCAGATTGTGGCGACTCTGTATAAATCGATAATTAATAACACGCCATCCTGGCTTGATGTCTCCATAGCTGCTTCACACAGCTGAGGATGTTGCAAAGATGCAGGAGGAACTGGAAACCATGCGCCCCCTGCTGGAGGAGGCAGCACAGGACACCGTGACGACAATGCAAAAGATTGAGGTACGTCGCCTTCTTCAGTTTCACAGAATGAAATGCTGTTGTCCCTTCTACTTGTGCATTTGCCTTCTCCTTTACTATGCCTTAGGACACTTTCGTCCCGGTTGCCTCCCAGAACACAATCATAATAATGCGTGAAGGTGTTTCTGGCACAAAGTTTCAAAAGTGGTCTTACTGCCAATGCAACTAACAGAATTGCCTAACAGACTGCACAAGAGTGGGGCCTGCTTTTCCTCCTGTACCAGTATGTTCTGGTTGTGATCCAAAATGCATAACATACATGTTTTACCTTTGTAGATCAGGCTTGGAAATGAAAATATTTCTGCAGCGGGATACTTTTCATTGTAGTGTAGAAATAAACCTTTTTTAGTATTTTATTCTAGTGTTATAATACCTAAACTAATGTATCGACTCACAATCTGATTGGTTCGGCTGTTTGACTCGCGTCTTGGAAATGTCATCCAGGAGGACACAGCGGTGGCCGAGATCACCCGACGCTCAGTGCAAGTAGAGGAGGCCAAAGCATCTGAGAAGGCCCAGACAGCTCAGGAAATTGCCGATGACGCTCAGAAGGATCTTGACGAGGCTCTCCCTGCACTGGATGCTGCCCTGGCCAGCCTGAAATCACTCAACAGGAACGATGTTACTGAGGCGAGTGAAAGTCCTTGATGGTGAACATTAGGAATGAGCAGGACTGGCTCTGCCATATCGGTGGTTGCCTTGTCACCTCTTTGGTGTTGGTTAGCAAGCATTCAGGAGGAAGGTGCTTGAGGTACGGTAGTCAAGAACGCTAGAACCACTATAGCCAGCCCGGAGGACTAGTGGAGCACTTGAGGCATGGGCAAAAAACTAGAATGGTTTGAGGAAAGAAGGTGAATAGAAGTCCATGAAACAAGATGTGTGAATAAAGAAAATAATGTTCTCAAATGCACACCTTAGAAAAGGGCTGGCAGAGTGCTCTTTTTCCTTTAGATTTCACACCAAATATATGGGATTCTGGAATCATAAGCACTTTACACAGCATTTAAACCCTGATTAGATCCTTTATATGGTACTTTTTGGGGCTTTCTAAGCAGTCCCTGTTTGTGTGTGTGTTGGACAGGGCTAGATAGTGAAGTGCACAACTGGAACACATCAGTGTAGACCATAAGCATTGAAGAACAAACATGGTATAAAAAAGTTTAATTCTGTGTGCACAGAAAGTATAAATATTAAAGGAAATTATGAATGATTTTTATTATGATGAATTGAAATAGTTTTTGTATGTAATATGCCTACTTAAGGTGCGAGCGATGCAGCGTCCCCCTGAGGGTGTCAAACTGGTGATCGAGGCTGTCTGCATCTTGAAAGGGATCAAGCCTAAAAAAATAGCTGGAGATAAAACTGGGAGCAAGATAGACGACTACTGGGAGCCAGGAAGAGGTTTACTTCAAGACCCCAGCAAGTTCCTAGAAGGTCTTTTTAAATTTGACAAGGTGGGCACCTCAATAAACACAATATGACTTCTGAGTGAGTGGGAAAAAGTGTAAAGGGTATTATAATGCTGGGAGGACATATCCACACGTGTGTTCCTCTTCATTCTCTGCAGGACAATATTCCTGATGTTGTTATAAAAGCCATTCAGCCATACATCGATAACGAGGAGTTCCAGCCTGCAGCCATCGCTCGGGTTTCCAAAGCATGTACCTCCATCTGTCAGTGGGTTCGTGCCATGCACAAGTATCACTTTGTGGCTCGCGGGGTGGAACCAAAGCGGGTAAGTACTTCGCAAAAGTCACACAGCTCAAACAAGTTTTCCACCTCATTGTACACGCTGTTATCTGCCATCTCACGCAGAATAATATATCGATTGACACCATTTTAAATGCACAGACCTTATTAACACATAGGCATGCTTTGCTTATCTCGCTCCTAGCAAGCACTGCAAGAGGCTCAGGAGGACTTGGCCGTCACCCAGAAAATCTTAGATGAAGCCAAAGCTCGTCTGACTGAGGTGGAAGATGGGATCGCAACCTTGCAAGCAAAATACAAAGACTGCGTTTCTAAGAAAGAGGAGTTGGAGTATAAGTGCCAGCAATGCGAACTCAAACTGGGCCGCGCTGACAAGGTAAGAAGAGCACTCATCAACTAACGTTCCTATAAGAGCAGAAGTTGTTTATATCTTTCATATGTTTTTACACAGCGCAGATTCAATATTGTGTTTTAACTTGGTTATCGATAAAGAATGACCTGGTAACTCTTATCCCTTCGTTTTATTTGAGCATTAAAATAAAAATGGAGGTAGACTTGTACAAGGAATGATTGGAAATCTGATTACGAGCTGGGCAGACCTCACTTGTGTATTTGATGTTGACTTTGTGTGTCTCTTCCTTGCTCATATCGCTATTCTCTTTGAATTCACCACCTGATTGATTGTCTCGACTAGCTCATCTCTGGATTGGCAGAGGAGCGGCAACGTTGGCAGGACACCGTTCTGGACCTGGAGAATCTTCTGGTGAATGTCACCGGAGACCTGCTGCTGTGTGCCGGGTTTCTGGCATACCTTGGACCCTTCACGGTAAGAGGTCTAATGCTATGCAGACCAACATAGTTTGTGCTTAAGTGTAGTTCAACATGTATTTGATAACAGATTTTATAGGGAAAATAGATTTTTGTCCAAAGCTTTTTGTCCAAAATCAAGATTTAGTGGAAAGTGAAATCTTTTATTGAGCCAACATAGAAGATAAGATCATGGGGTCCTGAAATCTATCTTTTTCTACATGGCCCAATAAAAGGTATCACCTTCAATCTTCACACATTTTTTTAAATGCATGTGTAAAGTGTATGCATGAAATGACGATGTGTCTATGTATCATATGGCTCCTTTAGATATGAGCTTGTGTGTATAGTATTTGGCTCATGTCTGAGTTATCAGTTAGAATCTATACCATGGTGTGTAATGTCTCCATAGGGTGCCTATCGAACAGCACTCTTTGATCAGTGGACCAAGAAAATAAAGGAGCTGAAAGTTCCCTGCACTAACGAGCCATCTTTAATTGCCACTCTGGGGGATCCAGTTAAAATTCGCTCCTGGCAGGTGAGGCAGAAAATCTTTGTTCTTGTGGTAGAATATGAAAGATGTGATGATTGGAATAAAGATTTTCCGGGGATTATTTGAGAAGGCTTTACGAAAGCTAAGGCGGTAGTTTTCACATATGTTGTCTCCTTAGATCGCAGGTCTCCCGAATGACACCCTGTCTGTTGAGAATGGGGTGATAACCCAGTATTCCCAGCGCTGGCCGCACTTCATTGACCCACAGGGACAGGCCAACAAGTGGATTAAGAACATGGTAATCTGAGTAATAATGGTGAAGTTACAGATGGAAGGTCTGATCCATTTACCAAATGTGTTTGGGGTACTCTGGTTAATTAAACTTCAATAAGAGGCCTCAATGGTCTGGTTGGAGTAACAAACTAGGCTTCGGATTATATATGTACACAATACAGGGTCAGTTGTGATCATTAAGTATGAACCTGTATTACAGCTTCCAGTTTTATTATCTTTGCAGGAGAAGGATAATGGTTTGGATGTGGTTAAGCTCAGCGACCGTGATTTTTTAAGAAGTTTGGAGAATGCCATACGTTTTGGAAAGCCATTTATGCTGGAAAATGTTGGGGAGGAGCTGGATCCTGCCCTGGAACCTGTGCTACTAAAACAAGTAGGTAGCAAAATGATTCCTCCTGAATAAAAACCAACATTAGCACGCATCCATTGCAGCTGCTGTATTTTGACCAGTTCATCACCATCAGTTTGATTATCAACGTATCTCTCTGTGTTTTCAGACATACAAGCAACAGGGGAGCACGGTACTACGATTAGGCGATGCTGTTATCCCATACCACGATGACTTTCGAATGTACATCACAACCAAGCTACCCAATCCACATTATCCACCGGAAGTCTGTACCAAGGTCACGCTAATCAATTTCACCCTCTCCCCAAGGTAAAAAGCATTAACCAGACACATTATCTCACTAGACTTAAGTACAAGTCCCATCTTCATATGATAGCTGCTTGTAACTTAACTTTATACCTAACATCCATCGGGTCTAACATGGTTTCACCCCATGGCTGATGTGTGTTCTGCAGCGGTTTAGAGGATCAGCTACTGGGCCAAGTGGTGGCAGAGGAGCGGCCAGATTTGGAAGAAGCTAAGAACCAGCTGATCCTGTCCAATGCCAAGATGCGGCAAGAACTGAAGGAAATTGAGGATCAGATTCTAATGCGCCTTAGCTCCTCGCAGGGAAACCCTGTAGATGACGTGGACCTGATCAAAGTACTGGAGGCTTCCAAACTAAAGGCTGGGGAGATCAAGGTGAGTGACATGTAGAGGATCTGACGGCTTCATAATCACGTTGAATGTGCATATGTACCACCACATGACTACTCTGATGCTAGCTGGTGCTGTGGCAATGTACATTGATTGGCTGCCTGTCTTCCGTTTAGTATATGACAGAATTTATTACGTCCCGTAATGCCTTTTTTCACAGGCCAAAGTGCTTGTAGCGGAGCAGACAGAGCGGGATATAGATACCACCAGACATCAGTACGTCCCAGTAGCTGTCAGGACACGGATCCTCTTCTTTTGTGTCTCGGATTTATCCAACGTGGATCCTATGTATCAATATTCGCTGGAGTGGTTCCTTGGTATTTTTTCAGCAGCAATCGCCAACTCTGAAAGAGCAGGTACGTCTGAAATATCTGATGTCAATATTCATATGACCTGACGTGATGTTGAATTATACAGAATTCCATAATGTCGTCCAATACCCCATCTCGCAAGGGTGAGATTAGCAAAGGCCAGCAAGGTGTAGAAGCTGATACCTGTATTTGGTTTTCTACCTTTTGTTGGCGATATATATAGGGCCCAGTATGTCTCAGAACAAACTCACCCATAGTTTGCACTCTGGGAACCATTATCCCCTCATTTTATTTGAACATCAAATGAAAAGGGAGTGGAATTGTAAAATAAATTATTGGCTGTCTGATTACGAGCTGGGCAGATTTAATAACTGATCTCTGACGTCTCTTTCAGAATCGGTGGACAAAAGGATAGAAAATATAAATGCATATTTTACCTTCAGTCTGTTCAGTAATGTGTGTCGCAGTCTCTTCGAGAAACATAAACTCATGTTCTCCTTCTTGCTGTGCGTGCGAATCCTGATGCATCAAGGACTCATTAACATGGTGAGCGGTCAGATTTTCCTATTAAAAACCAAACCATATATAATCTAACCCAAAAATGCAAATGTCTGTTCAAAAGGGAATTTATTGGTGGTATAATGTATACATAAAAGCGTGCTTCTTGGATCATGTTGGTGTGTTTGTTTTTGTTTCCTATTTTCTTTCTGACTTGTAGGGCTGTCTATTTAGGGACACAAAAGAAAACGTTCCTATCGTGGCTGTTCGGTTTACATATAACATGGAACCAAAAGGCGGAAAAAACCATGATATGTGAAATAATGTAAACCAAAACATTAAAGGGATACACCAGTGTCACAAGCAGCCACACAAGCCATACATGCATATTAAAGTACTGTATTAGTTTGTAGGTACATTTAATATCCATTCATTAAAGCTATATATAATAATGACTTACTGTACTATGGAAGCTATCTGACAACCAATGGCAGGAAAGCTCTGCCATTGAAACCAATTGGAGTGCTTTTTGCACATGTGCCCCCCCCCCCGAAGCTACTTACATGGGGGTCACCCTATGCAAATTTAATGGGACCACTCAGCTATTATAAGCATTAAAGTGCATATGATGGCTAGAGTGCCACTTAAAAAACCTGCATAGCTTCCTATTTAAACAAAAAAAGCTCTCTTGTGACATTCAGTCAATGCATAGAGTAAAAATATGGAACTGTTTCAAACTTCAAGCTCTCTTTTTGTCCGATAGGAGGAATGGCGCTTTCTGCTTGCAGGCGGCACACCAGCCACCCTGGCAGACAATCCATGCCCAGAGTGGCTGTCCGAGCGGGCCTGGAGAGACATACAAGCCTTAAGCGCACTAAGGAACTTCAGCAAAGTGACAGAGCAGCTGACACAACACGGTGCAGAATACAGGAAGATCTGCGACAGCCCAGAGCCACATCGGTAGGAGGACTTGTTATTTATTGATTTAAATAGCATACCTCTATACCATATAGCTTACCATGCCATATATCTGCAGCACTTAGTAATTTGGACTTTCTGAGCTTACGATGTGAATATAAACGTAGGTTTGTGGGCATTTCACAAAACTCCACAAATTCTTCTAAGCAAATTCTACTTTCTCCCAAAGTGATTATTGTGGGAAAGCTCTTTACATTTAACTACATTTGCCAGGGGTCACATATTGTTAAGATTTGTATTAAATAGAACTCACTAATATTGTTTTGTTTTCACATAGATCCTGGGTTTATTCATTGAATAGTAAATTATTTAATATGTATTTGTTTTGTGATTAACCCCCTGAGTTTTAGGGAGCTGCATATTGTGTCCTCGCTCTGTTCTAGACAAACACTGGCTTTTTATCATGGAAGTGCCTGTTTTTAAACTAACTCTAGAATATTACGAAGCTGACAGTGTGTTGTGTTGTGTTTTGTTACGACATTCACTTGGCATTATCTTATCAGATACATTATGTCAACTGTCTATGATGCTTTTTAGGGAGCCGCTCCCTGGCGAGTGGGGACAGTCTCTGGACTCATTCCAGAAGATTCTCATCCTGAGATGTCTGCGAGGGGACAGAGTGACCAATGCGATGCAGGACTATGTGTGCCAGCACCTGGGACAGCGGTTCATAGAGCCTCAGGTACCATCAAAACCATTTTAAAAGTGGGAACGCTAAAATGAGATGAAAGTGTATTTTATGGGTTGTGTGTTTTGATTAATGGTGGGTATATGCGCATTACTAACAAATATACCCATTATTAAAAAGCATTTTCAGCATGAGTCAGTCCCCCCCTCACACTTTTGTCTTATGTAAGTCTCTCCCCCACCACCTTACAGTCTCACGCAAGTATTGTATGTGTCCTCCTACCGCTGGTCTTACACAGATCATGTCTCTCTCCCCACATGCTGCCTCGCTCTACCCTATGGTCACACTCACCTTCATCGAACAGTCAAAATAGGGGGTCAACAGTCAAGCACTTACTGCACTATGATATGACCCAGAGTGACCAATAATTTCCATGGTGACATATGGGACTATATATAGTGAGATAAGATATTAATTATCACAATGCTTTAAAAGGTGTAATTCCTGCGGCTGGATATTTGTGAAGCCAAAGTCTGGTGAGGGAGTGGACCCTGACAAGCGATGCCCTGTTGTTTATAAGAGAAGGCATTGCATGCATGTTAAAATCACTTCTGTGTACCTACTAATTGTAAGTCATTGAACTTATTTCCATTTAGACAGCAGACCTGGGAGCCGTGTACCGAGAGTCCTCCCCTGTCACACCGCTGATATTCATTCTCTCTCCCGGCACTGACCCAGCTGCTGCTCTCTACAAGTTCGCAGAAGAGATGAGATTCTCCAAGAAACTAACTGCAATATCGCTTGGACAGGGACAGGTATTGCTTTCCTTACTTTCAGGGCGCTGTCCAATTCTAGGGGCTTCAAAGGATAACCTGCCTCTAACCTATCTCTGCGTGTATCTTCCTAGATAGGCATGTCTGTCTTCATGTCATGAGTGCCCATTTTCTTGCTTTACCTCTCCGTACAGGGTCCTCGGGCTGAAGCAATGATGCGAAGTGCAATGGAACGTGGGAAGTGGGTTTTCTTCCAGAATTGCCATCTAGCACCCAGCTGGATGCCTTCCTTGGAGAGGCTAATAGAGGGTATTGACCCAGATAAGGTATGTGCTTCCCTAATCTCTTGCATTGTGATTCCTGCCCTTATCCTCGGCATTGTGCACAAACCTTTCCCCGCTCAACTCCTTTATTTCATATTTAGGTGCACCGCGATTTCCGCATCTGGCTCACCAGTTTGCCCAGTAATCAGTTTCCAGTGTCCATCTTGCAGAACAGCTCTAAACTTACCATTGAGCCTCCACGGGGAGTGAAGGCTAATCTCCTTCGTACTTACCTCAGTCTCAGTGATGCAGAGCTGAGCGAGAGCAGTAAGGTGCGGACTATGTATATATATATATATATAATCACCTCTCTCCTACTACACTTTACAGTTTTATGAACTATTACCCTAAGTCTATCACATTTACTTTGTTTATCTGCCTTCGTTTTACACTCCTGCCGATCCTGACAACCCTCTTGCTCAACAGGCTCCTGAGTACAAAGCTCTCCTGTTGTCTCTATGCCTGTTCCATGGAGCCACACTGGAGAGACGGAAGTTTGGTCCATTAGGATTCAACATCCCGTATGAATTTACAGACGGAGACCTCAGGATCTGCATCTCTCAACTTAGGATGTTCCTCGAGGAATATACAGAAATTCCTTACAAGGTGACTACATCTGACAATAAACATCTGGTAGTATTAGTTATAAACAAAGGACATGTGATATACACAGCATGAATGCAGCGCCTGAGGACTTGGTACTGAGACACAGGGTTTACAGAACATACTGAGTTTTTACTTGTATGACAGGTCCTTCGATACACTGCTGGAGAAATCAATTATGGAGGCCGTGTGACGGATGACTGGGATCGACGGTGCCTCCTGAGCATCCTGCAGGACTTCTACCAACCTTCGGTCCTAATAGAAGGTCACAAGTTCTCAGAGTCTGGCATGTATCATCAGATCAGCCCAGCTTACGACTTGAATGTAAGCGTTCCTCTCGTATGCCTTTTCCTAGACCAGTACAATAGGGTATTCTTGCAGAGTGGGCAGGGCTTGTGGAAGAATGGGTGGGGCTACCATAAAGCACCTCCCATTTTGTGTGCCACAGCACCCTAAAAAAATGGTGGTCTATGGTACATGTTATGAAAAATGGTGGACCTTCTCATGGGCTGGTTTCCACACCATGTGTTCAGCGAGGTTTTCTTGCCTTGCTATCTGTGTATATTTCTCTCTAAACAACTCTACAACTTCTCATTGGGTGTCTTTTTGTTGCTTTCACAGGGTTACTTACAGTACATCCGCTCGCTACCGCTCAATGACCTCACAGAACTCTTTGGACTTCATGAAAATGCCAACATCACCTTTGCTCAGAATGAAAGCTTTGCTCTGCTTGGTTCTCTTGTGACATTGCAACCCAGAGCTCAGGCCAGTGGTGGGAGCCGCGATGAGGTTTGTTAGGAAACCATTCCAAAGGTTATGGGAATAGTGGGAGAAAACCATTGTAATTTTAAGTGCAATAAATGAATCTCAACACCCAATAGATGGTAGAAGAGATCGTGGAGAGCATCCTGAAGAAGGTTCCTCGGCCCATTCCTGTACAGGAAGTGATGTCAAAATACCCTGTTATGTACCAGGAGTCAATGAATACTGTGTTAATACAAGAGGTTATAAGGTAAGAAGTCGTTAAACGCAGGTAGCAGGAATTCCATGCACTATTTACAGATTAAAGAAACGCTTTATCGGTCCCCACAGGTATAATCGCCTCCTGAGCGTCCTCTCCCAGACGTTGAATGACTTGCTTAAAGCAATGAAGGGACAGGTTGTTATGTCTTCTCAGCTAGAACTAATGGCAAACAGTCTCTACAACAACTCTGTTCCAGAAATCTGGCAATCAAAGGTTAGAACAAACCAATCTTTAGTTTGTGTGAATGTCATATTGGTTGGGCATGGAATACCATGTGGACTTTTAACAAGGTGGAAATCATGTTACCTCCTCATATGTTTCTGTATGTTGTGGCACTGTTATATTGACATTGGCATGAACCCAAAACTTGCCTTCATGTTCTTTTTCTTGTTACATAGGCTTATCCCTCCTTGAAACCTCTGGCGTCCTGGGTAATAGATCTTCTGCAGCGCATCCAGTTCCTTCAGAAATGGATCTCTGATGGAATACCTGCTGTGTTCTGGATCAGCGGCTTTTTTTTCCCGCAGGCATTTCTTACTGGTACTCTGCAGAATTTTGCCAGGAAACATGTTATATCCATTGACACCATCTCTTTTGACTTTAAGGTGAGATTCATTATTTTGATTGTTGTCGCATAAAGGTTTTACATTCATCCTGATACTATGGTTCTTCAGGAAAAAGAAAAGCGGTGTTCTGTAGTTGGTGTTCTGTAATAATGTCATGAAAACCTTTCATTTTAAACTGATTTTCATGTCTCAAAAGGTTCTGAAGGCATCAGTTACAGAGTTGCAGCAGCGTCCCTCTGAAGGATGTTATATACACGGCCTGTATCTAGAAGGCGCCCGATGGGACAATTCAACAATGCAGTTAGCAGAGTCTCATCCCAAGGAGCTTTATACAGAAATGTCAGTGATCTGGTTGGTCCCGGTTCCTGAGCGCAAGCCCAAAACATCCGGAGTATACCTTTGTCCCATTTACAAGACTCTGACACGAGCAGGTGAGAGGAACAGGACACATTTTACTGTCTGGAATTACACAATGCTCCAGTATATTGGGTTTCACAATGATGTTCTCTTTGTTTTCTAGGAACTCTCTCAACCACGGGCCATTCCACCAACTATGTTATTGCAGTGGAACTGCCCAGCAGCAAGCCCCAGACGCACTGGATAAAACGGGGAGTAGCACTTATCTGCGCCCTAGATTATTAAACATAGCTGATCAGATTTCAGAACAGCTATGTCAAGCCAAAAATATGTGCCAAATGCTCAACACACCTTTCACCCAAACACCGTTCAACAGATATTCACATATTAAAAGTCTAATGCAGACATCAACTGAACCCTGAAACGCTTACACCTTTCCCGATCATAACCTCTGCTGAGTGCAGAGTACAGCTGATGGAACTTTCAACATCAACACACGAATATAAGCGATTGGGAAGGTGCAGAGCACGTTGTTGTAACATGGAGTCAATAAACATCTTACTATCAGCATCGTGTCCTTTGCTGTTTTACGTGTCAGAAAAAATTGCATTCATTCAGTGACCTGTCCTTGTGCGTTTCGGTATTACATGCACAAGCATCCAAAAGCAATTGTGTCCCGCAAATGGGCCAGACGATCATTTCACAAGGTTTATTATGTCATGACAACTTTCAAGTCCAATCACGTAAAATTCAAGACACTTCAAGAAACAGCCAGTTTAATTTTACAAACAATAGGATGGGACCTGCCCATGGTGTGAACTAAATTCTGTTTGAACCCAGTGCCAATAACATCTATATTCTGCGTGAAGCGTTCCAGGCCAGAATAAACTAAATCTTCAAGGAACAATTCACATACGCAAGAGGAAAGGTATATAAAGCATGTATTGGGGTAGATACGAGGTATAAAAAAAACAAACATATGTACATCATATACATGGGCAGGGATTTCACCTCACTATATATATATGTAACAATTGGAAGGGAGGTATAACCCATATAATAGGAGTAGGTGTGAAATTGAAATGTATAAATAAACACATTTATGGGGTCGAGGTCACTGGCGCTTAGCCTTGTAAGGACGCGAGCGCTTGCGTCTGTCTGGTTTCCTCTGTTTATGAAGCCGCCCGATACTAACGCCTTGCCGTCTCCTTACGGAAATGTTCTGCTCCACGAGGCTCGCTAGCATACCTACGGAGGCAAAAGAGTTAAATATTACAATAATGTTAGGTAGGCAGTTACCCTGAATGATTTCTTTGGATCGAACTCTCACCTTCCTGAGCCAACATAGAAATAAAAGCGCAGATAAATTCGTCATAGTTATGAGTTCTTCTTTGGTCATCAATCTGAAAAGAAAGACACAAAGGGATAGAGTTAATAAACAGAATGACACGAGGGGAAGATGTAGGCAGCGGAGAAGACGAGCAACATCCACCTTGAACTTCTTGCGCTTTTCTAGCTCCTCTCTTAGGCAGGCTTCAGACGCAGATATTTCAGCTTCGACGCATTTCAACAAAGCAAGAAGCTCCTGAGAAAGAAGGAAAATGTCCCAATGAGGTCAGGGAACTCAGGTCTTAGAGCCCAAATGTATATAAAAGATATATAACCGTCAGCTCAGGACCATCACTAATAAATGAGATCAAAACTAAATGGCGCAAACCAGTTGTTAAAAGCTCACGACCTAGTAAAAGAAATCCACGGGCAGAGACCAGGATACCGAGATTCCACAATAACCGAAATCACTTCTACAACACTCAGCCAGCTTGCAAATCAGGCATCTGATCTTCATTCAGCGCAGTACACACTCTAGTAATGCTCATCTCTTACTTACATTTACTACATCATAATGCCCATACCTTGGGAGAAAATCTCTCCCCCTGAGAAGCTTCCCCAACTTTCCAGCGCTCTCCATCTACTTCGGCACATTCCTTTCCTTCTTCGGTTTTACTGTTCTTTGGGGAGGCTTTGGGATCTTGTTAAAGAGAACAGGGAGAGAAAAACCTTAATATTAGTGAGCTACATCTAAATTTAACTAAAAAACCGACCCATTAAACAGCGCTCTCTCCTCCCAACTCGTCGTATTGTTGCCTATAAGACCCTGCATAAAACTTTGATACCCACTGCATAATTTACGCTTCCAGAAATAAACCACCCAACTACATACATCATCACAAGTGCTTACACAACATACAGAGTAAATGGTGGCCATCATATGAATAGTAAATCATAACGCATCTCTTCCCCATGTTAATTCAGTTCTACAATCAGAAAAAACAGAGCAGTCTATAGATCCCTTGGCTCTTTCTTTCTCTCCCCTTCTCCATACCTAGTCTGCTGAGGGGGCACAGGTGGCCATCTCTGCTCAGATGCAAGATCCCAGTACCAACGAGAGGGCCCAGCTCCCGCACCGCCCGATTGTAGCGCACACAGTCCACACGTGAAAGAGGTTCTTCCTCTCCAAAAAGGACTTTGGACAGGTGGGAGGTAACAGGACTTGAGGGTCGCGTAGTGCTTGCTGATCTCAGTGGTGAACGCAGCGGTGAGTTAAATGCACTACCGATTTCTGAAGCTGTGTCTGTGCTCTCATTACTGGGGGTTGGAGAGGGCTGGGAGTGGGGGGCTGTGGGAGCCCCTGTCTTAATAGATAATGGTGAACACAGTTCTTTCTGGGTCTCCTTCAGCTTCTCTGCCAGGACATTTGCAGGAAGTTCTGGGCCAGAGGGTGGTGGCAAAGACGCAGAAGATCTTGTCTTGAACCTGGGCAATGTACAAAGAATTTTACCTTAGGTCTTTGAAAAACAACGTGTGTTTGGTGCACATAACACACTTTAATCTCACCCTGGAGTTGGTGATCTATTAGTGCTCTCTGTTTCTTCATCATCTTCTTCAGAATCTGGAGATGGGGGTGGCGCACCCCGAGATCGACCAACTCCTGCAGCCAAGTCCTCCTCCTCCTGGAATATTCACAGCCAACACAAATCAAACACTACACAGTGCAATAACCACCAATAACAAATTCAGACCTACTCATAGCCTTGCTCATCCCCCAATATAAGAAGCCTAATATCTATCACTCTTTATCATATTGATTCTTACCTGCATTGGTGACTTGGCATAGTTATGGTTATCAAGGAACGCAGGGAGACGAGGGGCTGGGGCAGGGGCCAACCCTCCATTCTGAGGTGTGGCATTAGCTTTGTTATACGTGTTCAGGACAGAGCTACGATGGAAAGATCCTGCCGCCTCTCCAGCTGGTTCTAGAAAGATTATAAGGGATTACCTCCAGGTCTGGACTGGTCATAAGGCACACCGGGCTACGATCCAGTGAGCTCATGTGCGTCCAGAATACTTAAAGATCAATTCAGTTACAGAGTTTGAAAAGCGGTTTTATCACCATATCAATCAACTTGTACAACTATGGCATGTTTTGGCCCCAGTCTTTGCCTGTACAATAGAAATGATCAGACTATGCCTTTTACCTGTGACAGCCCGCTGGGAGCTGGGGTTTATGCGGGGGGTTTCTGAGGCAGACTTCACAGCATTAACTTTTGATTCTTCAGGAGTCTGGCAGTCTGTGGTCTTTTGGGTTTGAATCAGCTCTGGCTGTGTCACTCTGATCAACTGCAAATATCAAAGGCAAAAGACAGCGATCAGAGACTCTAATCTGGACACCTTCAAAGCGGATAAACTTCTAGTCTATTGGGCTCAAAGTCAGTAGGTTTCCTTCAAATTATCAGCCTCCCATCCATGATTAAAGTGCAGCCCACACTGGAAAAGACTTCTGTACCTGCTGCAGAGCTTCCAACACAGTCTGTCTGTTCATTTTCAAGATGTTAAGTTTACTCTCATACTTGAGTCTTCGATCTGGCACCACAGCCATCAGATTAAAGCGAATATCATGATAAGGTTCCCTAGAGGAACATAATTTCAGGTCACACACAATATGAACACTAGATCATCACTTACTGACACAGCTATAGACCACTTACCCGGCAGTAGCCAGTCCAATCCTCTCCATGATAACTCTCCGAGCCTTATCTGTCCACTCTTCATCCTCTGCCCAAGGGCCTAAGTGGAAGAGAATATTGGTAGAAAGGCATAAGGGCTCACAACTCATAGCATTTTTTTCTATTCTCAATAAAATCGATATCAACAGGATAATGTACAGGCGTAATATGAAACAAACATTCACTAATGTCATTACGAGAAGAATTGATTAAGTCTTAAGACTTGAAGTCCTAAAAAATAAGGGGCAGCTGGGTGGATGTGCATCTACCGAATGTGGATCTTAACTGTAGGCTGATTGTGGGTTTCTTACCATGATCAATTGGATAAACTTTCAGTCCATCCAGTTCAAAAAGCCGTCCCTTAATAGGTACATAACTAACAAAGTGAAATGCCTCCATAGTTCGGACTGCACTGATCCCATTTTGCTTCTCGGGGAGGTGGCGCGGCTCTGGTCTGTGGGATAGAATAAAGATTTTGTCAAGTAAACACACAAAGGCCATTCTACATCAGGGTGGATAGAAAAAAAGAAAAGCTGTTAAATGGGTAAAAAAAAGAGGGTGAGGGCACAACAATCCTCTCCTACCTGGCATGGCTGTTGTGAGCTTTAGCCAGCTCTGGTGCATTTCCAATCGCATAACCTTTACTCTGAAAGAAAAGTCAAAAATTCGGATTAAATCGCCAACATAAAACTTGAACGGCTGCCCAAGTATTACCTGCCATAAGCTGCCCAAGTGTCTCTCTGAATGAATGGGAATATAAAGAACACCAATAACGTGTTTCACTGGAATGGGGCATTTGTTAACATTCAGTTTAATTAAGATATAAATCTGACCCCCTACAATAGGCAAATCACATGAGATGGTTACAGTAACACTCAGTGTACACACTTAATTCAAACAAGGACAGAAAATTATCGTTGTTGGTTCTATGTCCTGTCTAATAAGATGTTGCTGGTTGCACCAATGAGCCACATCAAGTGTTAATGGAAATTCAAGATATCAAAGAAAAACAACATTAAAATTATGTAGTGTTTTGCGTAGTCCAGTAGTTACCTCTGGGCTGAATCCTTTGGTGAAATCCTTGATGCGGCTTAGAGTGGGTCCAAGATGAACTCCGCTACAGTTTAGCAAAACACTGAGAAGAGCATGTGTGGCACAGGAGTTAGGAATCAGCTGGAAAGAGAAACATAGTTTATAAGGGGATGTTACACAGAACCTCCCACCACATGCTGAGTGACTCCCTTTACTGTCTGTTATACCTGATGAGCAAAGAACATGTTGTTGACGACCTCATCTTCCATGACGGATGTGTCATCCAGCAGAGTAGAGACTTTCCTTCGGGAGCGACGCTCTTCAATCCATTTAAACAAGAATATGAAGCCATAAACTGGCCTGGGGGTGAAGGAGAGAGCAGTTAAGAGAGAGTAGGTAAAATAGAAGTACAAAAAGTATAGAAGCAAATAAAATGTGCAAACATCACATTATCATACCCCGGGCACTTGCTCTGCAAATCATAGATCTCTTCCACCTGGACCCCCTTCACACCTATAATAAAGACAGGTAAAACCTCTTTTAATTCTAACTACAAGCACAGGGCTCCATAAGATATTTCCTTCTCCAGCATTATCATTCACATCATATAAATGGCTTCCCCTTCAAGTACACGGCTACTCTAACAGTACACGTCAATTTTATTTTCTCTCCTGCTCACTTACAACCCCAAAAGGCAACTTACCAAAATCTTCCACCAGAAGTGTAAAGAGTCCTGAAAAAGAAACGACACAACAGCAAATCAAAATTACATATTTATTTACAAAACAATGAGAAAAATATTTATATTGATGTCTGCATTAAAACGTTATACCCTTTGAGCCAAATTTAGTAAATACCGTATTGGCTCGGATATAGGCCGCCCCCGTATATAGGCCGCACCCTAAAAGTTTGGTGCTTTTTTAAAGAATAAGTTTTTTTCTTTAAAAAAAGGACCAAAAAAACATGCTGCCACTCTGTCCCCCCCCCGAGATATGCTGCCACTGTCCTCCCTCCCCGAGATATGCTACCACTGTCCTCCTCTGCCCCCCCCTGGACTTACCGGAGCAGACTCCCGGGTGTCTTGGGGGCCGGCAGGTGGGGGCCGGTGGGGGACATCTACGCAATACAACTTGCGTAGATGTCCAAGTTGTATACGCGTATTGCGTAGATGTCCCCCGCCGGCCCCGCAAGACACCCGGGTATCTGCTCCGGTAAGTCCGGGGGGGGGGGGGTTTGTGGTCAGAGGTAAAACGCATCGTGTTTTAAACGCCGGGCGCTAGACCCCAAATATAGGCTGCACCCCCTAAAAAGTGCAGCCTATATTCGAGCCAATACGGTAAATATTTTTGCTTTACTGACTTAGTAGTGTAAAAAATATTGGTATTTACAATACGGACCAAGGGGAGCTATTGGAAGCTTGGAATATCCCAGATTTTTATGAATCCCTGTTCATCGTGGGAATTGCAGCCATCAACAACTGGACAACCGAAGCTGCTGAACCATGTCCTATCTTCTTAAAGTAACAATCTAATGACCCTGGCGGCCTCACTAAAGAAGAATGCGTATTAATGTATAAAATTAGACGTTTATTCTGCATTCTTAGAAAAACAAGCCACCGGGCTCAGCCTTCGTGAGGCCAGCGCTGGAGCCGACTGGCGGCAAATATATCAAGTGCTGAAAACGTCTCCTGCACAGAAAATATCTGGTGGGTGAGCAGATAATCGAATCTTCCCCCCATTCACTTGCAAGGGGTAACCTTAAAAAGTAAAGTTTAATAAGCAAATGGTGGACGTGGTCTCTTTAAAAACTGTGAACAAACTGAGGATTATTGTGACTTGACACATAAAGGTATGGAAAGTGCATAAGGCTATCCATAAGTGTGATCCAGACTATATGGGCCAATGGGTCCTTTTCTACTGCCCCCTTTATGAATAGACTTACACGTTTGATTATTTTTTATTCATGTTTTCGATTGCTGTATAAAAACCCTTCCATATATTTATCAGTAAACACGTTATGGCGGGTTATTATTAGAATATAAGTCACACTGGAATGCATGAGATCTTCCTACATCAGGGTTCCGCACAGCATCGGTGTGCCGTTTGCTTCCCGGCCCCCCCTTCTCCATTTTTGCTGGAAATCAGAGGTGACAACCGGTGGTCCGGATGAAACCACAGCAGTCCATGCGTTAAGCGTCTGAAATGCTTTGATGCAGTTGCAACACTGCAGCTTCTAACCAGAGAGCATTGTTATTTATCACACTGCAAAAGCTCCTACACAACCATCATCTCTTTGCTGCATTCCATCAATGGTTTGCACATTATTATTATTATTATTAGTTTATATAGCGCCATCATATCCTGCAGTGCTGTTAATGGGTGAACAATACAGAACAAGTCGTACATAAGAACAAGAGCTTACAATCTAGCTGCAGCTGTATAAAGCATGCCATGGAAACAAGTCCTTAATACTGCAGCTATGACACAAGCCAAAGAATGGGGTTTCCTTTATTGTGATTGGGATCCAAGCCTTCCCGTTATGAGGTATGTGGACGGCTGAGATAACACAGAAGCGGTTGATTATGACACAGTAACTGCATGCACTGCCCCCCGTGTGATCACACAGTGGCCCCCACACCGTACAGTGAGGCTGGGCAGGACCCCTATTGTAAGAGTATCCCGGGTCTGCGCTCCCAGTGCATGAGGGGTTTATATGCATGACGTTACGTGCAGCTTCGCTTAAAACACAACTATCCGCACTGTCCGCGCGTTAAAATAAACGTATAAAACAGTAAAGAATTATACCTGGGTCGCTCTCTAGCTCTAACCAGCCTTTATTCATGTTGTCTTATCCATGCCTCCGGGCAGCAGACGTAATCAGTGTGCGCCGGAAGTCGTATGTTCATTACTTCCTGTTTACGTTTCGTGAAGGGGTGGGGGCGGTATGGTAGTTTTGAATAGCGGGAAATATCGATAACGTGAGAGAGTGTAATAAATACGTCAGGTTCTTGCTCAGGATACTATTGTTTCACCTCTGAACTATGGCTGCTAGCAGTCAGGTGGATCATTTATTCCGCGCTGTTTTTCTGGTAGTGATGTGTTTTTGTTTAATAATTTAACCCCTGTTGATTCGTAAAATAGCTATTGGACCCCAAAATGCTTAAAAAACGTTCTTTAATAAAAAGCTTAGTTTCCTTGCAATGTTTGGCTAAGATGATACCTTTATTGGCTGACGTATAATGGATTGCAAGCATTTGGGACTATCTAGGTCTCTTCTTCAGGTTTCAAAGTGGTTTTCAACACAAGGCCACATGAGTCTCAGGCTCGCCAGCCATTCTGTGTACCCTTTCCTGAAAACAATATAGGATAGAATCTTACGTAATGGGAGAGGGAGTGCATAAGTGTCTGCCACACTGACACCCAAACACACACACCAGGACAGGCTTTGCCACACACACACCAGGACAGGCTTTGCCACACCAACACCCAAACACACACACCAGGACAGGCTCTGCTACACTGACGTCCACATCTGGACAGGCTAAGCTACAAAAAAAAGTATTTTCCACACCGCTTTGTTGTTGACCCCCCTTTTTGTGTTTTTGCCCCCAGCCTGCCCCTCGCTTTAGTATTGATTTATGTAATGGCCCTAGCTGCCCCCTTGTGTATTGATGCCGCCGGCCCAGATAAAATACTGCCCTGCGGTATCGGGGGATGTATATCTGACTAGTTGGTTCCCTTCCGTGGGTCTATACATCCCCCGTACTGCAGGGCAGCATTTTATCTGGGCTGGTCAGCAATATGTAAAAGTTCTGTGTCCTGCAAAACATGACCGATGTGGTCACCCTTGTGTATTGCCCCCAGCTAGCCCCACATTGTTTCTCTTGTACCGCCCAGGGGAAGCAGGAACAGGACAGGGTCATGTGACATCACATAAATTCATGTGACTCAGCTGGGTTCCTGCTTCCCCTGAGCCGATTCAAGAGACATTGCTCGTGTTTGCGACCAATGCACAGGTACACAGCAGGGCCCCTGCAGAAGTTAATCTGGCCCTGCATCCGGGGACAGTGTCCTCAATCCGGGGACTGTCCCCTGCAAACTAGTTTAGATCCCTTGGGGCATGCAGACTACTGATCTAATGGCGCGCACCAGTGCTCAAGGAACACAGACATGCCCACAATTTTGAATATCGAGCACCAGCATCTCAGTTCAAAATTCATTAAACTTTTCGTTTAAGGATAATTCCTAGACAGATTGTGATGGTCAAGGACTGGAGTTGATCAACCCTAATCTAGAATATTGGGTGTGAAGAAGTGTCATTTAAGTCTGATCATAGGCTGCTGTCATACTTTTGGTAAGGGCAGACCAGTAGCTTATAACCTATTTTCAAGTTACTTACATAACTTAGGTGTGTATTCACTAAAGGGGGAGTTGTGTTCCATCTTGCATACGTTATGAAGGCCTATACCAAGTGAACTTGTGAGCTTGGCTCGCCCTATATATAATGTAAACTTAAATCAGATTTCTCCCAATTCTCCTACCCATTATGCAAACGTGTCATTTCAAATGAATAATGAAGTGAAAGAGTTAAAACCGCAAATTTCCTTTTATGAATGGACCTCTTAAATAACCACTGAAGTTACTGTTGGGTTTCCTGCATGCACATAACCAGGCACGCTTAATGCTGTCTCCCACAGCCATTATCCCAATCAATACTAATCCCTGCCAGTAGCTATCACTGTCTTGAAAGGGCACAACAAGAGAAGCTCCGCAAAGGTGAGACATTGTTAAAAATAATATAAACAGTATGTTTATGACGATCCTGCATTGCCCAAAATCCTCCTGTATTTTAGATTTATGCCCCACTGACCTTGTATGCTTTCTGTGACAAGATATATACTAGGATAGGACATTTCTATAGGAGCTACCTTACACGGTAGGAGGAATCCTCTCAATGCCTCTGTATCTTTTACTAAAACATTGGCGTAACTCACAGTTGTTATTTACACTCTGGTGCCTGTTATTCTGTTTCAAGGTATCACAGTGATGTGTGTGTTTGGGTGTCAGTGTGACAGAGCCTGTCCTGGTGTGTGTGTGTGTTTGGGTGTCGGCGTGGCAAAGCCTGTCCTGTTGTGTGTGTGTGTGTTTGGGTGTTGGTGTGGCAGAGCCTGTCCTGGTGTGTGTCTGAAAAATATCTGTAAATATTTGTAAAAATATTTTGTAGGAATAACACACTTATTTCATTAATTGCTGTCAGCATATCATGAAGTCACTGAAAAAGTCTATGTAAAGCCTCGCTACGTTAGCGTTCTGCTTTGGTCATATGAAATGCTGGAAGGCACGTATTGTTTACAACTTAGTTGCATATGGTAAGGGAGTATTTAATATGATCATGTTAACCCCTTAAGGACAATGGGCGGTCCCTAAACCCATTGAAAACAATGCATTTCGAGCCCGTACATGTACGGGCTTTGTCATTAAGGGGTTAAAATGCAACAGTAATTATACAAACAGATCTCTTAGCTCAAACACATACATGGTAACAAGCAGACTATGTATCAAGATTAGGTGCGGGTACATAAAAAGAAGCGCTGGTGATGCTACATTCATTTGAATATTTTACCCCACACACATACACACACACACACACACACATTTGATGATGCAGAAAGTTTTACAAACAGTGGATACATTGTGACATCTATTTATATGATTTGCGCCTGAGTTACTGCTGAATCAGGTTATTCAGTCACCTTATTGGTTGTATAGTTGAAGAAGATAAAATAGTGAATAGGGATGTAATCACCCAAAAAATAATCTCAACAGTGATCTAATATTTGGTTGTAGCATCCAAAGCTCTCTTTAATGAGACATAAACCCCCCAGGCTGCAAAACAGCCAAAGAGTCGCATGTCAACTCATGGTGAGTTTGGCACTCTTACACTACAAGCACACCATTCCTTCCCTCTGTCCTCTATGTTCATTGCTCTCCATCAAGGGGTGGAACACTCGCAAGCGACGAGATGATACGGGTGTAGATATGGATTCCTTGCAAGAAGACTTCCTCATTCAAGTATTCATCATGATCGTGCAATAAGATTGGTGTGTGGTTCATGGGGGAAAACCCAAATGCAGGATACCCGGCCTGTGAAGAGTAGAGATTACAGGTTGGGTAGATGGTTTCAAAAAGGGAGCAAAGGACTGAATGGAAAGCTTTTTAAGAAAAAAGATAATGTTTAACTAGCAGTGGACTGTGAGAGAAAAGAAATAGTGTTAAATCTTAGTGAGATTTTAACATAAATGAATTGATGTTAAAGAGATCAGGGCTATAAAACACTAAAACTAACCATGAGCAAAATAATTCCAGGACCCATAACAGTCGAAATGGTGTTCATGTTGATTTCTACTATATTATTGAAGTGGGCTACAATAAAGGTGCTTTTTTCATCCTAACCATCACTTTCCTAATAACTGTTTGCTTCATGAGATAAGACGAGGGCACCTTTACTTCCCTAGTATTGCTCATGATTGTGGTAGACATATACTTATTTACTGAATAATGTATGAACATGGCAGAAAGCAAAGCAGTGCCCTACCATGCCCAGTTTTATTTTTCACTTACCGCCCGCACATAGCGACTGTCAGTGGCAGCTGGGAAGATTTCCGGCTTTAACTTCAGGCCCCTGAATAAAAGATAAATGATTCAGTCTCTTCTTCTCTGCCAGGAGAATGTACCGTAAAGACACATCCACTATCTGCCTGTAGAACTTGTTTACCGTGCAAGCAGAGCTCTCTCCACCTGATGTATCGGTTTGTCTTAGTCTGTCAATTCTAGTCTAGTCATACCCCTTGAAAGATAATAATAATGTGAATCAATAATTGTTGGGGCACTGGCCATCATATGTCCGGGCAACCAGACATGGCACTTTGACCACAGAATAATTATCAGTTGGGTCTTGCAGTGTTGGGGGGTATGCACCATCAGGATGTAGAAGGGGTAGCTGTGATTATTTGGAATTTAATACCACCCAGTAAGATTTACAGGTATAGAAACATACCAAGCAGAATTCCGTTACGGCTAATCACTGCCAACACCCCCCCAATACACATTTTCATTGGACAGATAATGTCTCCATTTAACTAGCGATATGGTTAGAAAGAGGTTAGAAGACAGGTGTAAACAAATGTTGAGACGGAGATGTATGTACACATTCATAGCGATATAGAAACAGATCACAGCACATACAAGCAATTGCAAATCACTTGAAATAAATCACATTATACAACAGGCTTGTTGCCCTAATATCATTAATACATGTTACAGGTGTGCCGAAAATGTATACCCATAATACCCACCCATGCAGTCTTGTTAATAGCCAGTTAGGTGGCTCTGTTGGAGGATTTTCATCAGCCAGTACCCTTCAAAATACCTCTGTCCTTCTCATTCTCCTTACTGACTATGTTGTCTTTAAGGCATGCTACCCCCTCCCCCTTTATTTCTAATTAACTATCTTTTGAACATGCTCCTACTCACAGCTCTTTGCATGGATTAGAGAATGCTTTCCACCAAGGGTTTGAATCATCTGGAGTGGTCACCACCTGGTCCATACATTTCTGAGTGAGGGGGAAAGAGGACAAGAAGAGGTCAAATGCAGTCAACGATGGGTTTAAATCCTCAGTATTCTCAGCCCCGTCTCACCTGATGATACTCCCAGGTCACCTGACTCCCAGCGTCTCTGCACCAACTCTCTAGCTGACTCTCAAACTCCTAGGAAGGGAAAAAGCATAAAAAGAGCCTCATACTAAAAAAAGAGCTACATGTTAGGAAAATGCAAGCAACTAAAGGACAGAGAAAATAGGAAAATTAATAGCACAGAAGAAAAAAGTGAAAAACAGGTGTATAAACATTACCGTAAACAAAAGAGGGGTAAGAAAGCCGAGAGAACAAGGGTTATTATTGTACCTTTAAGTTGACGGTGGGTGGAACGCGGAGATCAAAAGTTGCTGACATCTCAGATGGGACTACATTGCAGGAAACCCCACCACTGGCTCGGGTTAGATTAACGGTAGTGACATCTCCAAGTGTGAGGTTAGGATTGGACTCTAACCTGTGTGGGAATATAGAAAAATTATAGATTTTAACACCACATTATATTTCAGCCATAGTGTACATGCTGTGCGTGTGTTCATTTAGGAAACTATATTAAATAAGAAATAGTAAATAATTAGTTTATTTCATTTTGAAGAGAGTGTTTGTGACGTAGTGAATATTCTTTTGCACAGAATGTGTGGCGTGTTAGACTTCCTCTCTAGGGCATTAACAGCTAAATCAGCTCATACAAAGGTCCGATGTACCATATTGAGGTATAGAGCAGCACACTTACAGTACAGGCTGTGTTGTGTATTTGGCATTCTCTTGAGCGAGTTTATTTACCTTTTTTTCTCCTTCTCTCGAAACTCCAGGAATTTAGAAATCACTAAATGCTAAAAGGAATACATGGTATATAAAAATGAGAAAAAAAGAGTAATGTGATAAAGAGCAATCTTTATATATATTATTATATCTTGCGGAACCAAGGCACACTAGCCTCCAAAGGCAAAGGTCCTCTGGCATGTGCAGAAGGGGGGGGATGTCCATTTCCATTTACTGACTTGGCTCCAGTTGATACTCTTCACATGAAACGTTGCTTTAGAAAAAGGTATCTTAACATTGAAGCTAAAGTTACTACTGCAAACATGACAGCCTGTGCTTATATCACACACTTACCATGTTTGCTACATTTTTAAATACGTTGTAAGAACATATGGAACGTCTGTGGCTTCTTCCTTTTTTAAGCAAATGGAGTAAAACGTTTTACATTCATTAGCTCTCAAATAATTTTGGTTGGACTGGTTAAAAAGTGAATGTCATTTTTTATGAAACTTCAGCTTTACTTAAACTATTTTAAACTTTTGGATGGTTTTTCTATATCGTCTTTACTTTTTAGAAGGCAAACATATATACGATAAATCTTAGAGACACCCCTTCCCTTAATTACATTTGAAGGGACCTCTGAGATCTTGGAAAATTACAGTATATGACTTTTTCACAAGATTGACAACTGCTCTGCAAGGGAGTCTGGCATGAAATGGGTTGGTATAAGAATTTCTAACTCAAGGTTTTGAAGGAATGGTAAAAGTGAATAATAGTAATGATTGCATCTAGTGACCGAGAGAAGACAAAATCAGAAGTAGAGCTTCCACATCTACTGAGCACTCACTAGTTTGGTGGCTGCCGAATTTTCTATGAAGCGAGAACCATGCCCTGGGTCTCCCCTGCAGTGAACAGTTATCCCTGGGAAGACAAAATGGCCAAAACGGGACAGTAACATGAGTGAATTAGTAGAAACTCACGATAGACTTATAGGAGTAGCAAAGGAGCACTTACACCAAGGGCACTTTTCCCCATAGAACACACTAAATACTTCTGTGGGACTAGCCAGACCTGAAAAGAGAAGAGCATAATTGGAAGAAACAGATCTGATTGGCATACTGGATGGGAGACAGGGGTGAGGAATTGAGAAAGACCTCATAAGGAGTATTTTAGCCAGACATGCAACACGCTTACATGCAAACATGTAACATAGCTTAACATTAGTTTATGTTTGTACAATGTGCAGTCATTGTGGCTATTCTATGTTTAAACCAGTCACACGTGCATAGTTATAAATGTAATATCCATTTTTAACTGTTTTAGCCTTAAAAGTAACACGGGCTGGTGGGTTTCACATTACATGCAATAAGGTTTTATCGTGACCCAGTTCCCTGATAATTTAGCATGCGAAATGTGTGTGCTGTTTATACCATCGGACATGACTTCCATTCAGTGTTTGCGCTGATGACAGAGACGCGATTTTCAAGAGTTTACCATGCTGTGATCAATTTGTCATTCTTTGCTGTAATATCACATTGAGTAGTGAAAACATACTCAGAATTAAAAGAAAAATAAGGCAAAACTATGCGTAATGGCGGTGATGGATATGGACATGCATAAAAAAAAAGTTCTATACATTCCCTATGAAAAAAGAAACTATAAATATTTCTATATTACTCTAAATGCTTGAAATGGGGTTTTTCTTTCAAAGTAGCACCTGCTTCCCATTGAACATGCATGGTTGACTAGAAGATGTGAGATGGGCGAGATAAATTAATTGAGACCAAGGTAAGACAAAAAGGGCAGCGTCGTGTGAAATGCACAGGCTGGAGAACATAGTAACATCTCACCTTCATCAAGTGTGATCCCAGGATTGAGATTTCTGAATTCCGGGTACTTTACAAAGAGTTCCATGCCCTTGTGGCCCCCAATCTCTTCATCTGTTAACAAGAAAAGGGATTATTTTGTTCGATATCACTTCTTAGTGTTGTTTCTCTTTTCCCCCCAAGCGCTCTTCTCATTCCTCTCTGGCATCATTCATCCAATTCCACCCGCCGTGAGCCTTTCCCTCTCGCATCTTACCAGGGACTAGTGTGAGGTGAACGGTACGAGGAAGGCGGCGTCCCTCAGACTTCAGTCTACGAAGAGCTTCCAAGTACCTGCAGGGGGCCATCATCATAAATAATATTTACATCCCATACCCGCAATGCTTGTTTCCACGAATACAGAAAAAAATGTTCTTGACATGTAAGCCATTACTTTCTGGAAAGATGTTTTGTCCAGAATTTTCTAATCTATGGCTCCTGTATGCTCTTTCCTTCAGTTTTTTTCCCTGTTTGTTTTTATTCCCACTCACATTTCTTCATTCTATCGCCCTTCGTTTGATATTACACATCAATTTATTTTATCGATGGTCTGTGACTTACTGGATGGTAACACATTTCATGTCTTGAGTTCCTCTGGCATAGATGTTTCCCGATTCATCTTTATGTGCAGCAAATGGAGGATAAGTCCAGAATTCCTGGAGAAAGAGAGCACGGTTTCAGTCTGACCGCATTTCATCATACTGCGTCCATTCATTCTTTCACACCACCTCACCTCAAACACAGGGACCACATCTATATGGGAATTTAAAACCACGGACTTGAGCTGAGGCTTTGTCCCCCACCACGACAAGATGAGTATTGTAAGTCCGGAGGACAGCTATGAGAGAAGAAGCATGAGCGAGAAGATGCACACAATATTACACTGGTCATAGTAGGAGAGGATGACGCTCATAGAATATACATAAAAATAAAATAAGACATCTTCAGTCATCCCATGCATTTTAATGAATATGGTAAACGAGTGTACCTTTTAAGTTATTTCCCTTGTAAATCTATGGAGAGATTCAGCAGAATACCCCCATGCATTTGTCCTCTTTTCTCACCCCCCAGCTCCATCGCTTGCAGAAGAAGAGTTCAGCAGAACACATATCTTACTTGTAAATGCGCATGTTGTATACTCACCAACACCCAGCTCCGGTATTGTTTTGGGCAAGTATTCCAGGGGGGTCTCACAGACCACCCCATGCATGCACAGAAAGTGTTCCCAAGGATTTCAGTGGAAGTGTTTTCCTGACACAAACTGGCTGGCTTAAACAGCCAAAGCTGGTGTGGGAATTGGACAACAGATGGGGCAGTACACTGCAGATCCAAAGCTGCAGCTTCTTCAAAAGGTAAGTGCTTTTTTTATTTTAGGAACAGAATGTGGAATTGGCAGCACTCTATGGGGCACTGGAGTGTCCCATTAAAGAAGAAATGGTTCTCGGTCTGCCTATGAGACTAAGATCAAGATCCCCCACAGCGCTGCAGGGGGCCTGGATCCTCCTGTCTGGTAACCTCCGCTGCCGCCACTTCCACTGGGGCTTCTATCACCGTGGTTGTCTACGCGCATCGCGCATACCTTCCCTGGCTGCCAGAGAGGAGAATTCCCCGCAGCTCTGTGGGGAATTCTCTTCTCTGGCAGCCAGTGAACGTCTGCTTGATGGACACAGACCATCCCCGCTACGTCCGCCGGGGCTTCTATGACGGAGCACCGGTGTCACGTGACCTTCCGGTGCTCAGTCATAGAAGCGCCGGCCTCCACCACTAGACACCAGGGAGTCAGAAGCACTGGTAAGTCGAGGAGGGGGAAGGGTTATATGGGGGTGCATAAGGCTTTTCTGGAGGCAGAGTGTCCCGTGATATGCCTTTTACCCCCTTTGTGCCACTCTGCCTCCAGAAATGCCTTATATTCCCCTATATGCCACTCTGTCCCATGATATGCCTTTTAACCATATATAAGGCATTTCTGATTTTAAGACTACATGCAGCCTCAATATCATCATTCCTTGTTTGGTTGAATGGCCAACGCATTCTCAGAAATCATTCTTAAATCACCAACGCATTCTCAGATATACGGTAATTCTTAAATCACCTAGAATGTTTACTGCATTCATTTTATTTGTCAGGAACACATAATTGTCATATAACACAAAAGCAGTGCATGATAGGGTAATATGCGTCACATCACCACCATTATGTTTATAATTTAAAGCCCTTTAGATTTTCAACAGTTTCAGCTCATCCTCATACCTTAATTTTCCTGCTTTCCAATCCAATGTCTTCAGCTACCCGAACAAGGAACTCAATAGCTCCATCTGTAACGTAACAATTTGTAGAATATATATATATATATATATATATATATATATATATATAATGCATATATTTGTGGAGGGACCTTTATGACATAAAGCTGGCTTAAGTTTAATGAGGCACTTTAAAATACTACATGTACATAACATATAAATACTACATAAAAAAAAAGTCTCTGAAGCTTCCACCACAAAAAAGTGACAGGTCCTCCAGCGGGTTAGGGCAACCAGGTCTCCCCAATCTCTTTCCTCTGGGGCCGCACTCCCCCTAAGGAGATATACAGCTCCTTCCTCAGAAGAGCCGAGATCCGAAGAGGAGAACCACTAAACTTTTCAAGGGGGAAGGTGGCCAAAAAGCTTAACCCTCCCACCAATGGAACTTCAAAGTTAATTCTGTGCCAAAAACCACACGTGCCCCCAAATGTGAAGTGACTCCTGTGTGCCATTTCAGGTCCCAGCCTAAAAATAAATCTCTTCTCTGACACCACCAGCCACAGGCTGAGGTTGAGGGGTAAATCTACTTATCCAGGGATGGGTAGTTTAAAGGTTAAAAAATTCTCCAAGGATACATTATAGGAGGGGTAGATTAATATACGACAGGTATAATATGATTTATATATTTTTTTATGATGAATGGTACCGTAGTCTGGCTCGGGATGTACAGTTCGGATTCTCAGGTACTCTCGGAACAGACCGGTAGCGGGATTCTCAGTGGCAGAAGTGGTATCCATCTGTGGAAGATTCTCTGTTCGGTTATTTGATTACCTAAGCCGTGCGCATCTGTATTTAAAATCATGAATTTTAACAAACCTCATTATTTTACGTTTATATCTCTCTAGAGTCAGTTGGTGGTTAATCTGAGAAGGGTTAAAACTAGAACGGACAAACTAAGACAAACTGATTCATTAGGTAAGATGACCTTGCCTGCAAGCTTACACACTAGAAGGAGTTGGGTATAGATAAACGTAAGGTATGGAGAATGTGCCGTAGATATACGTGGGAACAGAGAGATGTATGCGGGGGTCCAGGATTAGGGGAGATGTCCCTAGAAGTAAAAGAAAGAGGAGATACAAAGGGTAGCGGGCAGTGAGGGGATTCTAAGGCTTGGTGCCCCCTACTAGTTAATACATCAAGGTGTAAATGGATTATGGTGTCACATAATGCATATATAACACAAGGTTAGCTAGAATGGGAGTCAGGACCCCCCCACCCAAAATGTATGCATATCCTTGAGGCCATTTACACAGCAGCATATTATGTCCTAGGGGAGCAGATGAGCATATTGGGGGATCGGGCCCCTCAGTGCGCTACTGCTGAATGAGCCACTTGGGGTGATCAAAGATCTACCTTTTAGCCAGTGGATCTACCAAGCCAGCACAGCCTCTGTATCCCCTCTTCCATAAGCACCTGTCATCTATAGGATGTGATGTCATAACCCCGGCGCTCACCCGAAAGAAGATGAGGTATGCCCTGAAGGTTGTGGGAAAGCTTTCCAGTGGCAAGCTGTGGGCAGATCCACAATTACATACACCACTGCACTCACGGTCCCTGCAGGTAAACTATTTGAGGGACTTTGTCCCCCCACATTCTCCCATTGCCTATGGCCATGACCACTAGGGCTCTTTAAACTAGTGCTTGTTAAAAAAAAGTGCAATTTCTTTCAGTTATTTTTATTGTGAAAATGTCTTTCAGTTATTTTTGGAGGAAATAGCTCATGAACCTGCTAAAAAAAATCAGTTTTGCCTACAAGGAAAGCACCGCACCCCTTCTGCCCCCACTCTCATGTCTCCCCCACGCCGGGCCCTTTAATTCCCGCAGCACTAATAAATGACCCAAGTACACTGCGCTCTAATTGGCCAGCGAGTTCCGTTATAATCTGTTAATTTACCAGCATTGATCTCTCAGAACCCCCGTTATACCCACCCCGGGCTGGCTGTCTCTTTCCAGACCACTTCTCCTTCTCAGCTGTCTCCGGCAGGACTAAGGGAGGGAGTCCTGTGCACTCTCTCACACACACCAGTACAAGTCTATACCGGCTTCCAGGCAAAACTAATCGAACCTCGATCGCATCCAACCAAGGCTGACAGAGACGCAGAGAATGCCAAGTCTTTGTGTGACTATTTACAGTCTTTATACATAAAAGCAAAGGTTTGTCGCAGTGAGACACCTCATGTATTTAAAGACAGCTCTCTTATTTGTACATAACTGCTTTTAAGTGCAGCACAGACAGAGTGATTCACCAACAGAATTTTTAGATCACTGCATAGTTAGCAGCAGTCCTGACTTGATAAGCACAGTCCTGACATCAGAACTTATCATCTCCTGTCAAATGAATTTACCAATAACTTAGCATTGCCAATAATAGTGCTGAGCAGACACAAAGGTGCCAGTCTCCCAATAGTTCTCAGGACAGTCCTGATTTTTGGACACTGTCCTGAGAACACAGTTGGGGAGATTCTCTGATATCCCCTGAGCTGTAAAATCAATGGCGGTCCTTTTTATCTTTTAGATCATAAAATCTACCTTGTTTCTCTCAGCACGGTGATTCATTTCATTAGCAGATTATATTGTGGTGAGCACAGCATGCGCTGCCACAATGCACTGAAATAAAGGCATAAACATTATAGTTTGTTACCGTTTTGAATTGATCGTTCCTACTTCAGGCCCTTGTCCTCTTCAGTCTGATTCTGCGAACCTTATGCCAGACTGGACTTTGCCCACTGTTAGAACTAAGCGGTGCAATAGGTAACACCTTTATTGGCTGGATTCCATTCCCCTTAATTTAGAATAGCCTCTGATCCCCCTTAAGCCCTGAATATTATTATTTATTGTTTTATATAGCACCATCATATTCCGTAGTGCTGTAACAATCCTCTGCTATAGAATAATGTATATTACTCTGTTCAGAACCCTAACCCTCTGTGAGTACTTTAATATGCACTCTTCCTAAACTAAGATAAAGTACTTACCTGCCATGCTGCAAAATCTTCCTTCTTCCTCCATGAGCCGTCATTTCAGAAAATTACAAACCAATGGGAAGATTTTAGAAGTGCACCGGGGTCTAAATGCATGCGCCGTTCACCGGAGCCAGGGCTGAAGCTGATTGGAGGTGCGCACGTCACGTGCAGGGAGATGCGTTTGTCCGAATGCATCTCCCGCAGGACAATTAGCTGGTGGGGAAAGGGGGCAAATGCATTTGGAGGGGTTCTGCAGAATCACCCCATGCATTTACAAAATGGGCCACATGAACATTTATAGGGACCGCACACCTAGCATTTACATTAATGTGCATATGATGGCTGGTGTGTACCTTTAAGCAAAATTTACCTTGACTTCCGCTCAAATTTTCCCAATTTATCAGCAAGAATGAAGTCCGCGATTATCAATAAAAAAAACACATTGTCTACAAACAACAAATGATTGCCTTTTCACATTATCCATTAATGGGACTATTTTAACAGTACTGTAATCATTGTCCAGCTTGTAGATGATTATCCTTTCTAGGGCTCCATGGTGTTATCTTTTGAATTTTTGGACTCTTCAACTGTCTTGGATCCTTCTGGAAAGTTTGTAATCCTGTTGTCTTTGTTGAGACTGTCAGCTCACTTTAACAGGGCCCTCCTCACCTATTGTTTCTGTATGTCATCTTGTTATGTTATGCATGGATGTTACACGTACCACCTATCTAAGCATTGTTGCAGACCATGTACACATTTTCATGGACACGGAATTCCCTGACGGCATTGGCCTCTTTCAGCAGGATAATGCACCCTGCTACAAAGCCAAAATGGTTCAGGAATGGTTTGAGGAACACAACCACGAGTTCAAGGTGTTGACTTGTCTTTCTAGTTCCCCAGATCTCAATCCAGTTGAGCATCTGTGGGATGTGCTGGACTAACAAGTCCGATCCATGGAGACCTCACCTCCTAATTTATAGGACTTAAAGGATCTGCTGCTAATTAATGTCTTGGTGCAGATACCACAGCACACCTTCAGAGGTCTAGTGGAGTCAATACCTGGGCTGTTATGGCGGCAAAAGGCGGACCTACACAATATTAGGCAGGTGGTCGTAATGTTATGGCTGATAGGTATGTCTATTTATATACCGGTATTTCTATATATATATATATATATATATATATATATATATATATATATATATATATAAAGAAATTAGTATTAGTATAATGCAATAATGAGACCTTGTGTTGATGGATTTTTTTTTGGTAGATTTTATTGGATGTCTCTTTTTCTCCGTATCAAAAGCACTTGCACATCCATCACATTAGTTCCTGTAAGTCCGGTTGTTAGTAAATATCTACCATCATGGAATTGACTAAAAAAGGTGTTAGAATCACTGTGATTAAGAAAGCATTCCACGTTGAATCCACCTTGCTTAGCATCCATTAGCAGCTCGGGGTAGGAGAAAGCACCAGCGGCTTCTGTGGGGCCATCTTGCCCATCAGTACCCCCACTCAAAAACAACACTTCACATCCCTTCAAGTCCCCCTGAAAGTTGTGCCACTCCTGAGCTACCCGCAATGCCAACTCCTGGTTTCTCCCACCTTTACCTTCTCCCTGCACAAGTACTGTGGTTTCCCCTCCACAAAGGACACAGACAGCACCTAGACCTGCATATTCTGCAATCTCATGCAGTTGCTCAGCAAGGTTAAGGTCTGGAATGGCCATTTCAGAGCCTAGAGCAATAATTTCTTGTTGCAGCTGTTGCTGCTCACTACTTTCCATCATCATGGAGCAGATTACTCTGGCAAGGAGGCCATAAAACCGAGAAACTTGTCTAACATCACCACTAATGGCTGAAGACAGAACTGATGGGTGATAGCCCAATCTTGCTGATTCCTGCTCTGCTTCACGCATTGCAATGAGGTTCGACCCAATGAGGATGTTGTGGACATGGCTGAAATGGTCATGAGCAGCAGTCCGAGACCTGGAGCGAAGTACATCCCTCACTGATGCTGGAGCAGAGTTTCTTAGGTCGTACTTGTCCAATATCTGCAGACAACCTTCTGTACTGTAAGAGCTGGAAACTGTAGGGCCACTTGCGATAACATTGAGGTCATCTCCAATGACATCAGATAGTATTAGGCTGATGACCTATGAATGGCAGAGAAATTAATCACAGGTATGAATGTATGTTTTAGGATTATGCCTAAGAGGCAGATCTTATATGACTTCTGCAAACACTACAGAAAAGCATTACTTAGAATGCTTTTCTTGTGGGCTGAAGGTACCTCTGCTGGGGTTTGTCCAATTTGGTTTGGTCTGTCTGTTAAGTAATGTATACTTAGATTTTGTTTCCTTTAGTTATATGTGAAACTAGTAGGAAACATTTTTGTGTTTTACATGGAAGATACAGGGGGATCTGGGGACCCCCACCAACTTACTCCTACTTGGTGCACATCCTCCTACTGACCTGTGCAGGGTATGCTGCTCTGGCCAGGCCTCCCCCTTTAAGTTGCGATAGGGCTCTCCGCAAAGTGTTCAGCTCCTGTATGGTTGCACCTCTCAAAGCCAGCTGCTTAGTTATCGTTTGCTTGTCGTGGAGCGTGAGGGGAGGCATGGGTGCTGGCAGGAGAGCCGAACCTCCACCTGATCCCAAAAAAAGACAGGAGGGTGATATTTCAGAATTCCAGCTGTCATAAAATATAGATAATACAAAAAACACAGCTGGATATTCCCATTCCTTACAACAATCTTCTGTCATCCGCAAAGGAGTGATATCTTCAACCAATTTTACTTACACTACCGTTCAAAAGTTTGGGGTCACTTAGCGGGCTTCAAGGAAAACAAAGAAGTTTCTAACTTATCAACTTAACGATTTAACCTTGGATTAGCGAACGCAGTGTGCCATTGGAGCGCAGCAATGAAGGTTGATTAAAAAGGGCCTCTACGCTTCTGAAGATATTCCATGAAAAATCTAACGTTTAATGGGTAAAATTTGAATAGACAGATCCACGAAAGCAGAACGCAAAAACAAAGCATTCCGCTCCTCACAAAGTATATTCATCTTCATCTAAAAGTAGAAATTTGTTGTGGAGTATTCAGCAAACACCGGGATGTGGACAGGCAACCAACACCTAACGTGTTTTGGGTTAAATAGTTGCAGCGTGAGTAGTGGTATTTCTTCATTGCCATTTTTTTATTTGCTAGCCCAGACAAAGTCCGCAGGGCAGTATAACGGGGAGTTATGTCTATTTAGGGTATAGCTAAAAGAATGAGACATATTATGCAATTTGCAAGAGCTTATAGTCTAAGGAGAAGTGGGATGTGATACACAAGGGACTAGTAATTCCAGTAATCGGGATATTACTCACTGAGTGGACCATCCTATTGGTTGTTATGGTAATAAGAGAATTGTTCAAGCTTTGCTCCAGATTTAATTTATAACCCGCACCATATGAATTCAGTCCCCATTTTCCTCCCTCTCTCACCTGAGATAAGAACCAGTAATACATCCTTCTCTGAAAGTTTCTTTGCGAGGCTATGGATTTCTCTGGCAGCTTCCAAAGCGGACTCATCTGCCATGTTGTGTTCCGCACCTTCCATAATCCTCACTGGTGACCCAGGAGACAGCAGCATCTCCCTGCAATGGAAGGACCAACCTTAACCTTCATACTCCGTATACGACTACCAACTAAATGTATAAATAAAGTAAAAAAATACAGCTGCATTATCTTATGATGGAAAAATGTTTCTCTCAGAACTTGAGTGGAAACTTTATCCTGAGCTCTGCTTTGTCTGCACTTTTTTGCTCAATATGTCTCCTAGACAGTGTTGTTATAATCGGGTATATCTTGGAGAACTTGGAAAACACACTTGAGCTCCAAGCTGCAGATCTTTCTGGGAAAACACTGCCAATTTGATTCTATTGTCCTCTCTGTGCTACCTCAACCTATCCCCCAGTATCCATACTGCATGTGACATGTGTCTAATTTGGGTCTGAACGGCTTTAAACTGTCTACAAAATATGCTTTTTGGAAAGTCACATTTTGGTGTTAAGATCTAAACATGGAACGGCAATGGTTCTGTTCTAATATAGTGGCTACAGTGAAGAACTATTTGACCCGGCTTCAGCACATTGACGGGCATGGATAGTAAATCTCTAAAAAAGACAAGGTGGAATGGTGAACTTAGACACATTTAAAATGAAATGAAGACTGGATCTTGGGTTTAATATCATGGATATTACCTAAACCCAGTATGCAGAGAATCAAATGAGCTGGGCCATTATAGCCCATTGGATACATAGGGTCCTTCCGAACATGTGTAAGGATGGAGAGATGGAAGGTGTGGAGACACTTTGGCCAGATCATACTTCCACTATTCCAAGTTGTCCCTCCTAGCTCTATAATGTCTAGTCAAAAAGAATCCTTCCAAAACTATCCCGCATGCTATTTCACTGCCATATCTGTCAGGGGCTGTTAGTTGGGGAAATAGATAATAGTTGGGGAGTAGATTATTAGTAACATAGTCCAAGGGTGGTACCTCTTTCCAGCAACTCTTAGGCTCTCTTCCATCCCACGTGGAATGCTAATCACACCCTGTAAAATGTGATTTCCCACAATCTGCTCCACGGCCGCTGTCATTCCCAAAACAGCCTTCCCAAATCCAACCAAATACAAGTTCTTGTTTAGAGGGAAGTCTACACCTCCACACTCAAGAACCAAGGATCCACACGCTTCCCTCACTTTCAATGATCTCTGCAGCATGTTGGGGGGTAACACAGCTGACACTGCACCCCAAAATATCTTTCGAGCATCCTCCCGTAGAGACAAACTTCCCATTTTAGCTTTGCTTGTTTGTGAAGAGAGAGAACGTGTGAGAACCCGTAGTACTCTGGCCATGAGAACCAGGCGTGTACCTGCAAAGAGATGGGCAAAGACAGGGATAATTCGAGAACTTCAAGCAAGTGGCAAGTCTATAATGTTACATTTATAGATGTAAAGTATTTTTACATCTATTTCATATATTCTGGAATGAAAATGGGAAGCGACATATATCTTGTGATCTTTTACACTGTAATCCTCCATGAAATGCGGCATATACAGAAATAAGCTCAACACTTCACGAAATATTCATACCTGTCGTCTGCCGGAATGCACTTCTTCTCTAAGCGTTCACGCGATGGTCATCAGGAGACGCTGTAATAATGATAATAATTAAAAAATTCTGTCCGTAAGAAACACCATAAACACCACATCTCTCTGATGAAAAATATTTGGATTTTTTTTCTGGGTCTAAAGTTCATTTTTGTTTACTCTTCTAAATAGCTTCTCTTCTAAGATTTCACAGAAAAGTTAATAATTAGCCGGGTTACTGGTCTAGGATTTGCAAATGTTTTAGAGCAAATGCAAAAAAAAAGAACTCACTTACTCTGCCCGTTAAATAATTATTCCTTACATTATTAGAGTAAATGTGTCCAAAATCCTTGCTGTACCATAAACGTGTCAATAACCTATATCTCAAGTGTTTCTCTTTAAGAGGGATGGACTGTCTTTAGGGATCACATCTCTGTCGCTCCATCCTGTCCGGATGACTCTCAAAAGGTCAGAGGTTAGCTGGTTATGAGCGTCTCACACTTGTTAGCATGGATAGGCACCAACATTGCTCGTGGTGGACATATACTGGGGTCTGTGGTGGACAATTTAACAATGTTCTATGGGCCTTCACAAACTTTGCCGCAGACACTTTGCCTATCCCTGGTTGTTGGCTGCGGTTATTGGCTGTGGTTACGATCCTTTAGAAGAATCTCATGGTTTGGTGCAGGGCTGGTGCAAGGATTTTTGCCACCCTAGGCAAAACATAATTTTGCCCCCCCCTGGCCCCACCCCACAAGCCCCTCCCCTTTGCCACACCCATAGTGACTGCAAGCTGTGGCCGCACTTCTAATGAATGACCGGGTGGCTGCGGGTGCCCCCTCCAAGTAGGTGCCCTAGGCGGGTGCCTACTTTGCCTATAGGTGGCGCGGGCCCTGGTTTGGTGCCTGGGTGCAGGTAGGGCACTACTACGTGCCTCTCTGGTAAATGTTCCAGCCAACATTCTCTAGTAACCTATAGTGAGGGTACTATATCCAGAAGCGAAGCGTGTCATAACCATACCTGGGAACTTCTGGGCTCCGGCTACCCTTGCGGGACGCGGCCAGGACTGGACACGGACGTCAGCAGGCGGTCCAGTGACGTCAGTGGGCAGCCTCACTGACGTCGGCGGACGGTCCCACTGACAACTGCAGGAAACACCCCCATTTATAGGAAAAATGGGCGGGGAGCGGGACGTGTCAAGACCCCGCTCCCACGACCCAGAGGATTCGGTGCTCCGGGTCAAACCTGGAGAGTTCCCAGGTATGTTCATAACCAGTATAAGAAATTTAAATTTTATAGTTGCATGGCTATTGTGCCCATTTCTAGATGACTTTATAAACTATATGGTTCAGTCATTTTTACAAGGAATAGATTTTTTTCAATTAGTTTCTATTCATGAAATAAACTCATGATAATTTTCAGTTTCTCTCCTATGGAACACCGTGAAACACTAACACTAACAATATGATATTTTGGACCATATGTCTTCTGCACCAGAGATTCCAAAAGTAACGCATTAAGTTTTTCACCGTCCTGCTCGTTACCGCCACCTACTGGTAGGTGGTCTAGTAGTTTCTACTACCCTTATGGATAAAAATAATTAACGTAATCGCCGCTAGATTACTAAAATCACACATACATACTGCGGACATGACTCGCGGATTTTTCCGTATTTAGCAGTCGCTGGCATGACAGACTAACACACTGTGCCACACCTAATATGGCGCCCAAGTGACTACCACCCGCTACGCCCAAGAAGGCGGAAAAAGCGTAGTACGTCGCCACTAATAGCCAATGACGTTGAGCGTGCGCCGTTGACGTGCGGTCTCCTTTCCGGCTCCAGGGGCAACATGGCGCAGACAATGAAAGCGGAGAAGTAGCGCGAAATCTAAGCCGAGTGACCGGGAAGGATCGACGGAAAGGAATCTACCGACTCTGAAGCATCGGATCCACAGCACCATTTTCTGTCTGTTCAGACGTCACCCGAGCCTGAGACGCTTGTAATCCACGGGCATCCAAAAGCGTGGCCCTGGTGACCCGGAAATCCGATTTTTCTACTATTTTCACCGTTATTTCTACCCTACTGTATTCATTTCCTATTTAACCCCGTTTTACAAGAAACTCATAACACATACTGGTGTCATTTGCCCATCTCTTCTATGCCATAAATTCCCATCCCCCCCCCCAGTCCTCCAGCACACCGTTTCTGGACCATAGGGGTGCAGAGTCCACCCTTGATGCAACCATGAAGCTCACCGATAACGTCTTACGCAGCTTCAGGGTCGCAAAAGTTTTTCGTGAAAATTCTGACAAAATCAACTGCTTTGACTTCAGTCCCACTGGCGAAACGGTGATATCAAGCAGCGACGATGACTCTATTGTGCTTTATGATTGCCAGGAGGGCAAGTGAGTACAGCAGATCATCAATTAGTAGTGGTTGTGATCGTGGTTTTTTTTCTAGCGTCGGTGACGCTGTTGTCTTCTGTCTTGACAGGCCCAAGAGGACGTTGTACAGTAAAAAATACGGCGTGGATCTCATACGTTATACACATGCAGCCAACACAGTAGTGTACAGTTCCAACAAAATCGATGGTATGTGGTTTGTAGCACTTGGGGAACAACTGGATTGTTATTTTTTTAACGTATCGTTTTAGGGCCTTTCTTGACTATTCAGCAGTTTAGGTCCATGCCTGTGGCGATGCTTCATCCATCAGAATGCTTGGATCTGGGCTGAGGTAGTTGTTTGTACAGTTTAAGGGTCTACGGCACCACCCTCTCTTGGAGATAACTGTACAGACTACTGCCTTGCCTGGGACATGGCACAGTCTACGAGGAATCCGCACGTGGACGGGACTCATCGTGAAACTGTAACCGAGTGAAGATCAGAAAGATAATGCTAACAGTCTGATTTAATTACTTTGTAACGTGTAACCGAGAGGCTCTTGTTTCAGCTTTTTATAATTTCTTGCAGATACTATACGCTACCTGTCTCTTCACGATAATAAATACATACGTTACTTTCCGGGACACAGCAAAAGGTGAGCTATGTACTAAAGCATGAAGTACAATAATGAACATTGCCAGACGATCCATAATATATGTAGCGTCAGCGAATGCATGTTTTCAAACATGCCGTTGCTTCTGCAAACCAATTCTTTATTCACATGGAAGAAACTGTTCAGGCCGACTCTTGTGTAGTGTAGCTACCTGTTGGCTGTCCTAAACCTCCAAACAATTAATTTTCTTGTACACGGATGCAAACATTTTTCTGAATCAATACATGAACAACATTTTGGCAACTTAAAGAAAGTTGGACTCGTGTATTGGTGTCGTCTCCTCGATATGCAGCTCCGCATTTCATTTTCAGTAGCTTCTGTTTAAGGAACTACAAATGTATCGACTAAAACAGTTTGTTTTAAAAAGAAAAAAATAGAAACTGTATGCTTGACCTCTTATAGTCGGTGTCTGTTATTTAGATCTGGGCCACGTAAAGTCCTGGCTGTTCTCGTGAGGCGAACCCTGCATGGCTAGGGATATGTGAAGAATGGCTTTGAGAAATCCTATAATACGTTGAGAAGAGCATGCCCTCCTTTTTTTTGATTTTTCATTTCCCCTTATTGCTTTAATCCGGCGAGGCTTTGGGGAGAACAAGATTTAAATCATGTTTTTATTTTCTATGTTGGACACTGACTCCTAAAAAAGTATTCATGGTTATTTCATAGTTATTTGCTTCTTTTCCACAGAGTAGTTGCCTTGTCTATGTCTCCTGTTGATGATACGTTCATTTCCGGGTCATTGGATAAAACAATCAGACTTTGGGACCTTCGCTCTCCCAACTGCCAGGTTAGTACTAAAGGAATACTAACAAGTCAGCCTCCCCAATGTGTTCTGTTCAGAACTATAGAAGCTGCTGACTGATTGCACTTTTCCATCGGTATATATTATATTTATTTAAAGCAGGCTGTTTTGATTTACTCAAAATATATATTTTTTCTCTTTCACATAAGACCAGTTTGCTAAATGGCCAGTTACTGAGTGCTTTCCCTTTTATGTGCTTGTGTTTCCAATTCATTATCTTTATTCTATGTTTTAGAATAGTGGCCGCTTATTTCCGTGGCTGGGAATGCCTTCATTTAAAAAAAATATATACTTTTAGAAACAGTTTCTCGGCTGCGATATGAATAAAGTGTAATGATTTCACAAATAATGGGGCTTTGGCTTGTATTGTCTTTATTGGAATTCCCCGTTAAGCTTTTCTTGGCTTCACTTTCAAAAATACAGAGAAAGTTGTATCTTAAGGTTCTGTTAATGACTTTAGTAGTTGGTAGCTATGAGCCCAAAACCGATTTCTCTAGATTGTAAGCTCCTTTGAGCAGGGCCCTCCTTACCTGTTTCTGAAAGTCAACTTATGTTATATACTGCTTATTTACCCATGTATATAGCGCCATCATATTCAGCAGCACCGTACAAACAATGATAATTAAATACGCATTTTTGCATCTGAATGGTAATTATTATTATATATTGGTTAAATCTGGAGGGGAAGTAACCTTTAAACTATAAAATCTCTTTTTAAAAAATCATTCAATGAAAATATTCTTCCTTTTTGCACCCCCTCTTACGAGGAAGTTTCTTAAAACCGACCGTCCATTTTTTATAATATGTTGTGTTTCCCTGCTTAAGACCTATACGTTTCTAATTGTCTTGTGTCTCTTGTAGGGCCTGATGCATCTTCAAGGGAAGCCTGTATGTTCCTTTGATCCGGAAGGTCTTATTTTTGCAGCTGGGGTCAATTCTGAGACCGTCAAGTTGTATGATCTTCGGTCATTTGATAAGGTGGGTTTTTTTTAATGTTTAGATAAAGGCATTTGGTTACTTCTAAGTAACGACGTGTAATTTTTTAAAAATGTTTAACGACTGTTCTAGGGTCCGTTTGCCAACTTTAAGATGCAGTACGACAGAACGTGTGAATGGACAGCTCTAAAATTTAGCAACGACGGCAAACTAATCCTACTCTCTACCAATGGTGGCTTCCTCAGACTGGTTGATGCCTTTAAGGGGGCTGTTCTGCACACATTTGGGGTGAGTATTTTTTAAACTTTTATGCAATATGCAACATTGGGTTGTTGAAATAATATTTAATATTAATTTGTGTCACTCTTTAATACAGGGCTACAACAATAGTAAAGCAGTCACCCTGGAGGCCTCATTTACTCCAGATTCACAGTTTATTATGATTGGTAAGATGCCCCATTTTTTTTATCTATTTTTAGACTCTTTGGTCATAAAACTGCCTTTTCTCATTATACATCTTTTTTGCAGGTTCAGAGGACGGCAAAATCCACGTCTGGAACGGAGAGAGTGGGATGAAAGTGGCCGTGCTGGACGGTAAACACACCGGTCCCATCACATGCTTACAGTTCAACCCCAAATTCATGACTTTTGCGAGTGCATGTTCCAATATGGTAAGAATTGTTCCTCATTTGTTCTGTGCACAGTAGGCCAAATTTGGTAGAAATACCATTGTAATTGTAATGTGCAATTCTTAAACGGGGGAACATTCATGATCACGCCAAACTTTCCAGTTGAAGCACTGTTTAAAAGTAGTGCTATTTTACTGCAGGGCTCTATTTGCCTGCCTATGAAATATTGTCAGTGGTCCTGCAGAGGGGAGAAACTCTTCTCCTATACAGATTTTCTTAACTTGGTGCATTTGATGGCAAACTTATATTGGCTTCCTATATTTAGTTTTAATGTCTCATTCTGTTGTAGTAAAGGGGCACTGCACTATTGTAAAAATATATTTGTAGTGTACAGTTGATACAGATTAAGCTCTTCTGAAATCCCTTTCAGAGTTTATTAACCCATCGGTTTCATTCTGCATCTGCCAACTTCCCTTTTTTTTTGGTTATTTTAAGCAATCTGCTTGTTTTCCCTATTCTGCAGGCTTTCTGGCTTCCGACCATCGATGATTAATGTTGGATGTGCCCTTCTAAAAAGCATAAAAGGAAATAAGTAGATTCTTTCATGATACTCCTGGCATTTCTGAAGATTATTCCACCCAATCAACGAGAACAAGCACAAAAAGACATTGTTCCACCAGAAGTCCAAGTATTATCACTTTCCATCAATGTTGACAATTGACACATCAACTTGCCAAAACAGATACTCTTCCCGTCCCTGCATTGGGGCTACCAGTGTTTCTTCTTCTCCAACATGGGGTGTGACATTTCAGAACTTTTTTTACAAGGACATCTGTCATCTACTTAACTTGTTTAACCGCCTCATTCTTCATTTTGGATTTTTTTTTTTTGAGGCCTTTTTAACTTCTGTGGCAACCGTTTTTATGCGTTTCCTTCCATTTGTGCCACCTGTATGTTGATATGCTGTGGGTCAGGTTTTCTCCTTCCTGTAGATGCTAAAGATGTTCATGTTGGCAAAATGTTGTGACTTTTTTGTTTACATTTTATTTTGACATCAGACCTGTTCTTCCATGGCTATTTAAATCACCTGTGAATCGATCGACTGTTTTATTTCATTCACGCTTTTGCTGAGAGTGAATTATAATCCATGGAGAATCCATGCAAGTGCAGCAATCCGGGAACTATCCTGTCGTACTCTTTAAACGAAGAGAGACTAAAAGGCACGATTTTAAGCATCTGAAATGTTAATGGTGCTGTCCCACTTGGTAAATTGCACCCTCTACTTAAGCAAATATACAATTTTCTGCCGACTACCTTAGATGTGGAACGGACGGTGTTTGTCTTCAGTTGGCGGTTGGGTTATATCAACACACTCTCCAGTTGCCCAGCTTTACAGCGCCAGTTACTCATCTTTTTGTGGGTGCTTTAAACAGAGATGCCAGTGTTAAAACAAATCTAAACCCACGTGTTTCTGTTGCATGATACACTAGCTTTGGAGAGAGCATCTCAACGCAGAAGCTGCTTTACAAGCAAGGGGTTTTTTAATAGTTTGGTTTCCGGGAAGAAATATTTCTTTATCCACTGAAGCTTATTGGAATATCTTTTCCTTGGAGCATCCTACGTTGCCAAATTTGAAAATGTTACTGAGGGTGCGTTGCAAGTCAGGCACTATTCTGGTTTTGGTGTTAGAGTTGCGATCTTGGTCTCGGCAGTTTTCGATTGGCATAAGCTGTTTTCCATATACTGATGCTCTATAACGATAGGGATTTATGTATGCAGGTTGCAGGAAGTTGGTTTTTGCTCCTTCTGTGTCCAAAAGTCCAGCATTTTTTTTTGTAATCCCTGCTTTGAAAGATAACTATAAATCACGGAAGATAAAATTGCACAAATGTAAGGTCTAGTGAAGAACTGGCATCTTTGGTTCTGTCTACCACCATAAAAGCAGTATTTAAGAGAGCGTTTCTGCCTCCATACTGTTATACAGTCGATAAATACATTCACAGCTGTGTACATAAGAATTTATATATTGTAGTGTGTTTATCACCTTTCCATGAAGGTAAATGGTCCACAGCTGTTTCTTGTAAATTGTTTTATTTTTTTTTTACATAAATAATAAAAAAATGGCTGAAAAATGTTTAGTTGCCTGTGATTTATGGGGTACTTTTACTATTTTTACAGTTTTACATATGTTTACAGTCTAGGCATTTATTGATTTAATATGTATAGTGCTTTAGGGGAAGTGTAAGAAGCAAAGTATTCATAAAGGTAAAATTATTTATAATAGTTATATATCACTACCTTATTCCGCAGCGCTGTACAATAGGTAAACAGGACATGACAAGTAGTTTATATTATAACAATTAGACTTACAGAAACAGGTGAGGACGACTCTTGTTGAGGATCAAAGTAGAAACACTTTACCAAAAGTTATTTCCTGCATTGAAAAACTTAGTCTGTATATTGTTAGATAATCGCATTTCCCAAAGTTGGGCTTTTATTAGTAGAAGTCATTTAGCAAAATATTTTTATTGCACATAATAACATATGAACATATTTGCTGTTTAAATACATTGATGTATTGGTTTGTATTACTCTGTCCTTCCAAAGACCTAACGAAATAACACCCTACAAGAGTTATTACCCTGTCCTTGCTTCCTATTAATGGATCTACTTGCTTATGGAATGCCGTTCTGCTCAGATAACGCAAACTTTTATTTTAAATTAATCAATGGGAGGGGACAGTCACCATTAGCATGTACGTATATCGTTCTGCGTGCAGGAGCGTGCAACAAAATACTACACCACCCACAATGCTCGGCGTCAGGAGTGAATTTCCCAGCATGCTGATCGGTCACTCCTCTGAAAATAAGCGCTCGAAGGTTACGTGCAGCTAGCGACGCCCACAAGCGCAAATCATTGTCTCGACGCGCATCAAACCCACCTAAGCCCCGCCCCATACACGCGAGCCTGTCTTGCCTCACCTAACGGCCCCGCCTCCAGTGAAGCCACGCCCTTCACCGCAGGCCCGCCAGCCGCTCCCTATCCTCGAGCTGTCAGAAGCCGGACCATGGCGCATCAGACCGGGATTCACGGTATATACCGACCGCCGCACAGCTACATTCCAGCATTCCGTTATAAGCAGCTGTCACCCTAGGCACCTATACACAACCTGCACACAGCTGTATACAGTAATCAATATATCTATACATCGTATACTATTTTATACACACCTAGGTGTGTATGTATATAGAAGTGTGTGTATATAATGTGTTTTATTGCAAGGATTTCTATGTATATATAGATATATGTATGGTATAATATTTTATACACACACATAGATATAGCTGTGTATGTATATATAAATGTGTGTATATAATGTTTTATTGCAAGGCTTTGCATGTTTATATATATATGTGTTTATATATAGTTATATATATCGTATACTATTTTATACACAGATATAGATCATGTGTGTGTGTATATATATAAGTGTGTGTGTGTGTATTATGTGTTTTATTGCAAGGCTTTGTATGTGCGTGTATATATATATACCGGTATATAGATAGATAGATATAGACAGATGTAGGTACTGCTTATATATATCTATATATGGTTACAGTATAATTGTTTCGTGGTGGAATTGGTTCCTCTCATGGTTTTGGGAACACGTCTGTAAATATGTTGCGGTGCGAGAATAATATTTTTGCATCACTAACTATTTGACAGACGGACAGTGAACATTCTCAGCAGGTTATCCAAACAATCCGGGACCTGAGAAACAATGTTACCAACAGCAAGCCATGAGTGCGAGTAAAAGCCAGGTGCGTGGCTGCAGCCCACGGGGGGGGGGCGAGTAGAGGCGGGGTGCGGGGCTACAGCCCGCGTGGGGCGAGTAGAGGCCGGTTGCGGGGCTACAGCCCGCGTGGGGTGAGTTGAGGCCGGTTGCGGGGCTGCAGCCCGGTTGGGGCGAGTAGAGGCCGGGTGACAGTCGCTGCTTTTGTGTGGACTTGGCTTGTAATTTTGGATCTTCCTCGATTTGTATCCTCGTTAATCGCAGCATGATGTGGTTAGCTACATCATATTTGACTGATTGTTATGGGAGTTGCAGTACACCATGACCCGTAAACAGATGTAAATGATCCGGTGAAATGTCTATCGGTGCCGTCTGTCTGCCGTCTGGTGATATCTTAGGCTATTCCTCGGTAGGCAGCCATGGAGCGGCTGTAATGGGAATAGGAAGAATCGGCCCTTTTGGCCGACGTCCTCAATAGGGAAAGTATGTTTAAAGGAAGAAAAAGTACAACAAAAGTCTTAAAATATTACTTCACTGAGAGGGTAGTAGGTGCATGGACTAGCCTTCTAGCAGAGGTGGAAGAGGTTAGTACAGTGAAGGCATTTCATTATACATGTGATAGGCAAAAGGTTATCCTAAATATAAGATAAGGCCATGGACTAAGGAAACGATTCAGAATTTGGGCAGACTGGATTATTTGCCAACGCATTCTATGTTTCTTTTTGGCCCATCGAGTCTGCCCATTATTCCTGTAGAGACTCGGATCTTTATCAGTCCTTGGTCGCGTCTTAGAATCCGGAAGCTTTATGTCTGTCCCGTGAATGTTTCAATTCCTTCGCGGTATTAGCCCCCAAGGCTTCTGACTGAAGTCAGTGGTTAGAGACGGGCGAGCTGGCAAAAGTATGGCATGAAGTGAACGAGGGACGTGCCACCCTCCGATCCAATTCATGGAGCTGAGCCAAATCTCTCCGTCAGCAGCCTCCAGCCTCCTGCGTGCGTCGGGAAGGAGACCACAAGAGGCCGCTGATAAGGAGTAATGTGCCCATAGGTAATTCATACTTCTCTCCCTACTCCTAGACTACGCCTGCCCAGCAACATCCACAATACCGCTCAACCTTGTTAGATATTATTGACCTACAGGCTTCTTCTAGGTGACAATCTGTTTAAAAAGACAATATTCTTATAAGAAAAAAACCCATAATGTTTATTGCCTGTTAAATAGTGTATTTGCAGTGACCTTTATATTCTTTTTGGTATAACATGTTCGTATTTTCATGTTCTCTATGATATATTTTTCTCATGTGAATTGCTTGTCACAGCCCCCCCCCACGCAGGCACCACCCAAATTCACACTTGATGGTTTCAGCATGTCCTGTCTTGAAGATCTTACATTATTCTTTGAAATTTTCCCAGCGCCAGCAGGCAGGAAGTTGTAGACCCCACGGATTCACGTTGTGTAAATAAATGCTTATTCCTAAGAGAATCCTCTTAAAGGGACTCTCCAGTGCAGCCACGCAGTCCCACCAATAAAGAATGCATGCTAAAATACCTTAAAACTGCTTTTAATTGGTATTCTTTAGCTGAAATTAAAAAAAAAAACAAAAAAACACTTGCCTTTAGAAGAGCTGCAGAGCAACTACCCCATACCCCCTACATCTCCCACAAGCCAATGAGCTTGGGGGCAAGAAAGTGCTATTGAATGGATAGTAGTTGGGTAGAATAATAGAGATGGAAAAGTCGGTCAAAACGGGGCACAAATCCAGCTTGGGTCAAGATCCACCCTCGGGAGACACAGGTCCTTTTATTTATTTTTAAATGTTTTATTTATGGTTTTTCATACAGTTAATAAATATAATAAACATAAATACATTAAGACACAAAAAACAACATAAATAAATAATAATAAAAAAAAACAATGTGTGGGCAGCCATAGTAATTGTCCATAAAGTCGAGAGCCATCAGGATGGCCATGGGCTCTCTTAGAATTAGGGATCCTGGTTTTAAGAGTCACCCATTGGTCGGATGGGCACTCATTACGATTCACATTCCTTCCACGTTAGCATGTTTAGCACTGTGTTTCCAGCCGTGGATATCCATCTACCGGGTCTTTTGATGCTAAAAAAGAATCTTGGGGTGCAAACCCTGCGCCATGTGGGGGGCTTCGTATCCTGGGTATGCCCAGCGTACCCCAAGCAGGATTGGAGTAGGAGCGATCTGTACTTTTTGACCTCTTTCAGAAATATAATCGGTTGTTCGACTAACAACTGAACAGAATAAGTAATGAATGAGTTTCTTTTTTTTTCTGTATTCTGGAAGGGAAGCCATTTATTTTTTGAAGACGACGTTTTGAAAATGTGGTATAAATTATAGCGAGGGTGCAAAGTCAGTGCGACCAGGAACTCGCAAAATATGTGCTATGTGTAATAGCTCCGCTAGTGCTGCATCAGAAACAATTTCTACCGCGTCCCCCTGAATTCCAGCTCTCCCACGGCTGAGTGGGCCGAGTTGTTTTGAAGTTTCAGTGACGTAAGTGTGGAAAATCCAGATGCAGCCTTTTGAAACAGTCTATTTTTATCTTACTGCTACCAGCCCTTTTTTCTGTAGGGTGGCAGAGTGTATGGCAGCTTAAGGTTTAAAGGGTCAGTTTAATGTCTCTGACACCCCCCCCCCCTTAAAGAAGAATGCATATTTTTTAATACTCAACATTAAAAAAATTAAAAAAACTTTCCTGACCTAGACGCAACATCTAGGTCAGGAAAGTTTTTTTTTTTTTGCCGCAGTAGCCTTCCACCAGAGTGGGCCAACATTTTTTGCCACTCATTGGCTGCTTGAATCAGCCAATCAGCGAAAGGAAAGCCTCTATTTCCATTCACGTGCAGAGAGATGCGTTCGGCTGAACATCTGCACAGAAAGTAGCTGATGGCTGAGGGTACGCTAAAGAGTTAAAGGGACCCTGCCGGTCTCCAATGCATTGAAGCGCATGTGATATCCGACAATTCAATAATAAGATTAACGCACGTCGCCACAAAAAGGTACAGGAGGAGAAGAGGGCCCTGCTGTTGCAAACTTACTGTGAGGGTCCGGTTTTTTGTGGAATGGATGTTGCAATGTTATGACATCAGCTGTGCGCCAAAACCACATCCAAGTGTGACTTTAGATGATACAACGCTTGTTATTTCAGTAGCCTACAACTACACGCTCAAGGAAATGTTCTTATTTAGAAATGTGCGCAGATTGTAGAATTCCTTTGTAGAACGAGCTTCCAGCTACGCAAATAGTCAACTGGGCAAACATTTTATGTCTTGGCAGTTTCACTTTGAAGAGCAGATCTGTAGAGCTAATACCGACAGGTAATGTGTATAGCGTGGGGACCTGCTGTTTGCTTATTAGCACAATTTGCAAAAGTCCCGTGGGCTTTCGGGCTGCCGCGAGTTTGCCTTCCTCTTGTTGCCGCCACAGGAAGGAACTTGGCTTCTTGAACTGACTGCATGAGTGTGTTAACATTGTGCAAGTCACTGTGTCTAATACACTAAAATTAGCCTATAAGTCAATGCTGATGAAAATGTTTGCCAAAACGTCGTGACCGGGCATGAACTCACCCCTGAAAGGTAAGGGGGGGGGCTGTCTTGGGCTCACCACCTTGTTAAGCTCTGCAACTTGGTAGCAACACTTAAACCGTACTGACGCAGGACATAAAACGAGAGAAATCAAAATGTGTCCTTCCCGGTAAAATGCTCTAGAAACTACTCCTACCGTCTTACTCTGTAGGACTTGCGCTAGTTTTGAGTGATCCGTTTCCAAGAGATTATCCCAGCCAAGCTTCTCAAAGTTAACTCTGATAACTGAGTGCTTCCGGGGTGTGTTAATGTATTGACATCACATAGTACTGCGCACCTAGGAGTAACATAATGGTTTGCTGGAGTTTGCTGGAGGTATTAAATGACAGCTCGCTCTCCAGCTATGGTAGTCTGTGCCTTCAACTCTAATCACGTTGGTGTTTATGAGTCAAAATTGCCTTGTTTGTTTGTTTCCTTTGTTGTATGGCTCTTAAACATCTTCACTGTCACTGAGATGTAAAAGGGATTCATTCCTTTGGCGTGTGACTTTTTAGTGTGTGATGGATCACCAGCTACGACTGTCCGGGTCACATCTTAATGAGCCGTAGGCTATTTCTATTGCTATATATATAAATATAGGTTGTGTGTCCAAGAGACATTATGTGTTCCTGTGTCACTGTCACAAGGTATTTATGAAAACATTATGAAACATTCTGCAGGAGGGGGCTGCTCGTAGGAAAAGAAGGCATGGGGTGCTGGGATTGGACTATAATCCCCCTGCTTTATTCTAGATCTTCAAGTCATACCATAGTGTTGCGCTGATGTAACACAGTTCCTTGTTTCCTCATAGCAAAGCCGTGGTATTAAATATACTTACTGTCACTTAGATCTCATTCCTACCCCCCCTGCCTCTCATCTTCTCCAAAGCCTCAGCTATATTTGGGATTTTGTGCTGCCGGGATGGTGATCAAGTTTAGCACATGCTCTCATACAGTACTTGGAGCTGATCTGTGGCAGACGCTCTGATTGTCCTCTCCGAGGCGTTGCTGGAGTGCGTTGTTGGTGGACTTTAACTTGCCCCGTTTTTGATTGCTGACTTATCGGTATGTTCTTGGTTCTTGCAGCTACACCAGAACTGAAGGATTTCTTTGCAAAGGCCCGCAATGGATCTATCCGACTCATTAAAGTGGTTATCGAAGACGGTGAGTTGTAAATTACTAAAAAAAAAGTGCTGTGGGGGTATCCAAGAAGGGGAACCTCAAAGAAACAGCGGACTTCTCCTGGTGAGAAGGTGACCTAGCCATATTTTCCCATTTGGGGACCTTTTTAATATTTCACTGTTAAATGGTATATATACATACATATACTCCTGTTAACATTTTGTGTGGAATATGATGGTGCTATATAATTAAATATTAATAATAATAATTAGGTTTTGATTTTGCTCATCTATCTCTCACCCACACTACCTTTTCCTTTAACAAATTTAACAAAGAGCCAGTGGGTTCTTTTCCCATGCACTTGCGTATGCTTTGGGAAATTAGAAAAAAAGATAATGAAAAGCTAATAAAAATAAAATTACAAAAAAACTTACATTAAACTGTTTAAATATAAGATATTTTTTTTTTAAGAATCTTACTACTGTCTGATTTTCATTTGGTAACCAAAATAAATAAATCAATTCCTTTGAAATAAAACCAAATTTTATTTTTCTGCTACCCTTAGTAAAATAACACACATAGGGCCGTAGGGAGTAAGTCGGAGGCTGTGAATTCAGTTAGACGGATCTACCTAGTTGTGTAAATGAGGGAGCAATAAAGAAGTGGCTAAAAAGCAGAGCCAAAAGCCAACTCATGGAAAATGTTTGCGAGGCCGTCTGGAATGTGCCAGCTGAGAATAGCAGAACCGAGAGGGATAAACACGTTGGCTAATTCTACCACGGGAGAAAGAGGACAGGGAATAAGCCACAGGGTAATGATTACAAGGTCAGCTCCCCTGGTACCCATCAGACCAAAGGTACCCCCATTTCACCATAAGGACCATCAGTCTGTCATAGAATAAATAGTACATTAAACACATTTCACATCATTTATTGGTTATCAAAACAATTAGCATTATTCCTCAATACACATTTTTCATGAGCTAACTAGATATACCGTATTGTGATGATTATTATTAATATATTTATCACCTTCATATTCCGTAGCGCGGTACAATGGGAAGACAGGACATAACAAGCAATATATAACATAAAAAAAGAGGAGGGCCCTGCTCGAATGAACTCTTTTGTTAACATTCTTCAAACTGCTTCCTGGATACATTTATTCACTACCATTAAACCCATTGTGTCTAGAGGAATAAGACATGTTAGAATGAAGTATGTTCTTGAAACTGTACATTCTTACATCTTCTAACAACCTCTGTATCTTCTCTTATTTATATATTTATTGGTAGTGCTTTATGAGTTTGTTCTATCATGTTTTTTATTTGACAATGCGTGGTTTATTGCAGCCATCCAGTTTATTAATATTATGACTGTTAGGTCTTAGACTTGGACATGTGTTTAAGGTTAAAGTGTGATGTCCTTAATGGTCTCTCTTCTTTGGCCTTTACAGTGCCTGAATCGTAGCTTGTGTTGACAGCGATGTAACAGCCTTTCCAGGCAGGATTATAATGTTTCCTTTATATCAATTAAACAAAGTCCTTCTGATGTATTAGTTCTCACGGCAGCCTTTGTTCTTGTGATGGTTATTAAAATGTCAGACCGTTAGTATGTTCCCTTTCAACAAATTATGTTCTGGATTGACCCATCCACCCATCGGTTATTGGATGTAAACCAGCATCTACACGTCACTGATGTAAACACTTTTGAAGTTAATAAACTTCTAAAAGTAGGATTTTGCGAGTCTGCAAGACATTGGTGGTCTTTGCTTAGTGGACAGGGGACAGGAAAAGGCCTTCCCCAAACCATTACCACAAAGCTTGAAGCATACAATCGTCTAACATGCCTTTGTATGCTGTAGCAATTCAAGTTCACTGGAACTGACACTGTTTTGAGGAAGAACCTTTCCTGTTCCAGCATCACTGCGCCCCAGCGCACAAAGCAAAGTCCATAAAGACATGGCTGGGTGAGTTTGGGGTGGAAGAACTTGAGTGGCTGTGCAGAGCCCCAATCTTAACCCCACTGAACACCTTTGGGATGAACTGGAACAGGGATTGAGAGCCGGGCCTTCTCGTCCAACATCAGTGCCTGACCTCACAAATGCTCTTCTGGATGAATAGGCAAACATTCCCACAGAAACTCTCCAAAACCTTGTGGAAAGCCTTCCCAGAAGAGTGGAAGCTGTTATAGCTGCAAAGGGGCGGGAGGTAACTCCATATAATGGCCCATGGTTTTGGAATGGGATGTCCAATAAATTCAAATAGGTGTGATGGTCTGGTGTCCACATACTTTTGGTCATATAGTGTATATAAAAAACCAACTCAACTTCTCTCTAGTTTTTTTTTTTTTTTATAATATCCCCGTTTCTCCTGCCATTAAGCATTAAAGCTGCTGTTCTATCTACTCTACTGACTTTTAAAAATATAGTATTTAGCATTAGAAACATAATTTCTGGTACTACTGAATTCCCAAACCTTTCCCAGAAATAATTGTTCATTCATTTGAATCTGTGCCTCATTCATAATTTTTGATGAATAGGTTGCTGCCTGAAAAAAAAAGAATCTTAAAAAGTTCTGTGTTGTATCTATGCTGCAATTAACCCTTCAGGCGTATTGTGTATTCCAGACAAGCCAAACGTCCCTTATATTTGCCACGATCCCTCAGAGCATATATCGGGACCCACAAGTGGATGGGGTACTTTAACAGATACATTTCAGAACTATGTTTTAGAGCGAGGAACCAGTTCACGATTGCTGATGCAGCAGTCAGTTATAAAGCAGTCAGACGCCCCCATACATTTTTGCCTGTCCCCTTTAAAGTAGGTACTTAGAAGAAGGGGTTAACGATAGGTTAGATGGCACATTGGGTATGACTGGGCACGTGGTGGCTAGTTAGTGATTTGCATCGATGTGGGATAACAGCCGCAATGTAATGATTCATTGTTTTCCTTTTCTTATTTGTGATGCAGAACAGCTGGTGTTGGGAGCTCACAGAGAACTCAAGCTACACTGGGATAAAGACTATGATGCCTTAGTGCTCCCACTTCTAGATGAGACCGAGCCGTGCTATATACTTTATCGCCTGGACAGCCAGAATGCGCAGGGATACGAGTGGCTTTTCCTATCATGGTCACCTGATCATTCTCCGGTAGGAGGCGCTTTTCTTTTTCCATTAAGTAGGCATAGAATTTTCACATCCTGATGGACGCATTTTCCTCTTATGCAGCTTCACTCTTATACTCCCCAATACGCAATAATGATGAAAACTCACTAATCTACGTAGCCTATGATTATGGATGAGCGTCTGCACTTTTTATGAAAGACTCCAGAAGACGTTATATGTCTGTTTACGTTTAAGACACTCTTGGCATGTATTGGGTTTTTGTGTATCTTCTCTTGCCCATTCCTGGAGATTGTTTTGTCGAAAATGACATCATGATGAATTAGGGGGTAGCTTTATTAGTGGGGGGGGGTTGCCTTCTTTTGGATCAAGAGTAGGAAGGTTAGCTAGAAGGGTTGAACAATGTAACTATGATGTGTATTTGAAGTACAGATCGCAACTGTGATTTCGGAAAATAAACTATTGTGATGTAACTAATTTTGGCAACTTTTCTTTGCAAAGCTAAGTACTATCGGAGTCCGTATAATCAGAGGCTCCCTCATGTGGCCTAATAACATTCCAACAACAGTATAATATCTGAGACACAGTCCCTGCTTCAAACCCATACTGAGCCTAATAAATGTGCCAATGAACTCGTCCTCATAGTGAACTAATTTATCAAAACTATAGCATTTTTATTTGCATTCAGTGTTATTTTAGCAATATTTGGTTAACAAGTTTTTAGAGCAGGACAATTAAAATATATTTTACATTGTAGAGCGTTTATTGTGTATTCAAGACTTTTAATCTAGTTTGGTTAGCCTTTTTCCTTTTAACATTATCATCAGCTCTTAAATATTCTAACTACTTTAGCTGAACGAGACCAAAATGTCGTGTATCGCTGGCTCGGTGAAAGGTGGTAATTCCGTTTTCTGCTTGTTCTTTGTTGTCAGGTAAGACTGAAGATGTTGTATGCAGCCACAAGAGCCACCGTGAAGAAAGAGTTTGGGGGAGGACACATTAAGGACGAGCTGTTTGGGACCGTACAGGTCTGTCTATAAAGTTTTGGGGTTTGGTTGGTGATGAAAAGAGTTTGCATTAGGGAAAATTTCCGGTCTGTCCAAGGACAAAAGACATTGCTGACCAGGGCCTAGCTACATCCAGCTGGTGGTTGTGTCTTGTTCATATACCTGAATTACAAAGGTGTTCTGACTTACGGGTGGTGTGGAGGGTTCTGTGGTAAATGCCTGCCTTCATCGAAACCTTGATTTGACCATAATGTCTCTGCTAAATGATGTTTAGGGTACGTTAGTAAGAGACTTTCATGAACGACCATTGCATTTCACTTGACAGGAAGACATTTCTCTGAGCGGCTACCAGAAACACGTTTCCTCCTGCGCAGCTGAAGCTCCACTCACTGCAGCAGAGAGAGAGTTACGGCAGATCAAGATCAACGAGGTGAGTTGTATGTTAGAAATCGATCTATAAAAGCATTTTACACATTACAGTGATTGTTATATATTTTTCATCTGTTTTTTTTTTTGTTGTACGTCTGTTGTAGAGCCTTATTGACCCTTATTGATTATAATTTTTTCTGATAATCTTGTGTTTTTCTCAAAGGTGAAAACAGAGATAAGTGTGGAAAGCAAACAGCAGACCCTCCAAGGACTTGCCTTCCCTCTCAGGCCTGATGCTGAAGAGGCCATCCTGCTGCTGAAGCAAAAGAAAATCAATTACATACAACTGGTGTGTGCCATATTATACCCCAGCCACTGGCCAACGTATTTACCCCTCTCCAACCAAACAGAAAGGGCCTCGTTCTTGTCAAGATGTCTTCCACCCATCTTCCAGCCAGCAGCATAAAGGGGCATAGTCTTCTCAGACCTAAGACTGCTGATTTAGAGGGGCAGCAACAGGGGCGCAAAACTTGGGGCATATTAACTCTGTTGGGCAGTCGGGCTCCCTGGTGTTTCATTGCTCATTACCCTGACCAGCCCCTTCGCACTATGGAGGTCTGTGCTTAATGAGCACAGACTCTATAGAATGCTCTTCCCATCGCTGCGTACACCACGATCTGATGTCATATTCCAGGTCTCAGTAGAGACAACGGCTGCGGAGGTAGGTTTTGGCGGGTGACTGGGGCACCAGCCTGGGTCATGGCTGGGGCAACACCCAACCAATAATTATCTTTGATTTCAATCTCATTACCCAGCACCCTCATCTACAAATACGGTAGTACACACTGGCATTTTAAATGACCTCATTTTACATATAAATCCATTGTCACTTGTCGGTCATTTTTTTTCTTTAAACCCAGAGCTCCTTTATTGTATGTCTGCATTCATATCATTCGAAGTGGGGTAAAAGGTAGCCATGTAGCAAGGTTGCTTTTTAACCTCTAACTAATGGATTATTTTATTGCTCCTTTACTGGGATAATACTTGGTGTGTTCATGTTTTCCAACACCAAGACTTCTGTTCAACCATCATCACGGTCCTTCAGTCATTTCTTTTCAAGTTCTTATGACCCATTGCTGCCTTGTTTTTTTCCATAGAGATTGGATTTGGAGAAGGAGACCATTGACTTGGTGCATACAAAGCACACAGAGATCCAAGACCTTCCTTCAAGGATCCCCAAGGATTCAGCCCGATACCATTTATTCCTCTACAAGCACTCTCATGAAGGTGACCACCTGGAGTCTGTGGGTGAGGACCTTTGCTCAGTTTGCCAATACCTTATGTCCCCAAGGCCCTTTCTGTTTTGTATACAGATTATCAGATTATTTCTCCCTGTTTTTTTCCAGTCTTTATATACTCAATGCCAGGATACAAATGCAGCATAAAAGAGAGGATGCTTTATTCCAGCTGCAAGAACAGACTTCTAGAATCCATGGAACAAGAGTTCCAGCTGGACATTGTAAAGAAGGTAAATGCTTCATGCCTTATTATTCCATCAAACTGCAGGAACAGCTAAGAAGTCATTAGAGAAAATCTGTTGCCCTGTTGACAGCTGCACAATATATCTGTGTGTCTACTCGTGTTATATGTCTATGAGCTACAATTTAGCGGTTAACAAGAACATGGGGAACATCTATCAAGATGAAAGATATTTTTATATTATCAGAACAGAACAGAACAGACTTTCATTAATGATTAGGTTGTTTCATTAGGCCTGTATTGCATTAACATTATTTTTTGGTGATAGTCTCACTTTAAAGGTGCTTTCATGTACAATTCTTGGTAATTTGCAAAGAATTGTAAATCTTTGTATGAGCTCCTATTCTATAAACTCTTCAGCTGGTTTAAGGGCACCATTTTTCATTATGTTTTATAATAGGGCTAAAATATATTCTTTAAATTCTTCTTTATATTCTTCTTTTCTTTGGGGTTTGAAGTGGCAGATGAGCATCAAAAACAATAAACCAACTCTGACATACATACCATGCAGAGGTCTGCGTAGTCTGATGGCTTAATATAGCGTGATCTTTATACTTTAATCCAGTTAAAGATAGATAAACTTCAAATAGGCCAGGTGGAACAGCCTGGATTCAATCTTTAAAACCTACTGTGCAGAGTTCTATCACATTTTTGTAGTACTTCATGCTGTGTAGACTAGACATTTACTGGTTCCATGAGGACACGCTGGGTGTGCTCTGTCCCTGGATCAAGACATATTTTATTCCCACTGTAACTTTTTTTCTTCCAGATTGAAATTGAAGATGGTTCTGAGCTAACGTCCGAGTTCCTCTATGACGAAGTTCACCCAAAGCAGCATGCTTTCAAGCAGGCATTTGCCAAACCCAAAGGACCTGCAGGGAAGCGAGGCCAGAAGCGCCTTATAAAAGGGCCCGGTGAGAATGGAGAGGACAATTAACCACCGTGTTCACAAACTCGTCTCAGGCCTACCGAGTTGTGCCGGTGTCAAGGAACCACTGAGGTTCACTTTGCTTTTGTGCCATCAGACAAGATGAGCTGGTGTGTCGGCCATTGTGGAAATGTCTGCTTCCTTCTCATTGTTCTCTTCTTTAGATGTGGCTTTTTGATAAGGTCCGGTTAATGTCTATCTCTTTCTCCCTATGCCTGCATCAATGTCAGTTTCATGTAATACTTGAAATACATAATTCTCTCTGCACAGACATTTAATTGGCATGTTACCTGTTCACATTTCACAAGCAGATAGAGATCCCATGGTGATGGACAATGGCTGCTTGGTTACAATTATGCTATTTGTGCAGAACATTAAATACCCCCGGTATCCATATCTCTGCTGTGTTGCTCTGCCTGTGTTATATTAGTAATGGATCATTGTGATTCATGGGCGAGAGACATCATGCAGTATTATAGGTTTGAGCAAAATGTTAGTTTCAGATGGGTCACTACTATATAGCATTCTTATGAGTGGATGTCCCCATTGGCAAGAAAAGATTTAGTGGAATGGGTCTTTTTTTAAGCTGAATCACATAACCTTATGAGGATTGGATTTCGTTTTTCTGCCTCTTCCATATAATGTTTGCTGCCGGATTTCTTTAATTGCTACTGTTGCCATCGCAGACTGTTACATTAGCTCCTGGTGGTGGTGTACATTCCAGACAAAAGAAAGATTAGAGTCTACCTGGGAAATAATGTTCAGTAAATTATCCTACCATCTGCTCTGAATTTTCTAAAAAAAAAAAATGTATATTAAAAAGAAAAAATAAAAGTGATACTTTTTTAAAAATAGTTTGGTGTATCTTGATTTATGTTGAAGAATGGAATTGAGCTATGGCAGAGCTCTCTAAAACTTGGTCTGTAATGCCCAAACAACAAACCCGTTTGCAATCAAATGATGACTATAGAAACATCATAAGCATAAGATGGGTATTCCTCAAAGCAGATGTAGCATAAAGACTATTTAGAGCTACATTAACCCCTTCTCGTCCAGTGATATATGCGGTAAGGCACAAAAAAGCAGGAGGTGGGTGTCTGAAATATATAATTTTATGTGTGATGGACAGTTAGTCATGAATTTTAGTCCAAAGTCCTACTGCATATTTAAAAATAAAATAGGGTACACAAAAAAATAAAATAATTAACAGTTATACCATCAGTACGGAGAACTGTGCTGAGACAGTACCAGGCACCCAAGAGACCAATCAGGTCAGGCTTGGATTCCCCACTAGAATGCCACCCTGGAAATCCAGCCCTGAAAGTGATAAAGCGGATGGATCAAGGTAAAGTACACAAAGAACAGAGCTCCAAATGTAAGTTGAACAATAAAAAAGTTAAATATATTTAGCTAAATCTTTTTCTTCTGTTCTGGAGATCTGGAGTCATAACTCCGGTAATCATTTGAGCCTCAGATAAGTCATCTACCAGAACCTTGATGCAACCTTCTTCAGGTACCTCCTCAGCACCATTAGATGGATCAAGTAGGAAGGTTAGGTAGAAGGGTTGAACTTGATGGACTTAGGTCTTTTTTCAACCTTATGTACTATATATCTATGTTGCCAAATAATGTTCTAGAAGGTGACCGTATATTTTTAAACTGTTGCCCACTTTCTTCTAGTTGTGCATGTAGATTCTTCAGACAGAGGTTGAGATTTTCCAGATTTTAATTTGTATCATCAATCTAAAATACGAATAACATTTCGATTATTCTCTTAAGTGTTAGATTAGTGTAATCTCTTTCCGAAGGTGTTCCAGTTGACATAGACTTATTGTAATCAATGAGAGCATTAGAGGAGCCCACACTGTTTTTAAGGATTTGGTATGATTCCGTATAAAAGTAAATCACATTGACTAATTGTAGCTCTTGTGACCGAAGCAGAATATTGTTGAATCAATTTTGTTGACTAAAGGACAGGTATGTAGGAGAAAAGTACTGACTTTCTGCAATAAGACAATGATTTCCAACATCCGTGACACCGCAGGTGTGTTAAGACAACAACGTGATTTATGATTTATGTCTAAGTTAAGAGAGATTTGGCAAAAAAAATGACGATTGCTGAGAAGTGGAAGGTAAATTTATTTAAGATAAACTGTGTTTAATCTTGTTTCATTACAGCGGATCTGTCACTTACCCCAGGCCTATGTTTTACAGTAAGGAAACCAATGAAATGCGTAAGGATTATTATAAATTATAACTGTGCATACAGTGGACATCTTTTTCCCAGGATCTGCATGATTATTCCTCCCCATTAGGTTACTTGTCCCCATTGTTAACTTGCTGATTGGCTCAGTCTGCATCTGTGAGGGCAAGAAAAAGAAACCGCTTCCCTGAGTTTGTCATTTAAACAAAGTATCTCTAAAACAATTGCACAGATTGACAGCACAAGGTACAAGTAGGCTTCATAAGTGATTTTAGTTGTGCTAAAAGTTATAAAGTTGTTTTATTCCCTTTAGTCATTCATAGAGGCCCTGTGACTAATGAAGGTCTTCATAACGCGTAGTTATTGTGCTGAGATCAAATCTGTCCCCTCATCTACAGCTCATTATTTAGTAAATAAACCCATTAATTAAATGTAATTAATTAGAAACTAGAATGTAATATCATTTTAGATTTTAAGTAACGAAAATTAATTTCAGCTGTATATTTAAAGTCCAGTTCAGGCCTATTGGAACTAAATATGCCATGTATCTGGTTTAGAGGAAAGAGAACACCTTGGCCAAGACAATGATGGCTGTTTAAGCTGGCATACTTGGTCTTCAATCTCTTGACATGGATGGAAGCAGCGTTTAGTTTAGCCCATAACCTACTCCTTGAATGTTTCGCTGGGGGTACCGCTGCCTCTTGGTGTGGACAGCCGGGACCTCACCCCCATCTTGCCTCCTCTAGGTGATGGGAGCTACAGGCGGCCAACCCTGGGAGGTTCGCAGGTATGTACGTTGGTGTACCTGTGTTTCCGGGTATGTTAGCCTGGAGGTTTCCCCTCCATCTCTAGGGGATCTGGGTGGGGGCCAAATGAGCTTGTAAATCAGGGACTCCAGTACATGGACATGGCTAACAGTGAGTAGAAAGAGTAGGAGCAGTGAGACGAAAGAGTGGGCTCTATGGCATATCCAGGAAATTTCCAGGAATTATTCTAAATTTGAAACATGAACATAAATCCTCATAAGAAAAATATTCTGATATTTTTAACGGAATAAGCACTTGTGTTCCCTATACATAGATCTGTAAACAAAACATGTTAACACCCAAGTGTTTACGGTTGGTTTAACTATACTTATTTCTCTCTAATTCATAATAATCCCCCCAAATAAAATATTAAGGTGATAAATATAAAAAGTCTTGCACGGGCTGCATTGTGCTTCATCAAGGTAATGGAAGCATTTTTCTTCTGCATTCTTAACATTCTGTAACGTCTAAAGGAAAATGCGTAGATGACAGCTCCCTGAAATCATCACACGCAATTTGAACAGGACAATTTGTTACGATTCTGACAGATTTCATTTATGTTACAAAATGACTAATACCGAGGAAGGTTTATTTGTGTCTGCATTTTTAAAGAGTTAAAGCGCAGGCCTATGGCTGTCACCTATTTATATGGTAACAGAAAGTACTGTCCATGACAGTATTCTGCATATGGCTGATTATTTCTGGTGATATGATGATGAAAATTGGTGGGTTTTTTAAGGAAAATGTGGAGACACGTATTGGATAAACACAGAAATAAGACTCAAAATTGCAGGCCAATTGTGAACAAATTAAAAGGTTTAAAAAAGTGGATTAAGCAACACGCCCACTTACTTATTAATATTGCTATTATTATCTTTTATTTATAAAGCATCAACTTTTTAAGTGAGTACATGAAAGACAGGGAAAGCTTGATCTTCTGGCATTAAAGCATTGGTATGGTCCACCAGGCTCTCATCATATGTATTTGTACACTTTCACTGCATGTGATTGGGTTGGTAAGTGAACAGAAATGCTCTCAGACCCTTCAAACATGCACATGTTTTTTATACAGATTCTTTTACACAGTTCTTGGCACCGGAAACGCCACAGTGGAGCCAGGTCCCTGAAAAAACAGCTTTTTGGTGGGGGTCACGAGTGCCACTGAAGCCTTCAAAGGATCCCCTCTTTGAAGCTAGAGGATTCGGCCCTTGGTAGGAAGGAAGAGGCTGCGCCCCAGAAGACCTGGTTTACACGGTGGCCCTACCATTTGGAGCATCTTCTTCACCTTTTTCACATTGGACTCTGGGAAGCATGACTTATTCGGGCTTTGTAGAAAGAAGCAATGCATGAGAGGTCTGGTAATCCCCCCCCCCATGAAGTTAAAGCTCTGCACAGCTTCCTGACCCCTTATTACAAAACTGGATGCCAGACTTCATGGCTGGGTAGTGCCAACCTGCGCAGGCTATTGTGAAGTGCCTGGTAACTAATCCTACATTTATTTAAACGGATCATTGCTATATACAAAGCACAAGGGACAATAGGTCAGAGCTTCCAGTAAACCTTCAACTGCTTACACTAGCCTGAGAAAAGCAGCAGACCTGTAAGAACGTATAATTAGTACCTTGGTGTAGGACCTATAGTAGCGACCTATTGTTTTTTGTTTTTATGTGTGACATATTTATATTGACTGTAGTGTACCTTGCAAAGTAAGTGTTTTGTTACTTGAATCAGGAGATCAGAGAAATTGCATAGCATTATGTCTGGGTGTTCCATAGTTCCTGATAGAACAATGCACAACGGGTTGCAATATGTGTCTTGCAGAAGGACATTTGATGCCCAGTGTGGCATAAATATTTACATGACTACTTTACACCACGTTGACTTGTGATGCAGTCATTGCTGTGTAATGACCTCCAAAAATGAGAGAAAGAGCTTCTCCAATAGCATTGTACTTGAAACATAGAAATACAAATATGACATCAATATTTCTTATCACCATAGAACAATTAAATAATGACATGAAAATATGGTGGAAGTTGCCCTTTAAGGCGCAGATAAACAGCTCAGTGAGACGCTGAGGAATTTTAAGTAGCAAACACAATTACTTTTGTCACTGGCTGTACATCAAACGTGACCTTAAATGCCAAACTTTATAGTAGCTGCTTCTCATTGGCAAACTTGTAGCTGATCCTTCATGCCATCATGGTATTGTACACAGCAGCTCGTTTATCACGTGTTTGCAGGAGGAGGGGTGGGATCCTTCGTGGGATGAATCTGATTTTTCTTTTCACCCATTGAAGTGTGGACATGCCAGTCTGCGTCAGTAACACGAAACCTCCTTTGTAGAACCCTGTGGGCTGAAACTTAATTAAATATTTCTGTGCCAGGAAACCATAGAACACTCCGTTGGTAGTTTTGTATTCCGTTGGGATTAATTAATGGCCAACCAAGAATATGTGAAAAAAAGATAAAGAATTTGTCTTCTTAACTCCTTCTTGTGAAGAGAGTCCATGCAATGGAAGCCATCACAGAAATACTTGATGTTTGCGGAGCACGGTGTCTCTCTTTGACGCAGTTTCAAGGCCTTAAGCACAAGGCCTTAAGGGCAAGGCCTCCATTTCAATGGAGAGAAATGAAGCTATGTTTGTATGTGAGGCTGCTTGGATCCTGGATAAAAAAACATCTGAAGCCACCACTGACTCCTCTGTGATGGTAGATGACAAATGGAGTAGATAACTTTTCTAGTCATTATTTGCGTCCTCTAATGGCTGCGCATGTAAGAAACACAGAAATCCACTTCTTTGTGGGTGAAACTTTGCATCCAGCCAATCTCCTACCAAGCCTCGTCCTAGGACTATATATGCGGTCATCTGTAGTCTTGCTCCTTTTGGACCCATGCAAAAACCTGAGCGACATCCTTACTAAGCATAAAAAAGTGATTGCTCTTTCCAGAAAAGCTGCTGTCTTTCTTTTTAGAGACAATCTATTCAGGAAACCCAATAAACTAGTCAGGCCATAGAGGACACTGTCCATAAGGAGAGTTACATAATGCTGGCTCTGCCGTACACTGTCATTGATTTCAGCTTCCATTAGTATATACTATTATGCATGCACCATATACACTTCCAGCAGTATATGAGCAGATACATATATTATTTACACCATTCCCACACGGTTTGCTCCAGTAGAGCGTTTGTGAGGTCAGACACTGATGTTGGATGAGAAGGCCCGGCTCGCGATCTCTGTTCCAGTTCATGCCAAAGATGTTCGATGGCGTTGAGGTCAGGGCTCTGTGCGGCCGGTCAAGTTCTTCCACACCAAACGCATCCCACCATGTCTTTATGGAGCTGGCTTTCTGTGCTGGGGCGCAGTCATGCTGGAATAGAAAAGGGCCTTCCCCAAACTGTTCCCACAAAGTTGGAAGCAAAATATTCACAGGAGAGTTGAAGTTGTTATAGCGGCAAAAAAGGGGACCAACTATATATATATATATATTAATGTCTATGTATTTAGTGCAATGTCTTAAAATTCCCTGTTGGTGTAAAGGTCAGGTGTCCCAATACTTGTGTCCATATAGTGTATGTTTGACAAACCTAATATACATGAAATGTACTGTAGTATCTTGGATGTTTCATTCATATTCCTTATTTTTAGTTAGTCCAGTGCTTAAGGTTATAAGGATTTCCCTGGACTGCGCATGCGTTTAAGACCTTACGTGAGCACTTGTGGATTGATCAATGCTTTGGTCATTCATAATGTTCTTGGCTTAGAACACTTTGTTTCTAGGCAAGTACATTACAAGGCGTCGAAAGAACTGTAGTTTCAAGTCTCAAGCCATGAAAAACAGAAATAGAACTGAGTATGAATGAACACAATGAAAAGTATCTCAGAAATGTAGCATTAAGTGTTATTAGAACATAATGGATAAACAACAGAGAACCCAGTCTACTGACTGGCAAAGCTTCAAACCATTTCTCACCATCTTTGCTGAGTCAAATACCTAAATAAAATGGGGTTAAAATATGACCTTTTCCTGGATACTGAATGAGTACCCTTTAAGTATTAATTTCCAGAAAGTTGAAAGATATGACGAAAAAGCCAATTTGATAGAAGTTCCAAATGTCCCTTGAAAAAAATAGACACTTTTACGCAATAAAATTCTGTTCCGGTTTCAGTTCTTGAGCATCATTTATATTGTAGGCATCAGTCCATCGTTTCTGTTAAAGGGACACTCCAGCTATTACATGTACTTTAATGCACTTGATAGCCGAGTGTCCCTTTAAAATGTTGTGTTTGCATATGCTGCAGAGAGACACAACATTTTACACAACATCAAAATAGTCAACACAACCCCCACATGACATACAGTACTGTGCAAAAGCAGGTGTGGCAAAATCCTGTAAATAAATACAAGACATGTTAATGGTGTATATTCACAATTTAACGAAATGCAAACAGGGAGAAGAAAAATCAAATCAATACTTGGTGTGACCACCCTTTGCCTTCAACACAGCATCAATTCTTCTAGATACACTTGCATACATTTTAAGGAACTCTGCAGGTAGGTTGTTCCAAACATCTTGGATAACTAACTACAGATCTTTTGTGGTAATTTGGGTAGCCCCAGTTACTTTTCTCTCTTCATATAATCCCAGACAAACTTGATGATGTTGAGATCAGGGATCTGTGGAGGCCACACCATCACTTCCTGGACTCCTTTTCTTCTTTACGCTGAAGGAAGTTCTTAGGATCTTTGGGTGTATATTTGGGGTTGTAGTCATACTAGGGCCATTCAGATGCCTCACTGATTGCATGATGGATAACAGACGTGTGCATTTGAATTTGTAGAAATAATAATTTTAACAAAATTTTATTAATTCGTACAAAGGTCCAAAAACAAGGAGAGCCCTCCAACAAAAAAAGGAAGCAGAGAGCATTTTCATTTGCATTTTGTTGCTTTTTTTTATGCTCTAACTCACTCTCTCTAACACTCTCTCACTCTTTCTCATACTCTCTGTCAATGTCTACTCACCTTCTCCACAGGCTGCTTCTATCACACACCCCTGTCACTCCACTTCTTCACTGGCCTCTTCTTGTTCTTGTGTTTCCTGTATTGGAGGACAAGGGTGAGACTGTCCCTGTGGTGACCTCCGTGGCTCTGTCCTATTGCGGACGTACTCCAAGGGGCCAGAATACTGCAGATTTTCAGAGCAAGAGTAACGAGTGAGAGAGTGAACAAGAGTGTGGGAGTGTGAGAGAGTATGAGAAAGTGTGAGGGTAAGTAACAATGAATTTTGTTTCGGAATGGAAGTCCTCCGAACAGGGTTGGTGCAAGGATTTTTGCCACCCTAGGCAAAACATAATTTTGCTGCCCCCTGGCCCCAATCCCACAAGCCCCTCCCCTTTTGTCACACCCACTCCCCCATAGTGACCGCGAGCCGCGGTCGCGCTTCTAATGAATGACCGCGGCCGGTGGTTCGTGGCTGCAGGCCAGCGCCCCCTTCATGTACTTTGCCTACAGGTGGCACCGACCCTGCCCCCGAATTCCGTCCAACCCGAAAGGGCAGAAAACTAAATTAGTTGTCCGGAAACGAATGGGCCAAAAACTAAATGAAAAATGTATTTGAATCATGTGTGGGCGCATGAGAGAGTGTGAGAGAGCATGAGAGAGTGGGAGAGCATGAGATAGTATGAGAGAGCGTGAGTGAGGGACAACAAATTTAGTTTCCGAATGGAAAGGGCAGGAAATTAAATTCATTGTCTGAAAACGAATGGACCAAAAACTAAATGAAAACTTCATCTGAATCATTTTTGGTCCATTTGCACAAGTCTAATGGATAAGTATCTGCCTGCAGTTTTCAGCGTTGAGAAGACCATTAATTCTGACAGAGTCCCCAACTCCATTTGCAGAAATGCGGCTTATTATTTATCTCAGCCATGTCATCGAGAAACTAAAGAATAATTCCTAGTACATCTTTATCCATGTTGCAGGTCAAGTTTTGTGATGTTTTATCCTCTGCAATGTAAACAATACAAAGTAAATTTCATGTGTATATCCTAGGATGGAATTTACCCTTTGTCTACGGTTGTTGATTTATTAATCTAAACCACACATTAAAATATAAACCCATATGTACTCGCTCGCTTTATGTTCACGTGAAAATGTTTAGATTCATTTAGTTAATCTTTTAATGACGTGATAAAACAGGTGTAAATGAATGAATCTGAATCACGAGTATTCTGTAACGTTTTTACCGTCAGCACAGTCCTCTCACAAGTATGTCTGTTTTTCCACCAAATGGTTTCGTTAAACTGTCACCGGTACAGGTAAAACAAAATAAAATAATAAAGTACACTAACGCGTTTCACCCAATACAGCTTCCTCATTGTTGCTTTGTGGGCATTTCCTGCCAAATGCGTGTTTATCTTTGTCTTTTATTAAATAGAATGTTATTATACAGTTTACACTATGGGTTGTTTGCCCTATTGTGTTGATTTTTGGTAACTATGAGCCTTACAACAACTCAATATTTACATGAACCATTCATTTAAAACTGCGTTCAAGATTTATTAACATTTTTTAACCGTTTATTTTCTGAACCCGGAGAGGTTTCTAATACAGGCTTTCAGTCTATCTGTGAAGCTTTGGGCACGGGGGACACTGATTTGAGTTTCCTCCTGGTTATGCAGCTACTTCGAGTTTATTTTGGATAACAGGGCAAAAGTAGGACTTCACTGGCTAACAAAAACCCACCGCTATTTTCCTACGAATATAAATATAACCGTGTTTGTGATCGGATCTGATACTGTGAGCTCATCTAATGCGCCTATAAAGTTGCAACATGTCGCAATCTTTTTTGGTTTCTGTTTTCAACATTTATACAAGTTTTGTATTGTTTACAAACCACTTGATATTAACCAGTTTGAAAGACCTGAACCTTGGAGACACTGAATTTCCTTGCGGGTGCCTCAGGCAGTAAGTCATGTAACAGGTGAACAGGCAGTCCTTTCTAGTAAATCCCACCTTGATCCGCCCCACCCTTTCTAAGACTAAGATTTAAATACCAACCGGGCGACCGAGCTCTGAGGATTGCAGCTGTAACTACATTTTTGTCTTAGACCGAACTTCTTTGGTGATTGCGCCAACAGAATGAAGGCTCAAATCTGTCTCCTGTTGGTCCTGCTGGTGGATCTGAGATCTTCCCATGGGCAAGAGGAACCCACGACAGAAGGTATGCAACTGATATGTTTTTTTTAATATTTGATTTTAAGGATACATATCAAACACATGTCTGTGGGAGGGGTAGAGTCGTATAGAGTTAACAACCCTATTACATATATAAATAAGGTAAATAGTGCGATGGACTCCAAAATGTCTCCACAAACATTAAATCCAAGGCTGCAGATACATGACGTCCTGTAAGTGGAGGTTACAAGGAAACTTTTGTGTTTTCTCTGCCGTTGTCAGCAAGGTAGTAATCAAGACCCGTTCCACCGCATTAAAGGGACCATATACGGACAAATGTTTGTGTTGAAGTTTTAAATATAAGGAATAGTACATAAAAATAACAATTATTATAACTTGTTTATACAATATGCATCATGCTGGTTAGGAATGTGACCAAGTTTGTTTTTAAAAAAAATGTTGCCTAGATCTGATAAACACACCTGTTAGGTACTGCTTGACGAACTCCATAAAATAGGGAAAAACATAAAAATTGCATTCTTTGGGAGATCGATGCATGCGGTGCAGCTTCGTACTACAAACCTTCCATGTGCATCATCTCATCATCCAAACACAGAGCCACCAAAGATCCAGCTTAAACGAGGGAACCTTATTTAAAGCTTGTGAATATTCCCCAAGGTTACATGTCTCCCATGAAGGGGCCAGATTTTTTTCTAAGGAATCAAGAAAGTCAAGAAAGCTTGACTGATAAAGATGAAAGTAGTGCTTCCACTCACCATAGATTCAAATGAACGCAACACACGGCGCCACCGGTTAGACAGGATTTGGTAGAAACTCAAATGAAGAGGTTCAGGATGGACCTCTTGAGGACAACAGTAGTTCTGAAATCTTCTAGTAATGCAAAGTGCAAAACTCGTTTTAACTATCCAAGACATTTACAGGACACCTGCGGGAAACTGCAATACCTATAGCAGGGTGACTACTTTATCAGAGAACTTACTGGTTCAATCGGGCTTCTAATTATTGCTTCCAAGCCAACACACACTAAAGTAACTAGATTTAACTGGAGAAACAACTCCAATACAATAATAATAATGCCCTGTGACATGAATTTTTATAATGGTCACCCTTTAATAATGGAACCCCAAGCAGAACCCCTGTTTCCCTCAAAACAAGCTTTAAAATACATGGAAAGTATACTGAAATATGTGTTTCTCCTTAATTAACCTAAAGTTAATATTACTCTTCCGTTCGGTCGGTTTCTACCCTCCCCCTATCCATGTATTGTATTTCAACAAGCCGATTTCTCCCCTCCCTTCTTCCCTATCTGATTGGGAAATCGTACATGCATGAAAGGCATTATAAAGGCATCCAGAATGTGGAATTTTCTTCAGAATGTGTTAAAGTGATTTCCCAACACAATTTTAAGTGCGATATTTACCGAGGACAGCTTGTTAACATTGACGTGTTGTCAAATGTCAGAATAGTTTGTCCCCCCTGTTTTATGGCAGGTTAGTAAATATATATGCAGCATTTTAAACGGTAGCATTTGGACCCTTAGGCCCACAAATAATAATATAGCAAAAATGCTATTGTTGTGAACCATAAAGAATGACCACTTTGGGTATGTGCCCAGAGGTCTTGTGACTAATCTGTCTGCCAAGGTAATATAGGCCCCAACAGCGCTAATATTTACAAAATGATTATATGGTATGGCACAAAAGGCAATTTAAATGAATGTAGGTACACATTGGGACAGGAAATCCTCGAATGTGACGTACTTAGATGATAGGCTTCTGTGCTACATGGGTTAGAATAGAGTGCACCATATAGCCAATGCTTAGATGATCCATTCTGAAAAATACGGTTCAAGAGGCAAGAGACAGACATCAGTAATGCCCGTCTAATAGACTTGTATACATGGACCAAAACTGTTTCGGACAAATTTTTTGTTTCATTTTTGGTTCATTCGTTTTCAGATAACAGATTTAATTTCCTGCCATTTTGGCTTGGACAAAACATTGAGGGTTTTTTTCCATTCAGAAGCTAAATTTGTTGTCAGTCTCACTCTCTCACACTCTCCCTACCTCCTCCGTGTTTCTGTCTCTGTTTCTTGACTTGCCTCATCTTGTTGTTCTTTCTTGGTCCACCTTTCCCCACTATCTGCTGCGTTATCCATTCCTCGCAGAGCGGTTTCATGGCAAGGCGGAGCCTCCACACACACCTTCTCCCCTGATTGGAGGAATGGGGAGATGCTGACCCCATGGTGTGCGCTGTGGTGCCCCCTTTTGCGGAATTACTACAAGAGGCCAGAAAAAAAACAGACAGATCTGTGGAGAAAGAGAAGCATTTCTATACCTCTCTTTCTCAACAAATCTGTCTGGATTATTCTGGCCTCTTGGAGTACTGAAAAAGGCGGAGCCAAGGAGCACACCATGGGGACAGCCTCTCCCAATTCCTCCAATCAGGGGTGAGGTTGTCCCTATGGTGTGTGCCAAGGGTCCACCTGGTTGAGTAAGTGCTTCAGGAGGCCAAGTTAATGGACCAGATCATGAGGAGAAGCAGACCAAGAAGACAGAAGAAGAGGTAAGACAAGAAGCGGAGCTGTGGAAATGGACATAGGGACACGGAAGTGGTTTTGAGAGAAGATAGGAATGAATTGACAGATGGAACATGAGAGAGAGCATGAGTAAGAGAAAAAAGAACAAAATACAAATGAAAATTTGGAGTTCTCTGCCTTGTTTGTTTCATTGGGTGTCCCTCCTCGCTTTCAGATATTAATACGAATCTACCATCTAATAGCATTACCTACCAATGCTTCAAATAGCAAAAAAAAGAATATTTGTTTAAAGGGTGTAGTTAGAAGCTTAACCCAGACTTTTTACGTGGCTGTGTTTATAATACATTTATCTTATTGAGTCAGGCACTTATAAGGAAACATATTTTATAACCTCATTTTGCAACCATGTTTTCTGCCTTTTCTATACACATAAATGTGAGGTTTAGGTCTGTAGAACACTGGGATACACGCATGTCTGGGTAACACTCTGAGCTCCCAGAAAAGGGAGACATCAGGGGAGGAAAGAGGAACGGAGACATTTGCCCCTTCTTCAAAGATGTAATCGGCAATACACAAGCATACTTCTCCCCTCTTCCTAACATGCAAGCAATAATAACTCATAAAATCAGCCCTGGGATTTATAGGCCAATGGCCGATAACTCAAATGTGTGTGGTTATGTATTACACGCTTACACTTTTGGAGTGTGTGTGATGCCTCCTGGAGCATTCCATCTGAAGAAGAGAACTTTGAGGTCCCGAAAACTTATTGTTATTCTACAACTATGCAGTCAGATCAACACAACATCGCAAGCCGCTCACCTCCCATACCTGTCCTGCACACACACCTCTTACTGACACACCAGATGTGACTCCCGCCTTCTCCTAATTCACAACTTTCTAATACACAGATGTCCCATTCTCTTAATATACAAACAGTAGAACACAACCGTACTCATACCGCAGCTCTCATTCCAGTGAATTTTACTACTTTCAGAAAAACATGGGTCCTGTCCAAAGATTCCTGAATTTTCACTTGGACGCTGTGGCAAGGAATGTACAACAGACGCGGACTGTGAAGGAAATCTCAAATGCTGTACAACAGGGTGTGATGGTCTAATGTGCCAGGTGCCAGATGGTAAGCAACTACTTTATGTATTATAGAAATTCTATTAAAATCTACTAGCCATGGTGGTTGGGTGAAAACGTCAATGATTCCTCCATTCACTCCTAAAATGTTCCACAACCCTTTAAACTATTTTGCAATCTTATAATCATATAAACCTTAGAAATAACATAAAAACTTGTTCGGGGTAGTTGAATTGATTCTTTACTTTGACATTTCTCTGCGGTACCAGTATGTTGTTGACTGTTCTTGAAGTCAAATTCCCTGGCTTTTATGACCACTATCTTTATATTCTGCCTGCCCCATTGTTACCTGCCCAGTGCTCTGCCTTGTTGCCAAAAACCATGTTTGCTTCCTGCCTACGAGGTTCACATTACCTTTTCCAAACCTCTATTTACTGAACTTGGGTGTTCAGTGGCAGCCTTACATCCCGGGAAACCTTAGAGAAGAAGTCATACCCCAACACCCTCAAAGCTATACATTTTATAGTAACCCTGGACAGACAATACATAGGGAAGGATGGAACAATGGATCGTTGTGGCCTATTCCCACTTGCCTTCTGTGTAACCAAAGCAGGAGCTCTCTGTCCAATTTCTCTGTTCTCTGTACATATTTTGATGTTGAGCCTTGCAAAGGTACACACATGGTATATCAACCATTCTGAGAGTCCATCTCTTGGCCAAGCAGATACTTGCTATAGCAGGTAGTTTGATATAAACCAAAAGGGATATAATGACCTTCTGTTAGATAACATTATGTCAAACTTCTTTTAGAGAAACAAGGAGTTTGCCCTGAAATTTCAAACGGAACCACTTGTGACAGTACAGTTCATTGCACATCGGATAGCAAATGTGATGAAGGCTTTAAGTGTTGCCCAACTGGATGTGACGGATTTGTCTGCCAACCTCCAAAATGTAAGTGAAGAAAAAAAGCAATGTGGTCTGTTAATTCAAATTTAATTACACTAAAACTTGGTTAGGATATGGCACTATCATGTGGGCCAGAAGTGAAGATGCCATATCGGAAAATTGTCTCCAAACCAGTCTAGTTTCTGTCTAGTTGAAGAACTGACAGGAAGGCTGAGTGCATTCCTGTGAGATTCAATAAGGTCAGGCAACATGAAGGGACCCCAACAAATCATTCCTATGCAGGGGTCTAAATGGCCCTTTAAACTCCCAAGATGAAAAATAAATGCCTCAGAGTTGTTCAATGGCCAAATCAAAATAACCCTATGGAATTTGACAAGTATTGTGTTTAGTGGCAAACTGTAGCCCTTCTAATGAATCATTATCAAAACCTAGACTCCCTTGGATTGCATACGACTTGAGAACAACTCAGTTCCTCCATCATCAGTTCATTTTATACGTACATTCCAACCATGTTCTTTCATAGCCATTCACTAGCCAATAAAGGCCCAAGATTGGGAATGTGTCCAGGATACCTTAAGATACCTTTATTTTATTTGTTTCCTGATATGACCATTGACTGCTGTGAGTGCATCTCTTAGTGATTACTAAACATCTCTTAGTGATTACTGCACCACCCAATGCCCCGTATATAAGGATTCAATTATATTTTAATGATTGTATTATAATTTAATTATTTTTCATTATTCCATTCCTCTTATTTTTACAATGTGTACTTTTTGGTTGTTCCTGCTTCTTCCGTGCCGTTTATCACCCCTAAGTCTTCACATCCCTTTCTAAAATCTCTTTTTTTGCAGATCAATCTTTGTAATCTCACTACTAACTGTATGTTCCTCTATTCATACCGTCTGCTTTTCCTGTGCTCTCTAAGGTTATATATATGTCAATGACCTTCCAAGAAAGACACAGATAAGCCTCATGCCCTAATATTTGACAAATGCATTTTTCAAACATTGTCTATACATTGTTATTAAGAAAAGTGTGCGATGTCTGGATTAATTGGGTCTATACATATAAAATCCAGGGTTTTCTAGCAAACGGAACATTACGCTGGTTGAAGGAGATCACTATAAGGGATGAGCTCACTAGCTCATGGAGAACTTTGGGCATATTGTGACTGATGGGTGACATGCAATACGGTGCTTGCTCAGGTTCCTATTTGCTGAAGATAGCCAAGCTTACGCCCAATTGGTATGCGTGAATGTCGATTTGGAGAAATTTTACCCGAATAGCCTCGGAATTCAATAGCTCAAGGAAACAATGAACAGGCGCTGGAGGTTATAGGATGACACCGACCAGTTTCTCCACAAACTGGACTATTTGTAAATATTTAAGAGAATACCCTTTGATGAGTGTATTTTCCGTCTCTGCTTCATCAGCCCCTTATCTTTTTCAAATAATATTTGGTTTTACTGTGTTTTTACAGATTAAACTCGGTAAAAAAAGGGCTGGTCTTTTCATGGAAATAAGGTATGATTTTTTCTTTTTCCAGTTTTAACCTCATTATTTTAATACTATATATACCACCTATAGCGAGAGACTGCTGCTATTTGGGAATGAAAACTAATGTGGAAAAATCTATTCTTAGCAAGGGCCATTTTAGTAAGGGTACAGAACGGGACAGATTTCCCATTAGGCTGAAAAGCACCATATTTAATAGCGTTAATGATCATAAAATAGGAGATTAGTTGCACTTCAGCAGAATAACTCTGAAAACCCTTAACCATCACGGCAGCGCTGAATTAAAACAGGGACGTGCCAGGTGGACAGCCTATTTACGGTATATTCACAGATAACCCTTAATGTGTTTCTGTGTTCACATGAAACATCACAGAGTAGACTGGGAATAAAAGTCTCCACAAATCTTAGTAATGAAAAAATATATATTTAGTCCCTATTTTGTTCATTGTGTTGTATAAATATGCAGATAGCATATCAGAACTAAGGGATACCAGAAGTAGCTAGACGAGGCAGTAGTCATACAGAAGGAGGGCTTTCTAGTGTTTAACATCCCACCATAGAATAAATGGCAAGTAGCAAGTAGCCAGATTATATTGATCCAATAAAAGCAGAAGTTCCATTACAATAAATTTATAATAAGTTTAACCGGAAATCTTTTGTACATTGACTGCTAGGTGTCTGGGGCAATTCTTGGTAATTCACAGAGTACAGTTCCATATTAAGACCTTTCAGGTCCCTAGGTGGACTTGCGCACACACACACACACACACATACATACACACACACACACGTACACACACACACACACGTGTAACTAGACCCCACTGAGAACCCACCGTCTGTCTACAGCAGTCTGCACAGTGCACTGATATTTGGCTGGTGGAGGTGGATTGGCAGATCATCGATTAGCGCACAGGGGTCCTCTAGACATGTGGGTAATGGATAATCCACCACTGATCCACTCCCCTGCGGGTTATGCCTCTTCTGCTCCTCTCCCAATTCCAATGTAGAAAGAGTTAAACTTCCAGGCAGCATACACAGCCAATCAAGCTCTTCCAGTGGACATTATATATTGTAATCTTTTAGTACACGTAATATATTTAAGTCAATCTGTCCGCTCACAAAATCTTTGCAACTCAACAGATTCTAAAATATACCTTTGCATTGTGGGCATTCTCATTGTACTTTTATTAAAAGACAAAATAAACAGAACTTGAATTCTTAATCCGCTAAACTTGTTTCTCATATTATTATTTCTTTTACAGGAATATAAAGAATGTCGTCAACATTTCCAGTGATGCAAAACGATGAGATCCACTAAGAATTATATACCTATCTTAATAATGAATGAACCTCTGTACTAATGTGTAATCTTCTGCTCAAACAACCTAGTTTTATTCCCATCATGGGCGGTTGTTAGGATGATGAGGTCTACGCTACTTAAATAAAATATCATTAAAACTATTTTGTTGTTTCACATATATTTAATACACAAACACTTTCCTGCATTCAGGTTTTCCACCTGTATGTATGAAGGCCAACTCGGCCCTTCTCAGAAGGTTATTTCCTATATATTGAGTGTTCACAAGGTACAGCTAAAATGTTTCACATGATCGCAACTTGCTTAAAAATTATATATACTCAAACATTGACAAATGTATTATTCAATGTATACCCTATGGACTAGCTCCCAAAATAATTTTCTCTAAGGCCTTTAAATAGCTCAACCATATCTAGCAGAGGGTAATATTATATTATAGATGAGATGGGGAAACTGCACCCCCTAGTGCCTAACAATATAAAATGCAGGGGCTGGGTAAGAGGGGCTTACCAAGCAGTTATCCTTATATCTTTATAGAACCTATTACAACTGTCACTGTGAATTTTTACATTCTGTTCATCTTTTCCTGCAGTGTGGATTTTATGTCAGTTTGATCTAGTCTTTTAATATGCCCCTTCTCTTTGTAATACCTTTGTTCAAAATAACTCCTACACAGGGCCACGCCAAGTAAGGAGGGTCCAGATATCACAACAAACGTTTGGGCTTCTCCTTTGCTACCCTTGTGAGCCGTTTCTATCACAATGTACTTGGCTTCATCGTCCAACAGCCTGCTGATTTTCGTCCCAGCGAGCCGTTAACCCTAACTGGGAGGAACACTTCACGGTTTGGGTCTGAGCACTTGGAAAATGCGGTGAACCTTCCCAGGAGTGGCCAACCTAAAAAGAACCCAGACTACATGGAGGCCTTGCTTGCCTGAGTTAAGGTCAGTGTTCTCGATTCCATAAGAAGAAAGACTGTGCAAAAAATGGCATCCATGGGAGTTGCAAGACGAATATTACTGCTGACTTCTGTGGACTGATGACTCAAAAGTGGAACTTATAAGAAGACATGGGGCCTGTTTCATCTGTATGATGATATGGGGCTGGTTGACTTTGTCATAATTGATGGAACCATAAATTGTGCTCTCCATCAGAAAATCCTGAAGTAGAACCCCCCCTCCCATCAGTTTGTGACCTAAATCTCAGCGTAGTTGAGTTATGCATAGGGACAATGATTCGAAGCACAAAAGAAACTGATGAGGCCACTCCAGGACCTTCATTCTAAGTCCTGATTTAAATCTGATGAGATGCTGTTGCATGACCTTAGAAAGGCAGTTCATTCTCCCAAAACCTCCAATGTAGCTGAATTAAAACAATTCTGCAAAGAATAGGCCAAAATTTCTCCACAGAGATGTAAAAAAAAAAAAAAACTTATTGCAAATGTTTAATTGCAGTTATTGCCGGAATGGGTGGCACAATCAGTTATTAGGTTTAAGGGCCAATCGTTAAATTAGTTTGATGATCTGAAACATTAGTATTATATCAAGTTTTCAATCAGCGTGAATTTAAGAATAACAGCACACATTGAACCCGTCTGCATAGTAATAAAGCCAAATGCAAGCAAAAGTAGTGTTTTTCATTAAAAAAGGAAGAAATTTTTAATAGGATTGCAGAAAAGCGAGGGTTGTTAAGGCATCATTGGAAACGGATATCAGTGCAATAGTTTAAATGAACAGTTTTACATGTGCCGTTTCATAATAAACTTGTCTCGTACTTGCAGTTACAAGGTCGACTTGTAGCATCAGCAGAGCAAGAGCTCCAATAAATAGAGTTAAGGGAACAAGCCCGTAAAATAACTTAAGAAATCTTTGGGTGAGGAGCTCAGCACAGCTGAGCCGAGGCGTACACAGATGTCAATGTTCTCCGCAAAACTCCATTTTCAGGAGGCACGTTCTTCAGCATTTATCCAAAGTCTTGCCTCCTCAACGTCCTTCCGAACAACCAACAGAACTTCACATGAGCCTCTGGAGATGCAGTCCTGCAGGAACTGTCTTTTGGTGAAATAGACAAAGACAAAAGCCCATATAGATCAAAATGATGAAATGTCATTTATCAACAACATGTCAATAATAACGCAGAGAAATACATTTATTTAAATTAACATTTTTAATAGCAGGACTTATCTGTGTGAACATCTAGCGAGGCACACATGTGAGTAACATACAATATAGTGATAAACATTTAGGGCGACTCGGTCTCATCCTTCTATATGGTCCCAGGGGGCTCCTTAAACCTCATACGACTTGCCATCTATGTCCCATTTAAAAAATATATAGATTTCAGGCATCCTGGTATACATGAACCTACACAAGTATTGGGTCGGATGCACATTTATGGATTCGTTGTGTATAAAAGTTACATTTATATGGCCAGCTAACATCTATGATCAGGAATGAACTCTGGATGAAAATCAGCATGTATCCAACAGGCGGCTACACGGTAAACTCTCACGCTTTTGAAGCATGCAGCTGTGTGAATCCAGCTGGCGAACGCATCGGATCGACTGAACCGGCATCAATAAAATTATTACAGTCATTATTTCTAACATACATTGGTCATGTCAATGAAAGACTTGTTGTTTTACACAAGTGTCATTAAAATGAGTAAGAGCCCAATCCCGCCCGCTCCCACAATGTGGGTGTTCAACTCCCGCCACATTTGTGGCCAATCCCGTCCGCTCCCGCCACATTTGTGGACAATCAAGCCTCCTTACCTGAACTGCAGATTACTACGCGGGAAATCTGCAGTTCAGGTAAGGAGGTGGGCTTGACTGCGCGGGATTACGGGACCCGCAGGTACAGTGCGGGTTCCGCCTCCCAATGCAGTCCTCTACCTCAAAGCATACAAACAGGTTATATATGTTTGTCGTTTTGGTTTTTTTTTGACACATTTAAACGACTATTACGGCAGATATCTAACTGCGCATCCTCTATCTTAAATATTACGGTAGGTGGAAATATTTAAAAAGATAGATTTCCAAATAGATGAAATTAAAATTTAAAGGGACCACACAGCTATCATATGCATTCAAGCACATACGATGGCAGTAGTGTCCCTTTAATCACGGTATTAGGTGCCACTTATACAGATTACTTTGAACACAAGACTGATGATTTGTAAAGCTGATGGGTTATATGGCTGGGCACACAAACAAGACGTAACGGGTAACTTTCCAAGTGCTTTAAGAATGAGCCCTTTGAATTATGCGAATCGGGCATAACCAAGTAAAAATATCCCAGTGTATTATTATCCTTAGCAATGTCTTTCATCACAATGATTCACAGGCTAAGGTGACTCAGTTAATTATAGAAACCAAATCTTTTTTCAGGAACATAAGCATCACATCACTATAAGCAAGCAAAATATTTACCAGGAATTGGCTTGGAAACCTGGTCCGTCAGCATTAACCTGTCACGTGCTTTACATAAACTAGTTTAATGTGTCTGTTTAGACTCTAACTGACAAAACTGCATTGTGATTACTTACTTGAGCTCTGTGGGACCTCCAAGTTTGGCAGGGGCTTTCAGCTTGGAGTCCAGATTATAATAAACTCCATTAATTTGCCGCACTGTGATCCAGTGTTTGCGCGTGATCGGGAGAGAGAGGAAACCCAGGGAGATGGGCGACGGGATGTTTAAGATGAATCCAAAGATCTCACTCAGGACTAAGCTTTCCAGAGACCTTTTTTTTTTTTTTTAAAGAAACAAAAAGTATTAAAACATAAATAACCCTTAAATAACAATCTAATTATGAAATCACTTTTATATAAAACCATCTCTAACTAGCTAACAAATGACTTAATGATCCAAGGAACCAAATGGAATTTTTACAGCCTTTTTAAAACACTTTAAATTGGTAAAATATCACATTTTGTTGTACAGTGAAAAAGTAGTTGCATTTATATAAATAAAATAAATATGCACCATTCACCTGATTTTCAATCTTAATGGAGAGTGGGCTTTGGACACACCATGGATGCCAACAATACACTCTACACCAGGGACAGTCCTGCAGCAGCTGGAGGGCCGCAGGTTGGACGCCCCTGCTCTACACCCTGCAGCGTGGGCACAAAGTCCCATCAACTTAAAACTCATAAGCTAAAGCCTGCTTTACTGGTTTGTTCCTACACATTATCAGAATTAGCTAATTGGCCATCACAATATATAAGGAACATGTTTACGAAGGGTCGCGTTTTTTTTTTGACGGATGAACATTAAACTGTTTATGATGTAATAATTATTCATGGGCTGCTTTATTATGTATACTTGCTCATTAACACAAATAGTGACTCACTATCCAAAACACGTAGGACCAAGAAGTTTGGCTGTTATTAAAGCAAAGATTAAAATGGGGAAAACCCAAGTGATTTTAAGCATGCCATGATTGTTGATGCCCCATGTGATGGTTTCCAGGATCTCAGAAAGAGCTGCGTTGCTAGAGACCATCAGTTCGGGTCTAAAGACCCATTAGAGTGTCTCTAGAATGTACAGAAATGATGCAATAAACAAAAATAATAGCATAAGAGGCAGTTCTGAGGCTGAACTCGTTGTGGTGTTACCTCTAAACACACAAAGAGTTGAACCTTGAAGCAGATGGGTTACAGGGGCAGAATACCATTTTGGGGCAGTTACGTTTCTTCATCCAGCTTGTGATCTCCAAGTAAAATATTTCTACTTAGAACCCCAACCACTTACTTTCTTTTGTCCCACCACACAGCCGCATAGTCTAAAGTCTGAAGAGCTACCATGATAACATTGACATCATAGTTTCCGGTTCCCAGAAGACTGCGGTGAGGGTTAATCATGGTGTTTGGCGACAACCTGAAAGAGAACAGGATTTGTTATGTAATCAAAGTAAAAATGTACACATACAGACTAAAGCATTAAATAAAACGGCTAATTACAAAAACAGTACGCTGTATGTTCTCTGCGTTGCGCGTTATATGTCACTTATTTGAAGGGATTCTCATATAGCGCGCTACATCAAGACAGCATTTCTAACTACTCGGCTTCTGATGGGACATCCTAAAGTCCCTGAGGGACCTGGACGCCAACCAAATAACCATATCACCATATATCAGACTACTCTAAGGAAGTGATCCTCACTATTAAAATAAATCCACTAATCTTCCTCCCAGCCTATTAAACATCTCATAGATAATGACTGGATCCTCACCAGATCCAATGCCTCCTTCCAATCCCGGTGATAACCTCATCCTGACAGCTGCCCCCACCCCCTGCTGTTCGGGGTTAAACTCCCCTCTCACCCTCGGCAGATCTCCTCCGCTCGCTGCTGGGTAATTTCGGGCTTCTGAAGCAGGTTGTTCAGTGCGTGGACCGCACACAGCTCAAGCCGCTGCCGCTCGTGAAACACCGGCTCCATCATCCAGAACTCGGACTCAGCCGGAGAGAAGCAAGAGAACGAGTAAAGTAACTTCCGGTCATGTGACCAGCCGCCTGGTGGGCGCGTCAAGGGAGGGGCAAAAATTGTCAACAAAGTCTTACTACAAATCGTGCGCATGCTCTGTGTTTCTTGCTGTGGAATTGTATCCATACTTGCTGCATTGATCACCATGACTCACAGAGAAGTATCGCAGATGCTGAGTTATTCATGTGGGATTCAGTGTTCATGAATGCTGCTCTCCTGGTGCGCAGGAAGGGTCAGGAATCAGACTGTGTCATTTATAGGGAGCCATGATTTCCTGAGCAAGATCCCTGTTCACCATACCTGGGAACTCAGACTCCGGGGTTCTCCGGGCCAACAGCCGAATCCTTCGGGTTGCGGGATCCTTACATACAATTTCCCCTTTTAATGACGGGTTTCCCATGATGTCATCAAGAACACCTTGTCAGTAGGTAGTCAGTAGTGGGCAGTCCTGGTCGCATCCCGCAGGGGTATATTCCAGGTAGCCGAAGCCCAGAAGCTCCCAGGTATGCTGTTCATCCATTTGTTGAGCAACCAGATTGTGTTATATATATGCATGGGATCCGTATTTGCATATGGGTGCACCTTAGGGTAACCATGCCCCCAACTGTCCCACTTTGTGCAGGATGGTCCCGATTTTGCCACTCTTATCCAGCAGAATTTAGGACCGCAATTCCGTGGCCCTGATTTCCCTCTCCGTCACTCTCAGTTTGACCGACACTCTACCCCCAAAGTTCCACCGCTCGTTGATCTGATTGCCGGGGGGTAGAAGTTGGTAATGGTAACCACATCAGCCTTTTTTTCCCCAGGAAACATATATAATGCCAGGCTCAGGCTGGACATATGATCTGGTGGGCCAGTGTCTACTACCAACACTGCCTGTCCAGGGGCAGATCTGGTACTCGTGGCCGCACACCACGTTAACATGCGCTTGTGTGTGTCATTTGGAGGCTACTGTCATTAAAGTGCTTGGACTGTCTAGTCCAGCTCTGTACTCTGCACGTGTTTCTGACATGCGTGTGCAAATGGCTATGCTTCCACATGTGGGATGCATGAACACACAGAAGGAGTTCAATTACTCAATCATACGTAAATAATGTCTGAAGCAGACAACCAACGGGCCTGTGCTGCCCATAACTCAACGGCAACTACAGCCGGAAGGTGCAGCAAGGGCAAAGCGGTGGATCCAACGAGAAGGTACTGTGCGGACGAGAGAAACCCTGTGCACTCTCATACGGAGAATACATAACAGGATGCAAGACGGGCAATACATGAAGATCTTTTATTATAGGATTAACATCAAAAAGTGCAAAAAGCTTGACGCGATTCGCACCTAAACTCTGAACTGTAAACTGTGTTCCGCTCCTTTGTAAATAAATACACCCCTAATTGCAACTTACCATATCACACTTGTATCTAATTACAATATATTAAACACCTCGACTTCATCAATGTGAAAACATAGTATCACACTATATTAAATACTTTGTGTATGTGAGAAGAAAACAGTTGAGGATGAAATTAACATAAAAAATAGCTTAACTTTAATAAACTAATTATCTTTCCTATCTGATTAAAAAAGATCCACACACCAATGTGAAAAAGTGAAAAACAGTGGAAAACATAAGTGAAAGAAAAATCACGACCAGGGAAATAAGCGAGTGTGCCTATATTTTGAGAAATCTGCTACTAAATACCTCTGAAAGAGTTGACCAAGTGAATGTAATTGGGGGTGACCCACGATCCCCCTACTATTTAATGTTTATTAAAAAGATTTTGGACATTTGTTAAATCTTGATTGGTTTTGTGCATATAATATAGTACACTAATACTTGATAATAGAGTTGTTACTACAAATTGGATTAAAGCTAGAAACTGTTTTTTAATTATTAAAATTATAGGCTTCATTAAAAAATGAAACACCATTCTTTACAAGATTACCACGCTGCATTTAAGTGAGATTTCACCTACTAATATCTAACCGGGTGTAAAAGGAACCGACACCCTATTTATGATTTTTAAATTGTATTCTTTTATACTCTCATATTAACATTTATTAGGCAGATATTTATGGAGATGGATACATTAATTGAAGTTGTTTTTTGACAGTATAGAAATGCCATGACTGTATGTACTTGGTTAAGCTGCAGTGCAATCTACCTTGCATGTAATACGGTATATGTTGAATAAACTCAATCTAACAGACCATAATCATGTTACAGACATGGATTTGAAGTGATTATTGAAAGTATTGGAAAAATACTAAAATAAAGAAAATAGACTTTGGTGTGACTAGGATTCCAAGGCGACTAAGAATTCTGAATGTACCAGCATTTATTAATAATTATATATGTATATATATATATATATATATATATATATATATATATATATGATTCAGACTTTCAAGTAAGATGGTATAGGACTTTGGATTTATTGATTTGGTTAATGCAAAAGAACGAGAACTGGATAAAGTTGAAAGAGATAAAAAAAAAAAGTAGATTTTGAGACAGCATGTCAATTTAAAGAATTTAATGAAAAAATGATACAATTGAGGGAGAATTTAGAGAAAGGAAACAGTACAAAAGAAAAGAGACAAATTTATTCAGAGATAAATTAGACTGTCCGAAAAATGATGTTCATTTTATCAAAACTCAAAAAAATAAATACTTTCAGACCTATACTTAATCTCTACCTCCTCAGTCTTCCTCTACCTCCTTCCTCTACCGCCCCCCGTCTTCCTCTACCGCCCCCCCGTCTTCCTCTGCCGCCCCCCGTCTTCCTCTACCGCCCCCCGTCTTCCTCTACCGCCCCCCCGTCTTCCTCTACCGCCTACTCTTCTATGACCACACAGTGTTGAAAGAAAAAAGAACAAGAAGGGCAAGTCGAACATTCTTTGCACAAACAACTCCATTGGCATTAAATGAATAATGTAAATAACATATCCAAGGTGATATTGACAGATACACAAATAGGGTTTTGAGTTTAGGTTAGATTTTTTTCTCCTGATCATAATTGGTTTTAAACAATTTTAGATATTAATCGATTTGTGCCTAAATTAGTACTGTGATATAACTTTCTACATTTGATATAGTATGTTCCAGTGTACAAAGTCTGAAGCAGTTGACACTTTGGACTTTGACAATCTAATATCAAAAGAAAACTGTGCACTACAGTCTTTGGAAATGTAAATAAGGAATCCGTAACTGAATCAGGCCATAAACCATTGTCTGGTTTGTACCCTATTAATAGCAGTAAATAAAACATAAGCCAGTCATTCCCATCTTTTATTTCTTGCCCGAGGTCAAACCCCTCTGGAACCCCTCTGGGAAGCCAATTATTTCTGGGATTGTCAGCCTGGGGGATACTTTATCTCATGGTCGTGCCCTTGTGTCCACATCTCACACCTTTTGGGCATACACACCATTTGCCATCCAAATAACTATAAATATTTACTTTTAAAATTATGTTAACTTGTTCCTTAATTATGATAAAATATCACATTATTATTAAAAGGCCCAAATAAGTACCCCACCCCCCTGACTTCACAAGCAACATGTCCCACAGCCCCACCTTTGCCCCCACACAGCTTGTCTGTGCCATCTTTTGCACCCAAACAACCTTCCCAGTGCACTCCAACAGCTTGTCTGTGCCATCTTTTGCCCCAAACAGCATTTCAATGCCCCAAACAGCTTTTCTGTTCCATCATTTTCCACAAACCGCTTGCCTGTGCCATCTTTGCCCCCAAACAGCTTGTCTGTGCCCTTGAACAGCCTGCCTGTGCCATCAGCCTGCCTGTGCAATTTCTGCCCCCAAACAGCCTGCCTCTTTCATTTCTAGATTGTAAGCTTGTTGAGGGCCCTCCTCACTTGTTGTTTCTGTAAGTCAAATTATGTTATATACCACTTGTTGTGTCCTGTCTACCAATTGTACAGTGCTAGGGAATATGATGGCTCTATATAAAACAATAAATAATTTATGCTCCCAAAAAGCCTGCCTATGCCATCTTTGCCCCCCCCCCACAAAGCCCACTTGGAAGGGCACGAAAGGCGCAGAGCCCACTTGGAAGGGCACGAAAGGCGCAGAGCCCACTTGGAAGGGCACGAAAGGCACAGAGCCCACTTGGAAGGGCACGAAAGGCGCAGAGCCCACTTGGAAGGGCACGAAAGGCGCAGAACCCACTTGATAAGGACACAAAAGCAGGTAACCAGGACCGGTACAGGTACAAAGCCACAGCAGAATGGTCCACAGACTTCAATACAAAGGCCCTGACTGAAGGGCAGGGCAGGTTCATAAAGGAAGGGTAAGCCAGGTAACAAGGCCCAGCTGCGTGCAATAATGAGGTCTGGGTGCTCCAGAGAGAGAGGGGCGGCCACTAGTGGTTGTAAAACAACATGACCGACAATAAGTAGTGAAAAATTAGTGCATAGTCCTGGCAGGCAGGGTGGATCCTGACAAACATCCTTTGTTAACGGTCTCTTATAATAGAAAAGAAAGTGAAAGCAAATTATTTTGCTTGCTCGGGGCACAATGAGCTTAAGTCAAAAACTCAGTCACTTGATAAAGTCAAGTTTTAACATTCTTGCGACCTCCCTTCTGGCTTTTTTGCTGATTGTCCTGGAAAAACTAATGGAAACTGAATTCACATGCCCAAGTGATCCCACCCTTGGAATTTGCTACAGCTGTGCATTTTTCTTTCTGCCAATTCTAGTTCTCATAGCTCTGAGTATGAAGTATTCTCCTGGAGTCAGCTGCGGCAGATGTTCTTGCCCTGGATTCTGGTGTGGTTGTCTACAAGTCTCAGTCGCACCTCTACTCTGGTGCCTTATTTTATTAACCGATGGACGTTACCTTACCTGCTTCCTGAAATCTGCTACTGGAAAGGTGACCTCAGGTGTTAAGGAAATAAGCCAGGTAATCCATAATTACATTATAAAATATTCTCAAGAACCAAAAATAGATTTATCTGTAATTTTAAATCATAAAAAACATTACAGTTATGGAAAGGTATGATGTTGACAAAGTAATATAGAAGTCGGGACATAATGGGCTATCTTATGTTTGTTCTTGCAAGGTTCAGGGTTCATGGTTGCCCTGGGATGTTCCCTGATATGCACATGAAAAATATACCCTAAAAAAACACTATTGTAGAGTACTATAGAGCATTAAGCTTAGTTTAACATTGTAAAAACTGAAAGCAATTAAAAATCAAGCAACTTATTAATAGAATAAAACATAAAAAAAAAATATCTAACATTCATTTCTTTATTTTCAATTATCTTACAGATTATCGGACTGATTCTCATCACAGTGTTTATAATTGCAATGCTTGTTATTCCTCAGTTACAAATGTGTGAGAGCTCCTGTGTAGATACGCTGAAAAAATATTATTTTCGAAAGAAGCATGAAACAAATGTCCTATGTGAGGTTGAGAGAATTCTACAAAAAGGGGTTCAGGATAAAACACGTGAATATGTACAAACAAGGATCGATGAAAGTCTGAGTAACATAAAGGCTGACAATTGTGATACACAGATAGACCTAATGAACATCATATGGCAGCAGAAAAACAATATAAAGAATGAACTGAATAACCAGAAATAGGAAGACGCTGGGAGGAAACCCTCACAAAAAACATAAGATGCTAGAAATATGCAATCATAGGGCTGAAAGATCACCGGAAGATACTAGAAGCTATCAGGCCAGCACGGCCAACAACTGTTGCCCGCGGCTCCCACCTGTGGACATCTACCTGGGGTCATTCTGTGAGCTGAGATTCTAACAATATTAGTCCATCACAAAGATTCTTTTGTAGTGACAAGCCAATGGTCCATGTGAAAACCAATATGTGTTACATACGTTATTTTGGTAATGCTTTTATTGGTTTAAACCCTGGCGTAAACTAGTGTGTGGTAGGTCCACATTACACAGAATTGAAAACCGTCCTTAATACATGGCGTTCACAGCTTGCAGCTTTATTTTGGGTAATTTGCTTTGTTACATTTTCAAAGATTTTAAACATTTTAATGTGTATGATTGCATATACTCTGAAAAATGCTTTTTTTCTCTTTGTTTTGCTTTTGTTTCTTTAACATGATGATTCAGTGGTCTAAATCAACGTTAAATAAAACATTATTCATTTCATCATTAAAATGTGTAAGTTCTTGGTTGTTTGTGTAAACAATATATAATACAGAAGGAATCGTGACCAACACTAACAGTAATGGCTGTAAACATATTAGACATGGGAGCATGATGAAGGCAAAATAAAGATGAAAAGCAGGAATAAGATCCAAAGGGTTATTTTCTCTTAGGACCACTAAACATCCATTTTGTTCCAAAAAACCTTATTTCTAACCATATTTGATGGCTCCCCAGGTTTAACCCGGAGTCTCCAGGTGAGGCGCTTCTTCACTGATACTGTCCTGGAGATGGAGGGCTCTGAGTACCCTGAGCTGGGAAGTTCGCAGACAGATGGGCAAGCACCTTCTGGGCTTGTCTCCTCCACTGAACATACATTGTGCAGCGCTCTGAGATATAGCATAATATCCTGTTTCTCCACTAAAATAGTACTACAGATGTTTGCACAGACCTCCTATATATAGATATATCTATATCTATATCTATATATATATACCGTATTGGCTCGGATATAGGCCGCCCCCGTATATAGGCCGCACCCTAAAAGTTTGGTGCTTTTTTAAAGAAAAAGTTTTTTTCTTTAAAAAAGCACCAAAAAACATGCTGCCACTCTGTCCTCTCCCCCCCCCCCGAGATATGCTGCCACTCTGTCCTCTCCCCCCCCGAGATATGCTGCCACTCTGTCCTCTCCCCCCCGAGATATGCTGCCACTCTGTCCTCTCCCCCCCACGAGATACGCTGCCACTCTGTCCCTCCCCTCTGTCCTCCCCCCCAACTTACCAGAGTAGACTCCCGGGTGTCTTACGGGGCCGGAGGGGGACATCTATGCACATCGTGTATACAACTCCCGGTGCCGGCACTCAGCGGAAGTACCAGCACCGGAAGTTGTATACGCGTATTGCGTAGGTGTCTTCCGCCGGCCCTGCAAGACACCTGGCCGCTGCCGGTGAACGTCCGTGCGATGCGCTTAGACAACCTCCCGTGCCGGTACTCCCCCCCGTGGAAAGTGCCGGCAGGGGAGGCTGTCTGAGCGTATCAGACAGTAGGATGCAGGTCCCCTGCACCGCTGCGGGGGATCTGTATCCTAACCCCGCTGCCTGCCCGGCGCCCGGGACTGCATGTCCCGGGCGTCGGGCGCTAGACCCCGAATATAGGCCGCACCCCCACTTTAAAGTCTTAAAGTGGGGGAAAAAAGTGCGGCCTATATTCGGGCCAATACGGTATATATCTATATATATATATATATATATATCACTTCCACTTAGGGACGCTCGTGTTATTCGGGGGGGGAAAGAAATAGAGCGAGATCTCAGATGAGTTTACAGACAATGTTTGCAGTTCTAAATAACAAGGATACTGTGTGAACTAGTTCTTTAGAAGCTGTCTAGTGATCACCATCAAACATTTACAAAAGGAGATGTTTATTTAAGATGGCGTACTGGCGTTACCACAAGTCTTTATGAGGTATCATTGTTTTCTGACAATCCACAGTCAATTGAAGACACTACAAGCATCAGGTAGTAGGCCATTGTTATATTGTCATGTGTTTCAGGGATTTTTGTTCTTTGGCTAAAGTTCATGAAAATAACTCATATCCATGTTAGGACATGAAATACGTTTAATCATTGTGACGGGCAGCTCCACTAGATGTGCAGGTAATCTCCAATCGCAGTCTTTCATCCCCAGCACCCCATCGACACCCTAGTACAAATCTGTGCATGTCTGAGGGGACCATATACCAACCGGTCAGCAACATATATATTTTCTTGTATTTTCCTTGGGCATTTCTGCATCAATAAAATAACCCTTTGTCACTGACCCCAAGTGACAGTAATAATACAGTTCCTTTCCCAGAGTTTGATGAAGTAAGGTGCTTTCTCCTAGCCTTCTATGCTCATAATTACTGAGAATGCCAATATTTGTTGAGGGCACTGTAGACAGACACACACTATATGACCAAATGTATGCAGACACTCAACATAATTATTGACTTTTGTTGTTTTAGCCACACTCATTAACATGTATATAAAATCAAGCACTTCTTCCATAGACAAACATTGGTAGTAGATTGGGTCTCACCACAGTGCTCAGTCATCTGCCCCGTTCCACTGTAGGTGCTATTTTTGTAAACTGGAACCATGTAGGAGTAACAACAGTTCAGCCATCAAAAGACAGACCGCGCATACTCACAGAGCGGGGCTGCCAAGTCCATCGCCACAGAGTTCCAAACTGCCTCTGGAGACAACATCAGCACAAGCACTTTGCGTCTGGAGCTTCATAAAATGGGTTTCCAATGCTGAGAAGCTGCATACAAGCTGAATCGAGTGGTGTAAAGCCACCGCCACTAGACTCTGGAGTAGTGGAAACGTTCTCTGGACATCTAATTGACAAATATGGGCTGATCCCAGAAGAACAATACCTACCAGAATGCATAGCGCTCGGTGTAAAGTTTGGTGGAGGAGGGATACTGCTCTGGGGTTCATCAGGATTTGGGCTAGGCCCGTTTGCTCCAGTGAAGGGTAATGTTAATGCTATATCATACAAGGACATTTCAGCCACTTGTATACTTACAACTTTGTGGCATCAGCTGGGGGAAGGCCCATTCCTGCCTGCTTGAAAATGTCCCTGTACACCGCAAGGCCCATAGAGACATGGTTTGTCTATGACAGGTAAGAACCATTTGGCCCATATAGTCTGCCTCAATTATTAGTCCTGAATTGTCTTACATTCAGGGTAGCTAAATGCATACCTGGGGATTCTCTGGTTTTCACCCGGAGCCTCCCAGGAGAAGCATTGCTTTTAGGTGCAATCTTACTAGCAGCGATATCCTTGCCTGTGAAGCCCTTTTTGTGCAAAGCAATGATGACAGCACGTGTTTCCTGGCAGGTAACCATGGTTAACAGAAGAATAACAATGATGTCAAGCACCACCATCCTTTTAAAGCTTCCAGTCTTTATTCTAACTGAGTGATCTCCAGCCTCGTCCACGTCAACACTCTCACTTGTGTTAACGAGAGAATCACTGACTTGGTGGCAGCTGGTCCTTTTGGGGAAGGGCTGAAATGCAGTGGAAATGTTTTTTGGGGATTAAGTTCATTTTCAAAGAGGGACTTTGCAAGTGATTGCAATTCATCTGATCACTCTTCATAATATATTGCATGATTGACAACAATGGCAGCCTCCAGGTCTGCGGATACATTAAGTTTAATGACCAAATGAAACAAAGCCAAGTTTTCTTCAATTCTAAACCCAATTCCTGTATACAGCTCTGTATTTAATGCTCAAATAAAAATAAAGTTTGGTTTATGACAAACCTTTCCTTTTCATATATTCAAATTGTGTGTTTGTCTAACTTGGTCGCTGCCAGAATTACTGTGGGATGAAAAAGCCTGAGAGCCTCACCCTTAGTACTAATCATGTGTAAGTGTTTGAATAGCTTCAACAATACAGGATTAAAACTGAGACATGGACCCACACCCCATATTTCCGAATCCTACATGCCACCTTTCCCTAACCTTCCCGGTTCACACGCACGATGCTGTGCAGATACCCGTCCCTAATGTTATTCTGTGCTGTTGCCGTAAAGCACCACAAAGTTTCAAAATACACTTGATTTTGGTAGTGCTGCCACTTGTAGATCGATCATTGGGACATGGTGCCAGCTGGACCACACAATTGGGACACCCATTGAGACGTGGCCATTGCAGCGTAAAACTCTGTACAAAGATGTGTGAACACATACGAAGGAATTTGAAACCTTGGACTAATATTTGCCTTTAAAGGTAAACTGTTGCAGATTTCTATGTCTAAGGATTTTTTTTTCATCTGTGGCTTTCGTCAGCAGGCCCATCTTCTGTAACAGAGGTCCTTGCATGCAAGGACCCAATGATGGAGAGAGGGGAAGCGCTTAAACCAAATCTTCTTAACTTTGCACCTTATAAATAATATCATATGAATAAAATCTGATCATCTGAGGCTGAGATACCCAACCTAATTTGTATATGTCAAGGATTGATTGTCACTTCATGGGTTTCCTTGATCGGTTCTCAGTTAATGTTTACAATTCCAAATAATAAGGATGTTGGAAGAATTGTGGGTTCTTTAGAAGTTGCTTAGTTATCACAATCAAATATGTACAGAAGTGATTATTTGTTTTAGGAGGAGTCACCACAAGTCCTTATTAGGCTCCTTTGTTTGTGATGCTCCTCAGTCAAGGGAAGACACTGAGGCAATCAGCTATCAGGTGTCTGCTATTTTAATCATGTGGATCCCTGGGATTTTTGTTCTTTGTTTAATGATAACGTATGGTAGAGCTGAAGAGGAGGATGAAGACGAATCATGTCCATGTGAGTCCATGGTATATTTTTATATATTCATTTCATTAATGACAATATTTATTATGTTACCATGTCACTGGGACAATGGATACTGTCAGGAAAGTCTCCGACTCTTTATTTTAGTCTCCAAATTCCTACAATCTTGGTACCTAGTTACTATGCTCAGTAGAGTAGATTGTTTATTGTCAAATGCGGCTTAAATTATCCAAACCCTTCCTCACACACCATTTCAAATGTACCTGCTTGGGTCAGTGTTTGCAAAGGGGTTAATATGTCTGGTGTCCCTGCTTGTAGATGTCAACAGGATCCTCAACTGTTTACTTATTGTTTAAAGTTATTGACAGTTAATAGGTCATTAGGAATGTTTTTTTATGTGCTCATGGATTATCTTCCAGAATGAGTATGTTTGGTTATTGTCTCTGCCACTAGACCCTGAAGCATTGACAATCCTAAGGGGGTGCCCAGGGACCCCAGGAATTCCAGGCCAGAAAGGAGACGCAGGTCCACCAGGGGAAAAAGGTTTGTAGGAGACCTGTTCAATATATGTGGCTTATTCAGTTTTATCATCTCAGTATATATATTACAGGTCTAAGGGAATAATTTTAACATTGTAGAGTATGTTAGATGATCACAGATGATCACAGCAAATTCATTTTTTATGACTATTAAGTTCCGTAAGCTACCTTGGTGGTTTCATGTATTATTTTGCTTATATATATATATATATATATATATATATATATATATATATATATATATATATATATATATATATATATATATATATATCATACTTATATATAAATGTCTACTATGTCCCTATAGGACCTGCAGGCAGTCCAGGAGTGGCAGGGCCACCAGGACAAAAAGGTAATATCTGTGCAGAGTATGCTATGTGTGCATCAAATAATTTGTTGAAGGTTATTTATTGTACATAAACATTTTCACCACCTTAACTGTAAAGGGGACCTCGTTATAATGTGCTCAGCAAAAATATGTATGTATTGTAGGGAAGGTTTAATACCCCTATTGGACTGAATGGGGTAAACACATTAGAGGCTAGAATGTTTAGTTATAGTACAAATTTTGCTTATAGTACAGTGTTTCTATTAGGACACATATACAGCATATGGGATTTTTATTCAATTCTATAAAGTGGATAGTGGTCATCTGATTAATTGGTTATTTTGTTTTTTTTGGAACAGGAGAACGCGGTTTGCCAGGACTTGTAGGGGAAAAAGGTAAGTACAGTATGTTCAATGATCAACATTATCAAATACAAAAGAATGCATGTGTTATATCTGCAAGCTTATACTGCATTTGACACAAAATAGGGAAATTTTGCTGGTCCTACTTTTTTGTCCATTAAATTTCAGTGGAAAAAAGAAAAAACAAGAAAGAAGGAGTACTTTAATTTTTAATTAATATTTAGTTTTGATAATGGTATAAGCATTAGAAATATAGATCCTGGCTAACTCTAAAAGTGTTTGCCATGGTCAGTTGGAATCCACGTTCATTCATATGTGCGCATAACCAAGGTAAGCCTGTGACCTTACCAGGGGTGCAAAACTTTATGCACATACCATGGTGCGGACTTGCTGGAGATGGCCTCAGACTTCTTGACGCAGGACTATGACCTGCATTTGAGGGGCTCAGCTCCAGGTTTGAGCCCCTACGACCCAAGCATTGACCAGTAGGAAAAGCTAAGATAAGGGGCAACAGGCAAAACCACTCTGTACTGTGTGGCAAAGATACTATAGTGACCAATACATTAGAAACTTTTATACTTTACACAATAACCTTTGGCTGCATGGATCCTACAGGTGGCCATATGGCTACAGTAATGACCACACCAGCAACACCATGTCTCTGGGCATTTGCCCGGTGTACTTGATGCTCGGTTCATGTCTAATTCATAGAAATATATTTATAGTCTTGTGTTTATCCCATTTATGCTCTGGTTGCCTTGTTGTATTAACCCCTACTGCTTTTAATCCACTTATCAACCACCTTCAGAGTGAAATAACACATTCATACATTGCATGTATATCCCTGTCCTACTAATTCTACACTATGACATATTGCCTCATTTGAAATAAACTTCTATCCTTGCCGAACGCATGCAACCTTTTTATAGTTTTTTCGGGCCACTGATGCCCATTAAAATCTACTTAGATATTTGACGGCACTTTCATTAGCCCAGCACAATACAATAAACTAAAGAAACCCCTGCATAATCTACTCCTTCATGGACCTATTTTCTTACTTTTTACTTATAGGAGAAAAGGGAGATCCTGGAACCTCTCAATCAGTAAATGGTGAGTTAATATATTTAGTACAGAGTTTAACTTTTAAAGTTCAGGACCCCGTATCATCAAGAAAACATTGGCATTGGGGTTGAGGATTGTTTAGCACATTTCTTTTTCAGACAGATTTTGGGCTGTATAAACCCTGAAGTGATACGTTTTACTTACACAGCTTAATACATCTTATTCCATTGCTGAAAGATGTTTCTTCTCATTGCTTGTAATATTAACTATGATCAGTTTAACTAAATGCACATTATACAGATATAAATAGTTTACCAAATGTAAGAGTCATTTTATTTTTGATAGTAAAGGTTAGTATAGGTATGTGTCCTTGTCTTTAAGTTAATTTGCGGTATGGATCCTGAGAACTTTGTTCCATGGGTGGTTACATTATTCCTTAAAACTTCCTTAGGACACCTTCATTATAGTTTGACATACCACCCAGTGACGATTTTCTTCTTCCGATTGCCTCTAATTAAGAAAAAAGAAGCTTTTGGTTGAAAGGAGTAAAATATGTACAGTACGTATCACATGATTTGCCAGTCTGCGCAGTTAATTTAATTCACATACTTCCATTTCTTTATAGATGCCAAAGATTGTAAAGAGCTGTTGAAAAAGGGGTTAATCATGAGTGATTGGTACACGATATCCCCAGATGGCAAGCAGCCCCTGAAGGTGCTCTGCGACATGCACACTGATGGAGGAGGTTGGATTGTAAGTAATAGGAACCTCATAGGGAGCGCATGAGCATTTTATTAACGGGATAATGATTCCAAATAACTGGTTTACAGGGGTCATAACCAGATCAGAAAATATCCATAAATATTTGTTTGCTTTGTTATTGTGACCCTGATTTCTTTTCCTTTTAACGTTATATGTTGGGTGTCACTTCTTGGCTTCCTACAAGATTCTTCCGGTTCAGCCTGGCATGGCTGACCGAGTGTCCCATATTGCTTCATAAAGGTATAGAGATTTGATACACTTAGGGGTCTATTGACTTAGAACCAATTAGGTCCAGCTCAGGTGGCAAATTCACCAGGGCCACTCACCCAGACCATGGCAACTGGATAACCCCAGGTAATCTGACAAGTTAAGCGCCAAGACAAAGGGGACTTAAATTGGGGCAACTCATAGAATCTAGAATAACTACAAAATTAAAGTATCTCATCTTGCACATAACTGAAACGTGAGGGCTAGTGAATAGTGCACTATATCTCAGGTTACTTATTTGACCAGAGAGAAACAGAACCCCAAAACACATATAATTTGCAGGCCTTTAAGTAAAAACGTAATAATATTAAATAATAGTGTGTTATGCATAAAAGTTGATACCCAAATTCATCAAAGATTTTCGCCTTCACAAGAACATAAGTGATGTTTTGTAATTTGTTGTATGTTAGTGATAGACATGGAATGGTTGTATATTGAATACATATATTATATATCCAAGTCAATAGGTAGATTAACAGTGTATGAATCTTCCTCTTCGTTAACTGTAACCATTTGATTTTCCAAATGGATAACACAGGAGGCTTCTTGTGGACTGAGAACAAGCAGTTTTGTCAGTGGATAAAGTGCATTGTGCCCAGGGCCGGCCCTATAATGGAGCAGACTGGGGCAATTGCCCCAGACGGCACTTTAGAAGGGGCGGCACTTTGCCGCCCCAAGCGCTTTTTTTTTTTTTTTTTTTTTTGAAGCGGAGGAGAGAGAGAGAGAGAGGGGCACCGAGTGGTTTTCGCTTACCCGCTCGGCGCCCCTCTCTCTCTCTCTCCTCTGCGGCGAGTCTCCCTGTTCGGTCCCGGTGCCGGCTTGTAATGCAGAGCGCCGGAAGTGACGTCAATTTCCGGCGCTCAGCATTACAAGCCGGCACCGTGGCAGAGCAGGGAGACTCGCTGCAGGACTGTTTAAAGGTAAGTACCGGGGGGGATCGTAGATTATGGCGTCGGCGAAGTTTAAAATGCCGCCCCCCCGGCGTCGGCGGGGGGGGGCGGTGTTTTAAACTTCGCCCCAGGCGGCGTTAAGTCTTCGGCCGGCCCTGATTGTGCCACTGCCCTGTGCATCAACTGGCTGGCTAATAGCCTGTTTTGGAATAATACAGGTTGGCGTCTAATTCTGGGACCGATCATAACCTTCATGATCTTAATTGCAGTTAATTTGCCTGCGTCAACAAGACAAGTGTGTAAACACAGTAATGGCAACATAACCATCATAGCTTCTGACTGTAGGTTTTCCAGAGACGTTACGATGGGTCAGTGGACTTCTTCCAAGGCTGGAATTCCTATAAGACAGGGTTTGGCAACCGGCTGAGCGAATTTTGGTTGGGGAATGATAATCTTCACATGTTAACATCTTCAGGTAATGTTTACTGGATAAAACTGCCTCTTGAAGCCATGGGCACATTTCTGTAAAATCTCATAGAAAACATAAATGAATACCACAGGCGTTACCCCTGAAATGGTTACCCTAGTAATCTAAAACACGCTCATGATTATTAATATTTATTGCATAAATGTATTTTTATTAATTTTAAGTCACGAAAAGGAAACATTTTTGTTTAATTCAAGTATAAACATATGCTTTGAATACAACATCAGTGAAGATGGAAAGAATCCATTGGTTTTGTACATTGTTTTAAAACATACATGCATGAAGTTAATTCTTTTTTTATTGTATATTCTATAAACAAATTCTGTAAAATAGTGTTTACCTGGTTTCATTGTACATTACATTAACCTTTTACAGGAACATGGGAGCTTCGTGTGGATCTACAAGACTTTGAAAATACAAACTACTTTGCCAAATATACATCATTTAAGGTTTTGGGAGAATCGGAGAAATACAAGTTGATACTGGGATCCTTCAAGGAGGGTAATGCAGGTAAGTGAGACAGATGTGGAGTTAAATGCAAAGCCTGATGTGCCATATGGCCCCAGTAATAAATAATGCATTTTAAAATACTTTGTAAGTACATTAAAATGAGAAGAGACTCATCTTGCTAAAAAGCAGCAGCTGCAGAGCTATTGAATTTCCAACCAGTTGTGGCAGGTAGAATCCTGCCATGGATTAACTGCTTCAAGAACAGTTGGACCATGGATTAGGAGGTTCTGCGGCAAGGCAGCTTTAATTAAACTTTTTTGTTTTGGAAAAATACCTACTAAAGTCCTAAAAGAGTACCTTAATATGCATTTGTCTTAAGACAGGGTGTCACATTAGATGGTTCCTTCAGGAAAGCATTCAGGAAGTGTATGAGGTCTCATTTGGCTGAAAGCATCTGCAGTACAAATAACTGGGGAAAGAAAGCAATCAATACCTTGATGTACTGGCAGGAAGTAGAACCCATTACACTTGGGCGCCGGCCAACTCTTTGTGTTCGTCTTCATGGGGAAAAAAAATCTTTTTTTTTAAGAGGTTAATACGGGGTTAACGGGGTAAGCAGCAGCTTTGGCGCCAGGATTTTAAAGGTCCATACGAGAAGCAGCTGCTCTTCATTGGTTCATGTCAGACGAGCCCTCTGCTGGCGACCAATAGAGTTGCTCGTATGAACCTTTAACTTGCGTTATCTTACAGATTTCCGCTCCTGTTAACCCCTGCGATGCTGCGTAGATAAGGTCGACTAGAGGGGGAAGGGACCAGGGAGATTAGCTGGAGATATTAACGAAGACGAACACAAAGGCATAAATTGCTGCCTTTAGGTTTATTGCCTAGCGACACGGTTAGAAAGGTTCTTTAAGATCACTCTGTGTATACTGTCTTATTTAATAGGAAACTCGCTAGGATTTCACAACAACATGAAGTTTTCTACCAAGGACCAGGACAATGACCTAAGCGGTAACAACCTGGCGCAGTTGTACAAAGGAGCCTGGTGGTACAACACAGGACAATCTTCAAACCTCAACGGCTTGTATCTTCCAGGGAAGACAAGTTCTGAGGGAGTCAATTGGTTTCATGGCAAGAAGAGTTTTTACTCCTACAAATATTCTGAAATAAAGATCAGACCTGTGTAATCAACATGAAAATCATGTAATGGGGGAAACATTTCATAGTAACGAGAATCTTCAGATCATCTTTAAATACCAAACCCTTTCCAATTCATGATGGATCAATTTATGTAGATAATATCTGGTGGGTCAGATGAATAATTAGGGGGATCACAGGTTTCTTCTGCAAGAAGATGTAATTTTACACAATGCATAGATCAGTTGGCCGTGTGATGTTCAAGACATTCCATCAACTACGGACAACCAAAATTTCCTTGCAGGAGAATCTGACCGGAGTAGACCCTTCACAATACAAAGTGAAATCTTTGTAAATCTTCTGTAAACTCTTATAAAAAATCTTGTAAAAAAGGATATTCCAGGTCTGCAATCTACTTTTGGTCAAGTACAGCCCCATAGCATTACTGATCAATATCCGACCACTACATAAGCATTTGTGATGGGTCACTAATTGGCTACTTAGTCTTAGTGTTTTATTGAACCAAGCGATACTTCAGTTATACCTTTATCTAGAAATTTACCATTTTTAAATGCCCCATAGCAATATATGTATTTAAGTAGGTAACTTCCATTCTTGGCACATGGTAAACATTTTCATGCAATCCTCGTTTTACTGATAAACAACCTAATTCTTGCTTAGGATAAATCAAATAATAAAAAAAAACATTCCTATTGTGTACCAGTTTTCTTTGTATTTCTTTTAAATATCCATTAGCACTTTAAGGCCAGTGACCGCCAAATCATTCTGTAATGTAATGTGTGGCAGGGAATATCCAGCCTGGGGCTACACACTGCGGCACCCAAACTACCACTGGAGCACTGTCTGCTGAGCATTTGCCCGGTGTGCCAGATGGCCAGTTCGGGTCTGGGGGATCTTGGGGGATCAGGCCCTCTGGCGTGCTGCTGCTCATTGGGTTGGTTACAGAGGAGCGCTCCATGGGTTTTTTCTAAAATTCTTTTTATCTAATTTGCTTGGATGATGGACCTAGGTGTGTGTATATATATATATATATATATATATATATATATATTCTATCTTAAACCTTTCTTAAATTAGCCTGGTAAGCCTAGCTTACACGTTGAGCATTTCCTTCCTATGTTCTTTATGGATCTCAGAACTTCTTGGTTTCTCAGACTGTAGACAATAGGATTTAACATAGGAACCACTGCCGTGTATATCAAGGAGAGCAGTTTGTCTTCTTCTTGAGAGGCTTCAGACTCTGGCTTCATATAGGATACTAGAGATGTCCCATAGAATAATATAACAACGATGAGATGGGAAGAACAGCTAGAAAAGGCCTTGACCCGTCCTGTTGTGGTCCGGATCTTTACAATGGTGGATATGATAAATGCATAAGAGGTCAATATCAACATAAAAGGAAGAAATCCCAAAACTACACAAACTACTGATAAAAAAGTCCGAATTACTTTGGTGTCACTGCTTGAAAGCTTTATCATCGCTTTGAGGTCACAGTAGAAATGATTGATGTCTTGAATACTGTAGCATGCTAGATCAACAACCATCCATGACTGCGCTAGTGAATCCAAAAAGCCAATAAGCCAGGAGACAGCAGCTAAGATTATGCATGTTCTTCTGCTCATAATGAGGGCGTAGTGCAGGGGAATGCATATAGCCACATAGCGATCGTAGGCCATTGACGTCAACAATAAAAATTCAGTTCCAACACAGAATACAAACAGGAACATCTGAGTAATACAACCCAGAAATGAAATCCTCGTGTCACCTGTTATTGTAATAACCAAAAACTTTGGTAAAATGGCGGATACATAAATAATGTCTTGGACAGAGAGATTGCACAGGAAGGCGTACATAGGCGTGTGGAGTTGGGGCACCAAACAGACAAGTATAGTGATAACAATGTTTCCGACAATAGCCAACATGTAAACCAATAAAGTCCCAGAAAAGAGGGTGAATTGTAATTTGACAGACCTGGAAAAGGCTACAAGGTGAAATTCAGGGTGCTCAGTACAATTCTTCCAATGGCCACCCATTTTACCTGTAGATAAAAGGAGAGGCTTCATATATAAATACAATAGAATAAGACCCAAACTAGAAAATATTGTCAAGGTAATGTCCTGACTCGGATTAAGGTAAAGCAAAATCTTCTGTTCAAAGTAATGACATCACCCCCCCCCCCCACACACACACACCGGAAGAGTTATTGAGAATATATGTAGAATATTATTTAACATCATTAATGCAGGTTGTTGTGAAATGCTAACAACAAAATAAATCCTACATTCTCTAGTGGCTCACAACAATATAAAGCTATCCTTTATACCTCTAGATGGTAAGCTCTTTGAGCAGGGCCCTCCTCACCTGTTGTTTCTGTAAGTCAAATTTTTATGTTTTATACTACTTGTTATGTTCTGTCCACCCATTGTACAGCGCTACGGAATATTATGGCACTATAGAAATCAATAAATAATAATATGTTATAAAATAAAATGTACATTTTGGTACAGCACAGGTTAATCAAGGTGTAGAATCTTTCTGCTGTTGTGTTTTTATTTGTTTTAACAGCTAATACGTTAGACATTTTTTTTACTCAAAGGCAATGTCTTGCGTGATGCTCTTAGCATGGTATGTCACATATTGTATTGCAGCACTGAAAGAAACAACAGTATTGATATTGTGCTGCTGAGTATTCATTTGAAGTTAATAGAGTAAGTGTAACATTCTTATAGAGCAGAGCAGACCACTAGCTTCATGGCTGCATACATTATAATCACTCTCCTTCCTGGGATGATGACCGGTTGCTTTGGATTTAAATCATTTTATCACATACCTTCTCACCGAATCTCCACTGGAAACCTGCAGAGCTTTCCCTTCCCTGTACCAAATTACAAGCTCTCCAAATTATGTGCTCCCTAAGTGCACCTTATGCCCCTGCCCTTAACCTTATGCCCCTGCCTTTGACCTTAACCTTATGCCCCTGCCCTTGACCTTATGCCCATGCCCTTAACCTTGCAATACGCTACAGCCTTGGAGTAAGTTCTGAACTCATCTCTGAACACTTTCTCCTCTTCTTTCTCCCTTCTTTTTTTCCCGCAGTATCCCTTTCCCTTTACTATCTGTAGCAACAGCAGTAGAATTAACTAGGCCAAGATGTTGCCCCTAATGGACATTGGCCCAAAAGAGACACAATGGACATCTGGCAACCTTCTGACTGGATGAGTCATTTTTAGCCAAATAAGCTTGTTTTAACAAAGACGCATATAATAAATGCCTCATACAGGGTCCCAAAAGGTTTTACTGAATTTCTATAATACGAACCTTCCATAAGCATCTCAAGGTGAAGGTGGCCACTATTTTGTATGGACAAATTACATCTTAGAAATATAAAGGTTTAATTATAATTAAATTATCTAAATTACCTAACGGACACCAAGGTTTCCAGTATTCTTGCCTGAGAATGGATTCACCAATCTGTTCTAAACTTAAAAAAATGTTTTTTTGTGTAATTTACATTAGTTACATGGACTGACTCTTTATTGTCTGAAAAGTATCTGATACAACGGCATACATTATAATGTTTGCCAAAATTATACAAAATCAAATGGGATGCACCCATCTCTATGAAATGTGTCCAATTGTAAAACCAATGCCTATGCAGAATATACTGTTTTGTATTGTTTATGTTTATGTTATCATTTTCCAGTTTTTATCATTTAATTAATGGTTTTATATCAGCAATAATACTACGTGGTTTTTCCATTCATCACAATCCTATCAATAAATATATATTTGCATAACATATTTAATATTTTCATTAAGCTTACCTGAAAATTCAGCCACGATCTCTTTGTATTCATGCCACTTTTCATATCTAGGTAACTCTGATATGTATAAAGCACTAGATAACATTTATTACGAATCTCGGACACCTCTGAGGGATAATCCATGGAGGTGTTATTGCATCAGAATATCTTCCGGTCTAGATCATTATTAGTGCTTTACATTTGATTGAAAAGTTTTGGTTTTTTTTTAATATAACTTTGTGGGTTTTATTTAATGAGACATACTAGGCATTCCCAAGATTTACGCCGATGGTTCTCCATTTTACGGCTTGAGGAAAAGTCAGATTTCAAGAAGAAATTGCTGGACTGGGAATAAAAAACAGCCCTGGCAATGGACTGAAGACCAACCTGATATTTGATATTACTGTGCACAAGTCATATTTTGATATAAGTATGAAATTACCATTTCCTAGTTTATTTAAATAAATTACTGAAAAACACAGAAATCACAGGAAATCATAAACACGCAAATAAACTCTCCTAAAAAACATTGCAAAACATTTGTTAAAACAAGAATTCATTTTATAATAATAATTATTTTATAGTCCTAATAACCCTTTAATATGAAAATATCTTTAGCATGTCATAACGTAAGAATACCTTGTAAGCAAACAGCACAATAGTTTGGAAAATGTGCCAGTGTTTTAGAGGGTGCATCGAGGAGAGCATTTGTGAGGTGAGACACTTAAGTGAAATCTATATGCTTCGCCATACCAAGACATTTTGGACAATGCTATGCTTTCAACTTTGTGGGAACAGTTTGGGGAAGGGCCTTTTCTATTCCAGCATGACTGCCCCAGTCCACAAAGCAAGATCCATAAAGACATGGTGGGATGCACAGAGCCCTGACCTCAACTCCATCAAACACTTTTGGGATGAACTGGAACGGAGATTGTGAGTCAGGCCTTCTCGGCCAACATCAGTGCCTGACCTCACAAATGCTCTACTGGATGAATGGGGAAAATTCCCACATAAACGCCCCAAAATCTTGTGGAAAGCCTTCCCAGGAGAGTGGAGGCTGTTGTAGCTAAAAGGGGGAAACCAACTACATACGAATGTCTATGTATTTAGAATGCAATGTCATAATAGCTCCTGTTGGTGTAATGATCAGGTGTCTCCATAATTTTGTTCATATAGTGTATATATGTATATGTATGTATATATATATATATATATATATATATATATGTACATATATTATATACACAGTGTATATTAAACGGATGTCTGAAAACAAGGCGTGATCAGGGATTCTGATGTCACTGGTGCTCCCCACACTCTAAAACTGCCATAATAAAATAAATGTTAAAAAATAAGTAAAATAAAGACAAAATTAATTTTCTTATAAAAAATTGATCGATCAATTTCCAAGAACTACAACTCCCATCACCTTCAACCAGAGTGATAAGTTGAACAAAGGATTTGTGTCTTTAGCATGATTATGGAATTTCACTTGGTTTATTGTGTGCCTAATCTGCGATATATCGTGTACTACAACTAACCTGAGCTCTGTGAGCAAACTACTGTATATGTGCAATCACACCTATTACATAAATGTACAAAGAGGGGTGGAAGCTTTTTGAAAAATCACTTTATTTTCATCACTCATTACTCATTCATTACGCTGGATTAAAAAAACCCATAAAAATTCCCCTAGTAAAGTGTAAAGTTTTTGTATGGTTGCTACCTAAATAAAATTATAGCTCAACTACAAAAAACAGGCCACAGAGCAGAAAAACGTTCACTGTCTCCGGCACATAAAACATGCAAAGTGTCCCACTTTATGAAGGGCAGTCCCTCTTTCCTCCTTTGGTATCATTATTTTCTATTAGCTCACAATGTTTGTTGTGAATGCATTACAATATTCTGTAAATTAAGCACATTATTTTTTTTACTTACTTTTTTACGTTATGTAAATATCTATCCACAGATCATAAACCCACATAAAAAGATTCGGTAAAGCCCCCTCCCTACCCCATAATAATGCCTCTTACCCCTCCCCCAGTACCCCCCTTTGGGCATTTGCAATGGTAGGTATGAAAAAATGTGCAAAACGGAACTGCAAAATATGTGACACAAATCAGTAGACCTGATTAAAATAGAATTGCGTAGCAGGGAATGTGCTGTCATTTATTTTGCCCCAACACAAATTTAATACGTGTACAGAATGTAATCCTTAATATTATTGTTATCGTTTTTAAACAGATAGGGTCAAAAATATAATACTACCAGTTTAACAGGGATGGGCGTCCAAAGCACTTAAGCAGTTGAGGAATACAATATTATCAGCAAGTTTGGAGAAGCAGAGGTTAATAGAAATAAACTGGCTTTTACACATTAACACTAAACACTTAAAACAAGTATTACTGTTCATTAGTAGAACAGATATCCGTAAGATAGATGAAGACTTCAGCGAGGTGATATGACCTAGGCCGACTAGGTCAGGGGGTTGGGCAGTCTGCCTTGCCTCAAAACTAGGGCGTGTGTCCAGTTACAACGGATATCTTGACTTCTAAGTCACGGAGTGTGGTTATATGACATCATATCCCGGCACTCCATAGCAATGACAATGGGCATGGTGGGGGCTGGAGGTGCTTCCTTGGGTCAGACTTTGGGCAGAGCCTGAGATAAACATGTTACTGGGTAGACTGTGGATTAAAATAATTCCTGGCGCCTTAAGGCCAGTGGGAGATAGATGATGTGCATGCTAGTGTTTATTCAGCCACTGGAGTGAATGTAAAGGTGTGGCACCATAACCAACCTGTCCATCAGGCATTTGTCTAGTTTGCCACATGGTCATTGCAGGTCTGGGTTAGAAGTACCTCTATGGTGCATAAAGATCTAGGGGTTTCTGGAATGTAAATTTGGCTATGAGGTGCCCTAGCGTTAGTAAATGCCATCACCAGTCACAAAATACCATACGCATGTTATATATATATCAAAATTCTCATATTCTCTTATTAGTATTAAATGCTAAGATCCACAGCTCTACCTCACCAAGGAACAGAATACTGATACACCGTCACATTTCTCTAAATTCTACAACCCCCCAAAATGCACAACAATGTGTATATAAACAGCTCATAAACTTTATAAATGGCATCGTGTAAATTAAGTACATTATTCTAAATACTTTTATCAATGGCAATAAATAATGCGTCACAAAGTCACATAAAAAGTAGATATACAGCATAAATGCACCCCAACACAAAGGTGTCCCTGTTTGGCCAAGCACAAAGTGTCCAACTTTTCCACAGTATAAGCTATTAATTCATATTATATTATGTTGATATTTGGACAAGGTAACAGTATATGTTTGTATAGTTTAGGTGGAAAAAAGTCACAAAGGACATCCATCCATCAAGTTCAGCACTTCCATGTATCCAAAAGATCCAGAAGATCCAGAAGAAGGCAAAAAATGAAAAAGGCTCTCATCCAATATTGTCCCATTCTTGACCCATAAGGCAATCAGATTTTTCCCTGGATGATTGCCTATGTTGAAGTTAAAATGCTATAACGCTTGAAAGTTTGCATTTCTTAAGTATTAAATGTATACGACAAAAAAGATTTATCACATTTCTCCACTGTAAAAGATCTTTTCTGCACCTAACATAAAAACATTTTTCTTGCTAAGCTTTGAAAATGCACAATGTTGTCTGTGAAGTTCTGTCACAGAAAATTACCCAAATAGGTACAGTATTTTTATTGTCCTTAAATATATTTACATGCAGCCCAAACTGGCTTCATGTATGAAGTCATTTTATAAATGAGTGCCCAAAATAGTGTTGCACATTCATGGTATTCATACCACAGGCAACATTACTCCTTCAATTATGTCTTAAACAATGACCTTTTTGAAGGCGAGTGTTATGTATATCCTTCCCTGAGTATTTTCTAATGATACTCTTCATGGATTTCAATACATCCTGGTTTCTCAGGCTATAAACTAGAGGATTTAACATTGGAATCACAGCGGTGTATAACAAGGAGAACAGCTTGTCTTGTTCCTGGGAATCTTCAGATTGTGGTTTCACATAAAAACTAAGAGACGTTCCGTAGAAGAGAAACACAACAGTGAGGTGAGAGGAGCAACTGGAGAAGGCCTTGGCCCGTCCCGTTGAGGTACGGATCTTTACAATGGCAGATATGATGCATACGTAGGATATCAATATCAGCAAAACTGGAAAGAAACCACATAACACACAGACCACTAATAGCAGCGTTTGAAAGCTTGTGGTGTCACCACTGGAGACCTTCATCATGGTTTTCAGGTCGCAGAAAAAGTGATTGATGTAATGGGAGGCGCAGAATGCTAAACCGGACATCAGCAAAGAAAGCATCAATGAATTAAGTATACCAATCAACCAGGAAACAGAGGCCATTATAGCGCATGCCTCTGTGCTCATGATGCGTGTATAGTGCATAGGGATGCAGATGGCCACATAACGATCGTAGGCCATCGAGGCCAACAAAAATGTTTCAGTAGCACACGAAGATGCAAACAAAAATATCTGTGTGATGCATCCTGTGAATGATATAACATGGTTATTTGTCACTGATAGCGACAAGAACTTTGGCAGGGTGGCAGAAACATAAATGATGTCCTGGATTGATAAGTTGCATAGGAAGAAATACATGGGTGTGTGCAACTGAGGCGCCAGGCATACCAGCGCTGTGATAATGACATTTCCAAGCACAGTCAACGGGTACATCAACAAAATCCCAGTAAACAACACTTTTTCAATATCGGCAAGACTGGAAAATGCCCGTAGGTAGAATACTTTTGGCTCAGTGCAGTTCTTCAAGTAGTCGTTCATGTTACCTGCAGAAGATGTTTGCTTAAACATAGAGGACTTTACAAAGAAAAACACATGCTCTAATATTTATTTTCAGAATTCGATTTTATTGGTAAATAAATGGAAGCCTTGCCTTGTACATTTAGGTTATAGACACTTACTCAGTGTTGCTGGAAAACACTGATAAAACATTTAAGATTGCTATATAAAAATCTAATCCAAGCTGCAAATAACTGTCATGCTAGCACTTTGTATATTGTAGATTATTTTAAGTAGTTTTCTACCAAATGTATTTGTCCAAAATGATCCTGTACTGCATATGATGCCATATGTTGTAGAGGATTGTGGTTGGATTCTAGTGTGCTAGTTCACTGGATAGAACAGTGTGAAAGTTTCAATTATTCTTAACCAGAAGCAGACAGGGTTTATGCATCAAAGATAGAGAATTTACAAGATCTTAAGTTTTAACGGAAGAAGCTGCCATTGTTGGCTGTTGAATAGTGAAGGGAAACACAAGTCTCCTCCAAACTCTGTTGACAACTCTCCCTTTAGTGAATATATTCCATATAATTCTATTGGAGCATAAAAAATTACGATTGAAGCTACCCATTAGTTTTCCTCACAATTCTATATTCTATTAGATTAGAAATGTGTTTTGATTAGAGAAGGTGGAACAACATCTTCGATTAATTCTCCAAAATAATGGAAAAAGGGACCTTATATAAGGTTAAGGTAAATGTATATATCAATATTAACGTGGGCAAAGTCCCATGTATTATGTGACTTGGAACTTTATAAATGAGTTGACCCTGAGACTTTTCAAATATTAATGCATAGTCCATCAGACACTTGCAAGTTTCCATGTAATATATATATATATATATATATATATATATATATATATACATTATCTAGATAATGAAGATATATCTAGATAATGAAGATATATGATGTTAATGCTGTTTTAATATTCATATATTATTATATTAATTAATATTAGTTGTGGGGAAATGTTGAGATTACTAGAACTACAATAATAATAAAAAAGATAACTGTATCTAAAGCAAGATAGAAAATATACCAAGCATATAGCAACAATTAATAGAAACCTCTCAATTGGCTGCTTTAGCATTTCACGCCAAGCCTGTTATGGGCATATATAACCTTACCTTGCATTTCTGAACCGATTATTTCAAAAATTATAAATATTTTAAGAGATTAAAAAGGTGTTAGCCAGGTGGACGTAGTTTCTATACATTGCAAACAAATAATTTTAGCTACACACGTGTTATTAAAATATCTTAAAAAATTACATTGTAACAAACAAATACTTTGTTATATTATAATGATCCAATAAAAGTTACCTGGAATATCAGCAGTGCCCCTGCATTCACCTGCATTTTTGTGATGTGTCTGTAGGTTGTTCTCATTTAAGAAGGCTGATGGCCACCTCTGAGAAATGACCCCTGGAGAGCAGACTGACTTTCGCATTGCGTGCTTTATTATAGATTACGTTTATTACTTGTAAAAGTTCATTGATTTCTGCAACTGCAATCATTGTATGTGTTAATTGTGAAAAGTTCTACATTTTTTGATAAAGCTTTCTGTTTACTGAACAAAAGCATAAACTTGTTGAATGTGAAAAAAATATATTTGCTTGAGTTGTTAAATAAGTGGAGTCAGAAGAGTTGTTTAGTCGCTATATATCATGACTTTGTAGATTAGATGGTATACCTTGAAACATTTTACTTTATGAAAGGTTCTCTTATAGGGTGCATGTTTGCCTACATAACACTGTTGGGTCTATTCACTTGAGTGATCAATAGAGTTAAGGGTTAACTCTATTGTATGCTAACAATAACAATGGATGAGGTTCATCTAACCACTCTTTTGGGCCCATTCAGTGATGATCTGCAAAGCCATCAATCTTCATTTACATCTCAAGTAAAGGGGCTACTCCAAAAATAAAATAATAAAATAATAGCCCAACAGATACTAAAAAAAACAGTAATTTTATCCACAACCGGTAGCAACCCATTCACTTCATTGAGACCCATTCATGGTAATTGGGGATGTAATGGTGTTAATGTGTTTTAAACACCTTCTCTCAGGACATGCCCTGGGAAATTTATAAATCCCCCCCCATCTAGCAGGAGATAGGGTATAACTGAGGACTGTGTGCCATTTCCCCACCATTAGGTGGGGAAAGAAGTGGGGCAATTATTCCCCCTGCAGTTAATAGCGGGACCTAGAGTTTTTCAAATTGTATTATTTCCATTCTTTCCATTTGATTGTGTAAGGAAGAACTCGCTAGTTACCTTGCAACACCCTGGGGCGCAAAGTAAAATTTGTGAGCTGGAATGGAATTTATTTAGTGTGGTGACTTTTTATAACTTTTTTTGTAATATAAGGTGTATTTTCTACCTGAAATGTATAAATTGACTACCCTATGCATGTTTAAATTATCTCACTGTATTTTGCCTGTACCCCTTTTGATGGGAGACTGTTTCATTTAACACATTTATCTACCACGCGTTTACGTTCTCTTTTTGGATATGGGTTTGTATGAAACTCCAGGTATTATACAATATTAAAAGAAGATACTAGTTTATATTATGCCAAATGTTTTTGTTTGAATGGTCCGGCAACTGGCACCAGCAAGATATACAGTCACACTTTTTGTACATCTGGGAATGTTGGAGGCTGCTGGTGGCATTGTGACAAAATCATTTTTCTCCACTTAGATGACCAGTTATAGGGTTTTCCCCTTGCTGATATTCTACTATTCATATCTGAAGATAAAATTCCGAAAACAAAATCAAGGTTGGTGAAATTCAGAACTCCAGCTTCAGAGTGTGCATTATGAATCTGCAAACCCCCCTCCAGAAGGATCTAATATCCTGGCACAACTAACATCAGTACATCAGGTTGGCATTGGATACTCAGCGTTTAGGGCAATCCGAGGTGGTGTTCAGGCCAGTTTGAGCTCTCAGTTTGGGGGTCATAGGAGCACTATGTAATATTTCAAAATACATTTCATTATAAGATTCTAGAAGATAAGTTGTGTTAATGAGTTAATTAGATAAATCTTGAGGGAGTAAATTGTAGACCTGTACTCCATGCCTTTCATGTCTGGAATAGCAGCGAATTTGAGTACTGCTCACAAGGCCAAGAGATTTTGGGCAGGTGCTATAGGAAGGTCAAATGAATACCCAGAGAAAGCCGATGCTCTAGTTCGGGTCATGTTTGGTATGTCTAATATCCAGTCCAAGGCCATTCTGTAATTGGCAGCCAAGTTATAGTCTAGTAGTACCAGCAGATTAAGCCCATTGTGTGTGTTAGGCTGCTGCATCTTAAACAATGATACTTTACTCTTTTTGGTTTGCCACATAAATTGTTACTATTGTTTGTTTTGTATACAAAAGATTAAGGAAGCTAACCATTGTATATGGATAGCATCTACCTGGGAATGACAAATTCAACTTGGTTCATCTTCTGAAGTCCTCCTCCAGCCTGGTCCTGTCCAGTTCCTCTTTCCTCACCAATAGCAGAAAGGCATCTGTCCAAGAAAGCCTCCTTACATGTCTCCACAGGGCATCATGGGATATATGACCTCAAACCCATATAGAAGTGAGAGATATACAGAGAAGCTCATCAAGGCTGCCAATAATTCATACTAAATTACAAATTCAAAGGAGATCATCACACCACGTATAGGAAGAGCATATTAGCCAGAGTTATAAATTATTGGCCCTGTATCCTCAACTAGTAGAGATCTAACTAGACTTTGGAGCCACAACTCCTTGGGTCTGAAATAATTTAGCCTTTAACACATATATAGGAGCATGAGGATTGATGGGAAATATTGTTCATCAAGACACACACTCATGTGTTGATAGATGGATCCAGATGTTGTTCTTTTGACTATATACATGCCAGCTTGCAAAAAGGAGGCATACAAAAAACAAAAACTGTCTGCGCTTCTTACCCTAATAAAGTTGGCAACAAATATTTAAACATAATATAAATGAGAGGTTTTGGTTATATGAATTGGCCAAAGCATAATTAAGTTCACCCGCCACGTCAAGGCACACTCTCAATAGGGTGAGAACCTACTCTCACCTCCTACGTAGTGGACACACAAAGCAGTTTATACTGCTACCAAAACCTTATTAATGTGTTGGGGGAGGTGCAATTAAACCTCCTCCCTATTAACCCCTGGACAGCCAGCTGCAACCAGACTGATGAGGAGCCAACAACCTCAAATATGTGCAAACAGGGAAAAGAAAAAATGTCGGAGGCTCAAATAATACAAATGTATAATACGAGGCCTACATTGTACAGCCAATACACTGTTTTTGCTGCATGCTTACACCTGTTTGCTAGGCCTCATATTACACATTTGTATTATTTGAGCCTGTGACTAGCTTAGCGCACCGACATTTTTTCTTTTCCCTGTTTGCACATATTTGAGGTTGTTGGCTCCTCATTAGTCTGGTTGCAGCTTGCTGTCCAGGGGTTAATAGGGAGGAGGTTTAATTGCACCTCCCCCAACACATTAATAAGGTTTTGGTAGCAGTATAAACTGCTTTGTGTGTCCACTACGTAGGAGGTGAGAGTAGGTTCTCACCCTATTGAGAGTGTGCCTTGACGTGGCGGGTGAACTTAATTATGCTTTGGCCAATTCATATAACCAAAACCTCTCATTTATATTATGTTTATATATTTGTTGCCAACTTTATTAGGGTAAGAAGCGCAGACAGTTTTTGTTTTTTGTATACATTGTACAGCCAATACACTGTTTTTGCAGCATGCTTACACCTGTTTGGTAGGCCTCGTATTATACATTTGTATTATTTGAGCCTGTGACTAGCTTAGCGCACCGACATTTTTTCTTTTCCCAAAAAGGAGGCATACCCAGTCATTATAGTGAGAATAGACCGAAATTCCTAAGTCGGTGTAGCGTTAAAAAAAATACAGTAAATAAAAAGAACATATATATATATCAACCAAAAAAATACAGCCACCTCCAAATAATGGAGTAAAATATCATATTAAAAACCCTCAGCCAATACCTTTACAACATTTTATGAAGAACTGTAACTTATTCACAATAGAGCACAATGTTGAATTACCACGAGATCCATAGTATCAGATCACATATGGTACCTACATGATTTTAACCTTTAATGTAAATACTTTACATGCAACCTTCTAACTACATATGGCTCATTTTGTTCTTTTTTTTAAATAGATACAAAACAATGACACAGAGATACAGTAACACAGATGCAGAAGTAAAGATAAAGTAACATACACAGCAAATTTATGGCTGGGCAACTTACAATACATGGCCTTCCCTATGTCATGCCTCGATCAGATGTTCTACTAGGATGTCTGATGATTTCGGAAATATGGTTAAGGGGAAGCTCTCACTCGGTTTTTGTAGTTGGTGGCATGAAGTATCTGTAGGTGTCCTTGCATACTGGTTCCCTTTATGTACAAATGGTGCCATTAAGTCAGTCTTCACAGCTCTCTAGCGTTGTCTCTCCTATCTAGACTACGGCCCAAACAGGGTGATGACATCTTCTTATGATGTAAAATGCATCTTGAGTGAAACCCTGTATTGCCAAAAAATATGGACACATTTTGTGACCTTTTCAACAACACACTGCTTCTGTATGGGATGTCGGGTGACATTTGCGGCCTACATACTTACACAATGTATACACTGTACATTTCATGCAACATCATCGCTAAATGAGGATCTCTATCTCCAGGAAGCTTCTAGGTCATGAGGGCAGAAGTAGAAAGTTCCAGAAGATCATGGGTAGGTGAGTATCAGTGTTAAACACCAAGGTAAGTAAAATTAACAACTTAAAAGGTGGTAAACCATTCAGTATGCCCTGCGTACATACTTTTTTTTATTAAAAAATCTTTGGCAAAGCTGATGGGAGTTTTTAAGATGTTCAAAGCCAGCTGGCAAAGATGTAAACTGTGTCTGAAGGGTATCTGCCTTTCTAAAGAACGTTTCAGCAACTGTAATCAGTCACCCATCTCCATGGTATTATTATTAAACTACAGGACATATAGTGATAGCCTGGACAATCTCCCTCCCATAACAGAGGATGTGTTTTATAATATATATATCTCCATGCACTGAACTAATAAAATAGAGTATTACAGTGCATGGTTTACTGTGCACCCTACATATGACACCACAAAATTACATTTAAATATTTTATTTCCATTCCACGTCTCTTCAAAGTGGCATAATGTAAAATGTTGAGCCCCCCCTGTAATCTCCCTGGTTAGATAAAAATGTTATATTGCCCAGGCTAGGTGGAACAACACCTCTGCTTAACTCAGCAATGGGGGGGAAAGAGGCAAGCTAATGCTTACTGGTATAAATTTAAAGAAAATCTATATTGAATGTGTACCAGGATTTTATCTTGTCATACACACATGTTTTTGTACCTTTCCCTAAACTATATGATTTAAGATTGAGTTACAGATCTAGTTCAGATTTTCAATTATCGTTATTTCTTTTCAGATTTTAAATTATCTGCATTTCCGCATTTTCACATTTATAGATTTTTGGGATCTTTGTAATGTTGTATGTCTGTCTTTTTATGTTAGTGATGATGGTAACTAAAGATTGGAGTGATTTACTGTACTGTAACAGAGGATATTCAAGATGAACTGGTATGTTACATTTATTTAATATACTCAAGTTTTTCGTTAATAGATCTATAAATAATTTATTATTAAATATATTTGAACGTTTAGTCATTTTTTAAGTATGTTAGAGCAGGAAATAAGGCGTAATGTGGAAGGAAGGTACAACCTGTTACATAAACTCATCCTGTATCTTACCTGTTGAGTATTTTTCGGTTAAGATCCTCAGAGCTCTCAAAACCTCTTTGTTTCTTAGACTATAAACTAAAGGGTTTAACATTGGAACCACAGCGGTGTATAACAGGGAAAGTAGTTTATCTTGCTCTTGAGCATGTACCGACTGTGGTTTCAAATAGAAAGTAAGAGATGTTCCATAAAAGAGAAACACAACAGTCAGATGTGAGGAGCAGCTGGAGAAGGCCTTGGTTCGTCCTGCTGAAGTCTGGATGTTTAAGATGGTAGATATAATGCAAATATAGGACATTATTATCATCATAAATGGAAAGAACCCTAAAACTACACAAACTACCAGCACAGCAATGTGAATGTTCATGGTGTCACTGGTAGAAAGTTTCAAGATAGTCTTTAGGTCACAGTAGAAATGATTCACGCCACGAGAACAAAATTTTAGTTTTGAAATCAATAAACAGTATGTTAAAGAATTAAAAATACTCATCATCCATGATACAATGGCCAATAATATGCAAACATTGTTGTTCATAATGATGGAGTAGCGCAGAGGAACACATATGGCCACATAGCGGTCATAGGCCATCGAGGTCAATAGAAAAAATTCTGTTCCGACACAGAATGTAAACAAGAACATCTGAGTCATACAACCTGGGAAGGAAATAGCTGTATCTCCTGTCATGGTTACGACCAAGAATTTTGGAAGTATGGCAGACACATAGATGATATCCTGAATAGAGAGGTTACATAGGAAAAAGTACATGGCAGTGTGAAGCTGAGGGACAAGACATATGAGGATCATAATAAGTAAGTTCCCAAACACAGCCAAGAGGAACATCAACAAAATCCCAGTGAAGAGCACAAATTGCACTTTATCTGACTCGGAAAAGACCAGGAGGTGGAATTCCTTCTGTTCTGTGCAATTCCTTCTATATACAAGCATTTCACCTATAGAAATATTTTTATCAATCATATAAAAGGAAATTATAATAGGTGCGGTACTGACTGTTTGTATTTATTCCCTTATGGAACTGTTGCAGAAAATAAGTAACATTTAAACTACTCAAGGATGAAGTCGCAGAACCATTCCATCTTTTGCTCAATCATTACATATTCTCATATACTCATATCCACATTTTCATGGTGAAATCTGGTCAAAGAAAACAAAATGTTTAATTTCTAGCATTATAAAGATGACCAAATCTAAGGATGACCTTTGCTCAGTAAAAAGCAATTCAAAGACAGTACCAGAAAACTAAATTTTAATTTCCTGGATTGTTCAATTATGTATTTCAATTTTTTTTAAATCTATGTTTTCTTATCCATTTTGATTTACTTAAACGTTTACTGACTTTTTCCAAACTCATATATTTCGAACAAGTATTACTATATAACTTTTAGAAAATGTGTTATCGAGCAATGAAAAAAAAGGGACGTTTTGGAACTGTAAACTTTTTTAGCAACCCTCTAAAATTAAAAAATAGAAAAAAATAAGATGTTTAGGGATAACAATTACGTATATCAACATGAACTGTAGAAATGGTATTATTGGAATAATGCCATGATTGTGTATGTTGACTTGTGTGTTCAGAAGAAAGAAAGAAAGAAAGAAAGAAAGAAAGAAAGAAAGAAAGAAAAGAAAGAAAGACAGAAAGAAAGAACATATAGTAATAATAAAATTGACTCAAGACATTGGAAAGAGACAGCAGAACATTTTATTCTGTTAGTAAAATAAGAAATGCTGAACCATTTAAAATGTGCTAACAAAATAGTTGTGCAGATGATTTTACAATTGAAATTAAGGTTTTTAAAGCAAATGCTAAAGCAAGTGCATCAAATTATAAAATAAATATCGACAACGCAGATCCACTCAATATGCTAAGCCCAAAATGCTATAAGATTCTTCTTTGTAAATAAACTATTCATACCTTAATCATACATTTTGCTCACCTGTTATATCAGCTGTGCTTCTGTACTCAGTTGCATTCTTTGAAATGTCTTCAAATTGTCCCCATTTATTACGTCTGAAGGATGCCTCTGAGAAATAATCCCTTAAGGGGGTGCCTTCTGCACAAGTTTTTTCTGAACTCAATATATAAAAAGTGTCTGCAAAACTTTTTTCTGTGCTTGGAATATTCGATCATTACATTTTCAAATATTTTGAAATTCTAATGTTATTTTTTAAAGAAAATAAAAACAAATGTACACACAATGAAATAGTTACTTAACACATTTTTTCATGCATTTCATATTAAAAATCAAAACTTAGGAACCCAACCCTAAGAGGAAGATCCCAGAGCCAAGTGTGGCAAACCTGCCTGGACCCATGTGTGTTGTCTGGGGAAGGTTTCCACGGCATGGCTTAGCTGGGTCGGGCAAGGAAGTTAAGTAGCCAGGTTGGTCAGTCTGAGCCAGCAAATGCAGAGAGGTTTCCAATATAAGCCCGGCTTTATTTTTGTGATTATATTTTGTGGTGTTTGTGCACAATTTTCAGCAAATTGGTGTTCCTGGACCTTATCACCCTAGAAGGTCTTAAGTGCTCAATATCCCTAAAAGTGACATTTACATAGCCAGAAACACACACATGGTATTATACCCCCACATACACACACAAACCCAGAAAGACACACACACATTATCATACCCAGGCACATACAAATGCAGGCAGACACACAAACCCAGAGAGACACACACATACCCTGACATATAACCAAACATGCTAACCCAGACACATACACAAACCCAGACAAACACACAAACCCAGACACACATGCTAACCATACACACAAATCCAAGCAGACACACAAATCCAGAAAGAGAAGTGCAACTCACTTACCTCGTCTTTATCTTGGCTTCCTTGTAGCTCGTTGCTGCGTTACTCCTGTGGGGTCATGCACAGCAACGTGACCCACCTCTACCCCACCTCCTTCTTGAAACTAGGGGCATAGAGGGGTAAGCCCTGGACTCGGAAAGCATGCTGTAGGCTTTTTGGATCCCTGAGGATTCACCCATGCTTGAGGTTGTCAAAGTACCGCCTGGGTCCCATGGACCCACTGGAACCCGCGTAAGGGCCGGCTCTGCTGACTGTGACTTTGTTATCAAGCAAGCAAGTTAACTAAGAACATAAACATATTAATTATTAAAAATAAAGAAAGAAACAGGGGTCCCTAGGACCCCTGTTAATAAAGGGAGGGGGTGATGCTTTACCAGCTCGTTACCTACCCTGCTCATAGTAGGATTTGGGGGTACTTAAATTAATGAATATGTTAAATTCTTTTTTTTTTTTTCTTCTCTTTTCTTCTTTATATATGGATGCTACATATGATCTATTGTAGACAATTTTTTATTCATGTTAATGTATTGCAACATTTATTGTTTGTACAATATATTAAATAAATATCTATATATATAAAAAAGAATAGGTGTGGAGTTTGGCCACGCCTATTACCTGCCCACTTCTCCGCCTTGTCCTCATCTATTTAAGGCTGTGCAGCTAGCCACACCCTCTGTATGGCTAGTTCTCACCCTATGCACAGCCAGTCCCACCTTTGTGTATTGCTAGCCATGCCCCTCACAAAGCTATTCCCTCATAAGTGGGAGAGCTCCAAGTAACCTTCTCTTGATGGTTCCCAGATATGCATTTAAAAAGTAATGACAGGTGGCAGTCTTGACTTTATTGTAAAGTCCCTCAGGGCTTTATTGTGCGCAATACAGCATAGACTGTGAAACATTTATATATTCATTTATTAAAATGTATTGCTAAATAACATGCACAGGGTTAACCATAACTAACAGATCTGGAGGTTAATAATGATAACTATTTTACCTGAAATATCCTGAAACATTAAATTAACTTTAAATAGAAAGATTACTTCCCCAAACATCTTCACTAAGTATAAATGGATATTAACGTTCATCAGCACACATTTTTTAGATGTAGCCAATCAAACTGCTTCCGTTGAACTCAATGAGAGTGTCAGAGTGTCTCATTAGACCACATGCAAATCTCCACCAGCTATTGACCCTTTTTCCTACAGATTTAAATGCCATATATGACAAAATGACATCATTTAGTACATACATATATACATATACATATAGTTATATATTTACGCCGATCAGCCATAACTTTATGAGCACCTGCCTAATATTGTGTAGGTCCCCCTTTTGCCACCAAAACAGCCCTGACCCTTGGAGAAATGGACTCCACTAGACGTCTGAAGGTGTGCTGTGGTATCTGGCACCATGGATCGGACTTGTTTGTCCAGCACATCCCTCAGATGCTCAATTGGATTGAGATTTGAGGATGTTCAGCATGAGCACCCTGACTGGTCCATAAGCAACAAACTGCGATGCACTGACACCTTTCTATTAGAACTATCAGTAACGTTTTTAGCAATATTAGCTAGAGTAGATCAACTGTTGGATTTAGCCACACTGGCCAGCCTTGGCCCCCCACACGCATCAATGAGCCTTGGCCGCCCATGACCCTGTGGTTGGTACACTGCTTTTCCTTTCTTGGAACACTTTTGAGGTACGGACCACTGCAGACAAGGACTACCCCACAAGAGCTGCAGTTTTGGAGATGCTCTTCCCCAGTTGTCTTACCATCACAATTTGGCCCTTGTCAAAGTCGCTCAGATCCTTACGCTCGCCTATTTTTCCTGCTTTAAGGATGAAATGTTCACTTGTGGCTCCCATCCTCTGACAGGTGCCATAATAACAAGATTATCAGTGTTATTTACTTCACGAGTCATCAGTGGTCATAATGTTATGGCTGATCAGTGTATACATAGTGATATGATAAGGTTATGCTTATATAATAAGGATGAACAGATTAATGCACAATGAAATTCAACATTGATAAAAGCAAGGTAATGTATTTGTGTAGTAAAACACATCATGTGTGTTTTCGGATTTTTTTTTAACCTTTTACATGTCTCACCTAAGAGGGTGCCAAAGAATAGTAGAGAAAACATGCAAAAAATGACATTCCCCCACAAATTTGCAATACAGATGTGAAAAATCCTCAAAAGTGAGTAAGCAAGTTCCAGTCTACCCATAGCAGTAATGGCCTCAACACCCAGTAAGATCACACAATTAAGTCTATTCACTAAGAAGTGGTAATCTTTAACTCAACTGTCCAAGGTTGGATGCCTGCCAACACTCTCAAAGAAAGTTGCAAATAAAAAGTGCAGGCGAGAAAATAAATAGAATTTTAGAAGTGGCCCAAACAGATTTGAATGGTGCTTGTAAAGTTGAGTGTTGATTTAAGTAAATGGAAGTTGCAATGTATCCTCCAAATACTGGGGAGAGGGCTGTTGCACAGCAGTATATGCACACAGTCCTGCTGCTGTCCAAGTTTCAGAATGTACTTATGACTTCAGATTCTTTGGAGATAGTTAACATTGGACTTGCAAGGAGTAGCATATATGGGAACCCAATGCAAAAAAAAATGGTTAATCCAGATATTACCCTTTTGTCGTTGGAGTCATGCAGTCATTCCTCCACTTGTATGGGTAAAAGTGGCACTACCTTGAGATACATTTTGTTTGCCTTCATCAAGATCAATGAATTCAGGGAGCACCTTAGAAAACGTCCATGCCATTATCCACTTCTTTTTCTTTGTGTGCTTACCCATGCTCCCATCTCACTTGTACCCACCTTAATACCTTTCAGGCAAACTGTTTGTTGTTGGTTTCATGGGCTTCAAACATTTTCCTGCTGTGTTCTTTATAGCTTTCCAAACATCTTGGTTTCTCAGACTATAAACTAGAGGATTTAGCATTGGAACCACAGCGGTGTATAACAAGGAGAGCAGTGTGTCTTCTTCTTGAGAGTCCTCAGATTCTGGTTTCACATAAAAACTAAGAGATGTTCCATAGAAGAGAAACACAACAGTGAGGTGGGAAGAACAGCTGGAGAAGGCCTTCATCCGTCCCTTTGAAGTACGAATCTTTAATATAGTAGATATGATATACACATAAGAAGTCAATGTCAGCATAAAAGGAAGAAACCCTAAAAATATGCATTCTACAGAAAGCAACATTTTAATTTTTGTAGTGTTGCTGCTAGAGAGCTTAATCATCATTTTTAAATCACAGTAGAAATGATCCATGTCTTGGGAAACACAGAAGGATAAATTGGATATCAGCAAAGAGTGGGTCAAGGAATTCAAAATGCCTATAATCCAGGAAGCAGCGATCATAGTAACACACACACTTTTATTAATAATAAGTGAATAGTGAAGAGGTGAGCAGATGGCCACGTAGCGGTCATAGGCCATAGACGTCAGCAGAAAAAAATCTGTTCCAACACAAAATGTGAACAGAAACATCTGAGTGATACAACCCTGGAAAGAAATGCTGTTGTCTCCTGTTATTGCGATAGACAAAAACTTTGGAAGAGTTGCAGAGACATAAATTGTATCCTGAACAGACAGATTACATAGGAAGGCATACATTGGAGTGTGAAGCTGGGGCACCAGGCATATTAGTAGAGCAATAATGACATTTCCGAGAACAGCCAACAGGTACAACAACAAAATTCCTAAAAAAAACACCATTTTCAGTTTTACATATTGGGAAAATGCCATCAGGTGGAAGCTGTGCGTTGTGCAGTTCTTCAAAGGTTCTTCCATTTTATCTCTATAAATATAGTACCCTGTATGTTCTAGGAAAATAGTTTAACATTTTTTTTTACAAAAATCCATGTTTTAGCAAATCTGCTGGCGCATTAATGCATCATATTAGTATAGTACATTAATTGTAGACATAGCTTTCTGTATGCAAAAAATATCAAATTATTCCATTCACATTTTGTTAGCTAAAGGGTAACTCCAACCAAATTATTTTATTACTAGTGTCATATTAAATATTTTCAAAAAGACTGTGCCATTTTAATTAGTAAAGTTCAAACATCCCTCTTATCATACTGGATATGGTAAGCAATAGAATAGCTCAGTCTCAGTCAAAAAGCTGGACAGTCTTACTAATGAAAGTCTAGATAGGAACGTATTTGATTAGTATTACCATAAAGCATCGGCTCAGTGTGCTGTTTGAGAATGGAGAGTCACCCAAAATATCACCTGACCAACAATGGCAGCCTCCACGCCTGTAGAAAAAGGGAGTTTATTGGAACAAAATGTGAGAAAACCATTTTTCCAATGCTGACCAAGGAGATGTTTCCCCCCCCCTGAGATTTCCCCTTTAAAATATTAGATTGTCACCCAGGCTAATCGTTCTTGTGGAATAGCAGTCACAACTGTGGAAATGAATAAGAAGAAAGATGGATGGTATTAGTCTTTAACCGTGAGCTGCTTGTGACTTGAGATTAACCATTTAAATGTATTAATTTAACTACGCATTAAAAGTCCACCCTGCATGAGTGAGGCAAATATCCCCTCAACTCACCTATATCTAACAAATGAGATCATGCATGTACCCCAAACTTGACTTGGTCAACAATATTTGGGTCCTAAATACTTTACAGCAACACCATTTAAAAACAAGTTTTTGTATCACCAAGACTAAAATTCAACATTTTCATACAGCAGGACATCATATATATTCAATAAAAGGCTATAATAAAAGTTAAAAAGAGAAATACATTTATTATGGGGACAATATGAATAGTTCTGTAATTTAGCAACTTTTAAACTACAGATATTTTGTTGAATTTGTTTTTTTTATTAAAAACTTTAAGAATAAATGACTAACTTTATGATTCAATATACAGTATAATTCATGCTGCTTGCAACCTATGACATTGACTATAGAACATTTGTTAGGTTTTAATGATACATTTTGTTTTTAAATAACTATGCTGGAAAATGCACACATTTATAGAAATGACAAGAGCATTGAATTGTAATAAGTTAAATAGAAATATGATTTCTTAGGAAAATTATGAAAAGGGACATTTCTAGATAACAGACAATATAATAAATAACATATACACCATTTACTAAAAGCTAGGTATATAACAAATAGATTCTATGTTTATAGTGGCTATTTATCTATCTTGTATCTACTTGCATTTACACAAAACATATGATAAAATGCATTCGTAATATTGAATACCTAGATGTCCCCACCTCTGTTTCTAGCCCATTGTACTTCAAAGGCTGATATTCAGATGTACTACAATATAATATAAAGCCATGTCTTTGCAGATTCTTCATTAATATTGCAAATCAGTTGCTTCCCTATTTTAAGTCTGTTAAGATTCTACTGAGGAATTATCCCTGGAGAATTTGTTGGTTCAGAATTCCTTCTAGAGCTGAATCATTGTTTTGTTTGGACCAGGTTTCAAATGCCCCATGAACCAAAAATAGAATGGGTATAACGGGCAATGTACTGTTGGTAGGGAATGGGGAAAATGAGTTTTGGTAATTTGTTTCTAGGGCAGAACTACTTTGTTTTATCAGCAGTGGCATATTCTGGCATTTTGGCAACCAGGCTCCCTGTGGCCCCATTTTGCAATGTGCAGGAAATCACGGATCTCATTAACACTATTGTCATGCCCCATCCTGGCTGCGTAGCTGCATATCTCTGGTTTTCCCTTTTTTGCTACAATCAGTTCCTGGATTTCCTTGTGCTCTGTTCTGTGCTTCTGATTCCTTGATTCCAGTTCTGCCCTTTTCTTCAGCTCTGTTTCCTTTATAAGGTGTGCCCCATCCATTTGTTATGTTTTTCTCAGTCTGCAGTCTAAAGGTATGTACTTCTGTGTTTAGGTTCAATGTTTAGTTTCAGTTTATTAATAATTCAGTAGGCAGGGTTTAGTGCAAGGACCCACCGAATATTGGAGTACTTTGTCGGGATATCACTTTGTTTTGTTCTGGACAACATCCACTGCTATGTCAGGGCGCTGGTATGTGGCTGCACAACCCTAGGTGCTCAACACCCGGGTGAGTGCAGTAGCCCTGCACCAGGTCCTGTGGCTCCGCTTCTGCATCCTGAACTCCTGAACACAATCTTTAGGCGCTCTGGGTCATTACAGTCGTCTGTTTGGACCCAGTTCCTGACAACTATGGAGGAAAATGCGGTGGAGCTTCCATAGCTTACTTCCACCTGGTACCACAGGAGCACGGGGAGATGACGCCATATCCAGGCACAAATGTTTGTTTCATAATATAACCACATATTTCTTTTACACATAAGTAATACCAGGTACATAAGGTTCATTAGGACTTTTGGCAAGGATTACACCCAGTGCCTCATTAGAAACAGTATGAGCATACCCGGAAACTTCATAGTGTATGCTACCTGGAGCGCTCCCTGTTCTGAGGGAGTGGTTTCATGAGGGGGTGGAGCTAGCCACACATGTGAGCGGGCCTAGTCATTTGAAGGGGCGTGGCTAGTAGTAGGAGGGGAAGGGCTGGCTAAAGACAAGGATAGGGCTATCCCCAAGAACCAGTTAAATCAGTTAGGTGTGGGAAGAGAATTGGGTGGAAAATTGCCAAATGTAGCTCCCCTGTCCTGGAGAACAAGATGAGTGACCTGGAGATCCATTTTAAGTAAATGGCACAATAAAAAACACTATTACTAAAAAAAATGGTATCTTACCCCACAGTGTCTATCCAAAATATTTCCTGAGTTGGGGCTAATTTTTGAAGGTATTGTGGTGAAATGGGCAATATGACATATGTGCAGTGAACATGACAAAAAATTTGGCCACTGTGGTGAGAAGTGAGAAGAACGACCAATAAAGTCGCTTGCACAGACCTGTTGGAGCAGGGAGACCAGTGGTCTCTGCAGGCCAAGTTGCTGCACCAGGATTTTAAAAATCTGTACGACCGACTCTATTGGTCGCCAGCAGGGGGCTCATCTGGCATCAACCAATAAAGTACAGTTGCTCATACGGACATTTAAAATCATGGGGAGAGCACTTTAAACAAATCACTAGAAGTAAAATAATGATTTGCTTATTATCACCTAATCATACCTTGGAACTTCTGGGCTCCGACTACCAGGAGTGGGACGCGGCCAGGACACGGCCAGGACTGCCCACTTAATGGGAGTTCCCATTGATGTCAGGGGCATTCCCGCTTACGTCTGGGGCGTTCCCACTGACGGCAGCAGGGGAACACCCCCATTTAAAGGGAAAATGGGCGTGTAGCGGGGAGTGTCAAGGCCCCGCTCCCGCGACCCAGAGGATTCAGGTCTTGACCCGGAGAACCAGAGAAGTGATGCTTCACCCGGCAATCTCTGAGTCAAACCCGGAGAGTTCCCAGGTATGCACCTAATAATAAACCAAGGTCAACCTAAAATATTATCTGTGATACATTATAAGATATTAAACATATAATCTCAGCAATTTCCTGATAGCTTCCATTTTACCATAAACACAGACAGGTGCGTTGCATCGTCACGAGACATTTACTGGTATTTGGAAGTTCCAGGATGGAAAAATATAATTGGTCCGGTTCATTAACAATTAATTTGTCCCTGTAGACAGCACCTTTTTTAATCAGTACAAGACGAGGTGGCGAAAAGTATAAAACCCGCACCTGTTTTTGTCTCTGATGATCCTGAAGTGAGTGATGCTCTAGTAAATGAACTGCGTATTGCTACAAAGGTAAGGTTTAAGCGAGTGTGAAATTGACAATATGGAAACAAGAGGAACATTAGCACAAGTAATATTACTACATGGGAATTTAATGTTACGATATATTCTGCTCATTATATTAATAAATGCATTGAAGCAATAAAATTGGGGGATTCAAGAATGAAATTTACGAAAATAATGGCTCTATATTTCTATTGTGGAAGTATTTTGAAATGTTCTTAATGTATACAGTAGCTGATGCTAGCATATTTCTACATGAAACAGCTGCTTAGACCCTGAATATATCCATGAAGCTCCATTTGAAAATGGAGAGATTTCTTCAGTGTGGAAAAAGCCTATCGTTATGTTATATTGCTAAATTATTTGTTACTTAACCCCTTCATGACAAAGCCCGTACATGTACAGGCTCACAATTCATTGTTTTTAAATCTATCAATTGAGTTATTTAGTTGATATAGCCCTAACACTCTTTGTTTCTCTATCAGTGTATTAGCTTTGGAGGTTGTTAATTTAAAGTTAACCTGATGGAAGTAGAGATTGTCAGTAGTGGCAGAGCCTGCGTTAACCAATTAACTGCCTCAATGTCCTCTCCTTTCCTCCCAAACAGCCTTAGAAAAGCTAAGCCAATCAATAACAGTCAGAAACTTTAGATTCTAACAACAGAAAAATAAGAAATTTTTATTCATCATTTATACATTTGGAGTTCTTTTTTTCACTAAAGAAACGGCTGACGGGAGTGTTTGGAAGAGAGTGGTCTTCAATATTTATTATTATTCTGCAGCAAAAAGAGCTTGGTTAGCCCTGTATAATGCATAGTTAAATTAGCAAGATTTCTCTAGTGTCCTCAACCAATTAATTATGGATTATTCGGGACCAACTCAGCCCTTCATGCCGAAATATATTGCTAGTGTTGGCACTCCTGTAACCTCTCCCGATGACTCTCCACTGAATAGAATAGATATTTCTTATTTTAAATCTTAAACCTAATCCCATAATTGTATTTAAAGTATAGACATGGAAAAAGTTGGGTTTGGGAAAAACAACAGATCAAAAATGGTTCTATATGGAAGTTGATTCTATGGGCGCTGTTCTCAAAAGTGTCTTAAGTACAGTAATTAAAAAACAATTGTAAGTGACCTACATATGTAATACAAATGCAGCTTTTTTAAATCAGAGATAATTTAATCCATATTTTATTTTCTTTTTTGCAGAATGCTACCATGGAAAACCAAAGCGCCACAAAGGACTTCCACATAGTAGCCTTTTCCAGTAACGAAGATATTCAGCTGTTTCTCTTTGTGGTCTTTTTATCGATATACTTAATCGGCCTTCTAGGGAACTTAATTATAATCACAGTGACATGTAAGGATACTCAGCTACATACCCCCATGTACTTCTTCCTTTGCAATCTGTCGTTCATAGACATATGTTACACCACAGTGACTATTCCTAAACTCATGGACATTTTATTAACAGGAAATAATCTCATATCTTTTGTCCAATGTTTTACACAGATGTTCTTCTTCATTTTTGTAGGTAGCATTGAAGTCGTTCTGTTGTCATCCATGGCGTATGATCGTTACGTTGCGATCTGTAACCCCTTACAATATTACCTTATTATGAACCAAAAAAAATGTGCGCTCATTTTGATTGGTATCTGGATACCAGGATGTTTTAATTCTTGCATCGTCACGTTCTTTGCTTCAAAATTATCTTTGTGTCATTCCAATAAAATTCAGCACTTCTTTTGTAATGTTAAAGCACTGGCACAAATAGCTTGTGCCAACGTAGGATTTGATGTGATGATCTACGTAGAAATATTGATACTTGGGCTTTTTCCACTATTGATCAGCTTCGCCTCCTATACAAAAATAATTAAAATTATCCTATCTATTAAGACTACCAATGGAAGAAGAAAAGCCTTCTCAACCTGCACGTCTCACCTCATGGTTCTTATCATTTTCTATGGAACCATTTTGTTCATGTACATGAGACCGACTTCACAGGACTCTGACGAACTGGACCAGGTGTTCTCAGTGCTGTACGCTGCTGTGGCACCCATGTTAAACCCCCTTATATATAGTCTAAGGAATAAAGAGGTAAAACATGCTTTGATGAGGATAGTGGGAATGAAAAGCAAATAGATTTAAGTGAGGTTTTACCTGAATTCTATTATTCTAACATTGTCCCTATATTATCAAAATATTTAGAGATTTAGATTAAGATTCTTGTACTGAATGGTAACTTAAATTAGTTAAAGAAAAAATCCTAAAGATATATGTGCTGTAAAAGAAAAATTCTTATAGTATAAGAACATCTTCCTATCTATAAAATCTAAAAACCTGTTTGGTCTTATTTTCTGCATGGCCTTATTCCCTTGTTGTCTCATGTCTTCCACTTGATTGAAGCAGATTCTTCTTCCCCTTATCCCCCTCCCTTTATAGGATGGTGCCGGTAGGGCTAAGTTTGAAGTTTGAGTAGGATTACTCTTTATACTGATATTTGTCCAGTCCAGTTTCCAGGATCACAATTGCTTTACTATCTTTTTTTGGATTTTGACCAACCAGCATTGCAGGTTGAATGCAAATGTTACTAAAGCCACATCTACCCTAATTCTCCCCGCCAGCCAGTCTTATGTCACCCATAAGAAATACAGTCTTTCAAGACCATGTCATTTAGTTTAGTTTAGTATACAACATTAAAGTACTATTATACCGTTTTATCTCCCCTTCTCTTATTGAGTAATATCCTCTATTTCTCAAATGTACAAAGTCATTATCTCATTACCATCTTGTAGATAGACTATGCTAACTTAACATTATCCTCATCAGTATTTCCATTTTCATATCTGGATCCTTACTGCCACGGTGAACTTTGCATTATATAACATTGTTTCTAGAGTCTCATGCTATCTTTCAAGTAACTACACTGAGGATCCCATCTACAGCTGCAGGTACTTTTTTGTTGCAATACTTTACTGCTCCAAGTGCTGTACTAATGAATTCACAAAAACTTGGGATGTGCATAAAACTATCCTAAAAAATGTGATAACACAAAAGGTGAATACAAAACATCGGACTTAATGGTTTCAATGGTTCTTTTCTATGGTCCTATCAAATTCAATTATGAAAAGTATAGATGGGCCAGCCATAGATCGCAGTAATGGAACAGATCCAGAGCTGCATTACAGGCACCCCCTTTCACCGGAGGACATCCCAGTGGCCGGGTGCCACATGGAGGTCACTCATCTCAACTGGACCTGCTTGGCTCCAACCCCCGGATTGAGCTTCAACCTCCTGAACCCTTATTGTAAACACAAAGGTCACAAATGCTGAGTTTCTCCATTGGAAATTTCCACACAGTGTTTGTTAATATAACAGTGGATTGTGTCATCTTTTCTCTGTTCATTTTCTCCTGTGTAGTTTAACATCTGTATATAGAATATTACCTGCTGTGAGACTTTGAGTTATTAAAGTATTTTTGGCATTCACAATTTTCATGGTTGAGGCAGATTCTTCCGGTATTCTAACTTGCATGTATATGCGGACAAGTACGACTTCTGTTCGACTTAAAGGCAACGAGTTGGTGGGAGGTATCCATAACTCCAGTTCAGAATGGGTTTTACAATTTTAAAGTATACATATTTTTTTATGGTATTGGCCAATAGTGTTGGGACTAGCACATTTTATCCTTTTTAATTTACTAATAATCCAAAATAAAACACAATCTGGCTACTGAACATATTCAATGAATGGAAACAAAGAGTAAATGTATATAATTATATAAATTATATAAATTGTATAAATTAAATCTATAAATACCAACCAAATACCAATACCAATTGTGAAAAGGTAAAGGGGCGTCTGGGACTCGCATCATAAAATAGAACAGTTAAAATTAAATTTGCATTACATTTTAATTCTCCAAAAGTAGATTGGAGGAAAAAAAGAAAGAAAAATGCAATAGTCCTTCCATGCACCAAGTTTTAAACAACACTATACTGTAATTTTTTCATAGAACATTTTAAGAACATTTAAAAAAAATTGGTTTCACATAAAAATGTCCTCTATATTCCCAGTGCATAAACATTTTTTAATTTATGTTTTTTAGCTGAATTAGAAATAGCTTATCTTTTTAAAACCACTCTATTCACCTATTCTGGATATATTTACTTTTTAATTCTGATAGCATGATATATACTTTATTTATATACATATATTCATTATTTAGCTTGCCAAATCCTTATAATTCAAAACAAATCAACATGCTATTATTTTACGTTTATACTATATATAATGTTTATTATTTATAATACTGCACAAAAGTAGATATGGGGTTAATATGAAGCTACAAAATGTTGTACAATTGTTCTGTCAAGAGAAAAGATACTGTAGTTAATTTTGCCCCTATGGAGTTATAGCAATTGATGCCAACATTTGAAAACACATGATCCCTATTGACATATGAAATTCTGAACATAAATAATAGGGCTCAACGTGAATACTTAAAGCCATTGTCATTTGGGAATAATGGTAACTCAGTCCCTAAAGTCATTAAAAGAAAACCTGAACAAAGAAATTCAGTCTATTACGTGTTGCGTGATAGTTTGGCCAAAAAGTTTTGTGATCAGTGATCAGGATTAGCATGGCAATGTAGAAGATCTTTTATGAACCTATGCTAAACTCCATTTAAAACTAGAGAAATTCACCTGAAACTCATTTTCCCCTGAAGTTCTGGAATACGATAGGTGCAAGCAGGGGAGGGCAAGTCAAGTGAAGTGGCTCCGCCCCCTCGCACTCACCTTTCACCCCTCACGCTGCTCCCATCACTATGCGGCCATCAGACTGCTGGAAAATTTATCTAAACGGCCGATGGGTGCTGATGCCACCGGCTGGAGCTACTTTAATCCTTTTTTTTTATTTATTTAATATGCCGGATCGGCTTGCCATATTAAAAATAAATAAATAAAGTGTTAAAGTAGCGCCGGCCGGCAGCATCAGCACCCAGCGGCCGTTTAGATTAGATTTCGGGCGGCCTGGGGGGCAATTGCCGGCCCGGCCCCCCGGCCCAGCCCGCCCCTGGGTGCAAGTATATGCAATTACAGAGCTTTTCAGAACTGCATTTACAGAGCATAGGCCATAAGCAGAATGATTACTGGTGAAAGTAAAATATTTGCACTGGTACAAAGTGTCCATAACATGCAGAGGGGGACTAGGGCATGGGTGATTAGGGAGAACATGAAACTGAACACGAATGTTGCATTTTTGTTGTTCAAACCGTTAACAAACAAACAAATATGGGGGCGGATAAACGTACATGACGTAGAAGACGATGGTCTACCTTATACCTTTCTAGCCATACAATTCTTCCCAATAAAAAATGGTCAAACCGATTGCACATTGGTGGTAGGCTTTCTTGGGCCCATGACGAAAGGATGCCAACATACTAAATATAAAAAGCAATGGAGATTCTGTGATTTGTAGCTGGGCAGATTGCCCAAATACTACAGATACCGATTTAAATGTATATATAATTTTATTTTGGACACACAGCCCAAACAATGAACTATCCAATATGGATACCTGACAACTATACTGGGTAGGCTCAGCAACATCTTTGAGTTTATTTCCATGAGTCCATCTTATTTGGGTATCATAGGAGCCATGGTAGCCCCGGCAGATCAGAGAAAATCCTATTTAAATTCTTTCTCCATAAATTGGCATTAATCTCTAAATCCCTCAAAGAATTTACATCAACGCGCACAAAACAGACTGAACTGATATTATACACAAATAAACTAAGCAGAAGATTGATCAAAACAATGTTTTTTAATATATTTTTAACTGTTGATATAGAACACTATTATAGACAAATTGTGGTACCAATACAATATGGTGTATTACTTGTGGTGTTAATTCTGAAAATGACTTGATTGTGTTTATAATTGGGGGTTAGGGTATTGGGTATCTGGGGCCCACGAAATCGACGATTCCTCGGTCAAGGGATTTTAGTTGTGGTGGGATCACAAGAACACAAGTGTGTGTCTCCGCTTAAATATGAAGTCACATGCTGTCAACAAATCACCTGACTACATTTTATGAGCATTTTATGAGTCCTTGTTCTAACTAGGTACATTCAGCATGAAAATGCATATTCAGCTTTCCACCTTTTTCGAAGGAGAATTATGTCATGATTCTTATGTGATTCTCTTGTTAAATCAGCAGTTAGCCATGAGAACAATCAAATGACATTTAAAAGCAATTCATCTCTGTTAAACATGCTAATTTTAAACCAAAGTCTTCGCCTTTGCTTCAGACATAAAAGGTTTTAATACATAGAGGTCAACATACTGCACCTCATTACATGACAGAAACAGGCCCTGTATAGAATAAAATCCATATTACACCATCATACACATTTTTATATATATGGACAGCATAGAGAATCTGTCTCTTAGATTTAATTATGCTTTACGGGCGCCCATCTCTGCCTTTCCTGCAACAGAAACTTGCTGAGATTAGTCTCTCATAATCATTTTAACCCGTACAAAAGGTATCAGCTGATCTTGGTCTATACGTAAAGCAGAGGCTAACAACTGTTGTTTATTGGGTCCCTCACCAGCTACCACAGATGGGAAGTGGAGGTCTGCGCAGCCATTGGCAGGTACCTCCCTATGAACACTTCACACTATCTGCTATTGGAGGGCGCTAGCATATGATGTCATATCCTGCCCCCTAGCAGCAGGTGACATGCCGAATGGGGAGGAAGGGCTAGGGCAGAAGTCTGTGTCAGTTGCTGTACAGACCTTCCTCATGCTAAGGTATGATTAGACTGAGGTAAGCTTGCCCCGGACCACATTATGTTTAAATATGGCCCCTCTCATGCATAGTAAAATAAGTAAGATGACCGGGGTTTACTGAACAAACCTTTTTAGTACACCCATTTGTGATGACCACTGAGTTGATGTAAATTCAGTTTTCCAGTTTCAAACAACGAAACTTAACTGACCAACACGATGTCTGCCTCTAAACTGAAGACATATTTAAAGCACAGTACCATAGAGGAAGAAGACTTTTTGGATATGCGTGACGATCTGGATGTACTTTACCCTGGTAAAGAGGAGATGACAGAAACAAAACGTATGCTACTAACCTTCTTACCATTAAATCGATAAATTATACTGGTTAAAATGGCATGGAAAAAAACTGCTGCTTTTGTAGGCCAAATAAACAAATTGAGATCTGATTCTTCAAATGGCTATATCATTGTATTACATTTATATTGATTTTTCGTAGTTTTATTATAGGTACTATGTTCATTAGTTTAAATGTAACTATTTTTTGTTAAAGATGGGGCCACAGTATATCTCCTTGCCTAGCATCCTTAAATACATACAGCCATCCCTCACATTGGTGAGATGCATGTGTAAGAGGCTTGCAGGGGAAGGGGAAATTATAGAAGATATATCTCAGTGCAATAGTGCAAATTATTTACATTTATTACATTACATTTATTTACATAGCTACAGCAGATTTCGCACGGCTGCTACAATAGGGGGTACAGCAAACAAAGCCAATGGACAAAGTACAAAAGAGATCTAGTTACTAGAAAATACTAATAAAATGAAATCTGGCTACATATAATTTTGATATCCCCAGTGTACATTTTATATGCGATGAATGTCAATATTTGAAAGAAATTACAAAAATCTAATTGCCCAAATTGTTCAAAAGGGAGCTGGCCAACGAGGAGAGGTGCTTGCTTGCATTGAGCATCATTGTAATAAAAGTTATAATTCTTTTTGTTTTAGTTCTAGACTTGATTTTTGGTCCTATACCGCCAGCATCACTCATTAAGCCCAATATGATGTTTAAGAAACCATCAATGCCAAATAAGAAATACAAACCTGAGAAGCTACTTCCACTGCTTGATAAGCAAGTAAGTCATGAGTATCACGTGTATGGGTGTTGGAAATACAGAAAACAACCTTCAACAATAATAATAACTGCAATAATAATCTAACTAGTTATTCTGTTAATGCTATAACATTGTACAATTCTAGACTAATTATACCAGATTTTACCATACTTGTATGCAGGCATAAAGAAAAGGGAAGAAAGACAGAAATAGTTGATACAAAGTATCATTAAAAAAGTTTAGGTCATGCAGAAACCTATACTTTTTCTGACATTCACATGATTATCTCTCTTTAAGATGTTTTGTTCAGATGTGCTAGAACAGGAATCTGAAGAGTCTCAACAAGAGATAACTGAGAAGGAAAAGGATGAAACAGAAGAAAGGAGAAAACACTTTTTGAGAATTGGTGGGATGCTGGTATTACCTGTACCAGCCAAAGGACCCCTGTTTTCACCAGAGGAAGAGACATAAATAGTTTACAAGGGCCAAGATGAATGCTAGTCCTAAATTTGTTCTGTGAAGTACATGTAACTGTTGAATCTGCTAAGAGCTACATAATAAAGATCAAAATAAGGCAATAAGGCAGTATGTCTGCACAACTCACCTTAATTTCTATCTTGTGATAAAGGGCCATCTTTTGTTGAACCAACAGTTTACTTCATCAAATTATAGCACTGTTGAGGTCTTTATTCAACTAATTTGTATCTGTGGTCTTCAAATCTCATCTGTTCCTGCACGCCAAGCACTTTCCTTTTTTTCTTTGAAATTTGGCTTTGCCAGTCACCATATCTGGGGACTTCTCAGGCTAGGCCACCCAGAGTGGCTTCATCAGGGGTGGGGCAAGCTGACTGTGTAAGCCCAGCTAACCAGTAATGTGAGTGTCTAGTCCAAGACAGTTTTCAGTAGTAGGGAAGAGGATGGGATCTAGGCATGGTTGAACTCCACTCCCCTACCTGAAGAAAGAGTGCAGTTACCCAGAAACCCATGAATGCACATCTTCATCCAGAGACTCCGGAGAGATCCTGGGTATGCAAATCACATAGATCATTGATAAAAACAAAGGGCGACACACTTGTCAGACTAAAGACACCTGGGGAAAATCCACACCTAACTTTTGCTGATTTTCTGTGTTGGGCACACTTGGCATATGTTAGTTCCTTTCTTCTCTTAAGATAAATACAGTATATATGTATTAAAAGTTGAAAGCAATGCATTGCACAAACACAGCCAGGAATCTCAAATGTCTTCTCTCTTGGAGGAGATCCCCCATTCTGTTCCTTTAGTAAGGTGAAACAGGGCAGAGGTGGGTTGAAGAGGTGAGGCTAGCCATCAATAATTGCAACCTTGTGTGGAGGTACCAAAATGGAGATCAAATTCTCAAGAGACCTGGTAATTATTTGTGCCACCCAACTGAGATACCCAGATGGTCTAGGATTTTTAATGTGACTTTATGAAAGCTACTTATGCAACTTAGTAAGGAATAATAACCATGACTGACTTGGCCAGTGTTACCTTAAGACCTCAGCCAATCGATCTATCAAATGTGAGTCATCTTGACTGGCTCCTTGAGATGGCTTAGCTGATGCCACACTCTGGGTGGCCTCTCTGCCTCTAGCTTAAGTTAACAGCCTACAGTTGTTCCCTTCTGTTCCCTTCTGATTTCACTATTCACATTGTGAAATTTTCCTTTTTTCAACATAGACCCTACCATGTGTACAATTGTGCTAGAGTATCAGATGTGCTCAATATTTACATGTGTGCTTTTTCGATAATCTGTGACATCAGGACTTGGGACTTTGTACTACCAAGTACAACCGATCTTGGTGGCTGAGTAAACTTGGATATTCTCTATGAAACTAACGTATTATTTGTACGCGTTATTTACTAGTCCTTGTGCATAAATATTTACTTAACTGTATTCAAGTAGTGGTTTCTAGTACAGCATGCCTATTAAAGTAGCATTTTTGATAAGTTTAACAACCACTACAGCTTTATAGGAAAAAAAATAGCTCCATACTGGGTAACCCAGAACACAGAGTACATTTTTTCATCCCAGAGAATTTGTAAATATAATTAACATAACTGAAATAAGAGATCAACATCTAAGAGAATGTTTCATATATCTTTAATTGAAGCCATGCAAAACAACTTTCATACAATACGTTTTCTAAATACTTTTTTATATTGCCCAGAAGGCAATTCAGCTGATAGAAATAAAGCAAAAGATTTGCTAATTTATAAAGAAGTTAGTTGACTATAAAAGAGTAAACAGTAGGCGATAACATTAATGAGATGTCTATTTCTCCCATTTAAATAATTGGCCACACAATTTTACATTCACTTTTTGTCTGATCATTTTAAAGCTAATGTATAGCAGATAAAACTTTATCTAAGGTTCTGCTGCCTCAGTTATGGAGAACTTGTCACTAGCACATAATTCAGGTGTCCAAATGGGGACAACCTTGTTGTAGGGTGTGCAAGAGGCACCTTCAAAATCATGAAGGTGGGAGACGTATGCAGCTCTTAAAAATCAGGCCTGTTGGGAGGTATATGCACCCTACATTACAAAAATAGCCACTGTTTCCTCTTCAAATAGAAAAAAAAGTAAAAATAGATGCTATATTTTTTCATTTTGTTGGAGATGAAATTTCATCCATGAGCTAGTTATTGGTTAGTTTTCTCGTATGAAATCATGAATCCTGTACAACTAACTCAATGTCCTTCTCATCAGATGCCTCTGTAAGCAGTTTCTCAACATCATCTTTGTAGCTCCTTATCATCTCTGCCAGTTTTTCCAGCGAGCCTCCTTCTTTAGGGTTTACTTTATCAAAATCTTTGCTCACCAATTCTTCAACTAAGTTCTTCCTTTTTTCCACTAACTTGTTGTGAAGGATTTGCTCGATATCCATTAGCAGGTGCTCCTCGTGTCTCTTGCGATACCAAAACGATAAAAATGAACTCTTGCAACTGTGTTGTGTCATGAAATAAATGACAAGGAAGTATAGAGTAAAGCCAAAAAGCCCTGCAACCTGCATTCAAAAAAAAAGAAAGAAATTTAGCCATGAATATAAACAGAAGAGTTTATACCGTATTTGCTCGATTATAAGACGACCCTGATTATAAGACGACCCAAATCTTAATATTAATTTAGGAAAAAAAGAAAAAGCCTGAATATAAGACGACCCTACAGGAAAAAAGTTTTACCAGTAAATGTTAATTCATTTAAACAATTTTTTAATAAAAGCTATGCTTGAGAAAAATATTTTGGCTTTATTTCCTTCTATTTTCCAACCTGCCCCCCAGTTATGCACATCTGCCCCAGAAGTGCCTTATACCCCCTATATGCCACTGTGCCCCATGATATGCCTTTTAACCCCCTAAATGCCACTGTGCCCCATGATATGCCTTTTAACCCTCTAAATGCCACTGTGCCCCATGATATGCCTTTTAACCCTATATGCCACTGTGCCCCATGATATGCCTTTTAACCCTATATGCCACGCTGGCAGTTAGAGGGTTAAAAGGAATATTATGGGGAAGAGTGGCATATAGGGAGGTTTAAGGCATTTCAGGAGGCAGAGTGGCATTAAAGGGGTTAAAGGGCATTTCACAGAGCACTCTGCCTCCAGAAATGCCTTACACCCCCCATTTAACACTCCCTCTCCCTCGTAGAGCTCTACACGCGTAGAGCTCTACACGCAGCCCGGACTAAGCACCGGGGACTCAGAAGCACAGGTAAGTTGGGGGGGGGGTTAACACAGGAGGATCCAGGTCCCCTGCATCGCTGCGGGGGATCTGGATCTTAGTCTCACAATCAGACCTATTTGAGGTCTGATTATAAGACGACCCTGATTATAAGACGAGGGTTATTTTTCAGAGCATTTGCTCTGGAAAAAACCTTGTCTTATAATCGAGCAAATACAGTATATTTACCATGATTTACCATGAAATTGCGTAACTCAACAGATTCTTGTAGGTTCCTCGAAATGTGCTGAAGCAGTTAAGTGTTACTGACTTGCGAAATGCGTTATAACTTCCCAAACATATTCTGCCTGTGACCTCTTATTCCTCATCTGTCAACTGTTACAGGAACATATATTTCTGCAGCAATGATTGCAGTAAAGGCTATTGCACAGGAAGAATTTACACCTTTTTAAATGTGTCCAACGTGTATCTTTGTACAACTTCTGCAAATAAGATTAAAAGCAGTTTTTTCACCGTTATTTACCAAATCAGAAATTATCACAAACCCAATAAAACTGCTTTACTGCTAATTCAAAGCATATCGGCCAGTTTTCCCTGCCTCTTTTAAATGTCTCCAATGTATATTTTCAATCCACGAATTTACAAATGCAAAAATGTACTATGATGGGCAAAAGTGATGCAATGATAACTCCAATTTACCTGATTAACCAATAAGTACGTTATTCAAAAAAGAAAAACAAACAGAGTTTTATATGTAATGTAAAGAAATTTTATTTTACAGTGTGGTGAATTAATGAAACAGCCTCCCATCAGAACTGGGATAGATATAAATATATACTGAATCTAATAAAACACCAAGGACTAGTTAAGGTCTGAACATCAACGAAAGTTGAGAGTCTGAACATCAACGAAAATGCTAGATGGACCAAATTTAAAATATGTTTCTATGTGCTAGATTTGCAATAATATTACATATTTCCTAAAGTTTTAAAAGTTTTGAATATCTGCTTTATTTGTGAATTGTCGCAAAAAGTCGGAAAATACAGCATTAAATTATTAATAACAATATATTAAATACATGAATAATTTTTTTCTTTCATTTACAAAACTTAAATTCCAGTCTAGATCAGCAAATTACAATGATCAAATGCCTATTTTTCTCTTCTTTCCAATATTTTATTCATCACTTTCTAAACATCCAATTTTTATATATCTATACCATTAATATTAATCTCTAATATCAAATCAGATCAATATTATATGCAATATCTGTTTAGCCATATTTAGTCTATACAAAATACTTCTTTAGATGGTTAAAACTAAGTAAAGCAGTACTTGTATGTAAACATATGACCTCTTACCTGACTATAGCTTCTGAAATAGTAAAGGGTAGGTCCACTGAACGTCATTCTCACATAGCAGTCAAAATACTGCCCATCAATTAGTAAGACAAAAATCCAAAGCAGAATTACTTCGCCGCATTCCAGCGTCGCTAGCATATAGTGATTAAAGAAGAGGCGTCGTTTACTTATCGACCTTTTCCTGAAGGTCAGACTCAGAAGGGTAAATATCACGATTGGGAGAATTATAAAAACATGACTGTAAACCCTCCCCACATCATAATTGCCAGGGCAATCAAATATGGTGTCCAGAAATGATTCTAGCAAGAAAAGCAATGTAATCAGAAGTAATTTTTGCATAATAGTGAAATTAGAATAGATAAATTCTTCGCATTTTCGGATTGTGTTCATTTTTTCCCTGTTGCTGCAGAGCTGAAGCTTCCGTTGTGAAACTATGTGAGAACTGAGAATGTTACACAAAGTTGTGCTTTTCCTTAAAGCTCATCATTTCCTGCTTATCTTCTGTGTAGGATGTCGTCTTCAGATCTTGGCCACAGACTACACACCCCATTTTTAAATTATTCTTGGTGAGCCAAGGAAACATGAATGTAACTCATACTGCATTCATTTACAACATATTGCAATAGAAGTAACAAGCAAATACCTCACAAGGGTCAAAGCTTCTGTGCCACCTGCTAAAGGTGGTCTTTAACTCCCGGAAAGCCCACCATGAAATAAGTTTGTACTTCACAAAGGGCAGAGGTAAGTGGGAGATGGAATAAAGTTTGACCAAATTAATATTGTTCATGTTGCGACAAGTGTGGTGATCGTGGGGGCATACTGTTGCTGCCAGCACAACCACCCCAAACCCTACCCTGAGCCTACAGGAGTGATTTTACAGGCTCAACATGCAGGTAAACCGGCTATCGCGTTCCCAGCTGCCACGGGCAGCTTCAGGGAAGGGGGCTGTTTGTTGCTTGGATCCCCACACAAGTATGGGGACCTGACACAACATTGCCCTTTTGCCCGATCGCTCCATGAGAGTGACAGCACAGTGATAACCCCTTTAATGCCACGATCGTGAAAGCCCAGGCAGACCAGCGACAGCAAAAAAGAGCCCCCACGAGCCCTTTGATCACTCCTACAGGAGCATTCACAGAAGCTTCTCCCCAATTGCCAGTTTACATTGTGAAAACTTTGACTTTTTCCTTATTTTCCCAATTTTTTTATATTCTTCATACTAGTTAATATGTATAATTATTATCTCAAAAGAAAGCCCTAGTTGTCCTGAATATAAATAAATATATATATTGTGGGGGTGCACTAAATGGGTTCGTGGGAAATCACAGTTCAAAAAAGACATTGCAAAAACACATTCAAACTGGACATGAAAGGGTCAATTTGTATTCCATCCGACATTTTAACTGGGACAGTCCATATTAGACATGCTTGGGAATGCTGTTTCTTTAGGAGGGTCAGCATAGATTCTTATATTCTTTCGTTAAGGGAAAGTCTAGAATGATAGTAGATTTGGCCGCTCCAGCTACAGTGTTTGAGATTGCCCTCTGCCTGTCGACAACCGGAGAACACCTGTAGTGGTTGAGCATTATGTGTATTCAGCAACACCTTTGATTTCAACATTTCATTACTTTAAATGGTTACTTTTAAGACACCAATGTTAAAGGTTAAGTTTTATGAGCACACATTTTCTTTTTATTATCAATACATATAAGAAAATTAGCGGCTGGGTAGCTTAAAATGATCCAGAGAATCAGCTTTGTAGAATAAAACAAAATCCCCAAGACTTTTCAAGGTCCTTAGAAAAGTATGTGATACAATTTACATCACCTCTTCTTTCGCAAGCAAAACCTAGAACAACATACAATGGGACAGAAGAACATCTTACCTGACTGTACGGTTTGAAGTTCTCCAATGTACCATAATAATAAGCATCCGGGAATGCTGCTTGCATGAGGCAGGTGAAAGGCTTTCCGTCAATTATTAGTATTAAGATCCAGAGTAGAGGGGCTTTTCCAGCTTCTAAAACTTCGAAGCAAAAATATTTAGAGGACCTGGTGGTACGACGTGAACATCTTCTTTTGAACATTAAGCTCAGGATGAAAAGCACCACAACTGGCAGAATTAAAAACATACTGCTGTATACCACTCCCTCTTTATAATATCTGGGGCACTGATATATCATATGAAAGAAGGCATCTAAAGCAATGAGTAGTAAAACCAGGATAAGGTTTCCAATAATATCAAAATTAGACGAAAAAAAGTCTTCCCATTTCATAGATGGACTCATTCTTCTAGCTGTGGAATTATAGGGAGCGTTGATCCCTCTTGGAGGAAGAATAGAGAGTTTTACACAAAGCAGCAACTATCCTTGTATCAGAGCATTTCCTGTTTACACATTCGTCATTGGATGTGTCTGTCCTGGGAAAATTTTCAGCATACTATAACCGAATTGCATTTTTTTCTATTTCCAAAGCCAGTGGATGTATTTCTAAGGGATATGAATAATTGCTGATGTACCTTTTTCCCTATTTTTGACATTCATTAAAATAAAGAAAATTAACAATTTTGCTGTGTATTATGTAATGTTATTCGAAGAGACTAGTGTACTATAGGGATTTAAGGATTCATGTGCGAGTTGGTTGCTACGTTTTACAAAGCCATTTCCTGGACAATCTTTGAAGGGTTACTCCCGGTGTGTGACCCAGGATCTTTAGACTAGGTTTCTACTATGGCCTCTTGTTCCAACATTACCAGGGGCGGACTGACCCATTGGGCACTCGGGCACAGACAGATCTCCCCCCTAACCAGCCCAAACAGCAGTGTAACTACAGGGGTCCCGTCGACCCCTGTGACCACTTGTTACTGCCTCCCCGTGTCTGTTTGAAATTGTTCAAAAACAGCCTTTCCGGCCTGGAGCGGGTCAGCCCAGGTTGGAAGAGCCCGTTATCGGAACGGGGCGACAGGAACATTTTGGGGTCATGTTACGTCACGTGATCCCGTGTTGAACCCCAGACCTAAAGCTGCAGGAGCGGTAAGGAAGTGTGGAGGGTACAAGAGGGAGTTTGTATGTTAGAGTGCGTGTATGTTTGAATGTATGTGAGCATTAATTTGCATTTAATCATGAATGCCTCTGTATAAGTGTGTGAGCATGAATGTCTCTGTATAAGTGTGGTAAGGGTAGACCAGATGGGGTTTCCCGTTCACCTTGTACTCCCCAATGACTTAAGACATAGGAGGGGACTGGGCAGGCATGTAAGGAATCCACCAGTCCCCCCCCTCCAAAACTCTAACCTACCCCATGTTTCCTCAGCCTCAGGGGGTTACCGTGACAATAACCAATAAACTAGCTGAGTCACAAATAGGAGACAGACAGGAAGGTCAAGAAGCTAAGGTATTTGTAATCACAATACACAGGACACAGCCAAATGCACTGTCTGCTGCTGCCTTAAATACACAAAACTGCCAGAAGTTGAAGTGGGAGCCACTGCAAGTGTCGTGGGACCTCGGAGTGTTAATGGGGCCGTTGGGTCTTGTGATTCTGTTCCAGTATTGCCCGACCTGTGTAAGCATTTCCTTGGGCCCCGCTCCACACTCCCTAGCATGCAATCACTCACTCCGCTCCCACACCAAAAAATATATTTGCCACACTGACTGCAGATTAGGGGAAGACTGTGAGAGTCAGTACAGTCTTCCCTCCTTCTGACCCTACCGTGACATTGAGAGATCCTCTCCCCATAATCATCCCCAGGGTCCCTTTGTCTCCTCATTCACTAAACCACATCTCTCTTTTACTTACTCCTTGTAGTTCAGTTATAGATCAAATAAACAACACATGAAACAGCACGTGCAACTGAATAAGACATAAAAACCCTGTATTTGCAGGTATACATAAATAATGTATGGAAACATAGCATAGCAGGTATAGATCAACACATTAACACACAAACCCAGCTTTGCATATATAGATCAATTGAAATTTGCTTGTGAACTGAAGGCATAGAAAATAAACAGAATCAGACATACAAATCCTGTATTTCCAGGTATACAATAATAATGTATGGAAACATAGCATAGCAGATATGGAACAACAGAATAACACACAAACTCAGCTTTGCAGGTATAGATCAATTGGAATTTACATAAAAACTCAGCATTAATGGTATAGATAAAACCCACATGCCCACATAGAACCTGACCAGCACCCAGATAACACACATAGGACTTGCCATGTTTGTCCCCAAACAGCCCGGCCTGTACCCCCCTTTGTAGTTCACTTACCTGGCAGAGGTCCTGCGGTGGCAGTGTGAGGCCTCTGTCTAGCTGCTGTGCCATGGCGCGCGCTGCTTCACGGCTGAGCGCTGGAATATGATGTCATATTCCGACACTCGGCATGAAATACTGGCACCACGACCAAGCTAGAGGACTCACGGAGGAGAGTGAGGGGCGCCGAGCGGTTGCTGAAAACGTATTCGGAGCAACCGCTTGGCACCCCTCTTTCTCCTCCTCAAAAAAAAGACGTATTTTAAGTTGGGGAGGCCACTGATTCCGGGACAATGCACCCTACTATAGAGGTATCTGGATCCGTGCGTGCTTTGCCTGCTACACTCGGTACCAAAAATGATGTGCCTACACCTGAGCCTTCAATACTTAGGAGACGGTCAGACAGAACCTTAATTGCATGAGCACCCTTAAATGTAATAAAGAGTCACTAGGTGCTCAGCAATGTGAGTAAATCAGTGCAGTTTTATTTCCACACAAGTGGCCTTATCACCTTTGACTTTGTCTAAGTCCCTGTCCTCCTAGCTTGGGGCTCAACTCCATACTAGGTAATAAGTGAGTGCTCATTTGGCCCCTGCCGGCGTGACACTTGACACCAGTATATTTAAATATTGCTAAATATTACATAGCCTGTGGCACTACTATCCAGTATTCATTCTGACACAGTAGGCTTGTCTGTGCAAACGTTACCCCCAAATAGCTTGTCTTTGATTCCAAAGAGCTTGTCAGTACCCCCAAACAGCTTGTCAGTGCCCCCAAACAGCATGTCAGTGCCATCTTTGTACTCAAACAGCTTGTCTGTGTCCCCATCTGTGCCCCAGATTGTCCATCTTTTGCAAACGAAAAGCTTGTCAGCTCCTCAAACAGCTTGCTTGGTGTGGAGGGGGTCATTTGGGGAGGGGACCCAGACCATTTGTTCTGATGGCAGCCCTCTTAAGAATGCATATAAAAGTGATAACAAAGCACCATAGTGCACAACTATTATCTTTGGGAGCTTTCCACTCTATTACGCAACATTTTACTATTTTAAAATACATTGATTTAAGGTACAAAAAACATATAAATGTAAACAGTTCTGTGTTTTGCAGTGAAGATATAGGTAGACAGTGTAGATCATGTTATATATCTTTATCAACCTTACACTGTTAGGGTTAACACTGATCATTTTGCTGGACTTCATCTAAAATTTCAACAGGTCAAACATGACTTTGCCTCTATTCAACCCACGCCTGACTGTATTGTGAAACTGTTCATATACAATTAAAGGGACAGTTTACTTTCCTGACATCCCCACCTAAGGAGAATGCATAATAAAAATACTCCATGAGAACTTTAATGTACATTCTTCAAAAATGTGAAAAAAATACTTACCTAAGGTAGAAACTGCAGCACTACAGATGCAGCTGCTTCACTCCCCATGAGCCTACGTTTCGTGCTACTGATTGGCCCCATCTTTAGGTACACACATATCATACACACAAACAGCAACATACTTGCACACACTAACATTTTTATTTACACGTACACATACACAACCTACCTTTGTTGGTTCAGGAGGGAGTTGGCCAGTGCCACATCATGAGTTATGACGTCATATTCTGGCTCTCATGTTGGGCCTGAGGAAGAGCAGGCCACAGCCCTGGCCTAGAAGTATGTCAGGAGGGGGGGGGTTGGTGGAGCTAGTGTCCCATGGAGGGCCCTCCATTACACCAGGGTCTTGGCTACCGCAGGCTTACCTAATGCATGTTACATGACCCTGCTGGACACTCAGGTGAGAGAGCAGTGCGACTGGGCCTGGTACACTAGTATCAGTCGTACTCCCCTAATGGCGGCCCTGCCCCTACTATTCTAACAATACACATGCACAGGCTCTTCAGCTCTATAATAGTGTTGGTAACTACACACAGTGGCTCCTTGCACTTTTTACAGTTATATATTAACGAATTTGGCCAAGTTAATATTAAGCTGAAGCCTTACCAATACATGTTTGCATGTGTGTTTAACAAACAGCCTACTTGGACCTCAATCTTGTAATACTCTCTTAACCTAACATGCATATTTCAACATGATATCAGATGATTTAACGTAGGCAGTGACAGCTGTATACAAACACAATAGAACCTCTTTCCCATTATATCCAGTTGCTCTGAAGGTAGATTTATGCACATGCTTAAGAGCAAGCTCAATTAATGATACTGGCTGGGGACTGCAATACACAAACAGGGAAGACTTTTTCCCAGCTTGTTGTAGAGTAAAAGCACGTGATGATGGTGTAAATAACAGTGTAGGACATCAATGCAAAACAATTAAATAAAACTGAGCATGTAGGACCATTCTATAGGACCCTTGGGAGTAGGGCTCAGCTAGGAGGACAAGGGCCATGTGTGAGTGTGGGGGAAGTATTGGGAATGGAGGGAGGTGGCACCGATAGTAAGGAGTCCAGTTTAGTAGGACATATAAGGGTGCCACCACCCCTCACCCTTCCCACTCTGAAATCAATGGCTTGGACACATCTTCCCACCCACCCTCCCTCTTATTACTTAGTTTGTTTTGTATGCTGATGCTATTTTATTGTCACAGCTGGCGGGGGTGTCCTTGCCAATCGGGGTGGTTCAGGCTATATCGGAGTTGATGGGGCTATATTTCTTAGCATATTTCTTATATTTTTCTTAGTACAACACAGTGTAACTAGTGTCTCCCTTTGGCCTGACAGATCTGCACCCACCGACATCATCATCCATTAGAAGATAGACTGTTCTGGAATACTTGACCTCCTCTATCCAATGTAAGTTCACTTTTTATCTGGCACTAGAAGAAGTCAAAGTTTTAAAAACTTTACTTCAGCTCCGGGGAAATCTTTAAAAATTCAATTTCAAGCATGCCCTAGGCATTTTTACAATGGTAAGAATGTCTGCAAGGCATTCAAAGCAAAATAGACATTTTGAGTGAAAAAAAAATTATACCAAGCAGGTGCAAATGATCATCAATTTATTACGTAGGTCAATAACTGAAACATAAACAGCTGTGTAGGGGGAACAAAACTGGTTGAAGAACAGCCAAACTCACTAATGAGTTGAGGTTGCTGAGGGCAGTATAATGTTAAATGCCATAGCAAGACTGAGCACAGCAAGAAGACACAGGGTAGTTATAGTGCATCTGCAAGATCTCTCCCAGACAGAAATTTCAAGGCAGACAAAGGTTTCTGGATGCTCTGTCCAAGCTCTTTTGAAGAAGCTCAAAGAAACAGACAATGTTGAGGACCATAGACACAGTGGTCTGCTTAGGAAACTTAGTGCATCAGATAAAAGACATCATGCTTATTTCCTGTCATGGAAGCTGTCCAGCAATGCCATCATATCAGTATTGGCAAAAAAAACTGTGGGACCCTGGTCCACCCATCTACCGTCTGGAGAAGTCTGGTCAAAAGTGGTCTTCATGGAAGACGTGCAACCTAAAAGCCTGTAAACAAGGCCAAGCAACTCAACTAAAACACAGGAACTGGGGTGCAGAAACAGCAAATGCTCTTGACTGATGAGTCAAATTTGAAATATTTGGCCGTAGCAGAAGGGAATTTGTTTGCCAAAGGGCTGGAGAGCGGTACAAGAATGAGTGTTTTTCAGTAAAGCATGGTGGAGGTTTCTTGCAAGTCTTGGTCTGCATTTTTACAAAATGGAGTTGAGGATTTGGTCGGAATGAATAGTCTTCTCAATGTTGGGTAGTAAAGACTGGCACTTATCCATCATGCAATACCCCAAACAACGACCCCAAACATACAGCCAAAGTCATTAAGAACTATCTTCAGCATAAAGAAGAATGAAAGAGTTGTGTTGGTGGTATGGTCCCCACAGAATCCTAATCCTAATATTAATTGGGCAATTTTCAGCTCCATTCCAACATAGTAGGGATTGCTTGTCATGTTTTAGCATTCAACTGCATGGTGTTTAGTTAAGTCAATCAAGATTACCCTTTAATGTGACTAAGAACTTATGTGACGAATATCTCCCATTTTTGCAGGAAAGGTAGCAGATGCAATCAAAATTGGAATCAGATACAATTTGTTCACAATTTTGGTTTTGTATTTGACTTGGATGTTTAACATGACTTTTTAGGCCACATTAAATATTTCAACAGATAAGATGTTACCTTTGCCCTTGTTAAATCCACGCCTCACCGTATTACGAAACATTTTCTATAAAGCTCAGTGGCTCTCTTGACCAGTCATCTAGTTTCCAGTAGAACAGAAAGATCTGTGAAATGGGGTTTTCAATGATCAGTCTGTTCTTGGTTTTAAATATTCTTTTTCAGGTGCACCTTAGAGCAGGTGAGCACACATACCAATATATTTGTCCATTATAAAATATACAATTTGACAAAAATATGAATGTTTGTGCAGTAAGAAAAAACAGTGTCAGTAGCTCGTGATACTAACATTTTCTAATGACATTTCTTGCAGATGCTTCAAGTTCTCCTGAAGTTGGAAAACATGCTGTTCCAGGTAAGAATTAATACTAAAAATACATAACCAGATGGTGAAATATGGTTAAAATGATAGGGGTATTTGTTTTCAGCAGTATTACATATTACATTTTTCTAGAATTGTTTAAATAACCCCAAAAATTCAGTTTGGCACAACCAAGTAGGTATCCTAAGTAATAGTATGGGGAGTGTGCATTCCAACTTTTTGCAGTATGTGCTCTTAGCATGGATGCCCATAGGATTTTCTATAATTGTGCCCCCCGATCACAATGAATTGTCACCTATGTTCTAAAAAACTATAGACGTTAATAATATCTTTGATCACAGAGCAGTTATGGTGCTTATCGAACTACCTTAACTGTCAAATTTCAGGAAAAGGATTTTGCCTTCATTTAACATTCACTGCCCTCAGTGTCTCCATGCTCGTTAGAGTACCGTACAGAACCTATTAATGAATATGGTCTTGCTTGAGGATAAAAAATGGTACCATGTCAATGTCAATTATAGTTTTGGAAAAGCTACTCCGGAAACACCACATTTGGGTAAACCCAGGTCACATGCATAATCATAACTTCCCTGTTACAATCCCTGTATCATAGAGTACCTAGTAATTAATATAAACTTACTTGAAGATAAAGTGTTAATGCTATATTCCATGTCAAAATCAATTTTATTTCTGTAAAAGTTTTTGTATTCATCTTCTTCATGAAAATCACCATCCCTGAGCTAAGTGTACATTGTACAGGATGCATTCTAAAACACAAATAAGTGTAATATAACATTTATAGCACCTTGAGCAGAATTGTAGATTGTCAGGATAAGCAGCCTGCAGAACTGAAGTTTCACAGGCAGGAGGCCTGGCATAGCTCGGGTAACAAGGAAGGAATGAGGTTAAGGTAGAAACCAAGATGACCAAAACACTCTCCACTTTCATGTTTGGGTTATTTTAATGAAACAATGGTCTGTTTGTGTGTGGTCTACACTACTGAGCATAAATCTTATCTTTCAGCCCCCAACATAGCTCTTAATGGAATTTCTACACAATCCAGCACTCAAGCCTATTATGGGAGGCCTAGAAATGCCAATGATGGATCTATAGCCAATAATTACTTGAGGTCTCAATGCTCTTACACTGAGAAAGAACTGGATCCTTGGTGGATGGTGGATCTTAGGAAAAGTTACAAAATCTTCTCGGTTGCCGTCACCAATAGAGTGTTGGAATGTTGCAAAGAAAGGCTTTATGGGGCTGAAATACGAATTGGAAATGACCCAACGCAAGGGGGAAGATTAAATCCCAGGTAATTTAGACAAAAGTTGTTTTCTTCATGAGCATACACTTGTTTACTAACAGGGGAGGCAATCTGATGGTGATGACTCCCATCAGCCTAGCTCCATAGACATCCATGTATATCTGTACTGTAGGTCTGGCCCCAAATGTAAAAACAATGGGCTTTGTTACTTCAGAGACCAAATTGCTTTTAGAAACGAATATCTGTAAAAAAATACAATTAAAAAAAATCAGAGCTTTCTATGGTCCATTTGACCAGCTATGGTCCATTTGACCATGTTTAGCCCATTTAAGCATGTGGTTACCGAGCCTCTACCAAAACTGTCTTCTCCTCAAATGAGTACAGTAAAACTATATAACTTATGAATATACATCTGATACCAGGCCCAAGAGCAAAGGGACTAGGCAAACCCATAGGAACTCATCTACCTAGTGGTCTGATCCAGGGCAACCAGTAACTTGCATGCTTAGAGATGCCTGGAATATAAATCCAGCCTAGAGTAGGCCACATATCATTCTGCACCAAGAAGGTCCAAGTGATTTCACTCATATTTGAAGCTGGTTAATGGATCTTGCATTACATAATAGGACAGTATTATCTAATCCCTGTGAAATGTGTTATAGGTGTGGTGTCATCTCAACTATTGAATCTGGAGAAACAATTTCATTCTCATGTCATGGAATGATTGGAAAATATGTTACAGTTACAATACCTGGACGTGAAGAGCACCTGGTCCTTTGTGAAGTTCAAGTTTTTGGTGTTCTTGCCACGCCTTCAGGTACAAAACCAGAAAATGGCAATTTTCAGTTCACTTTCATGCATATACTAGCTGAGAGGTCTCTTTAAATTATTGTGCCAATTAATGCAATTAATGCATTTGCCACTACCCCACCGTGCAGGAGATGTGCTTAACTGATTGACTTTAATGGGAGCACCAAACCAGTATTGGGAATTGTTGGACCACACAGGAGGAGGGGAGCTGCATATACTCACGGTCTCCAAATAATACTTTATTTAACAAACATGCAGCATGATAAGAAAAAAAAATCTAATTTATATATTATTCTTTTTTTATAATGAATATATATTAAGTTATCATAAAGTACTTTAATATGCATTCTTTTTTGGTGAGGACATTAGACAGTCTTCCTAAAGCATCTATTGTGAAACATTTGTTAACATGTTCTTTTACATTTTAAATTTACAGACGTTCAACCGAGTGAAGAAGAACTCAAGACAACTCTTAATGGAGGTACTAGATTAGTGTGATATAGACATAACTATAAAATGTACAAATGTATAGATTTTATATGCCATCGTGCCTGACTCCAGCTCCATTAGTAGCAGTGCTGGAATAGACTGCAATAATGAAAATTAGATAAAAATTAGATTAAAAATATCAGTGAGAAGTATAAAAAATAGGAAGGCCCCATGGGTTTGATAGTTCACATATGTTTTTTATAAGATAACAGTGGTGTTAGAAGGAATGTAGTAAACCAAATGAGCTAATACCCAGAAGCAGAAAACTTAAAAGTACCCAAAAAATAGGAGTTTTAATTTTTTCTCTGCATTAAACAGTTTTCTTTTCCCTGCATATTGAAAAAGCATTAAGCTGCATGATTTCTGTTCTTTAAATGAGCGATATTTTAATTTTCAAACATGGAAACCCTCTATAGTGTGCTTTGATAAGTAAAAGTGCCCTCTTACTTTTCTGGTTTGTGTTGGACAAGCGTAGCAGTTTCACAGGAGAAGCAAAGTTACATGCCTTAGATGGGATCCTGATATCCATGTATGACATATGTCTATTACATGTCTTACAGCACCAAATGTGGCTGTTCATGGTATCTCCTCACAATCCAGTCTCTATAACATGTATGGAGTGTCAAAGAATGCCATCGACGGATCGCTCTCCAGTAATTACCTGTTTATTGAATGCACCGGCACTGCAGAACAAGACAATCCTTGGTGGATGGTTGATCTTCAAGTAAAACACAAGATTTTCACTGTAGCTGTCACCAACCGAGGCGACTGTTGTGCCGACCGCATTAATGGGGCTCAGATAAGAATTGGAAACTCAGCAGAAAATGGAGGCGCTGACAACACAATGTAAATGCCTGTATACTAACTGTGTATCTTTGCAGTAGGTTGTGGAAACAATAACCTCAAATTTATATTTATACATTTCTATTAGACTTGGGCACCAGGGAGGTCTTCGTGTTCATCTTTGTGCTCGTATTCTGTGAATATTCGCCCGTTCCTGTCTTCTCTTTGGGCGAATATTCGTGGACGTTCTTCGTGTTCGTTTTTTCTTTGTTTTTTTCCGGTTTTGTAGAAGGGGTTAATACAGGGTTAATGCCGTACAGACTACGCAGCAGCTCTGGCACCAGGAGTTTAAATGTCCGTATGAGCAACTCTATTGGTCGCCAGCAGGGGGCTCGTCTGCCATCAACCAATGGTTGATGGCAGGCGAGCCCCCTGCTGCTGACCAATAGAGTCGCTCGTACAGACTTTTAGAATCCTGGTGCCATAACTTGACCGGCAGACATCAGTTAAATGTCCGTGCAAGCGACTTTATGGGTCGTTCGTATGGACTTTTAACTGTTGCAGCAGGGAGACAAGTGGTCTCACCCGGCCAAGTCGCTAGAGTCGCTAGTACAGACTTTTAAAATCCTAATGCAGTAACTTTTAGGTAGGCTAGATGGGGAAGGGACCGGGGAGATTAGTAGACGAAGACGTCTGCGTTTTACCGCCGCTATATTCTCTTCTTCATGTCTTCGGAACGAACACAAAAACGCACTCTTCGTGTTCGCTTTCATGTTCGCCCGAAGACGAATGCACAAGTCTAATTTCTATACAGCTCTCATTAATGAGCAGTAGAAGTCAAACATCTTATTAGCTACACTGAGAAGTGTTTTTTTTTTATCTGTGCACTGGCAGGAGTAGGGGAGTCTTCTCATTGTGGTACACATATCATCTGAAGGCCAGTCTGGTCCTTTAAATATACGGTTTTTAGACTGGTAGAAAACCATAGAACACAGGGCCATGTGTGCTGCTAAATGTAGGATTTTGAGACGTGTCTCCTGTTTGTTGTAGATGTGGTGTTATCGAGAAGATGGATCACGGGCAAACCCTTGCCTTCGAATGTGCAGGGATGGAGGGACAGTATGTGACTGTCAATCTGCCTGCAAGTAATCAATCTCTTTTCATTTGTGAAGTCCAGGTATTTGGTGTACCAACTGAAGTTACTGGTAAGGAAATCTTCGGACTCTCGTGATCCAAGCAAAATGTTCTACTATGGTGACCACATAGATCCATTAACTGGGTTGGTAAATAGAACGGTGGGACCATTGTCCACTTAGCACCTCTAATTTGTAGAATTTGGGGTGTAATATAATTTTTGATTATTTGGTATGATATTTAGTTATCATGTAATCTGTCATTTACTGTATTGAGTTTTTTTTTGCGTTTAACCTTTTGGCTGAAATGTGTTTGGCATGGAAGTGTTTGAGCCGTGAAATGTGTTTAGGTTGCTACATTTCTAGGCCATTTAGCCGGCTTATTTGCCAGTCCTCTTCTAGATCATACAAAAAATGTATGCAGTTGGGCAGCAATGATCTTAATGCAGCTCATACATTTTCCATTAGCATCATTGGGTCAATGCAATATATATGGTGCAAAAACAGAAACAGAAAAAAAAATTCTATGCTACATATTTGCTACAAAAATGGAAAAAAGTTGAACATAATGCAATGGTTGAAAACACACTTTTCATTAATCCAGGGCTGGTAATATCACAGTAGCTGCTGATTTCACGTGGAGGGACTAACAGGTGGATACAGTCTATGTAGTTAAATTCTAATTTATTTAATTATCTGTTCTCTTTTTTTTTTTAACAGAGGAACAAGTGCCTTCTACAAAAAGTAGTAAGTGAAGTGTTATGAAATGATACATGCTTTAACAAAATCTTTATTTTCGCAGTAAAGTACTATAGCTTTTTTCTTCCGCCAGTAAACTTGTGTATGCTCTAATAATTATTACAGTTGGCTGAAGAGAGATGGCTAGGGTTGGCTAGATGAATAGGAGTGGTGGAGGTGGGGGGACCTCTGATTTTAAGGTTTCAGGAGGTTGGTCCTCCATGTGGTTTCACATACAGCTTACATGTCTACTTTTTTCACTTCTGATTTTAGAGATGAATCAGCAGTGTGTAGCTATGTGTGTGTATCATAGTTTTGGACTCATAGACTGGCAGGGTGTATATTTGTGTACGGTTCCCATCACAGAAGGGATGGCTGGTGCTGATTCCAGGCAGCAGAGATAACTCTTCTCCTTCCACTGCTCAGTCTGCATAGGGAGACTCACACGGAGCATCAGTTGATAATGTCATAACTCACCCAAAGTCTCTACCAATGCATGGGTCACACTTCTTCTAACGAGTAGAGCCTGGCTATAATGTCATATCCCTGCACGCTACATCAATAAGACAAGGCACCTTCTGGGAATGGAGATACATAGTATGCGGGCTGAAGGAGCTGAAGGATATGCTTCTATATTCCCTGTATAGCATCTGGAGAGAGAGATGTCTTCCCTGGCCAGTTTAGGGAAGACCATTATCTCCAGCTGGGTTTGATCTTTCGGTAGCCAATCAAAGAAAGCCTGATTGGCCTAGGGGCACCCAGTTGAAATGGCATGTAACCTGTTCTCTTAAATAATGGAACAGCCAATTGATGCTTCTCTTGTTGTTTGTACCATTCTCAGATCCAACATATATATCACTTTCTATGGCAACAACCTATCAATACATGCTTCTGTGTTACATAGCAATTAAGTGTTTCTGACAAATGTTATGAACCATGCAACATTTACATGAATAAAGTTGTGTTTTTAACTCATGCAAGGTTTTGGGCATTAAATAGTGCTACGGAATGTTTGGCTTGAAATCAGCAAAATAGGTGGACAAAAAATGTTAAAGAGTAGAAAAAATGCAAAGGAGTTGAGCGGTGTGACAGAAGGCGCTAAGAGGTTGAGACAGTGGTAAAAAATAATTTTTAAAATGTTTATAATATTCTGTGACATGTGTTGCATGAACTTCTTTCTGTTTTTTTTTTTAAACAGCCGGAATAGATTTCTCATGGTTAGGTAAGTAAGATAATATTATTTTTTGTTCTAAATTTTACTTACTCAAACACAGGGGAAGCAGAAAACCCCATATAGTAGAGCTTAGTCGGGGTGATGTACCACCACATCATCATCTTGTAGGCTTGTTCCTTGTGAGAGGGGCAAATTGAGACCTTCCAGATGTACATCCACTTCTCACCTTCAAGAGACTCCCCTATGCCCTGCTCCCACCTTTTGATGTATTGAAGGGCCGCTCTACTGCCAGATATAACTGACCGGTAGATTTAGGAGAGCAAATCTTGGGATAACTTTGCCTCTAGACAGTGATCTTTAAAGGTCCGCAGGCTGCTATCTCAGAAGATGACACAAAGGCACGTAGTTGTATATAGCAAAATAAATCAGATGTCTTCAGGGAAAATGTATCATCGAAGGTCCTCAATTTATTGTTCTGAAACAGATCCCCTACTCTAGTGAAGTTGACTCGAATATAGTTGTGGAAAGCATTTGGTTCCACACCAGGATTGAAGAGCTTATTGTGGCATAAGAAGGGAGATGGCCGGAGTTAACAAGTACTTCAAAGCATATAGGTCCCAAATTTGCAAGGAGTGGTGGACAACAGGGCACCTGGTACGCAAGAATCTTACAGAGTGAATCCTGGCCAAGCAAAGCCTCTTAAAGTTCAACCCATCGAGGATGTGCAATGGAGGTGTGGACTCTGTATTTTAACATCATCCTTTATCTTCTCCACTAGCTGACATTGTGCTCTTTTATCATTTACAGATTTTTTTGGCCGCTTGGATGACTACTTTGACTCTTGTAAGTATTCTACAGATTGTGAAGCATTTTCGGATTGTTAAGCATTAAAAAAGTTACTAGGAGAAAACTAGACTCCAGATGAACATTGGTGAGAATTTTCATCAGAGTCTAAAATATTTGAAGGGACTACTTGCTGAGGACAACATGTCACCTTAGACCACAAAGGCTTCCGATGTACCTCCATTCAGAAAAAAAAATCAGTACAGTAATCTCAAGTTTTCCGAATTGTCCTCCTAATGTAACTAGTAAACTATTTTTTGGCTTCCTTCTTGAGGGACAACTACCAGACAGCCTCTACTATTTATCATGTGATTAATATATAGAAAAGTAATAAACGAATTATATTTGAGCCACTTCTCTAATGTTGTGGAAACTTTACTGATGTGTAAACTAACTCAATAGAACTATCTAAGCTTTGTATGAAGTCAATAACTAGATGATGGTGACGGCAAAAACTAGTACCCTGCAGATCAGCTGATAAGAAACAGAGATAGATGATAAGAAAATTACCAAATAGCGGTTTGTGAGGGGTAGATGATGTGTACGTATTCCAAAATGAAAAATAATAATGATCAGAGTTATCAATAATGCCTGCAAAGGTCAAATGCATTTCTGGTTCTTATATCCTCTATAACAAGGGTTTCCAACCTGCGGCCCTCCAGCTGCTGAAGGACTAAATCTCCCATACTCCTCTGCCAGCCACTTAGCTGAAAGAGCATTATGGGAGATGTAGTCCTGCAGAAGCTGGAGGGCCGCAGGTTGGACACCCCTGCTCTATAAGAGTTTGCTATGCATAGCAGTTGCAACTTTTACCAACTCTATTTTCAGGGTAGGGAGAAATGAAATAGAGCAAGAAAGTATTATTGTCGTTTTACTAACAAAAATTTGTATTCCATTCCTCTGCTAAACACATACATCTTGCACCAAATCCTCTGTAAGTACTTCATTCACGCCATTTTATGGACTCATTTTTTTTTCATAATTTTAGCCAGTAAAGAAGACATTCCAGATGAACAAGAAGAAGAAGAACAGGGTAAATATTTTTTTTCTCCAAAAAACGTAACAAAGTACACACATATAACTGTGCTGTGGAGAAAAAATAGAATCTAACGTTTGTGACGGGACCCTCCATCACTGGGGCCACTAGAGAGGCCTGACAGCCAGCCTCCTCCCTATTGACTATGGGCCCTGGCTTTGTAAAGACTTCTGTGGCTACCCCCAGCAGTATATCATCTCATCACTTGTCGAGGGGATTACCTCCGGCAGACAGATAGGATATGCAACCAGGGAGTGACCGCCATTGTTTTAGTTTAATGTCAGACCCCCACCCCATGGTAAGTCAGTCGTCGACAACCCATCCCCCCCACCTGGTCCACCACTACAGACATTTACCCCGGCCAAACCTTGGAACTGATTTCGGGCAGTAATAGATAGTGGAGATTGGGACCCCATTGTATTGTTAATCCCTTTACTGACCCTGTTGTCTCTGGGAGGCAGATTAAACGGGCGGTTTGTATCACAATATCTTGATTTATGTTAATGTGTGCTCTGCTGGCTATATCCAGTCATGTGTGTGAAAAATAAAGCAGTCTTCATTTTCTTTATACCCTACACCAGGGGTGTTCAACCTGCGGCCCTCCAGCTGCTGCAGGACTACATCTCCCATAATGCTCTTTCAGCTAAGGGGCTGGCTGAGGAGGATGGGAGATGTAGTCCTGCAGAAGCTGGAGGGCCGCAGGTTGGACGCCCCTGTCCTACTCTGAGCCTCGGCTAGTGACTGGGAAATCGGGGAAAGAGTGTGTTGTCCCAGGCTAAAGGAGCACAAGTCAGCAGAGGTAGTCGGTCGGACTAGCAGCTCCGTGACAGGTTTCCACAGGCATTTGGCGACGGCTGTTTGCTTTTGTGGTACTTTGTTAAATTGCTAAATTTGATTGGAATGTGTTTGCGTCTTTTTTTAGTTCTTCATTAAAGCTCCATTATCTCAGGTCCTTCAAGTTCCTGGTTATTTTCTTTTATTAGGACTACACTTTTTTTTACATTTTAGTTTCGGTGGAATTTATTACCTGTTTTATGTTCTGATTTTTTTTTTTTTTTTTTTAAGTAACCTAAAATCCATAATAAATGTATTAGAAACTTAATAAGTAAAACATTCTATTTTTTGTTTCCGAATAATTCCATTCATGTACTGCCTAAATTTGCAGACGTAAGGTTTAATATTTACCTAGCGGTCATCGTTTGAAGAGGGGTAGAAAGCTTCCTTGTTAACACAGAGCACTTTACGTTTGTAGGTGTTTTTGGCAATATTTGACACTTCCAGTTTGTTTATAGAAGACAACCAAGCAGTTGTCATTTGTATGTTTTATTGTCTCGTCTAGTAACGATGGTAAGGCTCATTGCAGAGGTCAGTTGTACAGCAATAAGCTGAATGATAGTAGCGTTTAACACCATCACAGATCTTCTGTGGGATGCATCCACGTTTCATCTCAACTGTGAAAAAAATATAGTTTCCCTTATTATTTCTTGAAAAACATTAGCATAATAACAGTCTATTTGGCAGATACTGGTACATAGATCCAAGATGATTTGTCCATTCTGTTTGCCTGCAATGGGGACTTTTTAATCAATCCCCATCTCCAATAATTAGTTTCGCCAGTTGTTTTTACCATGTTCTGTGGTTTAGTGCCACTTTCTAAAGAGATTTGGTACCTAAAATATTAACATCATTAGAAAGCGGATGTTTTTATTATCGTGTGAATGCAATCTATTCACTAATGGTGTTGATTTCTGTGGATTCTCCAAAGAACGTCTTGGGTTAATAATATAAATATTTATGCGTGAATGTTATATGCACTTTTTATATTTTGAATGTATTGGCTTCCTTGTCTACAGCACTTTAATGCAGTGCACTTTATTGGTATTGCAAATGATATGCAAATCATTGGAAATACAGTGTGATTTTGATCAATTTGTGTGAATGTTATCCTCCCCAGATATTGCTCTGTTATTAAGTATCACCAACATTTTAAAGGAAGAAACTTACCCCTAGGGTAGCTTTTCATTATTACAAAACACGAATCTTCCCCTGAGCCACAGGTGACTTCGCTGCTGGTACAGTCTTCTAATTCAGTGCAGTCACTTTGCCAGCATTTCAAGGCATCAGCTATAAAAAAAAAAGTTATAACATTACTATGACTTTAACATTTATGGGACCCTAGGCAAGCATTGATGGACCAGGCTTGTTTGCTTGCTGGTGGGGGGTGACTGCTCAGCCAATGACACTTCCAGAGGCAAGTATGTTGCTGGGGGGCCCTGTATATAAATGCGGCTGGAGACACTCAATGAAAGAGTCACGTGTACTTTCCCACAGACTCTGCAGATTAGGAGAAGATTGTGAGAGTCAGTGAGGTCTTCCGTCCTTCTGACCCTACGCCACATGCGCAGGACTGGGAATGAACACCATACAAAGCCCTTTGCACAGTAAATGAATGGTGCTGGTCAGAGAACCTGAAACAGACTCTCTGGTGATGTTGTGGGCCCAAGGGGCAGCTGCTGCCATGTTTTTGTGCTACTTGCATCCAAGGATGAAATGCTGCTCCCCTATTCCCTATTTTAAAAATAAAAATAAATATGTCTGCCTCAAAGTCATGCAAGTTTCTCTGGATCTCTCCAACATCTCATTATCTTTTCCCCTTCTTAATATCTCTCCGCCTCTGTCTCCTGTCTCCTCTCATTACCTATCTCCTTTCTCTTTATCTGATCTCTCCTGTTTCTCTCTCTTCTTTCTCTTTATCTCATCTCTCCTGTTTCTCTCTCTCTTCTTTCTTTTTATCTCTCCTCTTTGTCCCCATCTCCCCTCATTTTCACCACATCTCCCCTTTCTACTTATTTTTCCCTTTCTTTATTATATCTCCCCTTTTTCCCATCATATCCCTCTCACTAGCTCTACCCTCTATACTTATTTTTCCTCTTTCTCATGATCTCCCCTTCTCTCTATCTCTCCCCTTTCTCATCCCTTCTCATTATCTCTCCCCTATATCTTTCTTTTTATATCTCCATTTTCTTACTATATCCCCCCTGTCTCCCCTTCTCCCCTAAAATATGACATCATATCCCAGTGCTCGGCATCAATACCCAGCATGTTTCACGAGGGACGAGTCTGTATGGGCAGACCTCACCCTACATTCATTTTTGGCCAGGTAGAGAGAGACTCATGATCTCCTCAACTGGCACTGCTCTTTTAGTGGTGGGCAGTTCAGTCCCCCTCTGTAGACAGCTGGCAGGACACTACAAATTGTGGTGGCTTCCACCAAATTGGGCCACCCAGGAATGACTGGATTTTGGGCAGCTGCCCCTTTTGTCCTGCATTAAAGATGGGCCCAAACATTATATTCAACCTATATATATATATATATATATCACATAATATTTGGTATTACAGAGGCCAGGAATGATTACTATTATTACTATATTGCTATGATTACTACATTATTATTGTAAATGTAAGAAAGGAATACAATGCTGTTGCTAAACAAACAGAAAAAAACATATACAATTGAGTTGTTTTATATGATCTCGAATTGCTTTTATATGATATTAGCTTTATTAGAAGCAACAAAACGGGACATCTTAACGTACAAAAAAGTGAAAGTAATGTTTTGTTCAAGTGGGATGTGTCTTTAAGCATTACATGAAAAATGGAACAAACGATTGAGATGATAATTTCCATATTGTTAAATAATTATTTCTTGAATGGGTTCAGGGACCCATCATTAGGAATAATGTTCCTTATTTTGCATTTAATTATAAAAGATAGATGAAACATATATTCAGAAAAATATCAAAGTAGGGCATACATTATATTTAATAATATTTTGTTTAAACATCAATAATAGGTACCAGATCCGATAAAAGAGAGAAGAGCTTTATTCACAAATTATGCAATTAACCAGGAAATAATTAGTAGGAATATGAATTTAAGAACTGATCCACAAATCTGCACATTTATCAAAATAATGATTTGTATGATACAAGAATAAAGGACTTACCTTGTATTAAGAACAGCCCCAGAATGAAGATTAGAACGGCTTTCATCCTGAATTTGGGTCTTTGTATATTTTTCCCTATCAAGTGTTTGAAAATGGATGTGGACAGCTCACATTTAAACCATTTTTATGTTTACTTTGACCGTTTTGTTTGCCGTAGACTTCTGTAATTTCAGAGAAGTCTGATGATTTTTGTGTTATGTTTCACAAATAAAATGTGCAAACATTTAGATATTTTGCAATGCTTGGAAAGAAGTGGTCAAACAAACGCAGATTTCAACAGTGCTGGGAATGGGGACAGACAAGGACAAATGCAGTCTGCTTACAGTAATATCATCTGTGTCTGTCATCCCTCTGGCTTCGCTTTTCATTATGGTTGCCTCTGTTTTTTTAGTCTTAGTCTGAAATTCTATTTTGTAAATTTAAAACAGCTACTCTTGCTTAAGTATTTTATGAGCCATAATATGTATTAATAATTAGAATTTTTTGAAATGCTGGAGAGGTTATCTGCACACATATTGTTTGTTTTAGTAACACATTAAGGACCAATGATGTACGTGGCATGTCATGAAAAAATGGTCCTACAGGTCCCATGTTGTACCCTGTATGGCATTGCATTTTGCTGGGCTAAATCCAACACTCAACATTGAGGAAGGTTCATTGGAAATGTAAAACAACATCTGGAGAGCAGTTTGTTGGCTAAGGTTACCCCATCACTAAGGTTACCCCAAATCACCCATCTGGACTCTAGCAGATATGTCGCTGCAATAGTAGCTAAGTATATCATAAAACTGGGTAGGCTCACGCCTGGAACCAATAAAACAAATGCCTCACGTGTTTCGAGCTATACAAAGTTATTAATCATAGGCTTTTTTTGATTTATTGGTACCCTGTCTCTGCTTTCACCTTTTATGTTTATGTATCCTGCCCAATAAACAGGACTTCCTTTTTTCCACTTGTTGTGTAGTCCTGTATAATACACAAACTTACGGACCCCTTACGTAAGCTATTTTAACCAGTTTTATACTACTGCTATCACCCAAGCCATGGCAGGTCTGCATACTTAAAAATAAGAAAAATAAGAAAACAGATATCCATAGGCATTGCTTACTAGAATAAGCAAGGTAATTGTTTTAGGTTTCTTTAATTAAATATTGTATTTTTCGTAGGTATCAATCTTGCTTTCCGAGGAGTGAGTTCCCAATCCAGCACCTATGATAAGTTTGGCGCAGCGGCGAACGCCATAGATGGTTCCTCGGGCAATAAATATATGTCAGGGCACTGTTCCCACACAGACTTAGACATAGAGCCCTGGTGGAGAGTGGATCTTACCAATACCTACAATATTACCAAAGTGAAGATTATGAATAGAGGTGACTGCTGCAATGAGAGGATTAAAGGCGCCGAGATAAGAATTGGATTATCTCAAGAGAAAGGTGGAACAAGGAATCCCAGGTAAGACATTATTGACTTATAACAGCAGTCTTCAGAACAGTCCATATTAAAGATAGCACTGCCTCTTGGTTACCTGCATGTGTAGGCAAAGTGTCCTAACAAGGAGACCCACTTCTTTGATGTTGCTTGTGGTAGTCATGGCACCTTTAGGGAAATGTCCATCGCTGCCTTATTGGGTGCGCCTATGCCTTGTACTATACAGTTATTAAGTGTAATAATGAACATGGACATTGGCAAAATCGGGACTTCTTGCAGCTATGTTAATTATATATATATATTTTACTGTGAAGCCATGAATAATAATTTATCACACCACCTCTATCTCTCAGGTTAAAGGTTCTGCTTATTCTAGTGCCGTTTGCGTAGACAAAAAACTAGAGGTTGCCAACAAAAATTATTGGTGCAAATAAACTTGTAACATATTCTTCTTTAAGATGTGCCACAATTGAATCCTTGGGTCTTGGAAAGGAAATAGAGTTTATCTGTGGGATGGTGGGGAGGTATGTGACGGTCACCATCCCAGACAAAGCCGCCTATTTGACCCTCTGTGAGGTGAAGATTTATGGTGATGAAATATCAGAAAACTATACAAGTAAGTGAGCTCACACAAGTCCAGAGAAAGATCTGAGTTTGCTTCTGGTATCTGGGTTGACATGTCCAGGGAAAAATCTGTGTCTCCTTCTCGTATCTGGTTTGAAGTGTCCAGGGAAAGATCTGTGTCTCCTTCTTGCATCTGGTTTGACATGTCCACGGAAAGATCTGTGTTTCCTTCTTGCATCTGGTTTGACATGTCCAGGGAAAGATCTGTGTTTCCTTCTTGCATCTGACTTGTTTAAGGCCCCATTGATTTATAGGGCACCCAGCTGAGAATGGGAGAGAGCACTTTTTAAAGGGATGCCAAAAAGCAAAATGATGTGTCTTTACAGTAACCCCGCCCACTTGTATCCATGAAGCAGCCATTTTGAACCATGCTCCAAACATCGAGGCACACTGTTTATTTCTGACTATTATTGATAACTGCTTGAAAAGTGGTTTACTAGGGTAGAAGGCAGGACTGTCTATCAAAAAAAGGTCAACTTAGGATGTATGCAACAGGAAGGTTTACAGCTGCCATGGGGATGAACAAGTTCCGTGGCGCTATCCACAGATGCCATGTCCCTGTAGCTGGCCATTGAACTTACGGCTTCAAATATACCTTCTGGGTGTAATGTCATAAATATGAGTCTATGCACGTGAAATGTGTTTGTATTCCTGCTTTCCAAAATGATCTTTAAATGTAATTTTGAAACCATGAAAGCATAAATTTGTTTTTTTTTTCAGTCCCACATTTTCCTTATGACAGTGAGGAGCACCATGGTAAATATTTTATATGTTTTCTTATTATTAGATGATCAGTGCATGCTATTTGGCGAACGTGGTTAAAAAATGTGGGTTTGTCTGTACAATAGTTTATGTTTTCTTCACTTTTATTGATATTATGAGACATAAAGAAATTCGTAATTCTATTTAGAAGACAATTTTTGATGGGGTACAATATAGAGGCACATTAACTTTCAGGAACTCCATACTTTCTTGATGTCTATGATGGGTATGGTCTACCAAAAGGGAGTATAACGCCAACGGAGGGAGGTGAGGCTGGAGTGGTAGTTCAGAAGGACCTTTTTACATTATCTACTGATAACTTCGTATGTAATTCAGTAAAACAAATAAAAACAAGACCAAAATACAATATTAAGAAAATCTTGTTCAGCTATATCTACTACAGGTTATTTACACATTAGAGTGAGACTTTTCTAGGCAGGGCACGAGGGACAAAAAAGAGACTGTCCCACCAAAACAGGGGCACTTGGCAGTTTTGCCTGTATAATCATATTGAACGTGGAATAACAGAATGTTGAATGTTTAATAATAGCACGTGTAATGTTATTTAATGCCAGTGTCTGGCTAGAAAGCTATTGCTATACATTTACTGTTATCATTAAATTATACGTTTATAAATTATTAAAGTATACATTTCTTTACACAGAGGCTACTGAATTAAGAAATATCTTGAAGCATTCCAATGCAGGTAGGTGTAAGAATGCATTTGCAAGTTATTTTAACCTTTACTGTTTATTTGGCAATAATTTTGGGTTAAAGTTTAATGTAACAGCATGCTGGAATTATGGCAATGTGGCCATCATTTATGGAACAACTGGAATTGCTAGGATTTTGAACGGACACCTAAACTGTGCACCAGCGTTGATGGTAGTCTAAGGACCCGTGTGATTGTGTTGATAGTAACAACTATCCCTTTTTCTCCAGCGCCAAATGTAGCTCTCCAGGGCGTAACATACCAGTCTAGCATTGATGGAGAATGTGATTCACGCAGAGCTGCAGATGGTTGCTTAAAAAACCTGCTTCCAGATGATCAGTGTGCTAGGACTAAAGAAGAGATGGATCCGTGGTGGACAGTCGATCTGAAATCAGACCACAAAGTGTTTTCCATTGCGGTGACCAGCAGAGGAGACTGTTGTGAACATGACCTTGATGGGGCAGAGATTCATGTTGGAAATTCTGCTACTGGCTGGAAGAAAAACCCTGTGTATATATATATATATATATTACATTTTAATACAAGCCATATATTATCACTAAGTCTGGAAAATGGGGTAGTAGTAGCTTATACAAAAGCCAACATTGACAGCAGAATGAGGCCGATTTATAGCCTTGAAGGCAGATGTTAGCTAGTCTTTCTGAATATCTTGGCCCACTAAAAATACTAAGGACCCCTGTGAAAACATGAAAGTGCTACTTTCTCATTCATTTTATAGAAACATATGTAGTTAATGTCATTGTCTAGCTAAAGCACAGGGACAATGCATCGCAGATGTTAACCATAATGGGGATAATAGTAAGTCATGGGGGTGTGATACAGAAACACAGAGACGTACAAATATGAAATGGCCAAAAACACAGATTGAAATTGAAGGAGACAGCTTTAATCTGTAATCATTTTCTAGAAGACATGATGTATCCAGGACAGCTGAAAGCTCCGTTTCTAAGACAGCGAGTGCGTGATGTTATGTGTTCCCGATAGTTAATGGTACATGGATAGAGGTGTCTTGGCAATTGATGGTGAACAGAAAGCTCCTGGTAGATAATGGCAAATATAGAGCTTAGAAGGAATGTTAGTGGAAAAACTTTGAAATCTAGATACAAAGAAAGCTTTGAAATCCAGAAATCACTTCAGAGATGGGTTCAGTTCAAAAAGAAATCATGGTCGATAAAAAGTGTTAGCAGTTATAAGAGCCCATGACTATGATTCTTACAATATTCTTTTCGAAAAACAGTTGCGGAACGGTGTCCTCTATTGGCCCTGGAGAAACCTTTTCATTCAACTGTGATGGCATGGAAGGACGGTTCGTTACAATTGTTATCCCACAAAAGGCTAAGTCCCTCACCCTTTGTGAAGTCCAGGTGTTCGGTGTGCCTGTAGATGCAATAAGTAAGTTTATACGTGTTAAGGGAAATCTAAAAAGTCTAGAATATTTGATAGCATTAACACGCTATTAGTATACTTTAAAAAAAAATATTAACAAATCTAATAGAGAACATCAACAATACGTAATGGCAGGGGCAGCACAGTTGGGGCAATTACTTCTGGACTGATTTATATTTAAAAGTACCATTTTATTGGCATGATATAATTGCTAGGTGCTCATCATGAAATAAGATAAGGTTTTTTCAATATTATTGTTAAAACTCTATATGCTCCATGGGGTGAATTCCAAATATTAACTGATCTTACTGTAACGAGAATAATTAAAACAAAAAAATAGACTTATGAAAGGTTAACACGTTACACAGATTTACCTTTAATATTTAACAAATGATTGGACGTGCCGCAAATCAGTGTAAGAATTTGATTGAAAAAAATGTAAAATTAGCTTAATTTTTCAATTAAGTGTAGGGTAACCAACCGTCAATTAACCTGTTCATGTTGCTTCTGCGTCAACAAACTAAAATAGTTTGTACCATTTTATTATTCTAGGTGCAGAGTGGACCGGAAATCTTGACTTACAGAAAGAACACCATGGAGGTAAAATCTACAGTACTCTTAATTAACTAAAGGGTTAACTATTGGGTTTGGAGCTAACTTATGATCTGTTTTCCAGCTAAGAACGTGGCTCCAGCAGGTATTCCTTCACAGTCCAGCTATTTCTCACGCAAGTCAGAGGTTATGACCGCTATTGATGGGTCTTTGAGCAGTAATTACATGGCAGGAGAATGCGCACACACGTTAAAGCAATTTAACCCATGGTGGAGATTGGATTTGAAATCTAAAATGCGTGTACATTCCGTTGCTATCACGAACCGCGGTGACTGTTGCCGAGAAAGGATTAACGGTGCGGAAGTCCGTATAGGGGATTCGGAAGCAGACGGTGGCATTAAGAATCCCAGGTAATATTGGAAAAGAAGAATCGTGGCTGTTCCATTGGGTCTTAGAAGATCTTAGAATAAGTTTTATGGCTGGAGATTTAAGAATTTGGAGTTTGATCTGCTTTTCAGATGTGGGGTGGTGTACAAGATGAATTATGGAGAAACGTTATCCTTTAACTGTAAAGGGATGGAGGGCCAGTACGTTACAATAACTATACCAGACAACAGGGAGTTCCTAACTCTGTGTGAAGTTCAAGTGTTTGCAGACCCCACAGAGGCAGCAGGTATGTTGGATTTGTGAAGAAAGCATTTAATTGCTAAATGCTATGAATTTATAATAATAATAAATTATAATAATATTATAATAAATGCAACCATTCTTATATCATAAAAAATTATCCAAAAAATCCAGAACCCTCTAAAGTATAGAAGTCCATCCTAGTCCTTAATGGGTGCTCAACCACCTGGTTTTCCGGATGACACGTAGGCCGTTTCTCAATAATTTACAGTAATGTGTTAGATGTTATTTAACAAAATTAGTTCATTAATATGGGACATGTTAGTTTTGCCTACTTCTTGCCTTTAAGCTGCGGTTTCTTTTTAACCGCAACCTGTTGCTTATCACACCGAGAATGTCAAATGCACCTGCTGTCTGGTCACCTGGAATTACAGCAGTGTCCAGCATTTCCGGCTGGCTAATGTTAGAGAAACATCATATTTATTCTGTTTTTATTCTATTTTAGTTATAATTAAAAATATATTATAATATGTTAGTATATACATGTAAGTAATGAGCTGCACTAAGGTAATGGGGATTTATAATCAATGCTACTTTATGTTCAATAAAGACATTTGATTTTAAATTATGTGGTTTTCTTTCATTTCATTTTCAGAAGAGAAATCCTCAGAGCCTGGTAAGTATTAACCCATTCCTTACCCTATGGAGTTACCTCTCCAATGCGCATGGCGGCCGGTTGTTCCGAGCTTCAAGGGACTGCCTCGCAACCAAGCCAGTCATGGCAGAACCAAGCAGTTTATGGAGGAGTCACATGATCGCTGTGTTGACCAATCACAGCAGTCACATGATTGTTTCATGCATTATGTTGTAAAACTTGCAATAAAACCAAATATCCCATTTAACCCATTAAACACTTATACCCCTCACCCCAAAAAAGTATAGCTTTAGTTTAGTTTTAGTTTGGTAGGGGGTTAGAGGGAAAAGGAGTCAGTGTAGCTGGTTTATCTGGTTTACTGTTCTAGAGAGGAAAAAAATTAAAATATATACATATATTTTTTCCTTGGTTTATAGTGTTAGGGTAGTTTGGTGGGTGGGTAAAGGGAATTGCCCAATGCTACCTAGAAGTGACACATATTTTGACCGTTTATATAAACAAGGGCCCATTATGTACACTGAGAAGTATACTTCCGAGCAGATGTCTGCATCAATGAGTCCCTTCAAACAGTATATACCCACAAAGTGGTCTAGGTATGGGGTAAAGTTTTATAAGCTTTGTGAAAGCGTCATAGAATATACTGTGTCATTAAGAATCTATGAGGGGTAATACAACCATCTAGAGCCCATTGGTTGCCCAAACTCACTAACCCCAAGTAGCAAGATCGCCTCTTGCCCTATCTGAATAAAGGCTACCGCTTCTGGGTAAATAACTACTACTGCAAAATGTGAAAATCTCATGTTTGGGAACAATTAAATTTTAAGCAACATTTTTCACTTGTACTTTATATACTTTCTTACAGTTCAAATATCAGAGTCATCACTGAAACTAAACATAACCAACGGTAAGCAGACCGTATTCTCTTAATTCTCTCAGTGTGAAGACTTAGCTGGTCATTCAAAATAACATTGGGTGGGAGTGCAAGCACAATACTTGTTTAGTAGGAACGACATGAAAAGCAGATCTAATTCCCAAAGGAAGAAGCATTTCCATTCTAGGGACAATGTTGCAAGAATTAATGAAACACATTATGACTATCCCCGTTACAAAGGGTGATGTCAATCCCAGTTGTCCCATGTCCCTCAGTTCTCTTCAAGAATTATTTTGACATTGAATGCTATTTTTAAATTGCATGCTATAGTAACAATGCAAGGATATGTAAAATTAGATTTCTAAATTAATTAAAACACTATTACAAGATAGCTCTATGGGAGCACCAAATCATAATAATTATTGTGGGTTAGTCATTTTCTTGCAGTAGGCAGGGCCGGCCCGACAATGGAGCCGAGTGGGGCAACCGCTCCAGGCGGCACTTTTGAAGGGGCGGCACTTTGCCGCCCCAAGCCCAAGCCCAAGGGGCGCCGAGTGGTCAGTACCCGCTCGGCGCCCCTCTCTCCTCCGCGGCGAGTCTCCCTGTTCGGTCTCGGTGCCGGCTTGTAATGCTGAGTTCGGGAAGATTTCCGGCGCTCAGCATTACAAGCCGGCACCGAGACTGAACAGGGAGACTCGCCGCAGGACTGCTGAAAGGTACGTACAGGAGGTGGGGGGCAGGGACGGAGGGAGAGGAAGGGTAGATAAGGGGGGGGGCGGCATTTTAAAATTCGCCCCAGGCGGCATTTTGCCTTGGGCCGGCCCTGGCGGTAGGTCATGACAATGAAAACGTCTGTCTTTGGTCACTGCCTGAAACAATATTGTTTTTAGTGGACCACCAATGATGAATTCAGTTCCTGTGTCCCATGTTTGGGAATCCACTGAGAAAGAGATGATTCTGTTGCCCTTCTAAATCCAGTACCACCAACTAGATAATATATGCGTTCTGTTTATGGTTCTATATTTAATTATATTATTTGATGTATTATATCTGTTTAATCTTACGTTTACATTAGTTTACTCTGTTTTTTAGATCTTAGTGGCAACTATTTCTACTTCCCAGAAGAAAATGACAATAGCTATGTGTATTTGTCTCCTAAAATACCAATGGATCTGAAAGCGTTAACACTCTGCATGAAGATATCTCCAAATATTAATGACAATCGGGAAACAATCCTGTTTTCATACCGTACAACATACTATGATGAGTTAAATCTTTGGATTGAATCAAGTGGTAACATCGGTTTGTATATGAGTGGTGAGGGTATTATGTTCTCACCGCTGAATCATAAAAAAGAATGGGCCCACCTTTGCCTAACCTGGGAGTCCAAGTATGGTCGTTGTGAGCTTTGGCTCAACGGAAGGAGAAAAGGTCCAAGGATTTACCGCAGGAGCCACAGTATACGTCCAGGGGGAATCGTCCTTCTTGGCCAAGACCAAGACTCATTGGGTGGAAATTTTGAAGCAGCCCAGAGTTATGTGGGAAAAATCAAGGATCTAAACATGTGGGACAAAGTTCTATCACTGAGAGCCCTTCGGTCTGTTTTTAAAAATAAGCAAGTTCAAGCAGGCACTGTTTTTGATTGGAGATCCCTAAATTACATGATCAAAGGCAATGTAACTGTTGTCTAATAATATAATCAAATTAAGTTTTTTTTGTGTATTCATTGATTAGTGTCAAGCAATGAATGATTCATACACAGGCTTTTATACACACTGAAACAGTTATAAATGCTTTGCATGAAATAAGAAAACTAAATGTTATGCTGGTAGCTAAAATGTATAATAGGCTACCACAACAATAAAAATGTGATCTAATTAAAAAAGTAAATAACATACTTTTACAAAAAAAATGCACATTAATAAACCATAAACCATGTACGTGTCTCTGATTATTTAAAGTTTGGTAATTCGTTATTGTCATACCTGGGAACTTATGTTCCGTTTTCCTGGAGGCCTCCCTTTTCGGAGGTAGAGGCTTCATGAGTTGCAGGATTTACATGGGTGGGATTTATGGCGTATGCAGGCAGGACGTATGACGTATGTCGACGAGGCTAGTCAGGTATATGGGCAGAGCTAGCCCCAAATATCTTACATTTTATTTGGGTGGGAGGGGAATTGGGCAAGGAGTCGGCCTAAACACCACTCCCAAGAGATTTAACACACTTAACTGGAGGTCTCCAGGAAAACCGGGGACTGTCCAATTATGGTTATTGAACTAATAATATAGGTAGTTTTTTACTTATTTATCTGTAATAAGCAATGCTACTTTATGTAATGGACAATGTGACTGCATCATGAGAATTGTATGGTCTCTGTTCTCCTTCTAAAAGGTTGTTAGGCTCAGTTATGTATTTTGGTCAGAGCTGATCTAGGCCTGACCCAGGGCAGCACCCCAGCTTCCGCCTCATCACTGCTCTCTGCTGTGGATATATTATAGCAGGTGCTATCCCACTTAAGAAGGCACCAAACAGCTATCCCATCCATTCCGAAAGTGGTGCACAGAGCAGCATACTCATCAAAAGCCATCTGTCCCTTATTTCTGACGTAGGCCTGCTGACCTAAAAGCACCAAGGGGATGAAATAAACTAGGAAACAGTTAACTAAACAGTGAGTTTAATTAAAGGGAAACTATAGCTCCCAAGTGTCCATCTTTGAAAGATATGGGACTCAAATCCCTCTGATTCTACTTGTGTGAGTTGATCACAGTATTGATTTGCATCAAATATATTATGTAGATAAAATACAATATTTGAAAATTGGGAAATTTGGGAAGTATGCTCTTGATCACCATTTCATCAAAACACTAACGTCTTCATTACTGATCGCTAAGGTGCTTACTCTGCCGCAAAAATAGATTAGCTAACTATCCAAAGATCATCTCACCAGATTAACTATTTACATTAAAGGAAACCCGTCTACCCCTCTTAGAGGACATTTACTGCGAAGTCAAGGGAGCATTCTCAAACAAGTGTCCGCAATTCCACCACGTCGCTATTTCTACATGTATGTTTTCACAAACGTTTCTTCAGAGGCAACTCTGTAGCTAAGGTTGTAAGGGATGTTTGCACATTCAATGCGTCTGTAATATACCACATCATCTTTGTAGCTGACAGGTACTTCATAAACATGTACACATGCAATAGCCACAACCATCTTTTATCACAGAATGCAGTATATTTGTGTCACTGTGAAACAGGAGAAAGAATTAAGAGCATCAGGGCCATACTCTGGCATCTTAACCATTTGCCCAACCAGTCTCCCCAATGCACTATAGCTCTCAATGCCCCAGCTGGTCCCATGAAACCAACTCAGCTGTACAGACCTCCATAAGTATTGTTTTCTTGTGAACTTAAGTGCCTGTCAGCAGGTTTGTGTCAAGATGCTGGGAGAGTTAGCCATGCCAACCCTTCTAAACATCTGATTCAATTCAACTCCATACAAACTGTGCTGAAGACTTTTTGCTACAAGACAAAAATCTGAATTTCTATGAATAGATACGTTTCCACTCTTTCTGCAAGCTGGCAGATGAGTCAACTTGAAGCAAGACATTTGCTGCAATTTTTTAAGTATACAGCTATACTTGACATAGATTCCACCAACATTCATTACATACATGGAGCTTAGGGTATTCTGTCTGCCATGTATCACTGAAAGCTTTACATTATAAACCCACACCATAGCAGTTGGAAGAAAAAAAATGTAATGCCAAATTAAAAAGGATGTATGTTTATTAGATCAGTAGCTTCAGGGTGGATTTCCTTCGCAAACAATTATAATGAAGTAAATTACCCTAATTTTAAGGAGCAATGGATTTCCTTAATAGTGACATCATGAAATACAGGTCATGTGATAAGAGCAACAACACTTACAGGCCATGTAAATGTACCTAAAATCAATGTCTTTGGCTGTGCAGAATCAAAAACCCAACAGTTGTAGACCATGTTCCTTTATAAGTGGTAATACAAAGAGACCAAAATGGTAAATCCAAATTAATTTTACTGACCCTCTTCAGTCTCTGATTTCAGTAGCACAAATCTTGCCATTTTGTCACTGAAGAAGAAAGAAAAAAAACTAGAAATATTTTGAAAAGTCATCGCTTTGGGAATATTTCAGAATTTAGGAGGCCAACTACATTTCACACTAATAAAACACACCAGCCTGAAGACATTTTATACTGATCACAATAGAGACGACACCTATATAACAGTTTGTAGGTAGGTTTCATAGTTCTGATGATGATGTCAGATAAACTGGAAGGACAATGCAAGCATGTGTTTGCGGGCTTTTAGAGAAGCCCTTCCATTTCTTTCATGAAAGCTTCATACATATCGTCCTTGGTCTGCACAGGTACTGGGGCCCCCCCAACCTTGGGACTTGGTTTAGCAACTGGTCTTGCAAGCTCCTCTTCTGGTTTCTTCTGAGCCGTGAATGGTGCTGATCCCTTGTTTTCTCTGCGTACACGGAGGGCAGTTGGTACAAAACGCGTCACCTCAGCTTTGGGATTTGTAATCTGGGGTTTAGCGCTGATGGTTGCCGTGGCCTTCTTCTCAATTGTGGCTCCACCTTCGTCTGACTTTGGACGCTGTATCAAGCTTGGTGGCGCACTTAAAACACCAGGATTCGCTAAAGGTGTTGGAGGGAAGATACCTGGGGGTGCAGTGCCAGGTGGAGGAACCATAGGAGGACGCATCATAGGGCGAGGAGGAGGTGGCATACCTGTATCAATTTGAAATTAGACAAGTCTTATAAAAAATGTCTACAAAAAAACACACATATCACTGAGAGATAGAAAAAAAAATGGACACAGGGTCAGTGTCACTGAAAACTGTAAAGGCATTTTAAAGTGGACCTGTAACAAAAGGACACACTTTATATTACTTAAAACAACATGAAGGTCCAAAAGTAGTCGAAGATCATAAGCTTAATTAGTATAGCCAGTACTAATTAGTACCCATCCAATCACTCATTACTAGGTACTTACCTGGAGGTGCTGGGGGTGGAAGACGAGGTGGGGGTCCTCGAGGGGGTGGACCCGGAGGTAAGCCAGGGGGTGGCCCTGGTGGTGGCCCTGGCGGGCGGCCAGGTGGTGGCCCTGGAGGTAATAAGCGAGGAGGTGGCCCACGAAGGCCAGGAGGCCTCATGAATGGAGGAGCACCTGAAGAAATATTAAGGTCAATTAAAGTGCCACAACACAACTTATACTGTATTTTTCAAATGGCTGTCTAACCCAATTGTCTTTTCCTACCAAGACTACACCGTCTATGAAGCGCTAGAATAATTAGAGCCAATGGAATAGTCTGCTAAATAAAATAAAGGAAATTAGGGACTAGAAAAAAAAAAAAAAAGGTTCACTTTTCGTGGCACCCCTCTTTAATAAGAAAGTGTACTGAAGTACTCTGAACTTACTTGAGGTACAAAATGCAGCTCTGTAGCTGCTCTCATTTTTGCCATTAATTGGCTCTCTAAAGCAGCCGGTCAGTCAGTCAATGAGAGCTCTTTCTCTGAATGTGCATATGGGCCTGAATATACCCCCTTATGAGCAGCATTCACCAAGTCTGCTCTGGAGCCCCTTTAAAATAAGGACGGCCATCCTACTGTGAAAGTTTTTTTATTTGAAAAAAGTTTTAGTACCTGGTGGTGGTCCTGGGGGCATGCCTGTTGGTGGCCCAGGTGGCCTAAGTGGTGGTCCTGGAGGAGGTCCAAGAGGTGGTGGTCCTGTCATGATGGAAGGAGGCATCTGTAGTGGTGGAGGTGGGACAGTAACTGGTGGTGGTACTGTGATTGGTGCTGAAGAACTTTCAGTGCTTTCAGATTTAGACTCCTCAGGATGCTGGGAGTCTTCAGAATCAGAACCATCCTCTGAAGATGATGTTGATGAGTAATCTTCACCATCGTGATCGTCATCTTCCTCAGCCAGCTCTTGACCTGAAAGATAATAAGGCTGTGTTACGGATGTGAACTCTTTACACAAGTAGTGCAATTACAACCTCATTACTTTCTACAAAGACATAAATAATTACCTGCCATACGCAACATCATTGCTTGAAGTGGAGTCAAATCCTTCACATTCTTCTTTTTCTTCTTCTTCTTGTGAGGTTTTTCAGGTGCATCAGCAAATCGCACACTATGAGCTGAAAATGGTGGAGAACATGATCCATTATACAAAAGACAGGAGGTAACTTACTGATAGACCAACAGAGCTCAGCTCTTTGAGCAGTCATGCAGAAATATTAATATTTAACTTACTTCCTTTCCTTTCCCCACTGCTTTTCTTCTCTTCATCACGTTGGGAGTAGTCTTCACCATCAGTGTCCCTGTCATCTGATTGATTGCTATCACTGTCATCTAAACTGCTGCCACCGTCATCTTTGTCTTGCTCCATCTCATGTGGATAACCTTCATCTTCACTTGAGCTTGCACCATCATGGTGTCCTCGTTGCGCTCCTGGGGATAGGTAAGTTACCCCTAATTTAAATATTATGTGGAATACAGCACAGTCCCTTAAATGTAACCATCATTCACATTGTTATTTAATAACCACATATGATGGCTAACCAGAGAACAGATAATATGGGGCCACTGGCATAACTACAGAGGTCGCAGCTGTGACGAAGCCTGTGCCTCTTGGGGGCTGGTGTGACCCCCTTGTCCCCGTCTCCTCTTACCAACTCAAAATTGTTTAGAAAGGGCCCTTCCTACCTGGACGGTACCTAATCTATTTTGAACCGGCACGGGGAGACAAGCGTACTGAGGTCATGTTATGTCATGTGACCCTGTGGTGAAACTGAGGCTGCTCATCCCTTTTCCATTCACAGAAACATTAGCCTTACAGCAGAGACGGGTTTAATAGCAACATAGTACAGAACTTCTTCTAAGAGTTCTGGAGACACTTGCAGTTTTGCATTATTCTGCCACCCTACAATTAGCACCATCAATTCCTTATAGGAACCGTTTTTTTGGTTTGTTTTTTTAACTCCAAAAACAGGTTACCGAGTACTAGTTACAAACTTCAGATGCAATGTAATGTTCAGTGCACCTTGGGTTGAACCGTTTTTTTTATTTTTTGGAAGCCTCACCTGCTTCAGGGCTGTACCTCATCTCCTCATCCCGACGTTTTGTGATGTTGTCTAAAGCAAAGCCAACTTTACGGCCATACATTTGGAGTACCTGGGGTGGAGGAGGCCCAGGTGGTGGTCCAGGGGGCTTCTTTCCCGGGGGTAAGCGTGGCACACCATGGCCTGGAGGAAAAGGCATGGAGACACCTCGTCCGGGTAGGCTGAGAATAGATAGTACAGTTACTGGACGTTAATGTAGACTACTAATCTTTTAGGGGTTGTTGTTCTTGGAAATTGGTTTATAGTTCAGTGAAATTACATACAGCACGCTTTTGTATTGTTTTCTGTTTTTCACCTAAGACCTCGTTCCTTCCATAAGCGATCTCATGAAAACAAACCCATTCTCATTTACCCATAAGCAGAAGTCTTCTTTAAGATGGAAGGAGGCTGAGCTCCTGGAAGCGGGATGTCCTGGATCAGTATATTGGAAGGAGCATGTGGCAAGTCTGGCAACGGGATGCTCTCCACCTCAACATGCTGGGCATTCTGTGCAAAGATAAACAAACATCAGTAGATGACTTTATGGAAACTAAAAAATTATGTTTACCAAAAAGGTTTCAATTGGAAAACATTCCAAAACTTAAAATGTTAAAATTATCCACCCAAAAAAAGGTTTCATTAATAAGTTTAAACAATGAGATGCAGTGCACCTTATCCTGGTAGGAAACGACAGGTGTGTCCCATATAACGCTGACAATTTGTCTCTTAGTTTTAGTTATTGCCCAAAATATTAAATCTGGTTATTTCAATACATTTTCTTTAGGGAACTATATACCATCTAATGTTAAAGAACACAATTAAGCATTGAGAAGATGAAATATACAAAACTGTATATTCATGCCAAGTGAAACATTTTATCTATAGTAGATCCTTACCTTCACGGCATCAAAATACTGGCTAAGCTGTGACCTCTTGTGTTCATAATCCAGCTCAATTTTCCGGAGCTCTTTGTAGGTTTCAGGATTTTCTTTCTCATACAGTCGTAGAATACGTTCAAACGTCTCTCGTAATTTCTTCCGTTTGTCCTTGAGAACTTTTTCATTTAGTTGAGGCTGCTGTACAGGGTTAAACTCTGGAAATAATAAATGTATTAACCATTATGATTAAAATGGTGAACAAAAAAAGAAAAGTAATCTGTCTGCAATTAAAGAACCTTAGATTATTTAGATCTCCACAGTCAGACTAAAATTCCCAATGGTGAAGACATTTTTTATAAAGTTCAGGAGGACTCTTCTCTTCTTTGGATGGGGGGAGGGGGGCTGGAAAAATGGTATTTCCTATATCCTTTCATTAAGGTTTTACTGCAATTAATGTTAATGTTAAAGTTTAAGGAATTTAAAGAAACATTTTTTCTCAACACGGTTGTCCTTTAACAAGGTTAAATAAAGCCTATGTCCTCTCCAGCGTGTACTTACCCATCTCATCAAGTTTCTCCATGTCTTTGATTATCTGCTTTGGGTCTTTCATTTTCAACACAGCAGCCCTCACCATCATTCTTTGTTTTTTGTTCTACAGGCAGAGGAGAAAACTGGTCACTAAAAAAATGTCCCTTTTCTTCATGCTTGCCTTCAAAGTTATTGACATTCCTTTCTAGTGTTTAATTTATGCCACTGTGGTCTCATCCTTTCCTACAGCTTTCTCCTTACCCCTACTAACTACTTTTCTGTTTCTTCATTACTTAGGTTTCAAGCTCAACACATTCACTTAATTTTTATTTTCACGCATGTTTCACCGATACTGCTATACAACATCTTAAATACTCCCTTATGGTGATATCTGATCTAACCAAGCCCTTGCAGTGTTCAAATACGGCTGAATCTTCAAAGACCTTATTACTGGCAAAGAACATCAGATTTCTACACAATAAAGATTGTGTGTTAGGTAGCACCAGTATAAACCAAGTGTTACTACACACACACGTATATACATACATACGCATACAAAAATGAATGCGACCAGCTTACCTTTTTCAGTTCCCTCTTCCTTGCCTCCTTTCCTGTAGAGGCAAGACAGTGAATTCAGAATACAATTTTCCTTAGACATTTTTGATATAGGTTTAATAAACAAATCAGTATTGAGGGGAAATGCTGCATGTCAGCTACCACAAGATTAGCTATTCATTCAATGGTGGACTACAACCAAACAACAAAAGGGGACCATCTGATGAAGTCTATACAGGAGGGGAAGGTATAGGATAAACAAAGGAATTAGGGAATCCGCTCCCTGTGTGGAAAGTTACACAAAACATCACACAGCTGACTACAGTGGTTACCTATAGCTTCACCGATAGAAAAACAGAAACAAAGTTAACATATGAATCACTTACGTGCTTGATCTGTGGGGTTCATGAACTTCCCACTCTTGGTGGATGAAGTGGATCTTCGCCCCATTTTGAAATGGATGCTCACCACCAACTTCAATGAGAAATAAAATGTAACCTGTAAAGAAAATATAAACATAAGGAAAACATGTGTTAATATACTTTATAATATTGAGGTCCCATATAGCCTTTATACTTTTAATTCTCAAACACTGAGAAAACAAGACCAAGCATCTGAGGACGTATGGACAACTCGGTTCAGGAAGGGCATTCAAACCAACTGTAACAGTAATGTATTGTTTGACAGCCCGTTCATAAAAGCATGTCATTTATTTTAAACTATCTAAACGTCATATGGAGCCAATTTTTTTTTTTAAAAGGAAGTCTAAATGTAGCTTTTAGCAGAAAATAAGTAGATGTGACTTTATTAGTAATAATTCAAAAGCAGTAGCATTTAAGCAAGCAAATAGTGTATAAAGCGTTATTATTAGTCCACGCTAAAGCAAATGTGTATACAATAAAGGTAACTTGGCGATTTTGAGAAACATAAAAAACATGCCAAATGTAGAGAGAAGTAAAATTAAAGGCTTCAGCGTTTTAATAGGGAGATTAGCAGCAGGTGGCTAACGTTCACCAACTGCGGGCAAAAGGTTGCACTGTGCATAATGTTTCACTATAGGGAATCCATTATTATTATTATTATTATTGTCACAAACCAAAAGTATTTCTGAGCTACTGGATCAAACACATCAAGGCTTCACACATCCCCAGCCGAATGGACTGAGGCAATGTAAATAGAACACATGAATACATCCAGCAGGACTGCCTTTGTTTAAATATAACAAACATTTATTTTTTTCTGGAATTATGCAGCAAAAATACGAAACAAAAAACAAACAAACTGGACATTTTGACAGAGCTCTGTTGATCCAGTAGACAGTGATTAGCCACAGCAATTTTCATCTCAAAGTCACATAAGCTCCAAACTTCCATTACAAGTCATTTGGACTGAACTGCATCATTTTGGGCACAGACAGACACACGTTTACACAGACAGACAGACTTACACAGACACACACACACACACACACGTTTACACAGACAGAACCAGTTACTCCCTGAACCCACGCCATCCATACTTACATCCACACACAAATACAAACCAAAACGCTAATCATTCGGTTCTAAATACGATCAGCGAACACATCTCAACAGACAGAATAAAACAAAGCATAAAGTCTGCAAATAAAGCTCTGCCCCCTCTTACAATCACCTTTTCGGTTACTAATTCACTTCGCTGCCCGCTCACTACACCATGTATCCAGAAACATGGAGACGTAGTTCCGCTTCCGGTGTCGCCTGGTTACGTAGAATGATTGCGCCTGTAATAGGGTGGAGTTATGGGACGGCCACGTTGCTATGCCATTTCTCGAAGCTAGGGGCGGCTCTTAGTTCGCACATGCGCACTTATTACCGTTTGTTAACGGTTTGAAGACGGAGTAGGATTCGTGTGGTGGTATCGCACGGTGGTGCACTTTGCTACTGGAGGCGGTTCCAGGGCCCATTGAAGCATATTGATGAATAAATCATAAGAGGAATGTCCCGGCCATGTTTTTTTGTGTAATTATGAGACAATTCACTTTGAATTGTTCCCGCATGGCTTTCCTATATGGTTTTATAAGCATATTTTCTTCAAGCTATATATGCAGTGTATTTGGTATGAGTTTATGAAGTGATTGTATGATACATACGTTATTTATAACATTCCGTTCATAAGATTAAAAAAGCACTTAGAATCTTTTGGGCCGGATTAAGATCATAATGGGCCTGGTGCTGGGGATTTTGGTGGCCTTTTTATGGAAATAAATAAAATAAAATTTTAACTCTTCTGCATCAATGTGTATTGGAGAAAGATGACAGTGCTCGGCAGATAATATAGGATAGAGTCTTATGTGATGGGAGAGAGAGGACATCGGTACACCAAACACGCAACATTTGAAGCCACAATTTAGTGCCACTAATCCTTTTTAATAAAATATGCAGATTGAAATAGAGTAAATAACAAAACCTTTACTTTTCCTCTCACTGATTTCTGGGCCTAGAACATTTTGTCCTCTGAAATGACTACAGATTAAAGAGGGCATTTTATCTCTGGATAAACAAAAATTAAGTTGTTCTATTTATTTATAAGGTGGCAGGAAACATGACCAAAAACGCACACACCAGGACAGGCTCTGCCACACCCAAACACGCACCAGGACAGGCTCTGCCACACCAACACCCAAACACACACCAGGACAGACCCTGCCACACCAACACACACACAAGGGCAGGCTCTGCCACAACACCACCCAAACACCTAAATCCAGATGGGCTAAGGTACAACAATAACAAAAAAAAAGTATTTTCCGCACCGCCTAGACATTGATGCCCTTTTGTGTTTTTTCCCCCTAGTGTGTCTCCCCCAGCCAGTGAGTATTTATGCCCCAATGCTGCCCCTCCATTTAGTATTGATTTATGTTACCAGATTGTATGCACAGGACCTGCCCAACACCCAGATTGGAAGCACAAGACTTGCCATCTTTGTACCCAAACATCCTGCCTGTGGCATCCTAGCCTCAAACAGACTTCCTGTGCCCCTCCACTTACACATCCATGCTACCACACACATATTCATTCACTCATTCATATACTCATTTACAGTGTTAGAGAATTTCCGAGAACTTCTATCTATATATCTTTATCGAGGGGCTCGAGAGAAATCAGACACACAGACGGGGGTGTATGTATAATAAGATCTCTGTTTATTAAGGCGCATTATGGATGTATATATATATGCTTATCACAAAGACTGGAAATAACGCCCTATTCTAATCCAATCATTTCACATAAAATAGCAGTATGCCCATATTTAGCAAATGCAAGGGAGGAGAGGATGGGCAACAGATGCTTGCTGTAGCTTCCAAAATGGCCTTGCACCTGGTTTCAGCCGAAACTGTTTTTTTCCGGAAACACCGTGGTCCTGCAGATTTGGGAGAACCAAAATTGGGACAAAGTTCATCCTCTATTCCTCCACCACAGTCTGGTCATCCTAACTTAGAAGGGTCAGGAGCACAGGCAGGAATGGAGAGCTACACGATGGGATCAGTTCAACTTGAATGGGTGTTTTTCGAACTTTAACCCATATAAATGCCCCAAGGGTTTTTAATTATAGTTTAACCCCTCCCCCCACTTGGAATGAGTTGAAGAGGCCCAGGATAGGATCTGTGTCTCATCTAGGCTGTGTAGGTTTTATGATATACACCTTCACGTGCCATTGATGCTCGTCTACATTGAGAGTTGTTGAGAGGAGAGTGGAAGTGAAGAGATAAGGGTGTCATTTTCATGTTAAGCTTGGTTTTAAAGGCTGTTGGAGTATATGTTAGGCATTTGCGATACCACCAGAAGTGTGCAAGAATATCTTGTAACATATAAGTGAATAAAGACAGACCCCGCCAATATTGGTTAATATTGTGTTTTAAGCACACACTCATTTATTAAGCATCATGATTCACATGCACAGTAGTTGAATTTATAACAAGCTAAGCACATAAGCATTTTTTCACTTTGGTTGCGCGTGTTAAGAAGCTTTAATATAGTAGCCACTTAAATAGGTCCAAAGTATAGGCGGTAAGCTTGGTAAAAGCCAACCCATTCTGACAGCTGGTCACAGGGTAAATAGTTTTCACACTGTTCCTTCTTCAATTCTAGTGGAGTCTTCACTCTGGGATACCATCTAGTGGGAAAAGAACCAACCACGTTCAATTCTATCATGAATTAATTCATTCTACCTTAATTTACAGGCCTGTAGGTTATTCTTAAAGGCACACAATTGCCTACTAAACAAAGAATGCGTGTTAAAATTAACCCTTTACAAAATGACAACTTTAGTAGTTGCAACATATACTTTATCCATACCCCTAGTCTCTGGAACACTCACTAAGCCAGCACAGCTTCCAAAAACATCTCCGACACAGCACATGGCCATGGTGCAGGGAAGTAGTTAAATGCATATGGAGGATTCGGGGGACATCATGTAGCTATTATATATTTAGTATCATTAATTCTCAGTTATACGTACATGTCTTGCAATGTATTGTGTACTACATTGGCTTTGTGTGCAATCTTACATGAATGTACAACCACATTCATTGGAAAAAAAAAAATTTGAATATATTTATTAATGGGTTTATGGTTTTAAAAAAAATATTTCGTTGTCTTTCCTGTTGTTTTTAGTTTGGCATATACAGGGAAATATTTTGTTTTCTAAAAATAATTTATATTATATCATATAATGTCAGGCACAGTTTATTTTAATCTATGCATTTGTGAAAAATGTAACCTTTTCTTGAAAAAATAAATAAATATGGCTCCATTAAAGGTAAAATTTAAGCTATCCACCTAAACATAACTATAGAGACCTCTTTTAATGTCTAAGCAAAGGTTCAAATATGCCTTGTAGTGGATATATCCTCAGAAACTTGGAAACTGAGCCCTTTTAAAGAGATTCATGCATCAGCTGTAATAGTAACAGCAGCAGTATATCATTATGTGGACCTACCTTTCGTAATAATCATAGGCACGTTTGTGTCTTGTAATCATTGCATGTGCAGTTCTTCGCGTTATCTTTATGTCTGGTAGAGGACAAATAATCATACAGCCATGCGGTTACTGCGCAGAACGTTATTTGGTTTTTAAATTGGTCATTTACAAATATAGCTTAGATAAATATATTTGTCAAGGATATGTTTTTAAATTGCCAAGACATATGCACATATCCACTTATGTTTCACTCTGCCCGCTAGTGACTGCATACTGTAACCATGCCTGCGATTTGTCAGCATCTGGCCTTAAAGCACCAAGGCCAGTTTTTCCATTCCAATACAGTAGTGGTAACCTGTGTTGATTTCTTAAACCAAAGATGCCAACACAGTCTTCACAGCACTTCTGCATCACCAATCCCATGGACCTTCGATTATATCAGACGCCGCATATTGTCAAAAATAAAACTAGTAAAAATGACTTAGTACATCTAGTGTGCGTTACTTACATACTTATTCTTTTAGTAAAAAAAAGCTGGTGGGAGCTTTCCTTTTAAAGAATGGATTATCAGGCTTAACACAACATGAGAGTCATCTCTAGCAGTAGAAATGTTTTTGGTAATGTAATTACTTCATACCTTAGTGTTTTACATATAAATTGTCAAAACTGACTCACATTTACATGAAAACATTATTATTACATTCCTTTCTGCGATCTGTTGTGTTGCACTTTATTGCCACATGGTGGCGCAATGTATACACTAGACAGCTGTTCATTGTATAGTCTGGAACATTCTTGTTCTCAAATCACTTGTAATGGTGAAACGCCAAAAAAAACCACACACCTTCTTTTAATTTGATGGCCACTTGTGTCTTCTTACTGCAATTACCATAAAAAATGCACAAATTTTGTCTACATTCTGGAAACTATTACAGGAAGTCCAATAAGTGACGGGCACACATTTTTTAAAAAATGTATGCTAAATTATGCTGGAACCTATGGATTTCTATACGAAGCCCAGTGTTGTTTATGGGCTAGTTGGCCACAACATAATAAATATATTATTTAAACTAACTTTTTTAATTATATACACAGTTGCAAACACAAAGGCTCTAGGTTTTTTTTTTTGGTGAATTTGACGGTGACAGTCCATGGCAGTACTTTTGTGCTAATGCACAATATCACGTATAACACAGTGGAGGTATGTTTGCACATAGCATGAAGGCAAAGAAAATACATATTCCATAATAGTATACGCACTCACACAGACACTAATATTGAATTGTTTTAGTATTAAAAAATATTTTGTGAAATTAGTAATAATTTTTAATTATTATTTACAAAACGGCTACAGCCACAAAGGAAAAAGACAGGCAGAAAAAGTTCAATATCCTAACTCATACTAGTGGCAGTGTGACATTTTGGCCGACAGTGGTGAGGTTGTGAGTGACTCTGGTTATGGTGGCCTGCATTGTACCTCACTGTCTGTTGTGTACTTGAAAGGATATGAAGATATATGATATATGAAAATGTAACAGTGACTCAATCTGCTTATAAAAATGCACTTGAGGTTGAGCCGGGGCTCTGCAAATGAGCTGCTTTGCTACTTCTAAAATCTACCCCCGATGGCTAAAAGGATTATTTATGACTTTGTAGTGTTCCCGAGCTCCTGTTATTGTAGCAGTTTCAGTCAAAAGAATAGGCAGCACGATTGGCAAACGATTGATCATATTCAAGGAACCTACCTTCCTTAACAAAACAGTAGACGGAGAGCAACAGCAACGAGAGGATGATGAAAATCTTCATTTTTTAAAGTTATGCTTGTGTAATTCAGCCGCGGCTTTCAGATTTTTTGCTGTATTTCACCTGTTCCCGTTGCACAGCTTCGGCTCCTCTTATATTACGCATTATTGCATAACAGCTTTTATTCTGCCCTCATACTGCCAACATTCTTTGTACATCAGCTCATTTTTGGATGGGATATTTCAGGTCCTACTCTTTCCACACTCCTTTGCTAGTTCATAAGATCGGTGTTGTCTTAGAATTTGTTTTTCTATTACGCCTGTTTTCCAGAAAGACAAAAAGTATGCTGTGTTTATTCAGGACACATAAAAATGAACAAGAAAGTTACATTATTTAACAAAGGAGGCGGGGTAATAATTAAAGGGGAATAGTCACATTTCAATGCATTTAACCCCTATGGACGTACCGGTACGTCCATTAAAGCATCTCAAGAATCCTCTATGGACATACCGGTACGTCCTGACCTTCTTGCAGCGGGAGATCAGTCTGTCGTTTGACATCCTGGGCTCCCCTCTGTCAGCAGAAGCCAGCATCGCTGGCTTTCTGCCTCCCGATCTGCTGTAACAGCTGCCAGCGTGAACGCCAGAAAACTGTTACGCATCACTGCTGACGTCACCTGGAAGGTCATCGGAGGATAGGATATCCCCTGCAGGGTCTGTCTAGACCCTGCTGGGATATCAGATCGCTCCGACGAGGCACTGATCACCATGTTTCTCACTCTTCTCACATGCTGAAACAACAAACCAACACAAATGTTTTTTAAAATAATAGAATACATAATAATAAACAATAAAGTGAGCTAAGTGATGTCATTGTGACATCACTGGCATTAATAACATGTTCAAGAGGTCCCTAAGAGGACCTCTAACCATACTGCACTCATAACAGTGCAAAAAATATAAAAAATGTGTATACAATGACACATCCATGCTCACATCCACAATTACACATCCAAGTTCACACACACACAACTACACATCCATGCTCACACATATACAATTACACATCCATGCTGACATTCATTTATATATACATACAAACAACCCCCACCCCTGCTTCTCACCGGTCCTGCAGCCTTGGTTTCACTGCAAAGTCACGTGACGTAGCATGACCCCAATATGCTCCTGTCTCCTTGAGCCGCTTCAAAATAGAGAGGGCAATTCTTTCCTGGAGCGGTGCATGTCTAAAGGGCCCTTTCTAAACTATTTTGAATTGGTACGAGGAGAGAGGAACAAGAGGTCACAGCTGAGAAAAATTTATGTAGTGATTTTATAGGTATGTTAGCCTTGTTTTTAGTGAGGCAATCTATACAAAGTTAGGTTTTATCTCTATTGGATTTGTTATAGGGAGTCCAATCATTCTGTACTTTGATTGTACTTTATCCTGGGTTTTGGTTACCCACATTGTTTTATTGGCTCTCATTTTGGTACTATTTTGATAATGTATCTCAAGGCCGATTTAAGATAGCAGGGTTTCTACTATATGCATATTTCCAATTTAACACAATCAAGCATTTTTATTTAGAGTATAGAATGTAGGATTTGGAAAAGTGGCACATCTTAGCTCCCTTATATAAAGCAGTAGCTTTTTATTTTACTTGTTACATTTAATGTATTTCCTTTTTGGACTATATATATATAGTTCCCTCCAAATACATTTAGTTTAAAAAAAGTTATTCAGCAAGAGGAATAAGTACCCCATTGTTAAAATTTTCTCAGAAGATAACTGAAAACAATGATAATGTGTACTTTGAAATGTGCTTAGATTTCTAATGTTTCCCAGAAATATTTTTATGCACTTCAGCTATTTATATCCGTATTGGCCACCTGCTCTCAACCACAAGGTTAAAATCTGGTCAAGGGTTTGCGTATAAAAGAGGTTGTATTTTCCATTACATCCCAGGGACAGCATTTGATTACTGCTGTGAGTGGAATTTTAGACGTACTTCATGGTATCTACCAATATTTCTGCTTTCTGTCGGCATATGTTTATGTTGTGTCAAGTACACATCAAGTACAGTAGGGTAGGCAACTTGGAGCTCTCCTTGGAGCTCTCTTCTTGAGCTCTCTTCTTGGGCAATGACATTGTATAGGTGAGATTAGCCCTAACAAGCCATTTGTGGAAGAGACTTAGATGTCAAGTAGAAGGAGTGGGCAGGAAATGGGCACGGCCAAACACTACCTCCATGCCCTGAGAAAGGTGAAAGTGACACGGAGAGCCAGTAGATACGACGAGATCCAGCAGGTTCACTTCTCTGCACTCGATTCACCTCCGCGAACAGATGACAAAGCAATAAGATGGACCATTTTGCCAAAAGTTTGAAGACAATTGGTTACCATTTTATTTGTTAGGAGGATAGAAAATGATATATTGCAGCATTTTGACAAGACTGGCCAATATATACAGATCCCGTGATGTGTGTGTAATGAATATGTTATTGGTCAAAATATGTTTAGAAGAATAGCAAGCACACTTTGAACAAGATACCTAATAGGTATTAGGTGTCTAGGCTTTCAGCCTTCATCTTGCACGTGTGCTGGCATGTACATCTTTTCTTGATTTTTGTACACTTGTGCCCTGTTTCAAATATATTCTGTGATATTAACTGTGCTGGCCATTATTTTGTTTTTGCATTTTAGGGGTATTTGGACTTCTTTTTTTAAGGGTTGGATTGAATTGCCACCGTTAAAGGTGTTGTTATTGTGTTAATGCTCTTTTTAGCAGTATATGTGACTCGTGATTCCAACATATCACAATATTAGTGGTCATTGGGGTCGGCAGGCCACATTGATGAATGGTTTCTGTTCAGTATTGGCTTAGTTTGACTATATTCAAATTCGAATGCTGGAACCACTGCCATACAAGAACACCATTTCTCCTAACCAATCCTATTGGCTACATTTTTTTGTTTGTTTGTTAACGAGTACCATTATTTATATAACAATTATTTCATTAGGTAGAAAAGCAGCCTTTTTATTTCTCAAAATAGAACTAGCCAAGAATTAACTTACACCATGTGATATTAAAGGAACATATAAAATGAATGTAACCCATTTTTGTGCCAAAACTGTCTTTCTTTGGCATCTGACATTACAGCGACATGCAGAAAGCTCAACAAACAAAAGAAAGTGCAGATACTTCATTCAAAGATACAAAGACTCTCAGCAAGTTTCAGCTCAGATACTGAGGTCTTGTTTTCTGGAGGGATTCTTAATAGTATTTATTTTTCCCCGTTACGCTGTCCAAAATATCTCTTGTATGCGGCAGTGAATCCATATCGCATTGCGTAACGTTCACAGGGATCATAATCCTCACAGGTCTCACGCTGACGTTCCCGGGGGCTCTTGGCACGCTCACGGAGTCTATAAAAGTTAGAAAAGAATGGATCAAAGTTACTATATCTGGTATCTCAAAAGTAAAGTTATTTAAGCCAATCGGGCCCATTTAAGTCAAAAGGGAATGCAGTGCATCGTCTGACCACTTGAGGCTGCTGGTGTACAACAGTATATGTAAATACTCCCTCGAAACAAGGAGCCATTTTGGAATCTTTTGCCATCAAGCGTGGAAAGTTTTTTTTGATGTTTGCTTTAGAATTTTTAATAATATTATTTTTGGAACGGGACCTTTCTTTGGGCCAAAAATGAAGACTTTTTGACAATGCCAGATGACCTCTGAAAAGTATTTTTAACGAATTGAACCCCCTAGATATCCACCTCTCCTTTCCCAGAGAACATGTGATTACATTGTGCTAATATGGCACCTGAAAAATGTACTTTACCTTTCATTCATACGTATGTTTCGGTACTGTGAATTCATAAATGAGTTGGCATTTCTTGGGTTAACAAAAGGATCTGGAAATATAAAAATTAAATTATGAAATTATCAAAACAATGTTTCTTATCATTTAAGTTGTAAGTTCAGAAAACAATGTTTGCTTTCTAAGTTAATTTATAACAATCTAATATATTTATATATATATATATTTATATATATATATATACACTATATATACACTATATACACTCAGCAAATACCGTTATATGGCCATATATTGCTTAGCCCGCTACTATGTCAAGGTACCCTAAGTTTGACAAACCCTATCTAATTCTTCATGCCAAATATTGCTTACCATGGAGCGGAACGGTATTTAGAATGGTATTCACTGGGTATGCGCTGAATTCTTGCTTTGTTTTGTTTACTAATGAGTATTATTATTCTAGCAGCAACCATGGAATCTAAATGTTTATGCCGTTTATGCTTTTTAGGTTGTGCATTCCCCTATTATTGTATACTTATGACTTTAGCATGTGTTTCTTTATTTTACATCCATTTTGTGAAGCCTACAGAGATGGAAAAAAACATGATAATCCTGTGACTGGATTTTAAGGTGGCTGCTTCTGCTGGCATACATATATGGTGTTTAGTATTAACCTCGAAATAATAAATCAAATGAAAAATAATAAGTATTGGATTTAGAAAAGTTGCACTACCACTTAAGTATGATACGGTGGCTAAGAATATAACTATTGCATGAGTTTTTTTCTTGAATGTTATGTTACGCACGTGCTTGTCTTATGGTACTAAATGGTTAACAAGTCTACCCAATATGTTATCTTACCGTATCGTTCATAAGACTCGTGACTCTCATATGAATCTGAAAAAAAAGATAATTAGAAACAATAAAGCAACAAAGCAGGCATTGGTCAAAAGGTAGTAAAGTATCAGATGCAACAGCATTTACTCCATCATTGGATGATTCTCTTGTAGTCAGGAGGCTCTTGGTATGGTATGGGAACGATGGATCTCCAAAGCATTTTTTTTTGGCAAAGGATATTAAGTTTGTCCGTTTACCACCATTTTCACCTTTTTTACACCTACCTAACCCAAGCCATGTTTACTTTGTGATTAGCTCGACCTCCCCAGCCCTACCTTGTGTCTCAATGTAGAGTAGGACATCTAGGACAACATACCCGGGACATTCCAGATATAAATGTAAGCCTTTAGCACCCATGTAGTAATATGTGATTCCAATAAGCCGTTGGGTAGAAATCTCTACTAGCTCTCAAGCTGTTGTTAAACTATAACATTTTCATGATGCTTGGACTTTTATATCCACAACAGAGATGTTTTACCGTCTATGAATGAAACACTCCAAACATCTTAAAATTACATATAAACTGTGAACGGCTGTACAAAATTCTTCACCAATACAAATTAGTCGAATAATATGTTTCCTAGAGACAAATTCTGTCACAATATTGTTGCTGTTTTAAAGCAAATTTTAGTTCATGCTTGTAGAAAAAGTATATTGTGACATAACATATCGACCCTATTACTCGGAGAATGTGCCTTGGGGCGTAATACATCTCGAGAAGTGGCTGCTGTAAATCGAACTATGTGTGAATAGTAGGTCAGTATTGCAATAACACTCCAAAGTTTCTTTTCTTTTCATCTTATATTTCATATATTTAGTAAGTAAGTAAAATCCCAACCTGAGCTAGAATTTGTTCTTGATCTGATACATTTTGTGAAAGCTAAATCTTAAGACTTTAGATGCAGTGAACCAGTATGGTCCATAAAATCCTATTACTGACTCAAAAAAGAAAAAAACATTTTTTACTTATTTATTTGGGTATATCTAAATGTTTAGAGATGTTTTAAGATGTGTAAAATCTGTGAAATGTCTATCTATGTATTTCTCTAAATATATGCATGTATGAGTAGGTTATAGTAGGAGAGCATCTCACCATGTACATAATAAAACATTAATATGATATATAAACTTGTGTAATAATACCCATATCCCAACTAAAAGCCGGTCACGATACAAAAAGTTGTCATACCGTATGCAAGGGTCACCACGACTGCCAAGGCCAGGAGTACAAGAATTTGAAGAGCCTTCATTGTGTCTTCTTGCCTAGCTGTGCTCTTGTGTATCGCTTTGCTGTCAGAGAAAATAGTTTCAGCTGAGGAGTCGAATAGCTACAATGTATAAGAGAGCAGTGTTTATTAGTAGTGCCCACAGTTGGGATGGGAGGCACCGGGATTCCAAAGAGGTATGTGTTGGCACCGCTCACTCAAACCAAACAGGGCATAGGTGGGGGCATAGGTGGGTCATATAACGCAACGGGGAGAGAAGAAGCAGATGTCTTATAGACAAAAGAAAAAATGGACCTTGCTTTGCAAGAATTAGTCTCATATTTTCCATAATATATTGAACACCTACATGTGACAGACACTGCTGATTTATCCTAAGCTTTTTTTCAGTTTGTGGAAATGATCATGTTTCCACCGTAATGCTAATTAGAACTTTTTGTAGGATATTATATAGCTATACAGAGGTTTATTTGGAAAACGGCATGCCTTATATCCATCTTCAACAATCTAAATGTTTCCTGTTATCTAGGTGAAACTATAGGGGTCAGCCCCATAGGCGCTTTACACTTTATCACTTCATTGGGTTTCTCTAGTGCTCAGCAACTTTCAGTTGGCCCCTTGAGAAGATGAATCTCCTATTTATACTATGGAGGACTTTGCCGACCACTGTAGTATATTTTACACATAACCTAACGTGGAACCCTGAGACATGACATCATTGCCCATTGCTCAAAGAACACAGATCAATGCAGTATGGTAGATCTGGGGGCAGCTAGTGGTATTGCCCTTGATCAAGCCTAGGTAGAAACCCCCGTAAAGACATCACTGTTCTGCATCATGTTATTGAAATAGGCTTGTATTTTAAATGCAAGTATCCCTGAATTCCTGGCTATTTATTTTCATCAAATGATCTTATGCCTTTCTGTATGCCTAGATAACCCACAGTATTAGACTGGATCTCCTGTTTCCGTATAGGAAATTACACTTGGATTGCATTAGAAGACTTGCCTTTGGCTAAATCTAACTGAATCCAACTGGTCTCCAGTTCCTTTTACAGTTTGTGAGCTGGACTCATCCAGCAATATCCTTCCAGATGTTTGCTATTGAGATTCAATGCTTTGTAAGATTCAGTACAATTAACTTGCCTTATAATTGTGGATGTAACATACAATACACACATAGTTGTTTTAATGATATATTCTAAACACATAGTATATATCTGTTCAGAAACCATCTGTTTAGTAAATATTAAAATTGCTCTGACTTTCAAGGTAGATCTACAGAATGGATGGTTATTTCCCAAACTCCTAATATAGTACCGCTAGAAAATACATGTGTTATGTACATTGAGCAGAAAGATACATTATTTATTGCCCCAAATAATACAGCTGGTCATATGTAAAAATCATCAAAAAACTAGCCCTGCATCAGGCAGGATTCTGTTATCTGTGATAAGCTCAACATTGATTTGAAATTATAAATTTGTTTAAAAAATTGAGATTTTCAGATCAATACTGCATTTATTACTTATAATCAATTTTTAATTTCAAACGAAGTCAGACCTAAACCTCGAAAGAACATCAAAGATTATTTAATGAGCACTTCACATGTATTAGAGATTATTATATTATACTCACCAAGTAGTCGGTGTCTTCACCTGTGTCACTGGTGAGGAGGTCTGGATGTAAAGTAGGTTGACATCCCTATTTATTCATCCAGACTTTTTCCACTCCTTCTCTTGACCTCCCCTTCATCAGCTTTGTTCCCTGGTCTTAACACTTCATTTCCCATAGCAGGAAATCACAAACCACGCAGAAGCATGGACAACACATGGTCTCCTTGGCTTCAGACCAGCAATATGATGTAAGGACAAGGTAAATGTGAACCTAATTTCTAATGGAAGAAAGGAATTGTTGCCAGTAATACCCGATAAGATGCAAAGCCTCAAACAAGAGTGTTGGTTATCAATGAAACAATGTTGTATCTTTTAAATACCATAATATTGTACATAATCAATGAAACCGACACTGATGACAGACGACTGGATTCAAACTTAATGCATGTGGAGTGGATCTCTATATTACAGGTTACCTAAGAATCCAAATCTACCTGGGCAAATTTGATTTCACATGGAAACATATTGGAATTTTACTTGAAATGCATTTTAAGATAACTTTAATGATTACAAGTGTGACTGTTTTGGTGATATTTGGCGTAAAGTGTGAGGGATTGCCTTGTATGGCATCCAACCCTGGTTGGACTCATCAGTTTGCACACAATGGGATATAACAAAGGGAGGAATGACTTAATGATATGGGGTAGTCACGGACATCTTGAATTAAGATGGCTGCTCCCTCGGGATACGTATATATGTATGTATGTATACGTAAATATATACACATTCCTTATTTTAATATGTATGCAGTATTACATGCATTTGTTTTGTGAGCTGAACTGTAAAACGTGGGATGTGGAAAAGTGACGGATATCGTTTGTGGACAGATATCGTTTGTGGAAGTGTCACTGCTACAAAATGAATTCTGGCCGTACTTTCAAAATGAAATAAACCCCCTCACTGTACTACTTTTGGGAATAGTAGGGATCATAGGGGCAGCCTCTGATCTCCCCTGACTGGCGGTGGGCTGAGTGCTAGGCAGGTAAGGTAGGTGGTTGGTTGTGTGCCTGGCTCACCTCCAACCCCACTCCACCTCTAATCATGCCACCAACGTAGATGCCCCAATTGAGACACCTGAAATGTTTGGGGGGTATGCTAGTAGCGTATATACAATATAGGGTATATGTAGCGTTTATGCAATATACCTAGCACATACAGAGCCTTGTAAATTATATTTATAGCATGTTATCGATAGTGAATCAGCTCTAGGAGATGTAAAGATGTCATTTTGGCACTGAAACTTTGAAAGGTTAATACTCCATACACAAGATATGACTCATACATTTTTCATATTGCACTGTGAGTAAAACAAGAAAAAGAATCACAAGACTTGAGGGAGGTTTGCATATTTAACACAGGGATGTCTAGATGGAAATCATGTAATATCCTTTTGCTGTTTTGATTTATTTGATGATTCAATTATTTTGATAGAATCTGTGAATTTGTTACCACTGTAGAATGGTTAATCTTCACTGCATGTGATATATATATATATATTTACCGAGCAGGGGAAGCAATTTGCTGTGGTGCTTATCACTTCCTGTTGAATTGTGTTCAGGAAGTGCTCTGAAGACCAAGTGCAAAGGAAAATCATCCATCCGAGATCATGAAAAAAAAATATTTTGCAAATTTAATTTTGTACAGTTATCCTGGAAAATCTAGTATTTTTTATTGCCAATTTAGTAAACATTAAGTCGTATTTTGTTTGGTTTATTGTTTGAGAACGATCTCTTCAAGAGACCCAAGACATCTATAACATCAATAAGCTAAAAATATAAGTAAGTTAAGGTTGATGTTAATAAAAAAAAAACATTATTGACTCATCACCCTCTTTCCATGCTCCTCCACTGAGGAAAAACATGCCCACGGGTCTTTAGCCGTGACTCAAACATCTGTATCTCTGACTTGAAGAGAAGTTTACACTGCCTTCCATCCATTTCTGGCACAGTCCCTGGTTCCTGAAGGTCACAGACGGCATTCAAACAGAGAGAGTTGTTTATAACCCAGTTCAAGTCGCTCCTCCACCACCCTCTCTTCTTGGATCAGAATATTGAGGTGGAAGTTGCAGATGGAACAAATTAGAAGCAATACGAAAAAAATCTGTTTACCTTGTCTAATGAAGGCATGAAACGCAGATAGGTAGGCGGTCTGTTTTCATACTAGGGCAGGACGTTTGCACACAAAGGGACTTTATGCAAAAATGAAAGAGAAATAATCATGATGTATAAATATTTAGCAGATCTGATGTACTTCTTGTACTTGCCTCAGGAGAGAACATTGTGGCTTATATTTTTAACATATTTTAATGCCTATTTTTTTGTTGTCCCCCTTGTACCCAAAAGAAAAAAAATCTCTTATTAAATAAAATAAAAACTTATGTAATTTGGTATGATTTGTGTGTACATAATTAAAACAAATAATCTGTTTTAAAGTGTATATATATATATATATATATATATAATGTATACTTTGCTAACAATATATAAGAAAGTAAACATATATCGGTAAGAAAAAAATAAACAGATTTAAGGCTTAGTTCCATGAACAAGTCAAAAGTATACCATGCACATCCACATACCTCAAAGGGTGGCCGAATTGGGACACTCATGTTGAGGGTGAGGGTAATTACTATCTCCTCAGGATTTGCCATTTGTGTGTTGTGCTCTGTGTCGTTCTAGACTTTTATTCGTTAAGGGAACCTTCCCTTACAGTAGGGAGAACATGATGCCAGAGGCAGAGAACATGATGTTCAGCAGTGCCAGTACCTGCATCGTGACTTGGACTCTGGTTCCAGGTCCACCCTTTGCATGCCTAGTAATTGTATCACAATTTACAAAGAATAGGACGCAAACGGGACTCATGTTCTACTTATTGGTTGTTCCCACCAATATATGTTGGCAGCTATGATCTATCTTAAAGGAGCATTTCTGCCATCATATCGGCTTTAATAAATATAATATGTCACTTCTTACACTTTTTTGTTTGCTTGCCAATGAAGTGCTTCTATTGATTTTCCTACCAATGATTGGCTGCTTTAAGCAATAATCTGGACCTTTAAGACTGGTTCATGTTCATCCTTAAGAAATCTTTCCCTTTTGTACAAGCATCCTATATGGAAAATAAACAGATATTATGTTGCTAAATCTTTGGCATGCTTACAAAAATATTGTGCAATCTACTTTCGTGAGTCCATATACCACATCGAAAAACGTACAGCCTTTAACCACATGAAAGTAAAAGGACATGATGCCAATATTTTTTAATGTTATGCTCTGGGAGAAGAGAAGGAATTTACTGTACAAATGTTCCATGAGCTGAAGGCTGGATCCAAGCCAGAGCCGAGGCATGCTAGATGAGCGACATGTTAACGAGAGAATTGGTTCCAGCCTTATCCTCCGTTTCCTAGAGTTTTGTAACCTGTTGTGTAATCAGTGCACTTAAAATTATCAATAACACCTTGTCATTCAGGCTAGAAAATAATATTGCATTAAATTTATGTAGTAGATTAAATTATAAATGCAGTTTATAAAACACATAAATTTGCTCAAGCTGAATGGATCACCTGTATGCCCGGAATAAACCTCTCCTAATCCCCCTACTGCTTCTCTGTGAAAGAGTCTTTACCATGGTAGCCCTTATGAAATGGGAGCATAGCCAAAACTGGCTAAGCAATACAGCTGTCCGAAAACATGTCTGTAATACATTTAAAAGGAGAGGGGTTCAATCGCCGGTTCCACTGGACTGTCCTGTTTGAAGAACTTGGGCCACTACTAGAAGCTTTCATATTTATTGGTTTTATATGTGTGCATTTTTTGCATTTTTGTTATTGTAGCAGCAGAATACTTGGGTTGAGTAGAGCCGCATGAGCCAGTGCAGGCTTAAGCCTAACATATTCTTGCCAAAAATGAAGGCAACCGGAGCTAGGCTGGCTAGAATGCTATCTCCCATTTTGTAGTTTGCCAGCCTTCTCGGAAGATGTGTTTTGTACGGACCTATTACTACTCCCAGTTCCTTTCCTACATATTACGCATTTCACATATTGTTTTTATTCTGCAGGATTTGTGAAGGGCATGATGGGGTACTTATTTTCTGCCCTTTGAGAAGTCGCTTTTGGGGAATTTATACATGATCAATCCAGTATCTTATTACTTGTTCAATGTGCGATACCCTCTTACTGTACTCTAGGTGCCATCTTTTTCCATAGATTTTCAGGTACCCAACCTTAGTTTTGTGTTGGCTAGTTGGCTAGTATTAGGGTATGGTTTTGTCTACTTGCTTAGCACCTTGCAGAGTACACAGAGGCTCAACCACTGGGGAAAAGACACAGCTGTCCAATAGATTGCAAGTCGAGGCAACCTCTGGGACAGGCTTAGCTAGTAGTCCCATCCTCACTCGGTGCCCCCTCCTAGGGCAACATGAGTTTCATTCAGTTTACTGTCGGTTTAATTATAGAAACATGGAATTCGACATCAGATTATAACCATTCGGCCCATCTTTTCCGCCCAACTAAGCAGTACTGCTGACGACAAACGGGTTATAAAGGCCACCTGATACTTAAAACAGACATAAAATCGTCTGTTTCTAAATATTTTTCTGCATGGTATTTTTGTCTTTACAGAAATTCCAGGTAAATTTATTTTACCATTCTAAGAATTATTTGTTCTCACCACAAATATTTTTGAACTATATTTTATATTTGCAGAATTACTGGCTGTACTCCTTTTGACCTCAATTTATTTATGTGTTAAAATAATTTAATTTCTCAAATAACCATGTTTTAGACCATAATGACAGGTGTCAAAAGTCTCCAGGAATCCAAAATGCTTCACTGGTGTACAAAGGGTTAAAATGTCTCGATTTGTGAACAGAATCTATAACAGCAAAAAATAACCAATGTACATTAACCATTTGTTTTTAAGATAAATTAAAATTAGCGAATGGCTGTTTTTATACTGTTATATACTCATAACATATTTGCGACTTTAGCCCATGCCATTATATAACATATTCACCATGACCATTAGATATGTGCCAAAAATGGCCAAAAATGTTCAAATGAATTTTCCGGTTTGTTTTTGGCCCAATTGTTTTCAGACAATGAATTCTGTTTCCTGCTCTCTCAGACTCTCACTCTTCACAATCTCATTTTCACTCTCTCTCATGCTCTCCAAATGTCTCCCTACCTTCTCTGCCGACCACTTCTGCTTCCAATCTGGGAGAGGACGTCACCTGAAGCTCCACCATTTTGACGGATATTCACACAAGGTTATCTTAGGGCATACTGGTGGAGATTCCAGTGACGTCCTCTACCCTGACCCTTCAATCAGGGAAGATGATGTCACCGGAAGCTCCGCCATCTTGGCAGAAGTTCCATGGGAGGTTATGTTTGCAGAGATGAGGACGAAGAGAGAGAAGAATAAGAAGATGAAGAACAAAGTACGCGAGGTGTAGAAGCATAGCTGCAAGACACGGAAACGGAGCTGTGAGACACGGAAGTGGTCGGCAGAGAAGGTAGGGAGACATTCAGAGAGTGTGAGTGAAAGAGCCTGTGAATGTCGGATGAAAATTCTTAGCTTTTTGCTTTGTTTTTGTCCATTTCATGGGGGGTCTGGCCTTGTTTTCGGAGATTTGTACAAATTGATGAAATCCGCAAATTTCATTAAATTTGGAATTCTTGTGAATCCGAATGCACAAGTCTAATGGCCACCGTACACATTATGCAGCCCTTGTTTTTCGGGTTAGATGGCACAGCCTTATTGCTTAATACCACTCAATACATTTCTAGGGCTTCAGGGCGCTAGGTTCTAACATTATAACCTGGCAATGTCCCATCTGGTGGGAAGCAGATGAAGAACGATCTATGTCCTGGTGAAGTTATATGGAGATTCTGCAGTATCCCTGGATACTGGGATATCACAAAAATGTAAAGCTGTCATATGCATTAAAGTACATATGATCATTAGAGTGTTCATTTAATTTCTAGTGCATCACAGCAATGATTCAAAATAATATATATGGCTTTCCTCTGTTACAAATGTTAGATAACATTGCTCTTCTGTTCTGCAGTGAATGTAAGGAAAGTATCACGCACCTGGAAACTTTTAATAGGAAGAAATTAACAGATGCAGAATACAAATATGCCAAATAATAGACAGTGTTAATTGCCAGACTTTAAATCTGTTGCAAGCACATTCTGTAACACATGGCTTTTGTTATTCAAAGTGCACAGTCCATGTTTAGTTCTATTGTTAAATCTGTACACGATGCTACAGAGTGTCACAGAAATGACACAGGGAGTCTGCCACCCATATGTTTAATAGAAACACATTCTTCTATTGTGTTGTGTAAGGGTCTGCCGCATAAATTTGCTGACATACACGGAATTGAATGTTTCTTTCTGTTCTATTATAAGAGTAAACTTTTCCATTTGTCTAACTTTATGGCTCTTTCCTCGGGGGTTCCCATCCTCATTTCATTGGAAAGATAAGTGCCTGTTTGTAATAAAACAGATGATATAATCCATGACTATGTGATGGGAATTTATAAAACTTAACGGTACACAGAGACCCCATATATTTATAAATAATATAGTATAGTGCAATATAGGCACATGGAAAAAGACAGGCTGTCATTATATCACATGACATGTTTAATTAAATATTCCCTGAACAAAATAAATGTGGCAAAATTTGGTATGATTAATGAATTGCCCAACCAATATCTTCTGTCTTAATGCCCCTCAGGTGCCTAATAGATTGTAAGCTCAGAGGAGCAGGGTATTCTGTACCAGTACTATGGAAGTATCAAATCTTCTGTAATGTAATTAGCATTTTTTTTTATAAGGTTTCATCATTCAGCTACACATGGAAGTCCTGTTCTAATGTGATATTTTAGTGCTTAGAGTCTTTTATTCTACGGAGTGGGTAGAAGAGTACCTATAGACCCAGAGTTGGTATAGGTCCTATAATTTGAAACATGGCCATTAGGTTTCCTATGAAATGATAATGAGAAGAGACATTGATGAATATCTTACTAATATGAAGAACTTGCTATTGAATGCTGTAATATATCCCTAATGGTGTATTCTCTAAACGCCAAAGTCTAGTTAAACAAGTTGGCAAAAACCTGTGCCACCCGAAAAGTTCCATGAAAAATGTATCATGGATACATAATCCATGGATTATATGGATCATATTTTACAAGCTAAAAAGTTTTAACGTTTTCTGTAGTTGGGATATGTAGCTTAGAAGAGCCATCTTTAATGTGGTGTGGACCTCTCCCGCTCATGGAGCTCTGGCAGTCAGATGACCAGATGTGTGTTGTGCGAATTATTTCTTTGCTCCCAGTTCCCAGATGACTAAGGACACTTTAAGGCTAGCAGCTGCTAAATGATGTGCATGCTGTCACTGGCTGATAGACGCGTCCACATGCTGCATTTGTATACTTTTACCAGTTCTTTTACACAGAAATGTTTTTTTTTATTATACTGAAATCCCTAGATGTTTCTTTAAATAGACAGTAATTAAAGGGTTATGAAAGGGAATCTATATCAATAAGATATTGTTTGATCCCTTTCGCACGGAATTGCAAAACCATCCCATGAAATAATGGGTGTTTTTTAAAAACTTGTATACAGACTATTGGCAGAATGTACAGTCCGACCAACGGCAGGCAGAGGTGGAGGGACCTCAGGGCATATGAACCAACAGGAAGGGAAGAAAAGGAGTATTTTATTTTTTCCTCTTCTTACCACATTGAAATCCAGCTAAACTAATAATTGATAACATGTTTACAGATGGCTCTTGTGTTACAAAAATTAAGACCGTTTAAAAAGCTCATGCACATTTTTGGAAGAGAGAAAATGTATATGCAATACACAATCCTGTTATGTAATAACCTAACTGAAGCAATTTGCAATTTATTAGGATAATTTATTGAGGTAATTTAAGATGCTTGGGAAAAACAGATATTAAAACATGGAAACTACAGACAGCAAAGGGCATAGTGTACCGTTTTTCAACTGATGAGAGGAACAGGCTCGGTTGGGGAGATCAAGGATCTCCCTCTAACCGGCTTAAGGTCAACCTAGGGAGCAGGGGGTCTGTTAATGCAGACCTCCGATCCTGCTCCCTTGTGATGCACACGGCAACTGCTGCTGTGTGTAGGGATTCCGGCGCACAATACTGAAGCCACGCCCAGCGCCTTCCGCACTCATTGCACTCCTATCATGCCCAGGTTCCAGCATATACTGATTGCCTGGGCATGATAGGAGTGTGATTGCCGTTAGTGGCCAAGTGAATGCTGAATTTTCAGTTTTGGTCTAGAATTTTCATTTTGGGGGATCCCTACTATATACTAAGCCAGACACTGAATTGGTAGGCTTATACCTCATCAATGTATAGAGATAGGGATTACGCTGTACCACCGTCAATGTGTGCCTCAGTATATAATGAGCAGGGCTGGTTGGGGAGATCACAATCTCCCTCTAACCGGCCCAACATTAGGGAGCACGAGGTCTGTAACTTTAGACCTCGGCTTCATGACGTCTTATCCCAGCGCTCTGCATCAATAAATGGCACATAGTAATGAGGGAACACGGAAGCCGAGGTCTGAAGTGACAGACCCCGCACTCCCACAAAAGGATGGAAAATGATAGCAGATGAGAAAGGTAAGAGATGGGAGAAATGAGTGTATGTGTATGGGCAGTGTGTGTGTAAGAGCAGTGTCGGTATTTGTGTGTTTGTAAGCTGGTGTGTGTGTGTAAAGGCAGGGGTTGTAAAGGCAACGAATGTGTATACGTGTGTGTAAAGGCAGGGGTGTGTAAGGGCAGTGAATTTGTATATGTGTGTGTATGGACAGGCGTTTGTAAGGGCAGTGTATATGGACAGGCATATGTATATGTGTGTTTATGGACAGGTGTGTGTAAAGCAGTGTGTGTGGGCAGGTGTGTAAGGCCAGTGTATGTGTATATGTGTGTATAATAGCAGTGTGAGTATGTGTTTATCGGCAGGTGTTTCTAAAAGGCAGTGTGTAAGAGCAGTGTGTGTGTCTATGTGTGTGTGTGTAAAGGTAGCATGTATGAACAGTCATGTGTAAGGGCAGTGTATGTGTATATGTGTGTTTATGGGCAGGTATTTGTAAAGACAGCGTGTAAGGGCAGTCATGTGTAAAGGCAGTGTAAGTGTATATGTGTGTTGATGGGCAGGTATGTATAAGGCCAGTGTCAATAAAATAACCACTGTAAAAAAAATAGCTGAGGGGGCCCAATAATCCTTTGCCTCGGGAGCAAAAGGAGCTAGCTATACCTCTGCTCACAGTAACCAGGCAGTGCGAAAGCCTGTCGCTGTCTCTGCACTTATTTGTAAACTATAAAGAAAAGCTTTTGAGAGTTTTCATCTCTTTCACAGGTCTGAAGCAATACCCGCAGAAGAGAGGAAAACTTTTGAAAGCTTGTCTTTCAAGTATTATGTTAATCCAATAAAAAAGTGTCATTGCATACTGCAGTACTCTGGTATTTTTGGCATCTTATATATAATTAGTTTTTTCAGTGGCATGACTTAGTGGTGGAACTTATTAGTGCCCCTCAGTTTTGACTGTGGTACCTTATATATGCCCCCCCATATATATATTGTTCCTAGAGTCACCACTGGCCTTAGTGCACAACACAAGTGAGATAACTAAGATTGACAATTTTGTACCACCCTCCCTAGTTATAAGACTACATAAGGAATTGGGGTCCAGGACATTACAGGCAGGTGTTACACCTGATACACAATGTCACGTGCACTCCAGCTACCTGAATCAATGTATTCTATATTAGTATGTTAAGAACATTTTCATTCATGGCATTAAATATATTATATCTATATTTTGCAGGAGAATTTAGTTTTTGTAACAACAACTTAAGCTTTGTCCAGCAGTAGTAGGCTGGTAAACCATGATGGTTAAGACCACATCCCCTTGAGAAGGCAGATAGTGTAACAACTTTATAATTAGTATGTGCCCAGCCACAATTTGGGCATATTAGCAAATAGGTCAGAGTCAACAGGGATTAAAATAAGAATTCTTGAAAAATGGTTTTGACCCCTATTTCTCTCTTAGTTCCTGTGGTCATTGGATTTTCTTGTTTCCTACAAATAATGCATCTAACTTAATGGTTCAAATGTGTATTTTTAAGCAGTTATTTTTATACAATACTTGGGATTTTTAATATCCTCAGATTTTAAGGACTAAAACATTAACAGACGAGGGTAGTAATACGTTGGATAGCAGGGAATGAGGTGATTAATGAGGTAGTTATGAAGTACACAGATCAAGTATATTTTATCATGTAGGTAGGAACATTTACATAAAAATTATTAAAAGAAATAGAAGGAGTTTTAAGGGGTGACAAATGGGTCAATGTGAAGGGACTGAACGGAATAGGAAAATAGTTCCAGAAATGTTTTACTAGCGAAACGTGACTGTGTCCAGATTCCAGGATTCTAAATGGAACCAAAACACGCGGTGTCCAGCCACATCTGCAAGCAAGGGCAATATTTATTTGTGACCTCATGCGACCGAGAAAAAGCAGCAAGTGTTAAATGTTTTAGGAGAGATGAACCCAATCCGATTATACATCACAGCTTTTGGCAATAAACAAATGGTTTGTAGAACCAGTGAAGGGAACAGTCTCTGGGTTTAACCACAAGAGAAGCCGTGGAGACCTTTTGGAGATCCGCATTGAACTAACACATTCTATCAATAATCATTTTCAAAGCATTTACAAACTCTTTCATTTTACCTCTGGGCTTGGAGTTGAAACTTTTAATGATTCCTTTGTTGTAACAAAATCACAACTAATGCACATAACTGATCAATAAAAAGGTTGATTCATGTTTTTTTGAGACTTCCTTTATAGACATTAAAGAGTCAACCCTAAAAATTAGCTTCATAGGCTTGCCAAAAAAGTGCTGTTAGACAAAAGAGCCTTTCCACCACTTCTGTATGATGAATTTATTAAGGGGAAATCCCACTACCATCCAATGCATATTATATATCATTAGTTAACACTGCAGAGACATTTAGGTAAAATAAAAATGTATTTTAATACTGTATACACGATAGATATTTAAAATTTCCAAATGGATTAATGGTACGGAATTGAACAATTTTAATAAATGTTACAGTTCTGTTTTTACATCATCTTGTTCTGAGTCTTCTTCCTGAAAGCAATAAATATAAAAAATAATTATAATTCATGTATTTGTATATTTCAGATGTAATTACATTGGAAATTATATATATTGTGTTAGGCAGAAATGTTGAATTCAAAGTTTCCTAATTGTTCATTTATATGCAATACATGTAAACGCTCGATTAAGCATTAGATAAATTCTTTGAAAACCATATGATTTTATGTATATAGTAAATCCATTGCCATTACCAGTTTTTAGTTTTTCATGTAGAAAAAAACAAAATAAGGATATTCTTATGTCAGAGATAATGCCAAAGATGTTACAAAAAGTTTCCAGGATCTACTTCCATGACCACAAGAGATGGTGAGTAATTTAGGTGCTTACAAACGCTGAGTTTTAGCCTAGATCTAATCTTTTAGCCTAGTCTAGACAGATTAGAGGTGGGCTATCAAGCCAGTGGGATGAAACGAGCAAAGCTGGACAAGTGTCTATCCTAATTCTCGCACACATTAAAGTCCTAAAAATAGCAGGGTTTTGAGATGATTCACCATTTATGAAGTCCATTTATGTTATAATTATATAGGGTTGTGTGATGAGCTCCTATAAACTGATATTTGGTGAACACTGCCAGCGCAGTACTGGCGATGGCCAGACAGCCCTGGCACTTTAGGTATGGGGGCTGCCCGATGACGTTAGTGCGCCTGGCCGCGTGCTACTTTTTCTGGATGTCGGCCAGCAGCCCGCCAGCATTTGCCGGTGTTCCAGATGTCCAGTCCGGGTCTGATAACTGCTAATAAATAACAATCGCAAGAACACAATCACCACAAAATTGAAAAGTTCTGAAATGTGTCCTCATGAAAAACAAACAGTTCTAATAGAACTCGACATGAGACATCTCACAACAATTATACAATTAAGAACCATAAAAAGTACAGCAAAATGCATGGTTTCAGAATTCAGTGAAACCCATTAAATATTCAAAATAGTGGTGATTGTTCAATATGTGCTAATGCCTTAAATAGGCATATTGTTTAACAATGAACTTAACATTCTTCACATGTACCTATCACACTTATTCCCTCTTCCAAATCGCCTACACTCCTTTTACTTGTATCTCTAGCTAATTATTATTGCCAAAAACATGTTATTCTTGTGTACAAGCCAAACCTCCCTGCAGTTCCTGTCTAAGTTTATCTGCCAAGATGTTTTGGTCTTATATCTTGACCTCTACTTTTGAACCAAGGAATCTGAATGTCTGGAAGGGTAGCATAAAGAAGGATTTACTTTTCACGCTAGAGATGGAATATTCAAAAATGTATTCAGTTTCAAGAATAAAGCACGATTAACCTTTCACTGCAGGGGTACAACTAACTGCACGCCTTCTGTGCTAAGTCAATAACGAGTGGGTTGCACGAGATTTGATCTCATTGGGGTTATTATGAGCCAAACCCTGTTAAGCATCTTCAACAAAAAGGACTAAATGACATATTCCCAGCCTCTACAACCTAATATAGACACCATGCTAGTTGAGTAGAGAAGAAATTACAAAGCCCCCCCTCATTGTTCCTCCACATGGTGCACGTATGCAAAGGGAGGACCTGTCTTCTGATGGACAAAACTGCAATCAGATCACAACGGAATACATTTCCCAAGAGAAAGTCCCAAACGCCAGCTTCAACACATTCTCTGGGAGGACATCACTGGTGTTAACCCCTAGAGTCCACTAGAAAGCATGAGCCTGAATGATAACCTAAGTGGTGGGAATAGACAAGATCTTTTAAAACTGTTGACTTGGTCCCCAGATTACCCACATGCCACATGGGCATACTTACTGCATGATTATTGCAAACACTTATAGATAAATGGAGGAGAGAAACCAAACTTATGCTTAAGTAACAGACACAGTAGACTAGTGATGGGTCCAGTGCCAAAGCTTCTAGCTGGGTAATGAGGAGGGTCGGACTATGGATAATGAGCAGGGGAGGCACTGACATTGCTTATGGTGCACATTTACTGGGATCTGTGGTGGACAATTTAATGATGTTTTGTGGTCCTTCACAAACCTTGCCACGGACACTGTGTCTATTCCTGATAACGAGATTGACCTGGCAATTAAAGGCCAGAGGCCAGCTAACGTTGTGAGTGCAGCCGACAGCTAAATATGACAGGCCACATGTTTTATGCTCGTGTAGGGTGTGGCCACCCAAATCTAGCCAGTGGCCACACAGCGCAGAACCCAATGCGTATCGAGCAATGAGCATTCACCTTGTGTGCCAGATGACCAGTCCGGACCTGGTAATTATGCAGCATATGCTTACATCTCATAATCAAAAATAGAATTTATTCAACAATAGGTGAGGAAGGTAAAACACAAAGAACAGAACCTATAAACATGAAATGCATTGACAGCAGCACCATATATTACAGCTGAAATGTACAGTGGTTGTGATGTGATGGTCCCTCCTTAATATGTCCTTCATCATCATTCAGAGTGAAATCATTTACTAGATACTTACATTGCTTTCCCCAGACAAGAACCCAAGGCAAAATGTTTTCAAGTTTTCAGCCGTGAAATCATTGTTTGTCATAAGTCTTTTGACATCAGTTTCAGTGTTGTAAATTGCAACTTTGGGAAGGTCACTTGTTTTGAGTTGAAAATAACCCATAACTTTCTCATTACCCCTCAAAGCAACATTCACTTTCACAAACAGGACCTGAAAACAAAAGCAGATAATTTCTTAGAAATAGGAAAACAGAGGGATTTATTTGAAATTAAACTACAATTAGAACATTTTTAGAAGCGTCAGAACCTGTTAGCGTTCAGAAAAGTTCATGAAAAACATAATGGGGAAGAATAGAAATACAAAAAATTGCAAAAAGTAATTGACAAAGCTGGACAAAGGACAATTCATTTTGGGTTGTGTTAAAAAAATAAACTAAAAGATTAAAATAGTCAATAAATGGAAATTGAAAGGAAAATCATTAACCAAGGTGAAATACAAATGCAATAGTCCAAAATGAACCGTAAGATAAAGTCCATAAATATGGGGATAATTACAGTAAGTCCACTGCTATCCCTGACTAAAGCTGGGGAAGCAGCATCTATATTCATGTAAAAACATAAATTCATACATCCAACATATAAATTATAATGAAAAAGGTTCCTAAAACATGACAAGCCTTTGACGGAGTCTGTGCACAATGAGAAACTTGTCAGGCAACGATCTTGGGGCACATTCCCCAACTCCGTAGAACTACCTTAAGTTCATCATTGGAAACGAGAGATATTTATCATAAAGGAGGTAACACTCCTTTATTTCACGTCATTTTCCCTATTATGGTATAGAAAAAAATTGATCATGTGTACAGGCTAGTGACCAAATGCTGAGCTGAGTTTTTATTGATAATTTCTATTGGAACGCAGTAGAACATTTTAAGTGTTTCACAGTTAGAGGTTTTGCGTCTCTGTCTTCAGTTAAGGAACTGTAAAACGTAGGCTTAGTCCATTGTTATTTTCTATGGCATTATAATAAATTCAAATAGTTGTTTCCATTAAAATTTTAGGTTTATCTCTATCTAAACTATCGGTAAATTGTTTCATTTTTGGAGAATAGGACTTGTCCTGTCTCACCTTCCCTTTTAGTTGCTTGGCTGCATCCTGGAATTCCTTCAAAACCTCATCTTCTTTCTCCATTTTTTTATCTACAAACAGAAGCAGATGGACTTGAACTTTGCTCCCCATGATTCCAACCGCTGTCTGAATAGAAACAACATAAAAAGACATGATGAGAATAATGGAAATGTTAAGACGATTCCTATAGAAAATAAAATGTAGAAGCTTTTCACTGCTCTGATTGATATTGACAAATGTTTTAAAGGGATCTATATCGTAAGTTCAATATGCTTACTGCCTGCCTTTTAAAAGAAGAATGAGAAAGAATGGGGTCCAGGGGTGTTTTATTAAAGTGAATTATAAGAAATGTAAAATGGCCATTTGATGCCTAGGATGGTGAACCGAGGTTCACTTTCAGTCTCATATCTTATGCAACTCTGGGGTTTATTCATTAAAATGAGAGTTTGTAGGATACTTGTGATTTGAGGTCCCTCACTTTATTATTCTATATTAAGGGCCTTCACTCGCAAGTTCTCCAGCTAGAAGGGCTGACTTGTCCCTATATGATTTATAGTTCAGTTAGTGGGGGGACTCATTTACTATACGTTATACAGGGCCAGCCAAGCTCTTCCGGCACCAGAAGATCACTGAGGATGGACATTCATAGCATATATGGAAGCCATGGAGCTGAAACCATAGATCTTCTGTCAACCCTTCTACCATGTATCCCTTTAGTGAATAGACCCCTTTTTTGACACCCCTTTTTTCTGCCAGGCATTATCTTAGCCTATCAGGTGCACTAGAAGTTAAACTCAATATGGGGCAGGAAGTAGTAGGACTGTAAGATATTAAAACAACATGGGCAATATTAACACAAATGCACAAAATATGGCTTTTAAAAAAAAAAATCAAAAAAAAAAATCCCATAGTAAGTAAAGGTGTAGCGCAACAGACATGGAGTACAGTGCTTTATCACTACAAAGCGGTGTTAATAAATTTATACTTTTTACGACTGTGTTCAATTATATTAAAAGAAAACTGGCTGACCAAATCCACAGCTCTCTTTCCTAGTTTATAAATTATTTTCTGAAAATCTGCCAGCCGAGTATTATTACCATGCCCCATATAACCCTTGGTCCAGTTCTGGCAATTTACTTGCTGTTTCAGGCTGCAAGAAGGAAGTGGACAGAGCCGCCTTTTCCTACCGAGCTGTTGAAACTTGGTATAAGAAAAAAAAAATATTTTTCTTTAGCTTAAAAAGTATCTGTCGTTTTTTAACATTTTTTAAATTGGTCGTATTAAAATTATCACTGCATATAAATGTTTAATCTTAATTATTCATTATTGTCTCCTTTCTAAGTATTATTGCAGTCAAACTTGAAAAAGAGAGATATTTTAATATGTTATCATATCGGGGAACTTCCTAGGGTCGGCTTTCTGGAGAGCTCCCTTTTCTGGTGGGGGGGTAGCTTAGTTATGGGGTAGGTCTAGGAAGCCTTTAGTGGGGGGAAGTGGTCAGGGAGTAGGAAGAAGGCGGACAGGAAGTGGGCATGGTCAAAAGTTACTCCCCTTCCCAGAAAAAGGGGAAACTGACCAAAGACCCCAAAAATCACCCAAAGACTCCGGGTCACACCTGGAGAGTTACCAAGTATGTACCTGGTAAAATGTACAAAACATAGCAGATATTTTGTCAAGAGAGACTATATGCAATTTGCAAATATAATAATTTTTCTTGTTTTTTTTTCATCATTTACCCACTTTAACCTTAAGAACATAATTAGTATAAATATACTGTATGTTTTCTGATAAGACAAACTTATGAAACTCACCACTGCGTTGTATGGTGTCACCCATCTCAGCTCGTTTATAGACAGAAAACGGTAGAGCTTAGCAGTATCAATCTCTGGGTAATCCTTTAATATTAAGTCGTCTCTAACACTGTCCACCTGTAGTCAACACGGAAAAATCGTATGTTGGAAAGACTTTGCCTGCAATAACATATCAAACAGTGGCAAGCTGGTTGTCTTCAACCTGGGGAACGGACAATCAAATGCCCCAGAAATATGGGGATCAACAACCCAATCTGTTAAGCATTAGCATTACCCAGTGGACAGCATCATATAGAGGAAGCACGGAATGTTACTAAGAGTTTAATTATTAATCTAAGAAGAAGCTGTTAAAAAAAAAAAATGTTGAGTTCCACATGAGATGGCAAACCATGTTCAACCCTGTTCAGTGTAGGTTGAAACTCCTAGATTTTAATTGGGATGTTTTAATCATAATACGTTGATTTTATTTGTGTTGGTTAGCAGTAAAACCTTATAATTACATCCCAAGTTCTTTTCAGAAATGTCAAACGCAGAACCCAGTATCTAATATACCTGTCGGAAAAGAGACACCGAGCTGCTCTCGATTTTGAAGTGTTTTAAAACGTCTTCGTTGGTGCTAATTCCAAATTCCCATTCTGGATGATTCCGAACAAGAGCTTTAAAGTATTCTACTTCGGGTTCCTCTAGATCCTGTAAATACAGTATTGACAAATTGAAATAAATATCAATATCATGGAGGGTTACACTGAATTGTTGCAATATTTAAGATGAAATAATGAAGCCTCGTGCAATGATCAATTATGTTGTACCTTAAAAAAAGCAACCACGGCAAACTCATTAGAATCAATAAATGCTTCAGCAACAGAGATGTCATTGAGTGTTCTGGGCTCTCTGATAAATTCTGTAAGAGAGATCAAGATAGACAATTATTAATGCATAGGGCAAGATATACAATAAACGTATCATGGATTATATATATATATTTGAATGTTATATAAATTGCTGTTACAGCTACTTGGCACCGGGCAGAAAAAGTGGGGAATGGAGTGCAATTGTTAATATTGGACTTTGTATATATATATATATATATATATATATATATATATATTGTGAATGTCTCTATGTATGTGGAAGCATAAAACATGGGCTACTGTTCTAAATCACTGTGATGTCACAATCCTATGTCATCGTGGTCACCACATAAACTGGGTATTTCTGAACTGGAATGTCATTTGATGCTCCTGCTCTTAGAGATTTGGATTCAAAGCATTTTGAGAAAGAAATAGTTAACAGCAAAATGAGGGTGTTTGATCTTCTTCCAACTGATGTGGAAATGGTGGATGTTGACAATTATTTAGGCAACAGGAGAGCACTGAAACAACTCCGGGATGGAGAAGATGATGGCTTTGCTGTTACTAAAAAAAGAAAGATTGACATCTTTGAGGATAGCAGAAAAGCTATAAAGCGGCAGTTGGAAGGTGAAGAGGATGAGATTTTGACACCAAAAGGGAAAAAGGGGAAATATTTTGGAGAAGGCGCGACTCCTGTGAAGCGGTCCAGGGATGGAGAGGATGGGGACACCTTTACCCCAAAGTGGAGGAGAAAGTGCTAGCTACAGCACCTAGCTATAGTTATGTGATGTTGAATAAAATGTTTGATTTAATTTGGTTCTCTTCTCTGAATGTGATATTTCATATATGTGTACTTAATATGTACATAATAAATGAGAAACCATTTTTAAGCCTTGTGGTTTATACAAAGTTCATGGCAGGAATGGTGGGATTATGAGGGCCCCGCTCGTGAGCTTACAGTCTACTGGAAAAGTATAGGTATTTGAAACAAATGGAGGGGTGAAGCTCTCTTGTAGCAATAATTAGGGCTAAGTGGTTTCAGAATGCAAAAAAAGGATCAATAAAATGAACAGAAGGGTGGGTTAGTGCGTGGCTTCAGATGGTGGTCTGCAGAAGGCTTGATCCTCAACAGGAGAGGAAAAAAGAGAGATAAATAAGAGAAATTAGTTTTAGGTTATAAAAAGGGGCGGGGTTATATATAAAAGGGTCTATAGGAGGCCAGAGGGGGAGGGGTTTAAGATAAAGGAATGTACTTTCCCAAGTTAAACAAAATTTGGCTAAAAAGGAAACAAGGTCCCTAAAATACATATTTTTTTACATATACAGAAAACAACATGCATAATGATACAAAATATCATATGCGAGGGCCTCAGAGTGTGATCTGCAGTGTCCTTGGGGATGTTTCACGAAAGAATGAAACCTAACTCTCTTTTTGAACACAAATAATACGAAATTCTTTTTTTAAAAAAAAATCATACAAACCCTAATATATTTATATAAATAACTTTATTTTTAAATGAAAAAACTGAGAGATGGGCAACCCCTACTATCAGCAGCTTAAAAGGGGATAGCATACCTTGTATTTTATCTATAGATTGTGTTTCTGTATATATATATATATGTGGCATATGTTGTGTACTGCCATCTAAACAGGATTTTTGTGCAATCTACATGCATTTAAAAGAGGAATTGCAGCTGAGGATGAATATGGCAAAATGGCAACAATCTCCAGGATTAAAGGAACGATATACCAAGAGAGAAAAGAGGGATTAAAATGATAAACTGGTTTTGACCAACCTAATATATATTTATATATTTACATATATATAACATTCAAAAGTAGTTACCGGCACGCCAGGGACTTCTTTGAATAATCACTCGAGAGACTCCAGTCTTCAAATCAACGTTTCAGTCTGTTTATTAGACTTTCATCAGGACAGGATTTGAAGACTGGAGTCTCTTGAGTGATTATTCAAAGAAGTCCCTGGAGTGCCGGTAACTACTTTTGAATGTTATTGCTGTAAATTGCTGTTACAGCTACTTGGCACCGGGCAGGAAAAGTGGTGAATGGAGTGCAATTGTTAATATTGGACTTATTTAATGTTCAGTATTTAGGTATGTTACTTAAATTTATATTTTCCAGCCTGAACATTCACAAGAGGCACGGACATTTCATAAAAAATTTCCATCATTATCCTAGTCTTCGAGTGAAGATTATGTTGATATTCTACTGTCAGGACAAGTTGGAGTATGCTTTCCGAGCTGCACCTGCATTATTTTAACTCTATAATTTGTTTAGAATCAGGCACCTCCTCTGTAAAGCTAGTATCACGAATAGTCTTAAGGTCCCTTAAGGAAATCTCAGTATGCTGTACTTAGGTATAAGAAGTATGATCGTCTAGAATAAGCTTACCACAAGGTGAAGCTGCAGCTCCAGAGTTCCAGGGTACCACCCCCTTCATGGTCCCATTTTCACACCACTACTTATAATAGCCATTTAGTGGCAGGAAGATGGTCCCCATAGGGAGGGATGGGTCATGTTACACCCCATGGAACTTAAGCCCGCGTCGGAGCTGGCTGCTGGTGAGTATAGCGTGCATGCACTTTGTTAAGCAGGTGGCGTGTTCAGGCAAATGATGAACCCTACTGTGCATTAGCAAAGGAAATTTAAAGACTTTCAAGTATTATATGACGGCCGACATGTCTGTTCAAAAATGGGTGTTGTTTTGACCCAAAGTTGTAAAAAGGATAGACATGGATAGATATCTGCAAAACCAATGCATTTTTAATGAGTCTAGTAAGTTTTTTTTAATGAGTATTCTGTGTGGCAGATAAATGGGATCCTTGTTATGGAAATACACGTTATTCTAAGTATTATTAAAGTGATACTTCTTCCCCTAGGCAATTAGCTTGGTCTATACCCATGAGTGGCATTTTTGACCCCAGCTGTATAATCACCCCTTTCAGTTATTGTTGCCACAAACTGTAATTAACCAAGCAAGCAGAAATTGTATTTGGCTCCCTCTGGAATCCACAGCGCTGTCCCATTCATATGAATAATGATTACAATTATTTTGCAGGTTTCACCAGGGACATACTGTAGCAGATCTGTTTATTCTGCCACCTGATGCTCTCATCACGGGGATTAGTGATGTAAACGAGAACACCTGAGTTCTAAGTATCCAATGAAGTTGCAAGTTCACATTGCACTTTTAGAAAAAGATTAGTATGTACTGTATATATATATATATAATCAGTCACCCAAAAATAAAACATGTCCAATTATACATATGCAGGCAAATGAAATAAAAATAAGAATAATCTTTGTGCTAAATTCTAGTACTGAGAATAATGTTTACTAGCAATTTGACCCCTACTGCCTCAAAATAAATGTGAGACTTATGGACACTGTTCTTTGCATGAAAAAAATAACAAAACATTTAACACATTGTGATATGTTTTGATTAGTGTAAACATATTTGGGAATTTATCAAGTGCAACCTGGAGTCTCCAGGTGAAGCTCTGCTTCACTGGAACTTCGGGTTAGTTTATTCAATCTTTGGGCAGACAAGGGCATTTTTAACCAGGTTCCACCCACTTTCTGCTTACTCTCCACCCACTACTGCCTACCTCCACACCTCAAATTAAGCCACACCTCCAGAAGGGGAGGTGTTCTGGCTAGTAAATCCTGAAGAGTTGCCAGGTGTGTGTATAAAGCAGTGTACTTAGCTTTGTTGGCCACTGGTTATAGCGGACAGACAGGCTGTTCTCTTCTAGAACAAGTCTCTATGTATGGCATTTACATGATGTCAAATCCCTGTGTATTATAAGATTCAGCAACAAGAGGGAGCAAATTTAGAGATATATGTATTTTCAGAAAATTGACTCTTTTAATATATCAGGATTAAAAATAAATATTTTTATATACAGTATATAGTATTTGGATGTATTATATTATGGGTTATGAATATAATAATTGATTTCCAACAAGGTTTTATAAAAAGATTTTATCACAATAGCAAGCAATAGAATGTTCATGCTGATTGGGTCATTCCATTGCTTGCGATATACCTTGTACCACAATTGAGTTAAACCTTAAAACAATTATTTTCCCATCCTAGATTTTTATTTTAAATACAACTAACACTAGGACCAGCCACAGCATCAAGAGATCAACGAAATAGACAAATGTACACAGGTAAACCATCCCGTATATGAGAAACAGCTGAAGTAAAGTATAAAGTAACACCTCAGTAAGGGCTGGCACCTTCTAGCCTGGTGGGGGAGGGTAAAGCCACGTGGCCCCATCAACCCCTTGGCTCTCTCAGTAACAAACATATGGACTGGCACATATTTGCATACATACTCTTATACATACACAAACTTACACCCCAATGTCAACATACACAGTCACGCTAACACACATATACTTATACTAAAATACACATTCATGCTGTTCCAATACATGATGTTACTGTAGTTGGTTAAAATCACACATGACCTGGTCAGACTTCAGTTCATAAGGCATGTATGACATATCTGAGGTCTACCACCCTTGGTAAAAACTGAAAACTATTTTTAGAATTCTTTTAATAATGGGTGATATGTTTATTTTAATTATCTTTTACAACCAAAGTAATTGTTCATTTATTCTGGGCCAATAATTCATTGTTTGTCTCTATATTTCTCATTGTTCTCATTTATATATAATTTGCATTGAATTACAAGAAGAGCAAATTACATAAAGAGCAACTTGCTGACCTGTAACTCAAGGCAATTGAAAATGTCCAGGAGAATTCCAATGACATTTCCTTGATGTTTGCACCAGACTACTTACGTTTGATCCATACGTTTGAAAGGTCACAAGTCCACCTTTTCCAAAGGATTAGTTAATTGTAACTTTTCCATTTCTTATTAGTAGCTTTTTTTCTGACTGGCAAACCTTAATATCGTGAAGTTAATGACGCATTCATTTTCCATTTTTTCATTTAGAACCATAATTTTTTCTCTGTGTGTTTCTTACCAGTAGTGATGGTAGTGTTTCCCACTTGCTCCCCCGATGAAGTCTTCAAAAGAAACATAAGCAGGATAAAGGTTGAAGACGGTGCCATAATTTTGTCCATCTGATCTTCTGGAAACTAAGCTGAGCAGTGACTCACACATAAAAAGAACCTAATGCAGCGGGTTATTCGAACAAAAGTGAGAGAGGCCCTGAAGTATGGGAAAGCTCCATCTGCTTTAAAAGACTTTGACCTCTATGATGCCAAATATAGGGAGATGCTGATAAAAGCTGAGTAAAACTATGAATGGAAATGGTTGTTCTTTTCTCTCCCTTTAAAATCAGAAGCCCTTCTTGGTTTTCTTTTATCACACTGTCTTCAATTTAAGTAAATTAATAACCACTTAGATATTATAGTAAAGATGTATGTAAAGTTGTAAAAATTGAGACCTAATGTGTATAAGTTCCATCTCTTTGCTCTATACAAGAATTGGCTAAGGGGCTAGTTTTAAAGGTATTTGTAAGTTCCAAACCTATCCAGATTTGTTAGCAATAGCTTATGGCTTGAGACAATTCCTATTTTTGTAAAGTAAATAAATAATTGCAAATAAAATGCCATATTTATTTCTGATTTATCTCATGTGAGATATATCCATAGCCCCCCCATTGCGGGATGCGGCCAGGACTACCCGCTGATGGAGCGGGCATTCCCGCCAGCGTCAGTGAATGTTCCCACTGATCTTGTGGGGCACACTATCATTTAAGGAGGAATAGGGCAGGGAGTGTCAGGACCCCTCACCTATGACCCAGAGGATTCGGGCGTCAACCTGGGGAACCAGAGAAGCGTCGCTTCACCCGGGTCTCTGGGCGAAACGCAGAGTGTTCCCGCGTATGTATATATCTCCTATGTTGCTAAGCAGTAAACATTATCCTAGCATTGAAAGAAGTTTGAGTGCATGAATGAACAGTAGCAAATTTTCCACATCATACTGAAACAAGTTAATAACATAGATTATCATGTATACTTAGGGGGTGCCATGTAAGGTAAGTAGACTGGCTAAATTTCAGGCTTGCCAATTCTTTCTGTAACAGTCATTTGTTTATTAATGCCCACTTCAGAGACTTAATTAGAACCAATGTATTTTAATGAAATATCAATGCTAAAATACCAACACAACATAAGCTTTGTTTCCTATTTTTCCATGAAGATAAAGCAGAAACTGTTTTTCAAAAGCATACATATGTGCATGTGTGTATTATGTTATATTGTTTAAGCCACACCGATAGGAAGTTGTAGAATGTTACCACTTTTAATTCTGAAATGTCTTCTCATGTGCTATTAATATGTTTGTAAAAAGTAATACATTCAAAATCCAAAACATTTATTATATTAAAATCAGCATAGAATATATTATTCTTTTGTATTACAGATGGTGTATACACATACTTAAAAACCCCCTTGGGTTGGCTGCCTAAAGCCTTTCTCTGCTGTTGGTGCGGTTGCACTTGGGGTGTCATACAGGGTCAGGTTAGCTCTAGCTAGGATTTAAAGGGATGGCAATTGGGCACAACCAAATAACGCTCCACTGACGAAAGATTGAAGATAAGACCTATGAGCCCCAAAGAAACAGCTCTTGACCCGAAGAGTCCAGATAAAACCTGGTGAGTTCTCAAGTATGTGTATACAATGCAGTTAATTGAAAACACAGTAAGCTCTGAGGTTAGGTTTTTTACAAGCAAGCACGATATTCATTTTGGGTTCCACAATACATAGGCAATAGACCACATGTAGGGATTTGGATTGTATCTTTAGAAAAGAGGGTTTATTCATTCCACTCCTTTCGAATGGACAGGTTCCAGTCCCAAGTTAGATGATTATGATTGTCATCATCAGTAAAGAACGACTTATTATGGTAGGTTCCTCGAGCTAGCATGCCTTTTGGTGCCTCCTCCATGGGGGTTAAAAACTCATATTCTTCTGTTCTTGGACCATAACTGCCCACCATAAATGTAGCTTTGGCAACTGTACAAGACAAACAAAGTTGGTTATCAGAGTGGACTTTTGTTGATTGCTCTGCCAAGGTGTATATGTATGGTAGTGTTAAATGGTTCACTTTTGGGTTTAGCCCAACTAGAACAGCCATGCTAAACAGAATATTATTAAATGAGATACCTGAATCACTTGTTTAGGTACTAAAAGACAGCCTAGCATAGAATGATATGATAACCCAGACGTGGCTTTTATCCATGGCCATTTCCTTGCTTTATCAATGTAGGGATACATAAACTCTGGCAATGGCACATTTATCTGTCCTGTTTAAGCATTTATTTGAATCTGAACAAGATAAAGGTTACCTTTTACTCCTGTTCTGTATGTGTGCTGTACATACTTTAATCCAGAAACAATCTCTTTGTTCACCTATAAAAAAACGAAAGGATAAAAATGTGTATATGTTAACTGGGATGGTTAAAGTAACTCTAGATAGTGACACATTTTTAATAGTTTCTCAGTGAGGAAGGAGCTCACCGAGTTCCACACATACAACTCACTTTAAAGTGGATTTTCACCCTGTATTCAACGCCTTCTTTCAAAACGAATGTCTCCTTCTTTAAGTTTGTCAAGTCTCCTGATGAATAAAAGAATGGATTTTTTATTATTGAAAATTAGCAATTGTACAAGTTCTGTAATATATAAGTAATTGTTGGTGCTTTCAGTGTAAGACGAGACCTGCCCATGACCCGTAGTTCATTCCAACCACTTTAGGGTGCTGGTGCCTGGGAAGTGCATATACATTTAACCAGAATCACTGCCCTTGGCAGAAGAGTGAATTTTTTCCTTATGTTTCCATCTGTTTCTGTTTTACCAAAAAATTGCCATGGGGTGCACTGAATGGACCTCATGCCCTATACCTGGGGTACTTAAAGACGAGGGGTAGGTATTTTATTTATTATTATTATAATTGCTCTTGTTAAACTTCTCCTATACAACATAGAGTATGGAAGATACAGGAAGCATGAGAGTGCCACATGAGTGATGAGGAAGATGGAAGGTGAGGGGGGCATAAGTATGGTCTATGTCTCCTGAGGGAACAAATTAGAAACCTTCTGCGCACAGGGCAAGGGAATGTGGAGGACTTTTCTGTCCCTCCGTGGTTAGTAGGGGACCTCCTTTTTAAAAGCTTTTTATTTTTTCTTATTTTCAATGTTTTTTTTTTAAATAAAATATAACTATTCTATTAACTGGGAAGGTAAAGAAACATTTCACCTTTCCTCCTCAAGAACACTCCATATTTACATACTGGGTAAATTAAGTCATGTTTTTATTTTTGTTTTTAAGTCTCATCAACTCTACTGTGCTGCAGTCAGGTTTGTGCAGGTTGACTATACTTTGAGTCAGCCTAAATGTGAGTTGATAGTGGTGAACGAGTGCGACTTCAAACTCACATTCACTTATTTTTTGTAAATAAACCCAATAGTTGATGAGAGGATAATGAGTAAGGGACTGGGTAGATAAAAGTTTAAGAGTGGTAATCAAGCTGAAGCTGATACCAGAAGGTCCAGAACAGCGTTGTTCACATTGGTTGGCCACATACCAGTAAGGTCCATTGTAATTGGTCCCGGTGCAGTTTCACAAGCCAGTGTAAGACGGGTTACAGTCACATTTGGGGCATTTGGATCTGAAAAAGTAAAAAAAAACTTGCATTACTAAAAGAAAGCCACCACCGCCGCTCACCACATTACCGATACACATGTAGATGTATATTTCCTATTGATAATGTTGTTGAACAGCTGGTCAAGCTAGCTGTGGCTCAAACTGGACTTGCGCCTAGCGCCTGGCTAATCTTTGCTCATGAAGGATGGAGGAGTGCAAGCTTGCCCTTAGTATCAATGGCTTTATGCTCCCCTTATAGTCCAACAATTTGGGACAAAGTGCAAAGTAACAGTGTTTAGAGCATCTGTCCTGTCCACACTGGGAGTTATAGGCCATCCATACCTAATACCACTGGTCCATCTCCCAGCAATGATTTTTTATACTTGGCTAAACTCTCGTCATCCTTGTCAAGCTCCTGAATTTCTTGTAGTGACTTTTGTGGTGGTGGTTTGTAATTCAATTTCCCATCCAATTCATCTTCATCGTCCTCAAGGTCATGAGCGACAGGGTGATCTTCTGTCATTTTTACCTGCAATAATAAAGGGAAACAAATGTGGTCAACATCAGTGAGCTCCACATATAAGATGGACTTGTTGTATAGTTAATGTGGTGAACAAACAAAGGGACGTTGCAAAAATAAACTCAACTAAGGATGATTGGAGTTGTAGTTTAAGTTCATAAGAACCGTATCCCAAAAAGGATTTTGCAGCACATGTTGCAGTTGGTAGATACAATAAGCTCCTTGAGGACTACTAGAGTGCAGTCATTTCTGTTAAACATTCATGCTCATTAATTCGAGGTAATCTCCTAAAATCTCTTTAAAGGTGAGTGACGTATCAGCTCTACAGGCTTCAGTAAATAGACAGCTGGATATGTCAATATGGGATTTCAATAAAAATTAACACCTCTCTGGAATAGTCAGTGTTTCCATTTTAATGGGAAAAGTAAAGCAATTTAATTTACTCAATTTTTTGTTACATTTTTTCTAAAACCTGTAGCTTCAGCTGTGTATTTGATCCAGCAGGAAGCAAGTGCACCGTCTCAATGCGTTTTGGACTAAGCACATCAGGTAATGGCAATACCAATGCTTTGTTGCAACATGAGCAGAACCAAATCCCACCATATTTAACACCATAAGGCAACCAAATTAAGGATTGGCTTATGAATCTAACAAAGGCTATCTACCATACCTAATCCTTACATTGCATGTATTTGTATAGCGCCAGCAGATTCTGTTACAATAGGAGACAGCGAAAATAAGAAAACAAGTTAAGACATATTGGTTCGGAAGGCGAAGGGGGCACTGCTCTTGTTAATTTAAAGTCTCTCAGCATGCTGAGCCCCATCTTGTTCTGGTTATAAAAGTGAGGGAACAGCTGGTTGCCAATGTTCAAGGAGATTACCACCAATGGAAGATTCAAATGTTACTAAAACTCTGGAATGGAGCATTATGCAGGGGTATCTTTTGATAACATGCATTTAAGTAGCACTGCCTCTTCTGCCCCCTCTGGATGCCAATACTGGCCAGGATGCGGAGGCCTCCATACAAACTGGATTTCCCAGCTATGCTCAAGATGTATAATCATGGAGAAATGTTAGAACAAGGGGTCTTAATCTAAAACTAGAGGGTCAGAAGCTTAGATGTAATGTAAGGACATTTTTTTACTGTGAAGATAAATAGACTCAGAGTAAAAGTAGTAGATGGCAACACAGTGAGGGAATTTAAACATGCATGGGATAGGCATAAAGTTATCCTCAGCCTAAGACAAGAGCAAAGACTGATTAAGATCTAGGTTTTTACCAAATGAATAGGCTTGATGGGCCCAATATTTTTTATATGTTGCCAAATTCTATCTTTTAATATTGTTATTAGAAATTATACTACTGTCAGGGCTGTCAGAAATAGGCCAACTGACAATTATTGCAGTTATAGGCAGCTAAAACAGCAGAAGGTCGCCTCTTCCTGTTCTAGCAGAAGGTCGCCTCTTCCTGTTCTAGAGCCATGGTTTATCGTAGCTGCACAGAAATACCATATAAGGTAATGCTTAGTCAGGAACTTTCTAACCCGAATCCAAAATCTCAAACAAGTTAATATTTTGCATAAAAAACAAGTTTGCCAACTTTCACCCAATAACAGATGATGTTTGTGGCAGTCAAGAAGCAAAATGTTCTACATCTACACTATGTAGCCCTCACCTTGCAGAACAGATGTACAGCTTACACGCATAAAAATATTGTGTTTCCATTTAGTATAAGGGGAACACAAAACATTGCAATAATTCCTGGCAATATTGCATGTCGATAATATCAAAAGTGGCAGAGAATAGCCACGCCGTCAAGCTTGGCCTCGTGAGCTGTGACTGTTGAGTACTTAGTTCTGGCATTTAGCTAGAGATCATCCTATTAGTGGATCATGAGCAGATGTGATTAGATAAGAATTACCCAGCGTAGCCTGAATATCTCCACAGTACATCCTGCTTTCAAAATAGCAGGGTGCAAATTATTGTAATAACCTCTAGCACCAGATCCGCATTCTGTTTGGGGTTGAGGGTGAGCATTGGGCTTCGTATGTTAGACCTCCACCTTGGGACATTTTTCAGGTTAACATACAAAATATGAATGATTAAACATTACAATATTTTACTGTTCCTGGAAAAAAATGTTAATGAGAAATATGAACTTCAATAGAAGCAAAATCAAGATTCAAGTTATACTGCCCAAGGGCTATGATTCTGGACGATGGTATTTCTGTATCAAACACAACACTATTCTATTGCATGTATGAATGCATACTTTTTTAAGTGCTAACAGGTGTATTTAGAGCTTTGTAGGAAATATTATAATAAAATGAAGGTACAATAAATGCAGTCTGTGCACCCATTAGTAATTTAGGTCCTTCACACGAAGAGTAGTTTTTTCTATTAACTTTGTATATCGGACTAGGATTTCAACCTTTTCTAAGAAAACAACAAAAAAGGGACAACTATTCTGCCAGCATGTATTTATCATTAATTACAACTGCATGTTTTACTTAAGTGTCGATAAAATTGTGTATTGGGTTGTAAGTCCATTAATTACTCTAAACCCCACTGTTTTTCATCTATTAATGACATGACTTGGATATTATTGTTGTTCTTAGTCAGAGGTATTATTCCTTCCCCTCACGTTATAATGTGCCAGAAATGATTAAGGCACAGTAAGTATACTAATGAAAAAGGTCAATGGCTTATTGTGGTTGGCACATGGTCTTCCACGAGATTAAAAATAATTTTAGCAGCCCTTTCTTAAATTGTTACTACATTTGTTTTTTTTAAAAATGAAATGACTAAATATAACAGCTTTTGCCATTATTTAGAATACAATGTGTCGATCCAGCACCATATGACGCAAGAGCTGAGATCTGCATATAGTTGTAATAACTATATATATAATTATATAGTAATAATCCAGACTCAATGATTGTGATCCAAAATATATCATTGCTTAGCCAACACACCAAGCAGAGTCCTGCTATTTAGTGATAGGATCTGTCGTTTTACGGATTCAGCCTTAAAGATTAGAGCCACAAACACAAATATTTCACATTGTGCCACACTACTGCGACCATTAACTATTTCCTACCAGAATGTATGTAAATCGCTAGCAATTTTTGGGATAAAAGAACATTTACTCACCAAGCTCTGGTCAGTGCCTTTCTGTGCAGAAGAGACCGTCCTTTAATCTTTTTAGTTTGTCTGTCAGTTGAAAAGGGGAAGGAAACTGTTTAAGCAAACAACCCTAGTTCTCTCTCCAAACCACTTCAACAGGAAGTTCTTAGCGTTTGCTACCAGTTCTGCTAAAGAATTTCAACAGACTTATCTTCTGTTCCAAGATATAATGGCAGATAAATAATACTGATACATTGTGCTTCAGTACAATAAAGCCTGAGGGGATTAACCCTCGTGCGTTGCTGGAGTCATTGTTGATAATATTAATAAGAAAAATGGATATTATTGTTATTTATTGTTTTATATAGCGTCATCAAATTCTGTAGCTTTGTACAATGTGACATAACAAGTAGAATAATTTCTAGAACAATTTTGACTAGAAACAAGAGGTGAGGAGAGCCCTGCTCAAACGAGCTTACAATCTAGAGTATATAGCCATATTGGCCCAAGAGGAATTGGAATTATTAGGTAATGCCATTTATTGACCAGGATAGAAAAATGTAGAGTCAAACTTTGGGGACTTCAGGGGTCTGTTCTACATTCCAGCTAAGGTCCCTAAAGCTTAGGTAAGTCTTCAACGTTTTATGTTTTCATCCAGAAGGTGTCAACTTTGATTTAGGACACAAGATTTGATATGATATAACTTTACCTGGGGCTAACTAGGCACCGGCTACACGGGGTCATCCCTTTTCATGATGTCAATGGGTTGGTTTGCTGGCATTAATGGGCGGGCCTGCTGATGGGAGTGGGCCAGCCCAATGATGTTGCAGGCAATGCTAGCTCTCATATGCATTTTACATGAATGGGGTAGGAAGGGAAATGGGCGAGGAGTGGGGCATGCCTAAATGCCACTCCTGCAACATTTTTGGCAGAGACCAAGAGAAGCCGCGCTACTCTGAGCCTCCGGGTAAAACCAGGAAAGTCCCCAGGTGTGATTAGAACATTATAATTTGCTCCACAGAATTTCACAGAAAAAACAATGGCAGCTGTAGTCTTGGTTATGCATGTGTTTTGGGCCAAGTCAATTTTACTCTGTAAAATCAGGTACGTATTCTGGCCTAGTCAAACTAGCGTCCAAAGGGGTGTCATCTTCTGTGCAATTCTGGTGCCTAATGGGCTGGTTTGCGAGATCTCAGTTCACTATTTTACCTGGCCAATTAACCTACCATAGCTGGCAAAGCCTCTGTAGTACTGTTTATCTAAAACGCATGTGCTTCTGAGGGAACATTTTGATATGTTATCATATCCCGGCACTCAGTATGGAGGACCAAAAAGTAGAGAGGCACTGACTTGGTTCAGGCCTAGACACCACCACAAACAAAAGCACCACTGTGTCACCAGCAGTAGTGTCAGATGTTAGAAGGACATAACAATGTTCTGGTACTGAACCGATGTACATTTTAGTCTTGCTCATATATTTTTTAATAATCCCATACCCTGGAAATCTGAAGTTTAATTTTTGAGGACTGACCAAACAGGAATCGCTTATTTTCTGGATGCTTGTATAAAATTAACATGAAATGATTTTATATAATATAGATAAGCATGCCTGCTGTAATATTTCTCCAAGGAGCTAAAACACCAAGGAGTTATCTTAAATAGCTCCACACTGTTTATGTAGAGCTGTTTTTTTGACTACTTTTGCACATGTTGAGATTTCTGCTTTTTATTGGAATTGGAACTGTCACATTTGACCAAAAGCCAAACTGCACACTGAAACTCATATATTGCGTGTTATTATTTTCTTTCCTAACAAAGGCATCGTCAGTGGATTTCACGTAGATTTTTGTCCACTTCCCATAATCCCTCAGTGAAACCTTGAAATCCCACTGGCAGCCCAAGCAGCGCACGTGGGAACTTTCTGAGTTGGGCCTGGAGTTTCGAGGTGAAGCATTGCTCCTCAGATCTCCTGGTCACTCTCCTTTTTCTCTGGGGCGTGGGAGGAGTGTTTAGCCATGCCCATTCCCTGCCCAATTCTCCTCCCACTTCCAACCCATTTAATGTTACCTGGCACTAGCCACTCCCTTTTCAGCAGCTAGCCCTGCCTTTCATATGGCTAATCATGCTCCCTGTGTGGCTTTATCCTAATTTGTAGCTAGCTCAACCCCCTAGTGGAGCCACTCCCTCCAAGATGGAGAGCTCCGGGTACCCTACCCTGGAACGTTCCAAGGTATGCTAGGCAGGAAGTAATAACGCTGCCTCACTTCCTGGAGTATTTAGCAAACTACACATCTAGGGCAAGATGGCCACATACAGTACTCAAGAAAATATTTTTCTATTAACAGAAGAGGAGAATAGTAATATGCTAATTATAGTTGTAAGAATTATAATCAGGGATAACCCGTAATTATGTATTTTACATGATATGTTTAAAATGCTATTCTGGTAAAAAAAAAAAAAAGAAGTGGTACAACCAGCATAGCAACCAGCATTCTGCTCCCTCTTTACATATTTATATCAGATTTAATTTGAGAAACTTATTAGAAACACATGACAGAATGTATGCAAAAACCAATGAATACAAAAATGCTCCTTTATTTTTATCAGTGGATGGACACTTTTTAAATAATTTTGCTAGTAGTAGCTTTATCGAGCAGTTGCTGCTAATTCTAAACTTCAAATTACTTCCGGCTTGATAAAGTGTGCATTCTGAGAGGGCTGTATAAAGGAAATGTGTGGTAGTTATAGCCACGTATGCATTATATACAGGAAGTATATGTTACAAAATCATTGTACCGATTAGTATTTTATACTAAACCATATACTATATATATATACTATATACTATACTATTGTGCTCTATAACTCTTGCTAATATTTCAGCTTTCAATTGATATTTTGCACTGTAAAAAAACTTATGCAATGTTATTATGGTTTAATACTATCTGTACAGAAAGGAAAATTGATCAAGTTCTTTCAAAAAGCTTTCTAAAAAGCAAAATATTCACACAATATCATTTTACAAACACAAAGAAAACAGCCGCTCAGCTAAATTTATACCTACAAAGTTTAAATGACCAGAAGCCAACATAAGTTGGTTGTTTGTGATCACTTATACACTATAGTATCAAAAGAGACTTTCTGTTCATTCAAACAAATGAGATCATATTTCACTGTTAAGTACATGAACATAAACAGAATATAGTAATTGGTAGACTTGGGCGCCGGCCAACTCTTTGTGTTCGCCTTCATCTTCGTGGGGAAAAAAATCTTCGCATTCCACGAATATTCGCCTGTTCCTGTGTTCGGTTCTGGTGTATTTTTTCTTTTTTTTTATTTTTTGCAGTTTTTTGTAGAAGGGGTTAATACGTGGTTAACGCGGTATTTACGCAGCAGCTTTGGCACCAGGATTTTAAAGGTCCGTACGAGCAACTTTATTGGTCGTCGGCAGGGGCCTCCTCTGCCACCAACCGAGGAAGTGCACCTGTACTTTATTGTATGATGGCAGACAAGCCCCCTGCTGGCGACCAATAGAGTCGCTTGTCCAGACTTTTAAAATCCTGGCGCTAAAGCTGCTGCCTAGTTCGTACCTCGTTAGCCCTGTATTAACCCCTTCTACAAAAAAAACGGCTTCGTGGGGGAAAAAATCTTCGTATTCCACGAATATTCGACCGTTCCTGTGTTCGGTTCAGGCGAATATTCGTGTACATTCTTCGTGTTTGTTACGCAGCGGCTTTGGCACCAGGATTTTAAAGTTCCATACGAGCAACTTTATTGGTCTTCGGCAGAACTGTACAGTTTATTTGGGGCAGTTAACACAGACATGAGAAATTTACATTAATACATACAGACACATCAGGAGTTGAGAAGCCTGCCCATAAGCTTGCCATCTAGCCTTATGGTACTTTATATAAGGTACCTGGCAGGAATGGTGGGCTTATGAGGGCCCCACTTGTGATCTTACAATCTATGGGAGTTGTAGGGGTAATTAAAACAAAGGGAGGGGGGGGAGGGAGTAGTAGCTCTTGTAGCAATAATTATGGATAAGTGGTTTTAGTATAAATTATATGAACAAAGGGGCGGGTTAGTGCTTGGCTTCAGATGGGAAGCTACAAGAGGGGAAAATAGGGAGATGAATAAGAGAAGATAGTTTAAGCGTCAGGTTATAGCTGAAGGAGGCCACGGGAGGAGGGGAACATTTGAGATTTGACTTGAAGCCAGTACAGTCTTGTTGCAACATGTCGTGTCAGTAGGGTTTCCTGTGTGTGCACTGGCAGACAGTTATTTAACTGTAATTTTTTGATTGGTTATTACATTTTAGCATTTTGAACCATATGTTTTTGTGAGTGGTATCAGTGTGTCAGTGAGGTCATCAATATTGCCATAAAGAACCACAACAAATATAATTTCCCATACTACAGCTTTTAAATTTTTTAGTGTCCATGTTGTTTGATGTATGAATGTTAGAGTAAGGTTGAATGTATAAGTGTGTTAGAATAAGGGTGTAAATGTGTATAAGATGGAGGGTGTATTAGCATGAGGGTATATGTGTATTCAAGTGTGTAAGAGTGTGTGTAAATACATGTGTATTTGAGTAACCGGAGAGACAAGGGGCCAATGGGGCCACTTGGCTTTACCTGCCCCCTGGGCTAGTAAGCTTATTATAACAAAAATTACACAGAATAAATGTGGAATAAGGAATATGTAGTGTTAATGTAATAGAGCAAGTAACAAGCAGAATTCCATCATACATCATACATACATTTTCTTTCAATCATTTTCTTTTTGTCTTTAATGTCAACTGTGTCATGTCATTCAGATGAATTGGAAAAAAACAACTGCAGAGTTTTTTCTGCTAACACTTAAATGGACACTCCAGCCATCAAATGTACTTTAATCCATATGACAGTTGGGTGGCCCCTTCCATTTTTCATGCTGTCCATTTTGCACGAATGGAGAATCCCCCATATGTATTTCCCCCTTTCCCAGCTCTTTGCGGCGCAAGAGATATGTTCGGCTAAACACATCTTTCTGCATGTGATATACCAGTGCTGGCTCGACAAACACTGCAAAAAGGGGTCTGTTCAGACCCCAGTGTACATTTGCAACAAGGGCTCCCACTTATTTCAATGGGAACGCTTTCCTGTCACTGATTAGCTGTTGGTGACAAATGTTGGACCATGGAGGAGAAGGGCACCTGCTGAAGTAGGTCCATTTGAAATAAATTTGGAATACAAACAATGAATCTTATATACAAGATGAAAACATAATAAGTAGAGGTGGGCATAGCAAGTGGTGGGTCCACTCAAGCTGGAGTCTAAAATCCAAGCAAGAATCATACACTTGATATTAAGGATCCGTGTACAATATTACTCAGCTCAAGAACATGCTCCTAATCTCCTGAAAAGCCAAATCCACACAAGTTTGCCGGCCGAACAATAAATGTGTAATGGTTATTATCTACCATCATGTTAATTTGTTACATAGTTCCATATTTTTCCCTTGTCCATGTAGGCAGGAAGTTACATTTTAAATGTTTTTTGATTTGTAATGAAATAATATAATATATTGTAAGGTATGGTAACCAAAGGGACAAAGAGACAATTTAAAATTAACAACAACATTACCACATGCCAAGACATATTGGGACAGAAGGTGAAGGACAGCCCCAGTCTACTGGATAAACAACCATGTCATTTATGTTCCTTTTTACAGTAGGACATGTGCCATTCCTCTTAAATAGCAGCAACAAGTTGTTTTCATGTCTGTTAGAGACTTGACATTGCTAAGTCTGTTAATTGATTATATTAGGTAATCCCCTGCAAAGCAGATTAAAAGTTCCAGAGTATTTCAGTGGGATCAACCTGCAACATAATGTGACAAACCCACTGGAGAGTCGTGTCAGATCTTTCGACGCCTGCTCTTGTGAGTATGCCAACGGCAAAAATATTTTTGGTTATAAACTAAACATCAAATATCACACCAGATCACATTTATGATAACTTACTATTAACACTCTACAGTAGGTACAAACCCAGATTCCATGAGCGTTTATAGGGACTGAGAAGGCTACACAGACAACATGTCATCTGATGATCAGCATTAACACTAACAGACAGATTAAGGACTTGCACCTTTGACACCGCTACAGAATTTTCAAATATTCCTGTTTTTTCTTGAAAAATCTGATGATGTGGTAGATATGATAAGGAAGATAATGTGCTTTGATATGAATACTGGAAAAGTATGCATAGACAGTGGAGGGCTGTTAAATGCCCATGGCTTAAGGATTTGGGGACACCACCAGAAGTCCACTAATAGCCATTGTTTTCTCTACCATAGACTGCACTTTTAGCAGCAGTTGCACCATAACTGGATATTTTTACACACTTTTCATGGGCTACCTGTTCAGTATTTTTTAGGGAATACTTGCTTGACGGGACTGTATTGTGTGCAACGGGTCTGTAGGAAATTGTGTTTATGGCTGTTGTACTGTATAGCCACTTGGACCGATATTGCTAGCCATCCCCTGTACGTAATGCACCTGATTTGGTGGCACATTACTGTATGGGCCAGAATGCACAACCGGCATGTTTTCACTACACAGGTTTGAAGCTAGGCAATTTCTTCGGCCATCCTCCCATGTTACATATTTTACAACTGGCTCCTTTTAATTGGTTGAAATTGCATTTTTTTGAACAGTTTGCAGTTGAAATAATTAACTGTTTAGAAAGTTCAAAAGGATAAAGCAAGATGGGGAGTAGAACATTTGCAAACATAAAAATAACCAGGGAAGTTAGATTAAGTATCAAAGAGCACATGTTCTTCTTGCACTATTGGTGATGTCGGAGCAGATGGAGTTGGAAGGAAAAGGCAGAATAATCCACTCGCCAATCAGATTTCTACTGTAGCTAGAAACACATCTATACATATCAGATCTATACATTCCTGTAAAAAATTAGTAATGACTATCCAAATGTGAATAGTAGGATTTACTGTATAGTCCAACAATAACTTCTGAGCTACAGGACTTGACCCTGGATTTACTCAGCCTAATAGGCAATAGAAGGTCTTCTGATTCATAGGTGCAAAAGTTATCCTCCTATACCTAATACTGAGCATGTAGTGGGATTACATGGTTAACATTATCCGGCAAATCCAAAACCCTTCTGATTAAAAAGACGCAATGTACTGATTCAATCTAATATGACAAAAGCTGTAATTAGCGAGAGTGGGAATTAACTGAATGCAAGTATATATTTTCTACTCACAGGAAAGAAGATGTCCTGCAAACTTTAAAAAAGAAATAGCTAATAAAACTCTTGCTTGGCAAAACAAATAAATAAAGAAAAAGGTTATGGTTGTATAATGTAGGTGGAAAGTACTTTCTCCAGAACTTACATTTTCAAGTTTTAACACCTGAAAGATTTGGTGCTTCTCATGAGCAAGCTACACAATACAGTTGTTTGAACCAATTTAAAGTATACAATTATAAACAAAATAATAATCAGAACAAAAATAATAACAAAATTAATAATAGTAATAGCAAAAAAAGAGCCTGGGGATTTTCTCCCTGTGGTTCCAGATCATTGGACCATAAGTACCGTATTTACCGGCGTATAACACGCACCCTCGCCGGAACCGGAAGTGCGGGAGACGCGGCTGCAGATCGTGCAGCACAGAAAGTTATCGGCGTATAACACGCAGGTAGGGTTTAAACTTATTTTTTTAGATATAAAAGTGCGTGTTATACGCCGATAAATACGGTACTCTTAAAACGACACTCAAAAATCCATCAAGCAATAATGTAAATGGAGTATCCAGAGGAAACATTAAATGTTGGATCCAATTAAAAGAGCCATCTGCTCATTTTAAACTAATCTGGATTAGCATCGTATAATGTTGGTTGTCGAGTACTGGTCTCTTAAGTGATTTATTAGGCTTTAAAAACCAGTAACTGCAGTTTCATAGGGTGCTAAATGATGCATTGAAATGTTACAATAAGTTGTTCTTTTTTAACCTTGTTACCTAATGCTTGAAGGGTTGTATCTGTTTTGGGAGCATTAAACATTTTTGCTCTGTAGAGAAAGAATGATTCCTTGATATAGTTAATTTTCATTTTCGATATCCCTCGACATTTCCCGATAAAACAGATATAAGGAAAACACATTGTGGCCGGTGATTTCTCATTCACATATAAACAGGAGCAATTAAAGGGACAATAGTTTTGCTGATTGTATCGCTTGTTTAAAGCGTTAAATGTTTGTTTCTACTGCTTGCTGCTACAAGTTTAATAATAATGGCGCAGTGACGCCTAGTGTCTAAAAGAGAAAATGCACGTTGAAAGATTTACGGTTACATTTCAGAGTCAGCCCTGCATAATGCATAGTCCAGTAGTTTAGGGGACTTTCATGAATCCGCATTGGTTTAACCACTAGAGATCTCCTATCCGTGATCTCCCTTTTACCTAGCCCATTAAGTAGTGGCGTTACTGAAAGCCCGAGGCTCACTGTTATGCTGCCTTCCTTGACCTGTCACCCTAGGCCTAGGTCCAGTAAGCTTTAAGGGTCGGATATTAAAATGTTATGGGCCAATACAACAGAGCTTGTAATTATATAGCAGAAAAATTAATGGGCAAAGGGTCCTGTAATGGTACAAAAATGCTTTACATCATAACGTGTATATAGGAAATTATAGTTTTAAACTATGCTTTAATTTTCAACTGTCGTGGTTCATGTTGGTGAATATATTTTGAAATCTGCTGTAAATTTGGCCTATTTGCATTCCTTGAATATTATGTATTTCTTCTGCTCTATAGATATTTACATTTCCCACAGAAGAGTTGATTTGGTGATGAATTCTAGCTCTCCAGCATCCAGTGCGCTGGCTCCTATTAATAACCAGGGGGGGCCCACCACTCCTCGAAAAGGACCCCCTAAATTTAAGCAAAGACAGACACGTCAATTTAAGAGCAAGCCACCAAAAAAGGGAGTGAAGGGGTAAGTTTTTTAAAAAAAATAAATCACTGTCCTATTGTTACATATTATGTTTGATTGGTTTAGGCAGGCTTTGTAAGGCTGGGTAACAAGAAGGCCATAGGCCTCAAAACAATCTCAGTTTTCAGGTTAATTAAGATATTAAACTGATTGACAAACTAAAATCACATATATATGTATATAAGTATATGTAGTTCTAACTAAATAATCTAGTACACTTTAACCACTTCATGACAAGGCTCTTTCCCTAAAGACTCCTTTTTGCTATTCTATTCATATATTTAACCATACTTTCCTTTTTTGTGTTTAGTCTGCCGAAACACATTATATATGAATAATATATTGAAAAAAAGAGACAAATTGTATGTACAGCTCATATGTACATTTCTGTAAAATACTACTTACTATTATAGTTTTGCTCAGGAACTCCTAAAGTCACAAATAAGAATGTATCAAGGACTTTTTAGGCTCTGTCACAGAGGAGTTAACTCTGCATGGTCTTGTGAGACATCCAGATGTCTCATAATTACCTACAATGGCAACCTTCAGGTCTGTAGATAAAATGCATTTATAGGAATAATACAAGATCTACATTTCTTTAATTCTGTCCTACATCACTATATACAAGACAATATTCAATGCTCACAATTTATTTGCTTTTAGTCTGAGGCACTTTTCATGATTATTCCAAATGTAACATTCCAGGTTTGGCGATGATATCCCAGGAATGGAAGGGCTTGGAACAGGTAAGGAACCTTGGACCACTTTGGACACTATATTACCCTCAATCCCTTTAATATGTACGCTCTAGGGGCACATTGCCTATCCCAATTCGGTGTACATTTATATATTTCACTGTGAGAAACAGTCTCTGATCATCTTTGAGAGAGCCTGTGGTATAAATTCATACAAAACCATGTTAAGAATTCCACAGATAGATGAGCGTACATGTAGACCCCCTATCTTTTTTTATACTGTTGATTGTTTATGTGAAACCAAAAAAAACAAACAAACATAAAATATGTTAATAGTAACATTTAATAAATGTATTTACCGGAAGTAAGTGTAACTTCACCTTCAATTCGTAATACGTCTTTAATAAATATGTGTGACCTTGTTCAGAATGGTGAAGAAGAATCATTATAATAGGCCACCTCGCACTGTAAATTTACATACCTAATACAGTGACATTATTAATAGAGCGTAGTCATCCTGGTAAAAGTTAGCTGACCAACTCCTGTATCCCTATTAGTTTCATCAAGATCATGAGCGGAAGAGCTATCAACCTTGCAATGTTCTACAATATCCGAGAATGCGATACTGTGCAATAATGGAGAGTAGGCACAAATGGAAGGAATTCTCCTATATATATATATATATATATATATATATATATAGATATAGATAAGATAGTGGGTTGGGCACAGATATCGAATTCAAAGCCTAACGGCTAACGAATAGGTATTTACATTTTTCTCTTTTAATGAAATGTTGTTGTCGTTTTTCAGACATTACTGTAATCTGTCCATGGGAGGCATTCAATCACCTAGAACTACATGAGCTGGCACAGTTTGGAATCATCTAGGAACAGGAGCTGAATCTTCTTCCATGTCATACCAATTGTTTAACATCTCTTAGAGTGTCTCAATGTTATGTTGGTGACAATGAACCAAGTATTATGTTATTACGGTATTTAATACTAGTATTCTTGTATACATGACATTTATCTGGATGCAAAGCTCTTTGGAGTGAGAGTTGTATTAGTCGGATCACGGTATAAAGAGGAAAGCGCCAGATCTTCCTTGGGAATAATAAGAATAGCTGTGCACGTCACCTAGTTTTTGAGAAATTGATGATCCTTAGAAGATGATTATGTTTTCTAGCCTTGTTTTCCTGATGAAATACACACTAAGTTTATTAATGTAGATTTGTAAATTATTGTTGTTGTCTTGTAATTATTTGTAAGTGTTCTTATATGTACTAGGCTAAAAATTAATGTGCCATGTTCGTAAAGGGCACTTTTTTGTTAAGATCAAAGTGTGTGTAGTTTCAATGAAAACCAACAGAATGTTTCTCCTGGCTGGTCCACATTTAGACCTTTGTCATAAAACCGCTATTCATAATTGACTTGCGCACAGGGTCTAAAATCATTTAGTTCCTTTCGTATCAGGGGCTTTCTTTTAAATTGGAAAACAAATTGAATCGTCCAAAAACACATCTCTCTGTCCCCAGTCCTGTCTGTGCCACCTGCACCCACCCATGACTTGTATCTGCCCCCCCCAACCAGCTTACTTAACTTCTCCAGACGATTTCTTACCTCCTCTGATTTGTTTGGCTGATGCTGACAGGGAGGGGGAGGTCAGTATGTGAGACAATGTCTTGCTGTATAGAAACAAACCTAGGACAAAAGGGCTGGGGCCTGTAGTATAATATAATCCTTGCTTGTGTGTAGAGGTAAATGAATGCACAGCTTTCCTTACAGACACTGAAACGCTTAATTGTTATTTGCATATTAATTATCCTCCTCTTTAGATTTTTACTTGTATTTAATGTAATAAAGTTTTACTTAATGTAAGGACTTACTTTAACAAGAGGGTGGTGGATATGTGGAACAGCCTCCTAGAAGAACTAATTTGAGATCCACAAAACCTCTGGCATTTTTATTTTTATTTACCTCATCTTTGCACCTCTGTGATATAATTTGGTGTTTTGGTTGAGATTTTGAAATATATTATTAAAAGTTTATTTTTAGAGTTATCTGAAATATGATTTTTTTTCAGTATAGATTCCTCTGGAATTGTCATGGTTAACTATAGCCTTTTTTTCTTTTGAACCCTGTCCTTGATTGTTTCCTGTGGAGTTTCAATTTACTAATACTTGATAAGATGCACCTGCTAGGCTTATTGGGCTTTTAATGGTTAACACGTGTACCCACTTTGAACCTTCACCATATTTTCTGGGAATGCTGCCAAAAAATGCTAATAATAGCTTGTTAAGCATGGATGACCACAAAGGAACATCTTGTAATTACTGGCAACTGTCCCTGAAAATGTGTGAGCAGGAGAAATGACTTATCTATAGCAGGCAAACGAATGAACAAAGTTAACGAAATTTCAGAGGTTTGACATTCATTTTTGTCAGTTTCGCAGGGATCGCAATCGTGTTCCAAGATTTGTACGAATGTACAAAACATGCAATTTTCATTAAAACTCACGTGCGTACGTATCCAAATGCACAAGTCTAAATTCATAATTATGGCCCAGTGTATTTTGTGAATGTTTTCATTTTTAGAAGCTAATAATGTGAATTATTACAATTGCGTTTATTTGTATATACTGTTTATTTAGTGATAACTGTTATATGTTGTTTGTAGTAAATATTAAAGTTTGTTTAAGTACACTTGAACTTCGATGCTCCTTGGATTTTAAAAAGGCAACCATTGTAAGAAATGAACAAGTGACAAAATACAAAATAAACTCTTCTCTTACGGAATACAGCCAATGATCCACAGATTTTGTGTGACTTTTTGCGGAACAAAAAAGCAAACATAGCATTTTTCATAGCAAAAAATATATATTTCTAGCACAAACTGTATTTTTCTGCAGCTTGGGAACAACATTAAAAAGGTTAAAAGGACATTTCCAAACAATTTAAAGTCCATCATTCTACAGTGAGAAAGATTATTCAAAAGAGGAAAACACTCAAGACAGCTGCTAATCTTCCCAAGAGTGGACGTCTCAGAAAATTCACCCCAAGATCAAACCGTGCAATGCTCAGAGAGATCGCAAAAACCCCTCTCAGACTCTACAGGCCTCAGTTAACATGTTAAATGTTAAAGTTCATGAAGGTAAAATTGGAAAACCACTGAACAAGTATAGTTTGTTGGAAAAGGTTGCCAAGAGAAAGTCTTTTTTTCTCTAAAAAGAACATGGAAGCATGGCCTAGGTTTGCAAAGTTGCTTCTGAACAAACCACAAGACTTCTGGAACAGTGTCTTTTGGACAGGCGAGACAAAACGTTTGACTGCCAGAGAGTCGCTCATACGGACCTTTAACTCTTGGAGCGGGGAGACCAATGGTCTCCCCAGGCCAAGTTCCGTATCAGGAGTTAACGGTCTGTACAAGCGACTCTATTGGTTTGGGGGGTTGGCCGATTTCACTATAAATATTACTTGACTTTTCTGGAATTATTTCCCATTATAGTGGCGATGGAAATTTGAGGGAATAGGCTTGCCAAAAAGAGGGTTAGATTTCAATGTGATAGTATGAGCATGGTGCAGGCCATTAATTATTTATCCTCCCCGGTGCACCCTGGTGTTACACCGTTGGCAACTAAATGTTTGTTTTAGGTGTTCTCATGTGCTTGGAGTAGTTAATAAATTAGCTTATGCACTCTCTTGGCAGCAGTGGAATCTCTAGACCGGTAGGCGTTTTCAGGTAGTCTTGCTGAAACCTCAGGGCAGTGTAGTGTGCCCCAGGCTGTCCCTGGATGAGTATTTGTAGTCATGACCAGCATGACCTCTTTGCTCATTCATAAGGACGGTACCACATACCATTTTTTAGCAGTGTTTAGGAAAAGTTTAGGAGCCCTGGGCCTCCTGTGTGGAGAATATGGGACTCATTCTTTTAGGATAGGGGCAGCCACTGAAGCAGCTAGGTGAGGCCTGGGGGATGATGTTGTTAGGAGAATTGGGAGATGGGAGCCATCCACGTTGCACAGTTAGTAGTAGTGTGGTCTGAGATTCAGTGGCACAGTGCCAACTCGCCGGCGGGAGTAGAGAGGGCTAGGAAACAAACGAACACCACAATGGCATTCCGGGGGTAGTGTGGTTCGGCATGACTGGGCTTTACCGCAACGATGGGGCGCATCTTTCTGACGTGGTCATTGATATCTGGACCCCAGATGTACGGGAAGGGGTAGAGAGAGCGGTGTCTGTGTTGGGGGTCAATAATCGGCTAGTGGTTGCATGTGTGTTGCATATGTATATTGCCTGTGGCGGTTCAGCATGTGCCAGGGTTGGTTAAGTTTTGCCCTTGGATAAGCATTGGTTGATTTATATTAAAAAGGTGATGCAATATGATGATAAGTTATTCTAATGATATGCTAATTATTAATTTACAAAGTTTGGGTGTTTATAATGACAAAATTGTTTGGCTTGTCACGTGAAGAGTCAATTATTTTAGAGAAGAAATAAAATGTTAATCTAAAATGACGGGTCTCTGGTGTTATTTTTACATTAATGAGGTCCTTAGACAATTTCCTCCGATATTAGGCTATACAGATTATAGTAAGGTTAACTAAAATGTTGATTTTAATAAAGGAAAGGGGCAAGAATATCAGGCAGCCAATGTTTTGCTTGTATTATAATTATATAATAGAAAATATATAAACTGGTTTCTGATCCGTATATCGGTATGTTGAGAAACGAAATACTTGCGGAGAGGCGAGATGTATGATGCAGAAGATTTATTGTATAGCAAAGTGCAATGTGCTCTCCTTACAGAAATATTCATAGGAGTATTGGAGTCTCTCTTGTTTCTCCAGCCTTACAACTGATTATAGTCCCTCGGAAATTTCTTTCCTAGATCTTTCAATTTACATTAATAATTCGGAACTTTGCACTAAAACACACTTTAAGAAAGTAGATGTAAATAGCTATGTTTTATTTAATAGGGGACATTACAGTCCATGGTTAACTGGCATTCCAAAGGGGGAGTTGATAAGAGTTAGACGCAACTGCACAGATGAGGATATATTTCAAGAACAGGCCAATAAGATAAAAAATGATCTCCTTCAGAAAGGATATCCACATAGTTTATTAGAAAAAAACTCCAGAGGAGATATTTAGAATAGAACAAAGGGATTTATTACAACCAAAAATGGGGTTGATAAACAATAGGGAAGATATACCCCTAGTTTTCAACTATGATAAGTGTCATCAAGATCTTAAAAAAATAATAAAACGACATTGGCCCCTCTTACTAAGGGATAATGATCTGCAACAGCTACTTCCGGAGAAGCCCAAAGTCAATTTTAGAGGTGCACCTAATTTGGGTTGCGAGTTGACCTCCAGTTACACCCGGGCAAATAACAGTGGTAATCAACACTTTTATGTCAAAAAGGTTTTTTTTTTAAACGTGGCCGTTGTACCACATGTCATGACACAGGTTCTAGGAGCAATGGGGCAGTGACCAGCTTTAACTCCAGTATTACAGGAAGAGAATATGATATCAAACACATGATGACATGTTATACTAAAGGAGTTATTTATTTATTACAATGTCCCTGTGGGTTGCAGTACGTTGGTAGGACTGGACGAACATGTCAGGGCAATTAGAACAGGAAAGGAAAACCATTCTGTATTATTGCACTTTAAAGAACATCATGATAGTGACCCAAAACACCTTACCTTTACGGGGATCCAAATAGTTAGTAGAGATTGGAGAGGAGGTGATTTTGAGAAAAAAAATAGGTCAGGTGGAAATGAAATGGGTATTAAATGGGTATTAAAACCCTAGCCCCAAGAGGTATGAATCAAGACTTTGATCTATTCAATTTTTTAGATTAGCTTTTTAGATCGATTGGTTAATTAATTGATTAAATTGATTAATTTTAATTAAAAAACTTTTTTTTTTAATAAATTAATTTTTTATTAATAAATAATCTTTTTAATAAATAAAAAATTTTATATATATATTCCTATTTTTGTATATTCCTTTATTGATTTAATATTGGTAATAAAGATGTATATTTATTGTATATTTATGTGATACACGTGTGATACGATTGGTGAGTGAATGGATATTAGATTCTATCCAATAAGATAGGTATAATCAATGTGATCTAAGCCATTGACTTCATTTAGTAGAGGTTACTGGAGTTCAGAATTGTTTTTGCAGAAGGAGAATAATCAGGAACAAGTGACTTAAAATCATCTGATGAGCACTGAGAAAAACAACTGAGTGCGCATGATTACACGAGGTGATCACGCGCTAGATTCTTCTAGAAGGTTGTGCTGCGGCTGCGCCAGCATGATAGTTATAACTGCGCAGAATCGGAAGTAGATATGGAGCAAAGCTTTTATATATATAATAGGGGGATTTCCAGAAGGAGTTGGGACTTTCCGAAGGTTAAGCAGACGTGCTAACTGTTTTTCCCGGTTCCTCCTGCACAATCGTGATTGAAGTCCCCCCGATTGAGGAGTGATGCTACGATATCCGGTGATGTATTGATGCTTACTCATAATCGATATGCTTAACATGCTCATGATACTATTTTAATGCCTATGTAACTAAGAAATGTTGCTATAATAAAGAATTGATTTGTTTTACCTCAAACTGTCTCAGTATGCCTAACTAGTATGTTAGTGAGCGAGCTGCAGTCATAATATCGAGCAGGTAACACAATTTATTATATATTTATTGTGCAATTGCCACTTATTTGAGATCATGTATAATACACTTCATATGTATTTATCGTGCAATTATTATTATATAAGAAAGTTAAACCCTAATGAAGCAACGTGTCCGGCAGATCCCACTGGTCTCCCTGTTCTATCAGTTAAATGATAGAACAGGGAGACCAATGGTATCTGCCGGACAAGTTATCAGACAAGTTACGGCACCAGGAGTTTAAAAGTCTGTACGAGCGATCCATTGGCAGACGAGCCCTCTGCTGACGACCCATAGAGTTGTTCATACGGACATTTAAACTCCTGGCGCCAGAGCTGCTGCGGTACGCGTTAACCCCGTATTAACCCCTTAACCGGAAAAAAACGAAGAAAAACCGAACACGAAGAATGTCCACGAATATTCGCCCAAAGAGAAGACAGGAACAGACGAATATTCGCGGAATACAGTTACATCCAACTCTTAAATGTTAAAAGTAATTTTAAAAAAATAACTTTGGTATGCTAAAAGTTATAAAAGTCCTTTGAAAGTCCACTTTCTAATGGCATCCAAATATTGGTTGCTTTAACAGTAACTATATATATGAGTGTATTCTATAACACAATAACCATTGTATGAACGGTAAAAACTAGTCATGTAATGTGTGTTATTAGATGAAAGGATATTTGAACTTTGTACGCACCGCTCAGGTTGTAACTGCTGCAATCACAAAGTTATGAACTCATTCCCTATGTTCTGTGAAGTTAAACATCTCAGAGGACAGAGGGAATTTCCCGGCACAAAGAGATCAGTAAACATAAGAACGAGGGATTGTGAAATGTTTTCCATGATCTGAATAAGGTAATTCCTGTAAATGTTACAATGAGGAGTCTGTTTTACTGCAGGGGAAACATAGATGGGTCAAGTGGTTCTTATCTCCAGTTTCTGTGTTTAGTAACAAATGTTACTCGACCTAATGAAGCAGCACAATATTCCTGGTACTGTTTTCTATAGTTGCCATTATGAAGATCCAGGTTGAGTATCCATTATCCAAAATACCTGGGACTAGAAGGATAAGGGATAATTTCGAATAACGGATCTGTCTTCCCAACTCGCGTCCGCTTTGTTGTTCAGGATTCTCCAGATGACTTTATTTAGAATGGGTAGCGGAAGTGCTCTGGGGAAGCACAAACAATGGACCGGAAGTGCTCTAGGATCACGGAGAGAAGCCTGAACGATGGCGTGGCCAGCAGGGAGAATCCGAAAAACAGGTGGGAAAAAGATCTACTGACTACAGGGGAGGTCAGACACCTCTTTCTTGTTCCCTCTCAGTCTTGAATAACCCTTATCTGAATTTCCCTTATTTGAAAAAAATGGATGATTTGAGATTTTTTGATAAGGGATACTCACTGGATTTTTTTAGCAGCTAGAAACTATGTACAGTGTGGCTTACGCATTCTCCTTTGTGTTTCCCATGGAGCAGACTTCCAGGAGAAAAAAAGGCTAGGGGAGACTGGGAAGGCAATATATATTCCAGCATTCAGAACATAGTTACATGGTAAATAAGGTTGAAAAAAGACCTAAGTCCATCAAGTTCAACCCTTCTACCTAACCTTCCTACTCTTGATCCAAAAGAAGGCAAAGAAACCTTAATAAGCTACATTGAATTCTGCCATCAGGGGGAAAAAAATCATCTTGACTCCAAAAGGCAATTGGATTTCTCCTTGAATTATGAAGCTCTAAAATATTAATGTTATTCTATAGCCCTGTACGTCATGCCTTTCTAAAAAATATCCAGACCCCTTTTGAAGGCATCTCTTGTATTTGATAACACCACCTCCCTTGGCAGTGAATTTCATACCTTTATTGTCCTTACTGTAAAGAATCCCTTCCTTTGTTGTCTATGAAATATCCGCTCTTCCAGTATCAGAGGGTGACCTCTTGCTCTTTGTACATTTCTGTTAATGAACGTCACTGAAAGAGCTCTTTATATCGGCCCTGCATATATTTATATAATGTGATCATATCCCCTCTAAGACAGGTGTTTTTCTAGTATCATTTTAACTTTTTTAGTCTCTTCATAACTATTATCTTCCAATCCCCTTCTTAATTTTGTAGCCTTCCTTTACACTTTTTTCTAGTTCCATAATGTCCTTTTTAAGGACCGGTGCCCAGAATTGTACCGCATATTCAAGGTGAGGTCTTACCATTGACCCTGTACAGAGGCCAGATGATATCCTCCTCCCGTGAATCAATACCCTGTTTTATGCATGCCAAAATTGTCCCTTTTTGGCCCTTGCAGCTGCTTGCTGGCATTGCACACTTTTGCCAAGTCTGTTGTCTACCATTTTTCCTAAGTCCTTCTTATTGGTAGTTTCCCCCCGGGATATTCCATTTATAGTGTAGGCTGCATTGTTATTATTTTTACCATAATGCATAACTTTGCATTTATCTATGTGTAATCTCATCTGACACTTCCCGCCCAGTCCCCAACTCTGTCTAAATCCTCCTGCAAAGAAGAACCACAATGCTTTTGCAGCAGCTATTTTGCAGCCTGGTCTGATGTACATTTAAATGCACACGTTACTTTTTCTGATGAAAGAATTCAGAATTGAGTCCTGTCTGTGGTCTGATCCGGATTGGCTATTTGGTAACGTGAACAAATGTATGGTGAGCTGGTCTGGTGTGTTGATATGCACCCTTTAAGTACCAGAGCTGCTTTTCTTCCCTAGTCTGGTCTTGTCTATAGGTATATGTGCCAACGGGTTATGGGTCATGCATTTAGCTGTAGTTTGAAATTGCATTTTTACCTAAAACCCGGGGTGATATATTTCATTAAGAGCAACAGCTGCATTCCCCCCATTCGCATTTTGTAGTCTCAATCATGGGACTGCAAAGCGATAAGCGGGTCTCACAATGCAGCAAGTCTTTTCCTTCCATTTTCCATTTCTCATGTACTGCATGAGTACCCATGTACTGGGTGAACAATACAGTGAGTCACAGAGACTTGGGGACCCATTGTGCTGGGCATGAAGGTAAAGGGTGGGATTGTTGCAGGAAAATAGAGTGCGTACAACCGTGGGGAGAGAAGTCGGTCACCACCAGAAAGGGGTGGGGAGTGCCCCACCTTTCCAGACTAGAATGTTGAGAGGTATGGGGTTGGGAGGTTACTATGTGGGTTGGAGGAATATTTTAACCTGTGGGGTGTTGGAAGGTTGGCTTTTGAAATTGGTGTCAGGGGGTTTTGTATATGTATGGGGCATGTTCTATGGGGCTATAGATCATGAGGGAGCTGGGAGAGTGGGACATGCTCTATTTTGTAGAGGATGTCACAAAGATTAGGACACTAACAATTGTTACGTTCCCGGCAAATCAGAATTGCTGAAATACCTAAGCTAAATAGTTACATTTTTTATACATTGTGTATATTGTACCAGTTTGTCTAGACCCGTTCCCATGTTGACTAAAATAGTCCCATTACAGCTTTAAGCCATATTACCATTATTATAAAGAAAAGAATGAAACAGCTCTTTTCATTAAAAAATATACTGGGCTATTATTTTAAAACAAATAAATAATAAGCATATACCTTATGCTGATACAGTCTGTTTAAAATATTTTACCAGCAATACATGTGAAAACTTTTTTCGTTATCATATTTAATGAAGCAAAGGTGCCCTTGACTGGAATTAAGTTTGACCCAAAAAAATGTTTTTCTGTCAACACTAAAAGAAAGGAAGGCGTGGAGTAGTGTGCATGCCCTTATTTTCCAGTGCAAACAAAAGCAGGCAGACGGAGGCTTTATAAAGAAGCATTAGAACCAGAAAGGCAGAATACAAGCAGATAAGCAGCAGTAGTAACTGAAACATATCCCGCGCACTCAAGATGAAAGCATTTGTTGTCGTACTCATTATTGGAGCGTTCATCATCCAAGGTTAGTATATTATTCTGGGTATAAGGGTAAAATTATGATAAATTGCATTATTGAAGTCCCTTCAACTTCATGTAACAGAGAGTTTCTCAGTAAACCTAGTCTCTGTCTTGTCCTGATATTCTTTCTGTCCTACTATTTATTTATACAGCGCAGTTTTTTTTATATAATATTTATAGTGTTGTTTCTGTAGTTTTTTTACTATAAAGTTCTACAGTTGAACAGAAACTCTAATCCAAAATACATCACTGAGATTCTTTTTGGTGTTGAATCTTTGAGATAATTACATATACACTGGAGAAATGCTAATGAGAAATGCTATGTAATTAGGTACTAGGCAGTCCATATACTAGGGTCCATATATTATTGTAATTTTTAACCCAATTTCTCCTTATTTTCATTTTTATCCACACAGTCATTAGGAGGCTGTTAGGGTTCTATAGTGATAAACCAACAAGGGGGGGAGGTCATCAGAGATCCCAGCAGGGTCTAGATAGAAGGTAAACATATGAATGAAACATTCATTTTTCAGCATATAGACTATCCTTTTTGATTTATTTATTTTTACAGCTGATGCGCTGAAATGCAGGCAGTCATCGTGCACTGGATCCGGCTCTTGTTTATCAAGAACACAAACGTGTAGTGACGCCGCAAACCGGTGCTTTGTTATGCTGAAAAGTTCACCAATCTGTAAGTACAATCAAAAATTATCCCTACTGTGCCGTATTATGGCTTATACACGTAATTATCAAAGAGTGGCTCCGTCTGATGCAAGATTCCAACCTGAAGTGTCACCTGGGCTTTCCATTTCTTCTGGGCTGTCTCATGATGCCTTGTACATATTTTAAAGATGCATATTGCATCCAAAAGGGAACGAGATGGCCCTTTTACACATTGCAAATACCCGAAATAATCCTTTATACAATACGATATGCACAAAGGGAGTGTGTAACCTCTGGAGGACCTAGAAATTGCTGTAAGAGGAATCACTGTTACACAAAGATTTTGTGAGTTGAGTTATCACACTTATCGTGAATAGACACTTTGCCCCAGAAAATATGACAAGGGCAACGGGAAGGCCTTAAACTGTAAGAGACCCATATCAGTTAACTTGGAATCTGGTCTATCCAGCAGACACCATCTCAAGTTTGGGTTGAGGTCAGTACTAAAGTTGCGCAGCATCTAGTTCTCACATAAAGTGTTTTTTCTGTGTACTACATGACTGTTTGTCATTTTGGAGCATGAGAAAACTTGAGGTCCTACAGAGATGTTTAAAACAAGTGTCCAAAGAGTCCAATAACAACAACACTCCAACAGCTTGGCTGTAAAAGAGTCCAATAACAACAACAGTCCAACAGCTTGGCTGTAAAAGAGTCCAATAACAACAACAGTCCAACAGCTTGGCTGTATTTTACATTTTACATTCACCATTTACAAAATAGTTGTACATCTGTGCTAAGTAACACAAGAAAAGGCTGCCCGAGCAAAAGCTGTGTTTTAACTATATAAATTGGGATATTTTTAATATTTTGATTACAATATACAATTTAGATCAAATAGTTATCGGAACCAATATTTATGTTTTTCTCTCTCCCTCCTAGTTATGTTCACTCGCGGATGTGCCACTGAAGCCAATTGTCAAACAATGAGAATCTTTGAACCCTCCACTCGGTGTTGTTCATCTGATTTGTGCAACTAATGCATATGACTATATGGAATATAGTAACATGTCGTCTATATACTCTACATTTCTTTTTTTAGGATAAAAAATGTGTTAAAAGGGAAATCTAAATGTAAAAATGAACACTTGCCTTACTTTTCGATTATCCTTGATATCACTGATGTAGCCAAAAATGGACATGTATATAAAAAGCTAGAAATGTCATGATACTCGATGATAATGTTTTTGAGAATTGATGAAATACCAGGTTATTATCATGTTTATCGTGTTATTATATGTTTGATTTATTTGCAGTGCAGCGACAGATTCTTATAAGATGCAACAACAATGTAATGTTTAGCTTAATAATTCCCCAGTTGTTTAGAATATAAAACACAGGGAATGTTGGCATGTAATAGTTGGTATTACAGAATATTTTATAATTAGTGAATTTCATATTATGTCTTTGAAGAAAAAAGGCCACTTTCTGGAGAAATGTTTTTGCACAAAGAGGAAACTCCTTTTAATATACAGCCAAGAAGAAATTGCACTTTAAATGTACTGCATTGTTTGTGGAGCTGATTTGTGTTTCATACTGTTCCAATAAATCAGTCATGGGATTTTTATGTGCCATTTCTTGAATGTACTTATGGTAGAGCTAATAAAATCCTCTTTGATCTAATGAAGTCACTTTCCCTATAAACCATCATAGAGTGTTCCATGGGCTGGTTTATTTGCGACTGGGATAAGATAACAGTGTTGAAATTCACATATCACAAATATGTAATATTATTATCAGAATGTGTTAACAACAATGACAACAACATGTTCATTTATGCTGAGTTACTTCCATATCTTAATTTTTTCATCAAACTTCTTATTTGACTGTATTGGAATCTCAAGACAGTTGAGCAACATTGGTTGTATCAAGGACTATTATACTACATACTATTAATGGTCATTGTCCATAGAGTTGTCTAGGATAACATCACGCACACACGAGTCAAAGGTACATAAACAAATATCAAGTTAACCCCTCCTCTCAGGGAGCATGTAGAGTACGCAAATATTTGTCAAGTTAAGGGTTAACACAATGTCACGAACCGAGGACACAGGTAGATAAGGAGCCCAGGTGCAGGGGATACGAGGGGCTCTGTCTGTACCCCACGATGCATGAGGGCTTGGGGTTGGTACAGACAGGCGCAGGAAATAAATCAAAGACTGCAGATGCGGATTAAGTGTTGTATTACATATGATGGTACAACAATATAGCAACAATGAGAGTCTCTTGGCTGAAAGCCCGCTGTTTGGGGCACACACGGCAGGAAGCCCTCGGGATGGGGCACACACGTCAGGAAGCCCTCGGGATGGGGCACACACGGCAGGAAGCCCTCGGGATGGGGCACACTCGGCAGGAAGCCCACGGGATGGAGCACACTCGGCAGGAAGCCCTCTTGCAGGGCACACGACTAGAAGCCCTCTTCCAGGGCACACGGCACGGCTAGAAGCCCTCTTTCAGGGCACACGGCAGGTTGCCCACTTGCAGGGCACACGGCAGGTTGCCCACTTGCAGGGTACTCGACTTGGGAGTCCACTTAGTGGGGCGCTGGCCACAACTCAGGAACACAGCAGGTTGCCCACTTGCAGGGCACACGGCAGGTTGCCCACTTGCAGGGTACTCGACTTGGGAGTCCACTTAGTGGGGCGCTGGCCACAACTCAGGAACACAGCAGGTTGCCCACTTGCAGGGCACACGACAGGTTGCCCACTTGCAGGGTACTCGACTTGGGAGTCCACTTAGTGGGGCGCTGGCCGCAACTCAGGAACACGGCAGGTTGCCCACTTGCAGGGCACACGGCAGGTTGCCCACTTGCAGGGCACTCGACTTGGGAGTCCACTTAGTGGGGCGCTGGCCGCAACTAAGGAACACGGCAGGAAACAAAGCAGGAAACAAAGCAGGAACCAAAGCAGGAACAGATCAGGAACCAAAGCAGGAACAGATCAGGAACCAAACAGACAGTCCTCTAACTTCAATGACAAGGCCCAGACTGCAGGGCTGGGCAGGTTTATAAAGGCTGTCTTGATCATGAGATCAACTACAGCTGGACCTGATAACCAGTCTGAGTGGTTCTGAGTGGCAAGGGCGGCCTCTAGTGGCTTAAAACGTAAAATGAGTAGCACAAAGTTTAACCAAGTCCATACCGCGAAGGGTGAACGTTACACACAACTAACCAGATTTGACTTTATTTGCATGCTCTTGAGAGCTAACAATTCCAATACAACTCACAGATTTACTAACTGACTTTACGTTTTGCATGTTTTAGGCAAAACCCATTTTGATGTGAATGCCCCCTACAATACACATCAACCAAGGAAGGTCGGACAATTACCCTCCTGTTTTCCCAATCCTTGAGGTGGGACAGAGGGTAATTAAAGAAACCTGAAGGGGTACATTGCCCTATGTACCGCTCTTCCCATCTCCCATAGCATCTGATATTTAGCAATTGTTTCCTGTTTAAAACCATGATATCAGAAAGAATAAAAATGTGCAAGGTCATTTGCTCCACTGGTATAACATTCTGTTTCTAAATTCTAATTGAAACTTAAGGCCTTGAGAGACTGTTATTTATTTTTTCATTTTTTAAGGTTAACCTGCTTTAGTCAGCCTTCTTTGTAGACTTGTCCATTCAGATTTGTACAAATTTTAATTAAATTGTCAAAGGAAGACAAACCTCAACAAAGCAGAGAGCTCTGATTTTTCATTTGCATTATGTATTTTTCAATCTCTCGCTCACTCTTATTCTTTCACACATTCTCTCACAATCCCTCATACTCATTCACTCTCCTTCTCAATAAACTTTCCAGAAGCTATTTGAGGCTCCCTGAAGCAACTGAGAGATACCCAATCGAGTAGCAATCACGTAAATAATATCTTAATAAGTGACACCAGAATGTTTGGCGGCACAAGCTTCCACCAGTGAGCTGTTCAGCTGTTTTGGAAAGTTTCTCTGCCACGGGAGTTATAGGCTTTCGTATCCCACTGTGTTATGACTCCACGTTGTGGATCGAACCTTGCCCCTCCAAAGATGGCCCAACCATGACTTTAGCTAATATGGTCTTCCTTTTTCATGGTAGGTCTGAATGTGATTGCTCTCGATTTCCTCTCATTTAAACCAAATGAGGAGTTTGCCTTAAAGAACAAACAACAAAATATCTAATTTGTGCAAATATTTTAACCCCTTTTGTACTCAATCACATAAGATTATTTTTATAAACAAATGTTTGTTTTTTAGATACTTTAATAGTACTATATTAAGGCAAACGTGTGTCCTTTCATGCAGATTCTATCTTTTGTTGGTTTAGTAACTTTTTTCACATTGTGAATTCCCAGCAGAGGGTGATCTGCAAACATAAAAGTGAGATAGGGTTTCAAAGTATTTCCAGTAACTATCACAAGCAGAGGTCAGTGTTCAAGAATCTAAATCAATGTTCAACTGACCCAGTCTGTATACCACAGCGACAGCCTCTACCAGATAAGGATAATACAATGAATTCATCTTTATTTACTAAATATTTAACTTTAATATTGTATTATATTAGGTGTATATGTCACTTTATCGTCCTGTATATCCGGAAATGTAGAGCAAAGAAGCAGATAATAAAGCAACTAAAAAAAAGGGTTTTTTTATTAAAAAAAAGACGCTGATATTGAAATATGAAAAATAATAAGGATTATGCATAAAAAGAGAGTCCAGTGCAACTCCAAATAAAAAAGTACTCCAATCAGCAGGATCCATTTGAGTGGTGATTTTTTATACATCTATATAAAAAAGTCTAAAAGTCTGGTTAATTCTTCATCTTACATCTTTTTTTCTATGTAAGCTCAATACAATTTATCTTCTTTGATTAAAATTCATCATTTTTTTCTTAAAAAAAAAAATCTGCTGTTTGCTAATGAATATGTTTAATAAAAAGAAAAGGATTGATAGATTACAAAAAATCATAGTGTTGCAGAGTTTGAAAATAGAAAAAAAAGGAAAAATGACAGCCGCAGTAAATTACATTCCCAATACAGGCATCTATAGGAAGAAGGTTGAAAGAAGAAGGAGAGCAGGAGGACAAACAAATCTCCAGACTATGTAAAAGAATGGGAAACGCAGGAAAATTAAACGTTTATTCAGGCCAGTTCCCTCAAGCAACTTCTCCTGGAAGGATAGTTTAGAGGAAGCCAGCCTGCTGCTGGTCTTCTGCATTTGCTTCCAGCACGTTATGGTTGATATTTATGCATGAGCGTATGACACCCAATTAAATGTATCTTTAAATAACGACAAGTCAATTTTGTGAGTCACTAGATATAATCTTGACAACAAGCTAATAAATGGTTAGCTCATTTGGAATATTCCCAGGTATGATTATTGTGTTTAGACGTTCTGCTTTCCTCTTACATACTGTTTTGTGTTCATCTCTGGTCTGAACAAAATAATATAACATTTGGGGAAAAAAAGGCAACTAAGTAACCCAGCACTGGAAGCTAATATCGCAAAAATTTCCACAATCACAACATTTTTCCCTTCGGCACTTAAATAGGCAGGTATGAAACACAGCCAGACACTTAGAAACACAAACATGCTGAAGGTAATGTACTCTCCTTCATTGAAGCTATCAGGAAGTTTTCTAGACATAAAAGCTACTACAAAACTAACAGTAGCTAAAGATCCCATATAGCCTAACATACTGTAAAAAAACAGATTGGATCCTTCGTTGCACTCTGCCAGCATAATATCTGATGTGGCCCTTGTGTTTAGCTCAGGGAAAGGAGGTGATATTGCAAGCCAAAGCAAACAGATGACAAACTGCAAGAACGGACAACAATAGATTATAATCGTTGAGACCTTGGAATCAAAATGTTTGCCCATAGCTCCAGGTTTGGTGGACTTGAAGATCAAAATGACTGTAATAGTTTTGGCCAGCATCCCTGAGACCACTATGGAAAAGGTTACCCCAAAAATAGTTTGACGCAATAAGCAAGCGATGGGCACTGGATAACCTATAAATATGAGAGCCGAAAGAAAACAAGCAGTAAGGGATATCAAGATCATATAACTGATGTTTCGGTTGTTGGCTTTCACTACTGGGGTTTCTGAGTATCTCCTGAAAATACACAAAACCAACAGAGTAATCAAGGAGAATGTTACAGAAGCTGCAGCTATAGCCATGCCCATGGTATCTTCATAAGACAAGAACTCAATCATCTTCAGTAGGCAGCCATCTTGATTTTTGTTGGGCCACTGGTCTTCAGGGCATTTTAAACAAATGGTTGCATCTAGAATAAATAAGTAAATAAATAAAACAACCCAAACTAATAACTCTGACAACTATTGTTAGTGTAGTGACAGAATTAACAAACAATGTACCTCAGGATCATCATATTCCAAAGGTTGTCAAGGAACCCCCTAAGTGTGGCTTAATGTAACTATACATTAACTGTAATAAAGGAGAAGCAACTTTCATTGCTGAGGTCAAGCCAAGCTACATGGCCCAGTAATAATGCTGCCCAAAACACATTTGCCAGGCAACGTAGTGCCCACTACTATGAACCACATTTACAGAGAGAAAACGTACAGAACGGATCCGTTCATTCATTATCAGAAGGCCTGGTTGTTCTGGTAGAATTACGACTAAAACATATGAAAAGGTTTTGACCCAAAACCTCTAAATCAGAGCAGCTAAGGGGTTACTTGCTCCATGCTCCCCTTGACAGCCCCCTTGTGCATGCACAGTATGGCCTAGGGCCTAGGGTTTTCGTGGATGCTGCTTACCAGTTTCATTGGTGATTTCCCCAGCTGAACAGGGAACACACAGGAAGCAGCACACTGGCTCCCCCTTTATGGAGATTTTTCGATATCCTGGCCGACAACTTTCACTGCAGACTGATTTGGGCAACTACAAATTCAGAATAAAAAAAATAGAAAAAGGAGTAGGATTTCTCACATTCTGTACAACAGAAACTGATATTTATCATATTTACTTCACTGAAAATCTGAAAAAAAACCTGTGTACCGACCTGTGTATGTTCTTGATTCCAAATTATAAACGTAATATCCAGACTGATTTGTTCACTTATTGTTGCTTGGGAATCATATTTCCCCACTTTTTTGAGCTGATATGTATTATCAGGAAATATCTGCAGATTCATTAAATCAAACATTGCTGGAATTTCACCCATATCATTGAAGAATATATCATCTCCAGACTGGGTCTTGAAGTTCACATTTTTCAGATGCCAGTAAATCTGTAAATGTTAGAAATCTTGATCAGCATTTCCCGAAGGGTCTGTCTGTCTTAGAGTCTAGTATGTTACTTCTGAGGGACCATGTAGGAACAGATCTCTTAAGCATTGTTATGATGCATGGGACACAAGATGGAAGACAGAGAGATAGAACGAGAGAGATAGAGAAAGAACGAGAGAGATAGATAGAGAGATAGAGATAGCGGCAGAGAGAGAGAGATAGAGAGAGAGAGAGAGAGAGAGAGAGAGAAAGGTTGATATACATTTGTACCTCCCAGGGCAATATTTTTTCTTTTGTACACATTCTGGGATCACAAAATGATTTGTCATTCCTATAGTCCAGTAGATCATGAAGTGCATACGCAAACGCATATACTGCAAGATATGCCTGGAAGGTATAGCTTAAATCCTCCACTTCAAACAAAGTTGCTACCATGCCATCTAGTTCTTCTTCCCCAGTGCATTCTTTTTTATTTCTGGTGGTTTGCACTTTTGAAGTTGAGTCGTTTTTATACAACTCACAATCAAAAGCCATCTCCCAAAAATATTGTACAAATATGTCATTTTGGTATTTTGTTGGATGAAGAGACTGGAGGTAACTGTCAAACCCAGGCAAAGTCTCGCTATGTAGGACCATCCCAATGGAGCCATTTAATAGCTGGGAGGAACTTTCTGAAAATACCCCTGGAATAAAGGTAAAACCCAGTGTGTATATCCAGATTTTCCCCTTCTTCCCTAGGACAGACATCATCTCCAGAAGTGGTTTCATGTGCATTTCTTCACAATAGACAACAATTGCAACAGCGGTAGAATTGCTAATTATGTCAACTACGCTTTTAATCCTTTCAGGAGAATATCGAAAATGTATTTTCTCCAAGAATGCAACACATCCATCATTTTTAGCAATCTCTTCTTTTAAGTGTTGACCAGCTAATTCGCCTAAATCATCATCTCTTGTCAAAATGCCAACCCATGTCCATCCAAGGTGTTTCAATAATTGGGATATTGCTTTGTCTTGTATATTCTCACTGGGTACAGTTCTCAGAAAAGAGGGAAATTCATGTCTATCGCTCAAAGTTGGATCAAATGCGCCGAAACTTATCTGAAATGAACATTAAAACAATCAAATTATTTATTGATTTTAATTGTTTCTTATCGTACAACTTTCTAAAATTGCTTTATGATAATTTTTTACTTATAAAAATGTAATTTGCACATTTTTACAGACTCTAAATAGAGTAGAGATCCTTCAATAGCTGCCTGGTGGTCTAACCAGTATTTATCATATATTATCTAATTAACTATTTAAGAATGATACATAACTATATTTTTGGAATAACAAGTTCAATCTTTCCAAGATATTCAAAAGACAAACATTTTAATATTATTATTTCTTTACGGAAAGTCACCAGTTACAACTTTTACTATAAATTTCTCTTATGATAGTGTTTAAGCCAATTCCACCCTATCAGTAGGCACTGCAAGGTGTTAAAGCAGTATTGTTTTAATTAAATAATATGCTTACAAAGGTGAATTTATTTAAAATATGCTTGAGACTCATATCCCACGCGTAATTTTGTCATATCCCTAAATAAATAATTCTATTTACATTTTACCTACGTACTTAACACTTAACATTTAACTTAAGTTCCACTTAAAAAGTTAATATGAACATTTATGTTTACATTTCCTTACTCTTTTCAATGTTAATTATATATTTCTTACCTGTGGGTAATTGCAAAGACTAACCAACCTAGCAATTGGAATAGATAAAGTTGACATGGAGTCTCCTACAATCCCAACAAAGAATGGCTCCTTCCAACTTTCCTTTGATGTATAAGTCGGTTCGTGCTTTTCCCATAAAAGCATCATCGTTGCTTGAATAGCTCTGGACTCAGAAACACAGGAGTCAAAGATATCAAAGCCCAAGGTCAAATTTGGCAAAATGTTAGTATTCTGATTAATTTCCTCAATTGCAAATATGATCGCCAGCACGTCTCTGTAGTATCTGGTAAGAAAACTAGAGGACCTTTGGTTAGAAGTGTTTTACAAAAGCAGATGTACTTTCTATGAAATGTTGAACACATTTATAATTATTTAATAATTCATTCTGTCTAACTTTGGATGTAGAAGACTGTATTGGCTCGTCACTTTTAATTTCTTTCTTTCTGGCACAATAAATTGCATTTCCATTGTTTAATATAGGTTGGGTTGAATTATTTGTTTCCCCATATTAATGTCAATTGATAGCCATGATCTCGAATCAGAGACAGGTTTGACCAGTTATAAACATGCTAATGGAATAATGCTATCAAAGTTTTTTTTTTTCTAAATTATATATTATATTATTATTATATTATATTTTTTTTACATAAATGACATAGATACATGCATTTTATGCATTGTATGCTATTTCAAATGAATTATTTCTGTAGGAATTATAGCTCAGATATGAATGAAAAAAATTTATTGTAATTGTACATTTATCTTTAGAAAATAGGGTAAAGACAAATAATTAAAATAATAACCAATATCAGTTTGTAATCATACAATAAATTACATGAAAATTATAAATTATTAGGTTGAATAATGTAAGAATCTTCTGCGTTTTTGCTAGAATTGACTTACTCAGAGAGCAAAGTATTTCTATGGTGTTTCTGTAAGTAAATTTGTGTTTTGATTGCCAGAATAAAATCTCAGTTCACACTTCAAATTTCCTTTTACTTACTTGGGGCATTTATATATCTTTTCATAAATATTTCTGCTGGAATCAAGTTATAATAACTGACCCATCTTAACTGTATCAAATACAATGATTTTTAAATATAAATTGATTTTTCAGTATATAGTTTTGAAAATGTAAACGTAACATATACAACTGTTTTGCTTTGATGGTAAAGCAAGTTGTATTTGTCTTCTACAAATATTTTATTCACCTTACCCCTCACAGGTGGCCGCCGGTGGTTTTTGAAGGTAGGTTACATAGGGTTGAAAAATCGTAGAATGAATTAAAGTGATTATTCCAATCACAATATCTCCTTCCTTTGAAAAGGAGTCTATGTTTTGTTTTTCCAGACGACACCCCGTTTGTGTAGACTCCTGGACAACAGCTATAAGTGCAAGGAACACAAGTACTTTGGGTAATTTCATTTGGAGATCTTCGAATCTATCATGTATCATAAAGGTCATGTTTCTATAGTTAAAAAAAAGAATATTAAGATCTCCAATAAATGCCTAAATATTTGAGACGTGCATGGCGGTGGATGGAATCAAAGCATCTTGGAGCATGGATATTGAGTATTTATAAATGTTGTATAGATAAGATCCAATAGGCTGGAGGATGGATTTGTGGCAACATAATTGAGGGCCATTTAGAAGGATGATTACAGACAATTACTTTAATTATTTCAAAATGATTTTAAAAAAACTATTTTAACCCTTGGGGTATAACTTTTAATCTATTGGGAAATATTCTAACAAGGAACATCATTTATTGCTACCGCTGTGCTAATTTTGAGGGTATCATAGGTCACTTTAACAGAATTATGCCATGAGACGATACCATTCTATGTGAAGCGAGCATTAACCACAATTGGAGATGTCTAGTCCTAGGAGATAAGGCCTATGTAGATTTAATCGCCTGACGTGATAATTGGCCTTCCTTCTTATGGGCTGAAAATGAAAACAAATTGTGAAACAACAGTCATTGGGATTAGATTTGTGGATTTAGAGCTTGTATGAACATGTTCTATTATTTCTCCTGATAAACGGAAAGGTGCATGGTTCATTACTCGAGTTGGGCATATCAGACCTAAAAAAAGTTAACAGAAAGGTCTGATCTAGAAAAAACATCCGAGTCACCTTAAAGGACAAAGGGGGCATTGCTCTTACCCTTGCCTCGCTAGTGCCCCCCCCACCACAACTGCTGCTCTAGGCCAGAATACACCACTGTTATTATTTTATATTGTAATCAGGAGGTCCAAATATACATCCAAGATGTCCTTAACTTTAGTTAAAGAGAGACTCCAACATTCATATGCTCTTAATGTATTTGATAGCTAGGAAGTCCCTTTAAGTTTACATGGTGTCCGCCTTGTATTTGCACCTTTTTCCCATCCCACAGCTATTACTCATGCAGACAATGCTTTTAGCCAAGCACATATCCTGATACATGACATATTTACTACACTTGTGCTAATGAACCAGAAACGTTTTGAACACATTTTGGTTTAGTTTTTGGGCCATTTGTTTTCAAATAATGAATTACAATTTCTGCCATTTCTGTTTGGATAAAATTTGGAAGGCTTTTTCCATTTGGAAATTAAATTTGTTGTCTCTTACCCTTACTCATGCTCCTTCATGCTCTCTCCCACTCTCTCATGCTCTCTCATACTACCACTTTCTTACCCTCTCATTCATTCACTCTCTTTCTCTCAATGTCTACCTACCTTCTCTGCCAACCGATTCTGTGTCCCTGTCTCCTTTTCCACACCTCTTCTTCTTGTTCTTCTGTCTTCCTCCTTTGTCCGCTTCTGCCCATATCAACTCCATTGCCAATTAATTAATGCTCAAGTCTAATACTTACCGTAAGCCCTGGGGGCATAAAGGGAGCTTCTCCTTAAAATAAGTAATTGTTTTTTGAGTTTTAAGGAATGCAGATTGAAGTACAAATAAAGTCATTTAATTTGCACTATTCTTTGATCAGTTGATCTGCAAAGATCCATGGACGCTGGTTTGAGTTAAACAAATTACATTCTCATTCATATACTCCTTAAAAGTACTATCTGATTATCACATTTATAATTAAATGCATCTTTACTAGTACTGTTTTACTTCTAACCCCTTCCCAAAAATCATTCTTTAATCAAATAGAATTTGTACTCATTCATATTTTTTTGCCAGGAACACTTAATTATGATGCCAATCAAAAAGCAGGCACTGATAGGTTGTTGTCATGGAAACTCTTGCCTAATTTCTGTGTTGTTTTTATTTGACTAAACCTTCTGACAAGGGAATAAAATGATAGCTCTGTTAATGTTTATTTTCTTAATTTAGAAGTTAGACAATTCATTTTTTGGAACAACGTCTTTAATACTGCACCAAATATTTGAAATCTTAATTTTGGCTACAAAGAGGCTGCTAGGAAAAACTTGAATTAAAAATGTTATGCTATATTCTTGAGGTCACTCACAAGTTATACAAGTACAGAAAACAAAACTGAACAATTAATAAACATAATACAACTGTTATTAGATAAAAAAATCCTGCTTTAAATTGGTATTTTCAAGGCTTTTTAATTATTATATTGTTTATGTTGCTAAGCATACAAGATGCAAATCTCAATGACAAAGTCCCATGAGAGACTGGCTACTAAAATACTAGTTATTATTCCAAAATGCATAATACTGCGCATTGCATTCAATTAAACTTGATGTATTCCAATTTATTCTTATTCACCTTAACAGGAATTATACAAATTTAGTATGGAATGTTTTAAATCTACTGCTACTTAGCAGTGAACTATGAATGAGAGCTTCTAAGAAAATGCTTTAAAAAGTGGTATTTTAGGGATATGTTTTAAACATGGTATTTTTTGTTTTTGTCTTGAATTTCTTTCTGGTGGTTCATTATCCTAAAATAGATTCCTGCACTAACCCTTTCCTCCAGGATTTGCTGTATAGATGCTCAGTGGTACACAGGCTACCAGTTGATGACCCCTGATCCATCATATATCTGGCCTGGCCTATCATGGCTCTTCTCCCTGTTAGTGGTAGTCATTTTTCCCTAAGGTGAACTTCTGCTAAAATGGCGGTGCATTCCGTGACGTCCTCTTCCCTGATTAGAGGATCAGGGGAGAGGACATCACTGGAAGTGTCCTCATTTTGCCCTAAGGTAGGGAAACCCTATCATGGTTTCTCTAGTGAGCTCACTGCCTTTTAACTGTGGACTGTGGGTGGTGTTGAAGCTCCATCTTGCTCTGGCCGATAAAAGCCTGCAGCATGCATTTGCCCTTGTGTTTTGCTTCCTGCTATCAAGTGGAACCTTTTGTTCCTGAGTATGCCCCGGCTTCATCTGACTACCCTCCTGGCTCCTGATTCCTGACATTTGTATCCTGACTTCGCGGGTCTCGGTACTCGTCATTCCAGCTAATCTGACTACCCGCCTTGGTTCCTGCCCTGGCTCTTTTTTTTGGTATATGCTCCTGGATTTCGATTTGGCTTTGTTTGCTTGCTTTTTACAATAAAAGGTACTTTGCATTATACGTTTTCTGTCCATCTGGTTCCTGGTCCCTAACAACCCCTCAACAAAGCTCTTCCTATTTGGGCACCTGAGAGCCTGTCACAACATTGCAATAAAGTCACATTTGATTCTATTTACTAAATGAATGCAAGTTGGCAGTCTATGCAATCATTTTTCAGTCTACCATTTTGTTTCATTGTTCACCCTCCTGGCCCCCAATTGGGTAGACCTTGTTCACCCTCAGGTACTTAAAACTGGGGAAGGGAGTAGGTTTTCTAATTTTATTTTTTATTTACTATTTACTTATGATTTCACAATATGTTTTTCCCCACCATCTACTGTCACATTGGATGGAGGGTAGCAGTCCCAGAGGGTTAATTATTATTTTAACTCTCCTATAACATTGTTCGGGGGATGGAGGACTAGATTAATATGCTTATGGGTTCCATACATCTCTATATATTTTTTATTATATTTAACATTTCTTCACACTGCTGGTAGGATCAGGTTTGTGGGAGAGACAGGAGTTGTCTGCAAATGATTATTAAAACCAGACACAGGGTAGGGGAAAACAAGGAAAAATAATTTATAGGACATCCTAGGGAACTTTTTTTTGGTTTATTATTTTAATTTAAACATGTTTTTTAGATAATAAGAGGGAGTTGAATGCCACCTTATCCCCTTTTACAACTTGCAAACTATTCTAAGGTTATTAAATTCTTGAGTGGATATCTGTTTTTTCGGGGAAAGAGAGATTTATGTCTCCGATCAGCACAGATCTTTCGTTATCTGCTCCCTTTTTGTTTATGCTCACTGAAACTAAGAGAGTCACACAATGTTATGTAATGTCATATAACGATGTCATATAAAGGAGCTCCAATTAACTCTTAGACTGACACAGAGCAGTAAAATAGAGATTCTGCCTTGTCCTGTAAAGCATTATCTGTAATTTACTATTGTCACTTTCATTTAATTATTTTTTGTCATGAAGTACAGGATCCAGACCCGTTGTAGCAGTTCTAAGCAGATCTTGACAACTAACTCTTCCCTTCTTGATGACCACATCCAGCAACTGGCACCTGTTGGCAGCCCTGTCTATTATTATTACGTAATAGAGCACCAGCAGATTCTGTAGCATTATTATAATAAGGATAACGGAAAATGAATATATAATATACACAACTGAAATAACAATAAAATATGTTAAGATATAGTGGTACAGAAGGAGAAGAAGGTCTTGATCTTCCAAGCTTGCAATCTTTTTCTATTATACATAAGACAGGCAGATTTACATGTTACTATTATTATAACTGCATAAACCATATATTGCAGGTATGCTGCTAATGAGATCCCTTGTGAAATCCCCCATCGTCAGTATTTTGATACCCAAATCCCATAGCCTCATGAATATACACGTGTGACTGTCCCATCTATTGTATAAATAAATAGAACCTCCTATCTTCCAAACTATTGTTACTTCCAGCCTAATGTATTTTAGTTACGAATTATGTTCAGTTTCATACATATAACTACATAAATATATATAAATATGTAAGTTCCAGCATTATTATTTCAAGTTTCTGTGTGATTTCTGCGTATTTGATTTTCATTGTTTTCCTCACCAGCACAAAGGTAAAGTTTTTCAATAATGATTATATTGTGATGTCATAATATGGTCTACAAGCTAAAAACAAATATCCAATGTGTAAAAGACATTGCAATTATTGCCTACTATGTCACAAATTTTATTATTATTATTATTATTATTTATTGTTTTATATAGCGCCATCAAATTCCGTAGCGCTGTACAATGGGTGGACAGAACATAACAATAGTATATAACATAACAATTTGAGGCAACAGGTGAATGGCATTAAAAATTGGAATTATTTGTAAAACAACCATACTATACTGTTTTAAACAAAATTGTACATCAGACAATAGTTCTTTTGCCTCATCTGCTTCTCTCATTTTTTCCTACCTACTATAGGAACTCAACCCTTAGTTCATCCTTTCTCTCCTTATGTTCTTTGGTGGCAAGTAAACTGCTAAATGGACATGAGAAATTTACAAAATGAAAGTATGGATAATGCTTTTGTTCTTTTGGGAATTATAGATTTTCCACATCTTCAAAGCACACTCTTCGCTATCCTTCTGATCGTTTACATCATGACAATGCTTGGGAATTTTGCCATCACTTGGATTGTGGTCACCAACTCTCATCTTCACAATCCTATGTTCACTTTCATCCGCAATCTGGCTTTGTTAGAAATGAGCTTTATTTCGGTAACAGTTCCTAAAATGTTAACCGATTATATAACAAAGAACCAATTGATTTCCTTTCATGGTTGCTTTTTGCAGATATATTTTCTCCATTTCTTTGGGTCCATTGAATGTTTTATACTGTGTTTTATGGCCTTCGATAGACTTGTTGCTATATGTCGTCCTCTTCAGTATTCTGCATTTATGAGTCAATCATTTTGTCATTGGATGCTAACCTTGAGCTTGATTATGGCATTCATGGATGCTGTTCTACACACTGCGATGACCTCGCGAATACATTTCTGTGGGTCTAACAAAGTCTTGAACTTTTTTTGTGATGTTCCTCCACTTTTAGTGATTTCTTGTTCTGATACCACTGTTAATGAAGTGATACTTAAATCTGCTGGTGCTATTGTAGGACTTAGCACTGCACTAATCACAGTACTATCTTATGCCTGTGTCATCACCACCATTTGTTCCATCAAGGCCACTAAAGGAAAATGGAAACCCTTTTCAACTTGCTCATCACATATTGCTGTGCTCACTCTTTTCTATGGATCTGGATTATCCACATATATTTTCCAGAGTTCTAGTACATACACGAGGGGCGGTCATATAATATCTTTGTGCTACAGTGTTATGACACCATTTCTTAATCCGATAATATACAGTCTAAGAAATAAGAAAATAAATCAGGCTATGGCAAAATCTGTTAAAATTATTATATTATTTCTAAGAGGCCAGAGTTGAAAAAAAAGGTGGAACATATATTTTATTTAATATATATTTTATTTATTTTAAGCAACAGTCATCGAATTTTAGTATCTATGTTACTGAAACAGAAAAAGGGGCACATCTACTGTTTACTCATTGTTTCACCAGGCCCCTGGAAAAGTGCAACTGCATACATACAGCAGGGGGTCCCACACACCCCATTTATTTTCATCCCAAGTATTTCTCTGGCTCCATGGGTGCCGTTGAATGATTAAAATAGAGGGACAAAGAATCTGAACCATGAAAGACATAAACTTCACTGTGTTAGGTTATACCATTTGATTTTAAGTTTTAACTGGCTTCCATGGGATTTCCCTGGGCCAAACGATCAGCATGACCTTAAATTTAAACTTTAACAAAAAAACACAAAGTGACCAACAACTAACAACAGAATCGACTGCAAATCAAGGCCCTAAAAATCTGTTGACTGGAGATGACTTTTAAAAGTAAGTACTATAAAACATTTTATTCCACTGTTTATAGTAAACTGTTACCTATTTGTGATCTTCATTTTTTTTTTAAATGGCAATATCGTTGAATTATGGTATTCAAAGTGCTATATTAATTATTATTTCTTAGGTTAATAGTAATTGCACATCAGATAATCGAAAAATAATGTTTAAGGTATTTATTATGATAAGTATGGAGATACAATCAGCAATTTTATATATATTATATATTATATATTATATTATATTCTTCGTATATATATATATAATATATATATTATATATTCTATTCATTGTAAACTAAAATATTTTTAAATAAAAAAGGCCAGCAATCTTATCGAATCAATACATTTATCGCTTTCTACCAGTCGAATTTGTTTTCGATGTTAGGAATTCTCTAGTGTTCATATGAGGTCTAAGAATGATAATATGACACTTGGGTGCAAAAATACAGCAGAGGAGACCAAAGCTGGATGATAGTATTGCAAAAATTTCTACTGCGACCATATATTTGCCCTTAGTGCTGACATAGGCTGGGATGAAGGATACCCAAACACTTGTAAAAACCAGCATGCTAAACGTGATAAATTTTGTCTCATTGAAACCATCAGGCAAATTCCTAGCTAAAAAAGCAAGAACTAGAGTTAAAAATGCTAAAAAACCCAAGAAGCTCAGCATTATATAAAAAAATATTACTGAACCATCCTTACACTCTACTGTTATCTTGTCCCTGGATGCTTTCAAGTTAAGTTCTGGAGAGGAAGGGTATATAATTACCCAAGAGGTACAAATCAGGCATTGGATAGTGGAACCAAAAACAATAATAGAATTGGGGATTGAAGATCCAACCCATTTCCTAAGTGAACTATTAGGCTTGGTGGCATTGAAGGCAATAACCACCGTGATAGTCTTGGCAAAAATTGAAGAGACGCAGAGCGAAAATATAGTACCAAAGATAGCTTGACGGATGAGGCAGGTTATTGGTGACGGTCGTCCGATGAATAAAAACGAACAAAGGAAGCAGAGCAGAAGAGCCACCAGGAGTAAGTAACTGAGACTTCTGTTGTTGGCTTTCACCAGTGGGGTATCACGAAACCGAATAAAGATACAGAGCACAGAAATGGTGAGCACAGAACATGCTCCAGTGACACCAGACAACGCCATGCCCAGCGGTTCTTCATATGATAGAAACTCAATTAATTTAGGGATGCATTTTACTCGATTCACGTTGGACCACTGGTCATCTGGACACCTCGCACAGTCAGTTGTATCTAAGTAAACAAGAGGATTTTTTAAAACATATCATTTAGCATTCTATAAGCAGCAACATGATTTTCAATCTGTAAATGCCCATTAGGAAAGCTTTTATGTAAAAAAAAAAAAAAACGAACTATTTTGAGACACAATAGATAAACTATTTTAATTTTCCCCAGTAAAATACTGAATTGATACTAGTTTATCCATACTAAAAAACTATGTTGAGATTATCATGCATGATAATAAATTTAATGCAAATACAGAGGCGTTCATTTTTGCGTTGACTCAGGATTCGTGTTCTGAACAGAAAATTGTTTTTTTACAGCAACAAGTAAAATGTGTTGTTGTGGTTTTTTCTGTTGTTCAAAGAAAAGGTCGGAAGTAATTTAGAATTATAACCATTACTTTTAACATATACAAATTGATGTAAGGAAAAAATTTTTTGGAGACAAAAAGGAATGTTTTTACTTATAAAGCATGATGTATTATATTATACAACAAGTTGGCCGCTCACTAAACACACCTGTCTGATTGGAAATTTCTCCATCTGAACATGGAATACAATCATAGCAGCAAAAGGGTTCACCTTCACGTGGTGCTTTTCTATAACCTGGAGGACAGCTGACAGAACACATGGAGGTCGGGACCTAAAAAAAAATATTAGTTTTCAGTTGTAACAATGGACTTTCACTGCATAGTTTGTTAAAAAAATGGTTTCTTTAAACAAAAGTTGTTTTCTTTTGGCTCCTTTTTTTCATGCTTTAAACAGTGATGTAACTAGAGATCTTGGCGTTTGGGAACCAGTCAGTCGTCGCACCCTATTCTGATCTTGCATCTACTTTTGTAATCAGAGTGAAGAACAGGGGGGCACAATGGCATTACCTTTCTGTGACTGGAGCAGCTCTCCATCTTGCCCCATAGAAGTTACAGCCGTTTAGAAACCATAGCCCTCCACACCCAAAAATATCATGAGATAGAGAAGCGAATGCATAACGCATATAAAAAAGCCGCCACCTAATGAACTTATTAACAATAACATTCCAAAAAGAATATGATTCTTAGAAGGAACAAGAAACCAATCATTGTCTGTCTTCCAACGGGTTGAGAGAAGTTTACGTGCCCCTTTAAATTAAAAGTTCTAATACGTTCACAATTATGACAGGTAGATTGTAATACAGATTGTCACAAAGAAATACGAACAACCGGGACCTCTTGCTACTTTTCACCCTTTAAAATCCAGATGTTACATTGGCAATATGCCCAAGTTGCTGCTAACTTTGAGAATGTAAAGTATAGCTTAGTTACAAAATAAATATATAGTTATATATGTTAGTGGTTTGTAGTGTGATGGTATCATACCTGTGTGTATTTTTCACCCCATAATATTACGTTTTCACTTAATAAGAGTTTCTTTCCATTGGGTCCCCAGTCATCAAAGATTCCAATTTTCACCAGGCCACCTTTCATACCACCCGACACTTGCCAGTTCAAAACATCATAAAGTCCCTTAAGTTCACCTTTTTCATCAAAAGCCACCCTTTCTCCTGCGGTGGTCATGAGATTTACATGTTTAATGTAATAGAAAAGCTTCAAGGGAAAATTGGAGAAAGCACAGTATTAGAGAAATATTATATAAAACTATAATCTAATACAATAAAAAAGTCTTTGTAATCAGAGGCTCATATTTCATAGCTAACCAATTGAGTGTTCCTTCTACATGTACCCTAGATGTGCTTGTAATAAATATGTTTCAATGGATTCAAATTCATCTCCAAACCACCCGTCTTAAGAAGATTTTTATGTAACAATGACATAAATGTGTTTCAGCTTATTGGTGGGAAATCTATGGATCACTAAGACACGTTTCAGTTTTGTGGCCAACCTAATAATTAGTACTAGAAAATTAAATAATAGAATTGCTTCTTGTTGTTCTCAATGCCCTTTGCACGGGGACTCTCTCTATATATGTATATATATATATGCAGAGTCTGTATGCTGGGTCATGTGCATGTACATAAACATTTTATTCTAGAGTGCTCAATATTTTAAGGTTTTTTTCTGACAAAATTTTAGGAAAATTTCAAGGAAAAGTAAACAAGAGATAAGAAAAAAACATGGCAGAAAAGGGCAAAAGCAAGAAGGCCTAGTATATTAAATGCCCCACATCCATGGAAAATATAGTAGATGCTGATCATGAATCAGTTGACATCATCTGTTGTTGGAAGTTGACATTCTAGGATTTAGGAATAATGGGATATAAGGCAGAAAGAAGAAGGTCCTTATATATGACAGGGCAGGAGTATAAATATGGTGGCAAAATTTCATTTTTTACAAATTTTTGCTACAGTTCTTTCCACTTTTCGTTTATGATATTTTAATCCTCCTCACTGCGACATTGAACTTTCCATCCAGCTATACCCAAGACCATTTTCTTCACTAATTAGTACCCAGAACATATTTCCTGATAAATACTATGAACTACAAAAAATATAACAGATATTCATACCCACATGGTACACCTTCCACAAACTGGGAACCAGATACAATTACATACCTGCCAGGGGTGAAAGTTGTCAATGTGGGCACATGTGCCATTAAAAAATGGCCCTTTTCCTGGTTCACAGAACATCATATCATGTATAGCATGTGCCACGGCATACATCGCATTGTACACGGAAACTGCTAGTCGGAAATTTCTTGTATCGTACACGGAGCTATCAAGTTTCCTTAACTCTTCTTTGCCAGTACAAATGGGTCCATGGGAGGAAGTATTATATTCAGTCCATTTACAACCAAATACATGTCCCCAAAACTCCTTTATAAAAATGTCATCGGGGTATTTAGAAGGATGGATGCTGTATAGGAAATCCCTGAAGCCTGGGATATCTGAACTGTATTTTGCAAGACCTATGGTTCCATTTAGGGTTGCCCATAAATCTTTTTGGGAAAACACAGCTGATGGAAGCCAACTTCCAACAGCAATCCATACCTTTCCCAATATTTTCTCGGCAGTGACCGCTTGCAATAAAGCAATTAACTCTGTTGCATAGGCGTACAATACAATAACATTGGCTGTTGATTTCTTTATAACACGGACGATATCTTCCAAATTAGCTTTACTTGGTATGGTGAATAATGTTTTGGCAAATGCAACACATATTCTATTTTTTGCCATCTCTGCTTTCAACTTCTGACTGCCTTGGTCTCCATAGTCGTTACTGGAGGATACAATGCCCACCCAGGACCAATTAAAATGCTTAATCATCTCAACAACAGCAACAGGTTGGGAGTCAACAGTACCCACGGTTCTCACAAAGGATGGAAATTGGGTTTTGTCAGCGAGGGAAGGTAGGGCTGATGCATAGCTGATCTACAGAACATGACATAATTAAATATTAAAAACATATGATACGTAATATGAAATGTACAAACATAGATCGAAGTATTTGTATCCTTCTTGTATTTGTAATCGGTCACCACGTTAGTTGCAAGAAAGACAACCATTAGCCATTTTTTCTTAGTCATATACATATCACATGTTGGCAAGCCTATGTAAAATACTACCCTTCAGTTGTAGAATTTTAAAGCTTACACTTTTACTTGATCAATCAATTTCATTGATGCCACCAGTGGTGTAATTTGCTTATAGAGAGACATAGAATGTTTCAGCAGATAAGTACCATTCGACCCATCTAGTCTTCCCAATAATATAATTCTTAGCAGATTTATATTATAGGAATAATAAGAATGCTGCCTGAAAAAAAAACATATTCTGGACAATGCCTAATTGACACATGTCACAGAGTGCATTTTGAGAGGATTCATAGGGTCTGAATATTTACTATATGACCAAAGGATGGGAAGATGTTTTTCTTCCAAAGTCAACAGAATTGTCCTCTTTTGATATTGCAAAATTTGACATTGCTTTCTGAACTACATCAGACGTACGCATTTAAAAGCTTTAGTTAGCAGACAATCATGTCACCAACAAAAAACTTGCTATTATTTACTAGATCACAAAAAACCCATATATTGTAGCACCTTAACATACCAAACCTTCAAGCAAACAAAACATTACTTATTATATGTGTGACTTAATTATATATATTATATCGTTTGACTGAATACGTCTTTGCAAATATGTCTGAGAGAACTTTCATTGCTTTGGTTTTATTTTTTTGCATCCTACCTGTGGGAACAAGGTGAGCCCAAGAATCCTTGCAATAGCAATGGAACCAGATGATGGGGAATCGCCAACTACCGCAGCCCTCTTTGGTGGTACCGACTTACAGCTGTAATTGGGGACCTTTGTTTGCTTGCCAGACAGGTAGCTCATGACGCTTTCTATTGCAGCAGCATCTGAGTAACAGGAGTCATAAACTTCAAATCCTAGAGTAACGTTTGGTATTAGAAGTGAGCTTGCAGTTATTTCCTCAATCGCAAAAAGCATGGCAAGGACGTATTGGTATTTCTCTGTGTAAAACCTGGGGAGAAAAATGTACCATAATACAGTTATAATAACAAATGGCTGACACATATAGCAGCCACAATAAATATAACAATTTTTTCTATATAGTTATTTAGAAACCATTCAGCCCATCTAGTGAAGTGAATGTGCTCAAGGAGCGGATGCTCAATGATGACATATGCAAAACTATCAAAACTAATCACAGCCTCATCCCCCTCAGGTTGAGCCTTTGGGTTTGTTTGGCCACCTGGACTTGGTAGATGTTCAAAAAAGCTCTACACTAGCAATAGGTAGAGATCTTCGCCAAAAACAGCCACGTCCCATTGCGGTTGCATCCCCCTTTGGGTTTGTGTGACTATCTGGACTTAGTAATGGGGGCGCTGAAGTCAGGAAATAATTACACTAACTGGAGTCGATCTAAATGCATTGAAAACACACAAAGCTCAGCCAACTGGCTCATAGTATCAGATTACTGACTACTGACGGCTTGGAAAAGTTCAACAAATATAAGAGGCAATCTCCAAGGGAGGGTCCTTAACGGTACAATGATAGTAAATAAAAGGAAACACATCTAAAAGGTAAAACCTTTGAAAGTAAGAAATGACATTTAAGCAACAAGTCTAGTGAAAGAACCCGTTTGAAGCTGGATCTAAGAAGCCATCTTTCTGCATGCTTAGGGACATTTAGTATGGCTATTTTTCCTGATGTAAAGACTCAGACTTTAATCATTCCGTGGTCTTGACTTAGATTCAGGTTACCTTTCTGCCTATCCCATGTATGTTTCAATTTCCATAATGTAGTACCGAGTACAGCTTTTAATGGGAGGCTTTTCCATTGATCTCCCACCCTATATTTTTATGAATTGTCTGTAGAAAGACGTCACTTGCACTTGTCCCTCATGGAGTTGCCCCACACTGAGGCAAGATGTTATCTCACTTGATAGATTGAGTCAATTAATCAATGATGCTGTGATATTCATTCAAAACCATCATGAATTTCTATACAACAAAAATACACATCATATAAAAAGTCTTATGAAGTGTAACCTTGTGGTAGATAAGCCAGAGTTATTCAGAAACTGAATTTCAACTGTATTAGTTTGATTAGTCTTCTTTTAATAAAGTTTATTGGCTTAGTAAAGGTCCAATGTTTCGGCTCTCAATGAGCCTTTATCAAGAATCATGACTGCTTACCGCAATTACAAAATGAACAATATGAACAATAAAAGATTAAAAACAAAACACCTTATGCCAATTTTTTAGTTGTCTCTTTGTTCTCTGCTTCCTCTTGTATTTCCTTAGCGTTTGTGTTCTTTTATCTTCATGTTGTACTCAGATCCATGTCCCGGAATAGTTTGAATCAGCCTTTCATGTCTCTTTATCCTCCCATTGCGTTCTTTTGTCTTTATTCTTGAAATTACCCTCATCTGCATAGATTTATCTAACTCCCTTTCTTCTATTTTCTCTTTTCCTCTTTACTTTTTTTCCCATCTTTTTGTATTTCTCCATCACACCACCCATCCTATTTCCTTCTTTGGAAATCTGGCATTCCTTATTGCATTTCATGTGTCTCTTTTTGTTTTTTTTTATTTCTGTACCTTTCTTCCCTCTTATATTCTAGTCTTCCGCCACCCTTTGTTTCACTCACTGTTTTCCATAAAGCATGCGCATTTACATTTTACTTGAATTACATATAAAACAACCACTTACTTTTCACATTTTATCCTTGGAGGTTTCTCTTTTAAAGTCAATTTCTGTTTTACAGTTTTCTCGTGTACAGGAATGAGTCCTCCTATGACAATATCGCCTTCTTTAGCATAAGCAGGTAGAGGGAAGCCATGATGCTCACACATTAAAAAAGCATTCGAAATTTGAACCGCTGTAAGTAGTAGTCGCACTGTAGCAAGGATCATTCTGTAAGATAAATGATTCAGAGAAGGGTGAGATAAATGATCAAAGCTCCTATTAAAATACAGTAAATGTACACTAATAAAAAGGTGGATACATGCTGATACCTATTCTAATCAGATCTGGGTTAAATAATAGTGTTATGACATCATTTAACAATATGGCAGCATTTAAAATGTTAAATATTTTTTTCCTATATAGAATGGGTGTAAAAGAGTATCATATGTTTCACTTACCTGTTTATGAGAGATGCTGTTAAAAATGGCTCTATTTTGTACTAGAAATAATAGTTTGTATTTTGGTTGCTTTATATACCACCGTTAACCCTGTGATATTCTTAGGAGCACCCTACAATTAAAGCAATTTTACCTTTGACAAGATGGGTTCAAAAAAACACTGCAATTGGTTTAATATCAGGGCATGATAATAATAGGGTAAGAGGCTGATGAAATGGGTGAGCAGGAAAGATAATTATAAAGTTAAATATAACCTTTTGTCTAAAGGGAAAAAGACTAGCAATTTGTTCCATAATAATAATTAAAAGTGCAGATATACTGGTGTTATGGGTGGAAATGTGTGGTAATTCCGCACAACACAGAAAATAGGACTTTTGACTAATTTATGAAATCGTATAAAATATATATGTGCAATATGTGCAATCTATTTCTTATGTAAATACTTTTTTGCATAAATTATATGTGCAAAGTAGATCTTGATCTATTTCTTACTTAAAGAGAGGGGGAAATCGAAAAACAGCATGCATGTCAGGACTGGTGGCTTAAAGCATAAGGCATTAGCCTCAGGAGTTAGGGATTGTGGGTCTAAGTCCCACCTGGGTCGGCTCATTTTAAGCATCTTGAAGAACCAGCATTATTTGTCAGATTCATGGCTTACGTACTGGTCTTACCCAAAGACAAACTACATTGTTAAAATAGGGATGCTGTTGTCAATGTCTTATTAGCCATATTAGTCAGCGGTCAAGCCATGCCCACCAAGAAAATCAATTTAGAAAAAGTGTTTTGAGAAGAGTCCATCATTATCAAAGGTCATCTGCAGCCATCTTAGTCAACCATGCACACCAACAAAATCAATCTTGAAAGTTTTGTTCAAAATAAAAAATTTAAGAAATACCGTATTTGCCCGAATATAGGCCACACTTTCCCCCCCCACTTTAAGACTTTAAAGTGGGGGTGCGGCCTATATTCGGGGTTTGTCACAGGAATGCGCAATTCATATCGCCCGAAGCCCGGGACATGCAGTTCCGGGCGCCGAGTAAGCAGCAGGGTTAGGATACAGATCCCCCGCGGCGCTACAGGGGACCTGCATCCTACTCTCCGATAAGCTGAGACAGCCTCCCCTGTCAGCACTTTCCACAGGGGGGGAGTGCCGGCATGGGAGATTGTCTTAGCGCATGGCGCAGAAGTTCACCGGCTGCGGTGATGCGCGTAAACAACCTCCACTGCCGGCACGTCTGCAAGATGTGCTTTAACAATCTCCCTTGCCGGGACTTCCCATGGGGATATTCTTTAAAGCATATTGTGTAGATGTCCCCCGCCAGCACCACAAGACACCCGGTAGTCTGCAAGGGTAAGTCTAAGGGAGGGCACATCTTGGGGCAGAGTGGCAGCATATCTCGGGGGAGCTGGACCTTTGGAGCTGGGGATTGTGGGTCCAAGTCCCACCTTGGTCGGTTTGTTTTCAGCATCTTGTCAGATTCATGGCTTACATACTGGTCTTATCCAAACGTAAACAACGTTGTGAAAATAGTGACCACATTGTCAATGTCTATTTAACAAATGATTGCCATCATAATATAATTAATGAACAATCAGTCTTTTAAGAGAAGAGTCCATCATTATCAAAGGCTGACCATCTGCAGCCGTCTTAGTCAGAAGTCAAGCCATGGCCACCAACAAAATCAATTTTGAAAAAGTTTTGTTCAGTATAAAATATTTAAGAAATATATAAAATTTGCTGTATTTACAAAAAATAACATCAGACACATAGCACAAGTCAGGCCCAGTGGCCTAATGGATAAGGCATCAGCCTCCGGAGCTGGGGATTGTGGGTTCAAGTCCCACCTGGGTCAATTCATTTTCACCATCTTGAAGAACCAGCATTATTTGTCAGATTCATGGCTTACATACTGGTCTTACCCAAAGATAAACTACATTGTTAAAATAGTGATGACATTGTCAGTCTATTTAACAAATGATGGTTGTATTTTGATATACTCACAACTTCAAAAACAAAAAGTATCCTTCATTTGTCATGGCTGGTCTTCAATTAACATCACACACTAAGCAGCCATCTTAGTCAGCAGTCAAGCCTTGCCCACCAAAGGTTGACCATCTGCAGTGTAACTTTACAGGTCCATGTTAGATGAACAAAGTTAGGATAACAGCTTCTAAACATGTTTGGAAGGACCACTCAAAGCAGATCAACTCTTCCACCAACGAGATTGTTGTATTTAGTTTAAAAATAAAAAGTATCCTTCATTTGTCATGGCTGGTCTTCAATTAACATGACACACTAAGCAGCCATCTTAGTCAGCGGTCAAGCCATGTCCACCAACAAAATCAATTTTGAAAAAGTGTTTTGTTCAAAATAAAATATTTAAGAAATATATAAAATTTGCTGTGTTTACAAAAAATAACATCACACATTTGGCATGTGTGAGTCCTGGTGGCCTAATGGATAAGGCATCAACCTCTGGAGCTGGGGATTGTGGGTCCAAGTCCCACCTGGGTCGGTTTTGTTTTCAGCATCTTGTCAGATTGTCAATGTCTATTTTACAAATGATTGTTATCATAATATAATTAATGAACAATCAGTCTTTAAAGAGAAGAGTCCATCATTATCAAAGGCTCACCATCTGCAGCCGTCTTAGTCAGAGGTCAAGCCTTGGCCACCAACAAAATCAATTTTCAAAAATTTTTGTTCAGAATAAAATATTTAAGAAATATATAAAATTTGCTGTATTTACAAAAAATAACATCAGACACCTAGCACATGTCTGGCCCAGTGGCCTAATGGATAAGGCATCAGCCTCCGGAGCTGGGGATTGTGGGTTCAAGTCCCACCTGGGTCAGTTCATTTTCACCATCTTGAAGAACCAGCATTATTTGTCAAATTCATGGCTTACATACTGGGCTTACATACTGGTCTTACTCAAACATAAACTAGATTGTTAAAATAGTCATGTCAATGTCTATTCAACAAATGATTGCCAACTGCTTGTTGTATATTGACATACTCACAACTTTAAAAACAAAAAGTACCCTTCATTTGTCATGGCTGGTCTTCAATTAACATGACACACTAAGCAGCCATCTTAGTCAGCAGTCAAGCCATGCCCACCAACAAAATCAATTTTGAAAAAGTGTTTTGTTCAAAATAAAATATTTAAGAAATATATAAAATTTGCTGTGTTTACAAAAAATAACATCACAAATTTGGCATGTGTGAATCCTGGTGGCCTGATGGATAAGGCATCAACCTCTGGAGCTGGGGATTGTGGGTCCAAGTCCCACCTTGGTCGGTTTGTTTTCAGCATCTTGTCAGATTCATGGCTTACATACTGGTCTTATCCAAAGGTAAACTACGTTGTGAAAATAGTGATGACATTGTCAATGTCTATTTAACAAATGATTGCCATCATAATATAATTAATGAACAATCAGTCTTTTAAGAGAAGAGTCCATCATTATCAAAGGCTGACCATCTGCAGCCGTCTTAGTCAGAGGTCAAGCCATGGCCACCAACAAAATCAATTTTGAAAAAGTTTTGTTCAGAATAAAATATTTAAGAAATATATAAAATTTGCTGTATTTACAAAAAATAACATCAGATAACATGCACATGAGAGGCCCAGTGGCCTAATGGATAAGGCATCAGCCTCCGGAGCTGGGGATTGTGGGTTCAAGTCCCACCTGGGTCGGTTCATTTTCACCATCTTGAAGAACCAGCATTATTTGTCAAATTCATGGCTTACATACTGGTATTACCCAAACATAAACTACATTGTTAAAATAGTCATGTCAATGTCAACAAATGATTGCCAACTGCTTGTTGTATTTTGACATACTCACAACTTCAAAAACAAAAAGTTTCCTTCATTTGTCATGGCTGGTCTTCAACTAACATCACACACTAAGAAGCCATCTTAGTCAGCAGTCAAGCCATGCCCACCAAAGGTTAACCATCTGCAGTGTAACTTTACAGGTCCATGTTAGATGAACAAAGTTAGGATAACAGCTTCTAAACATGCTTGGAAGGACCACTCAAAGCACATCAACTCTTCCATCAACAAGACTGTTTAAAAACAAAAAGTATCCTTCATTTGTCATGGCTGGTCTTTAATTAACATGACACACTAAGCAGCCATCTTAGTCAGCGGTCAAGCCTTGTCCACCAACAAAATCAATTTTGAAAAAGTGTTTTGTTCAAAATAAAATATTTAAGAAATGTATTTGCGTGTTTAGAAAAAATAACCTCACATAGAGGTTAAGTATTTTTTTTGTAAAATAAAAAAGAAATCTTAAGAGTAAATATAGGTTTCTATATATTTTTAGAATATTTCTTATTAGAATCGGCTCAACACCAAAAATAGAATACTTCAAATAATACATTCATACTTACTGCTGATCTTACTGCTGATCTCTAGGGGCGATTTATCATAGGCCTTGTCCTGGGATACTTCTCCTTTTCAGTCTTGGGTGAAAAACCCTCATTTGCATGATGGCCGGGCAGGTCACCCCTTTACTTCTTGGAGAGGATTGGGCATAGGCTCAAAAGGGGCTTTTCTAAAGTTGAACAAAATCTGGGATAAAAATAAATACCCAAACATACCTTTGCCTATATTTACATACTTTCAAGCAAAAGGTTATGTGGAATCCAAGATAACGACTGGTGCAACCCCCTAGATAATTGTAGTTATTCCAAAAGTACAATTTACGGGATACTACAATTTAAGTGTTTTCATAAAGATTTGTGGGGATGTCCGAAATATTGGTTAACACATTTACCTCATTTGCAAATACATAACGTTTACAAGGCAACCACGGAATCCTTAAGACTTATCCCTGACTCTCTGTATCATATCATAAAATGTGCACTATGCCTATTTATCCCCAGTGAGGTTGTTTAAGATGCTTTACTCTGAAAATGACAATTGTCCAAAATGTAGGAAAGGGGCAGCAGATCTTATCACTGTTTCTGTGGTGTTTTAGGATGCTTTTCTCAGGCAGCCTAAATAAAGAAAGCAGGACTAAACATTTTTTTAATATTTATTAATATTCAGCCAATTTAGATAAAACAGAAGACGTTTCAAAATACAACATGGTATTGTGCAAGCCTTATAGCTAACAACCCATCTATTCAAAAAATCAATTTAATTGGGCCTTACACAGACTATGGCAACTCAATCGAATGACACTATATGACTCTTGACGGTCAGGTTGTGGGGGTTTGGGGTGGGTTTTGGCTACACCCTTTGTTTAATGTTTTTTCTTTTTTAGTTTTGTTATTTGGGATGCTGTTGTTATTGGGTCTCTCCACGTGGACTGAAACTGCTATAGTGTTTGGTATGGGTTGGTATCTGTGGGGAGGACAGAAAAAATGGCGGAGGAGGACAGAAAAAGGTGGAGATTAAAAAAAAAAAGGAAACTTCCTCTGTTATATCACATCTATGTATGACGTTATACTGTAATGGATGATACTCTGTATTGTTCACAATAAAAACAAAGATTGTGTATGTGAGGTTGGATCAGCTATCCCAATAATCAGATTATTTGCATGGGATTTCAATATCTCTTTTAAAACATTTTAGCAAATTGTGAAACCTAACTACAGATAATGCAACACAAAGATTTAAAATGACAAACTGTAACTTCGTCAGCAAAGTAATACATTTTTTTTTGGGGGGGGTTTCATTTGAAAATTATATAATTAGCAACGCAGTTAATTATTGTTTACCCTGTATAATTTGCACATGGTTCTTGGAATGCTTTAGAGACAATGTCCCAAATGCTTTAATGATTTATATATATATATCTGTGTGTGTTTATGTTACCAATGTAGAGTTTATTATACTTATCAAAGCTATTGGCAAGATGGACAGAAATATCTGATTTATTTGAGTAAAACACAGATTCCATTAAAATATCATCATCGCTTTTCGTTTAGATTGGACAAATGGTATGTTGAAAATTGTTTTGATTTCATGAAATTATGTGAAATAATACAAGAAACATATAATCCTTCTTTTATAGCACTGTATATCATTAGACTCCTTATAGTTTACATATAGTATGTTATACATATTATGTGATCGTTGGCAGAGATATTGCTGATCCCTCAAGAATTGTATATTCTAGCACGACGCAGGTGTGCAAAATGAAGTTAAAATGCTATTAATTAAGTCTATTGCATGTAGGTGAGGAAATCGGATACATGTGGAACAAAAATGTTAAGTCATACTAACAAATGAAACTATTTATATTGTTTTCATGTTTTCAAGCCACAAAATAGGCAAGTACACATCTATTATCTCAATAAAACTTAAGTGCATGTTTTAGTATAGACATATAATTTATAAATATTACAATGTTACTATTTACATAATTAATATACGTGTACATATTTTATATAAAAAAGTATTTTTGAATCCCATACATGGCATAGTGATTAAGCCCTGGGAAATTCTGTAAATTGCTGATAAGTAGGGAAAATGTAAATTGACTAAGAGAAACCAGTGGAAGTGACTGAAATCTTATGATAGTAAAATAATGTACCACGTGGAGTGAGACAGAAATGCAGAGTCTATTCTACATAAATATATAAGAGCTGAAAAAATTGTTATTCTGGAGTTCAAAAAAACAAAAGCTTTTCCACGGGGTGTTAATGAATAATCAGTCAAAAAGAAGGGTTATTGTTCACTATGCACCAAATATTATATATATATATATATATATATATATATATATGAAACTCTGCAGAGAAAATATGGAAAATATTATTGTACAGCTGTTCAAAAAAAAAAAACTCTAAAAATGTGAATAGTTACTGTGTTTTTGCAGTAATCACTAGCTATTTCACAACTAAATTATACATGCAGAGGAATGCATATTAGTTGGTTATGAAGAATGCATTCCATTACATTTAATGTAAAGAGCGTCAACAAAATTAACAATAACAAAAGAATTGACAGCATACAAATTAACAAATATAATTGCATTTAGAGAAAAGGGCTCTTAGCATAAAGTCTTTTCAGCAGGTTGTATGGATTAAGAAACAGAAGGAGAGGGGCTGCTTTGCGTGAGAATGATTTCATTGTAGTGGGGGTGATTTGGAGAAGGCAGTGGAGATCTTGAAGGTGAGAAAGATGGTTTCTTTCAGATTGCAGGTTGTGGTACTAGGAGGCCAGGTTGAATGCATTTAAAGTTAGGAGTTAAATGGAAAATGGAAAAAAATGGATGAGTCCCGCATAATAAGGGAAAAATGGGATCCTAATCCTAAAAAAGCAAATGGGAAGAAATTATAACAGTTGAGTAGAGAATCAGGCCACGGACAAAGTGAAAAAGTGAAGAAGGTGGTTTTGAGGCTACTTGTTGAAATGGGAAGAAATACAGGATTGCGGTGTTCTTAAAGTCTTGGCAAGTACTTATTTCCCTTGGCCCTTTCTTTCCTTGGTAGCTAAATTTCAAAAACGTTTTGAGTGAATTTTAAAGGTGAGAACAATGAAAGACAAAATTTCAAGTATTTATTGGCAAAGTGTACATTTTTATTCCCACGGCTATTTCTCCGCACAGTGCAGATGATGCCAGGGACAAACTAACAGAGATTTCAGACATAATAAAGTTCTGTTATACAGTTGTTAGGTAATATATATTTTTTGTACCCCTTCAAATATGAAAATGCAAGATTTTAATTATATCACTAAAATTAAACCTCCATCTCTCTATAAATATCAACATCTATATATTTCTATCTCAATCGTCTTTTGACGTCCTTATGTTTTTCCATTACTTTTCAATTCAATAATCTGTATGAATTATATAATTTTCTTTTTTTCTTTTCCATGATTTTCAGATGGTCATTCCCCCCCCTCTTTTTAACTCCAGCCAACAAAATGTTCAGGAATTTATCCTCTCCACCATCTCTGTGGTGTATGAAGTCCAAATACTTCTCTGTATCTCATTTACTATCATCTACGCTGTTACATTTTTTGGCAATGCCATCATTATTTTAATTATACAATTGGATACCCGTCTTCAGACTCCAATGTATTTTTTCTTGACTAACTTGTCTTTTCTTGATATATGTTATTCCTCTGTAACTGTTCCGAAATTGTTGGATATCCTTTTTGCGGGAAACAGGAAAATTTCATTTTATGGCTGCATCTTGCAGATGTATTTCTTCCATGTTCTGGGAAGCTCAGAAATGTTTCTTCTCGCTGCCATGGCTTATGACCGTTACGTAGCAATATGCAACCCCTTACGATATACTGTTATAATGACAAGAGCTGTAAGTGTACCATTGGGTGTCAGCGCATGGTTAGGAGGTTTTACGCACTCTACTTTACATACCGCATGTCTTCTAAGACTTATCTTCTGTGGACCAAATATCATGGATAACTTCTTCTGTGATGCTACGCCTCTCATAAAATTATCATGTTCTGACACAACCATTGATGAAATTATGCTCATTACAACGCCTGGTATTCTGGGGCCTTCCTGCTTCATTTTAATTCTTGTTTCTTATAGCTACATTGTCAGCAGCATTCTGAAAATAAACTCAATGGAAGGAAGATACAAAACATTTTCTACATGTGCCTCTCATTTAATTGTGGTTTCAATTTTCTATGGTACTGGTATAATTGTGTACATACAGCCAATGTCAGTCTATTCATCTGCAAATCGCTTTGTCACAGTGTTCTATGCCATTATAACACCCATGTTAAATCCAATTATATATGCCTTAAGAAATAAGGAGGTTAAGGGAGCATTGGGAAAATTATTGTGTCAGCAGAGACGTGTACAAAGAAGTATACAAAGGCAGAACACCTGATTTTTTATTTATAATTTTTATTATTTCTTTTTTTTTAGAGGACAAAGTCTGTAATTTATATTTCATGGCATATTAAATAACAATTGTATAGTTCCTTTAAAATTATATATATATATATATAATAATGATAGGTGTCATGTCAAATAAATAAAACAAATGTGATTTCTGTGTTTTGATGTAACTTGATGTCTGCATTTACGGAGGGCCCCTGGGAGTTGGCGAGACCAGTATCTCAATACAGGAACTGACCTGTCTGTGTGAGGGTGTTTCCTTCTACACTCAATATTCCTATTGTCCCCTAATATTTTTTCTTTCTTCCCACTAGACACCTCGTCATCCCTTTTCTACCAGCTTGGGTCGGTGAATTGTCAAAACCACAAACTCATAGAATTGGGTATTATAGTGAGGTAGGAGAGTTCTGAAAGTCTCCATCATGGGGCAGAAAAAAGAGTTTGCATCATGAGACAGAGTTTAGTCTGTCCAGCTTAGGAAAAAGACTGGTGTTCACAATATAGGGCAAAGTCTAGTATCCGGAGAATGGGTCAGAGTCTAGCATCTCCTGGATGGGGCAGTATCTACTGTCTCAAGGAAAGGGCATAGTCTAGTATACCCAAGATGTGGCCCAGACTGTTGTGCCTAGTGCCTCATGACAGTCTAGTGTGCCCTCCATAGTGAAGCGATTAATGTTGTTATAATGAGGCTGATACAAGGTTCCCTGGTACAGGGCTAGCGATGCTAGTGAGGGAAGGTAAGTGTTTCCTAATACATTATACAGGACAAATGGAGTATGCTTGCATTAATATCAGATACATGAGTGATCTATGGGGCCCAAAATGTGGAGATGCTAAAATGAAATGTTATTATTTAAATTCACCCAAGTAATAGTAGCTAAAAACAGATTTCAGTTAAATAAAAAGCTTGATTGAAAAAACATCACAAAAATACATACTAAATTTCTTCCCCTAAAATAAAGTGGCAGAATGGAGAGAGTCTGTATACAGGAATTAGCAAACAACATTTGAGAAAAAAAAGGAAAAGGACCACTCAAAGCACCTCAACTCTTCCACCAACAAGATTGTTGTATTTTGACCCCAAAGGCCCACCAACAAAATCAATTTTGAAAAAGTGTTTTGTTCAAAATAAAATATTTAAGAAACATAAAAAAAATTGTGTTTACAAAAACTAACATCAGACACCCTGGACATGTCAGGCCCAGTGGCCTAATGGATAAGGCATCAGCCTCCGGAGCTGGGCATTGTGGGTTCAAGTCCCACCTGGGTCGATTTGTTTTCAACATCTTGAAGAACCAGCATCATTTGTCAGATTCAAGGCTTACATACTGGTCTTACCCAAACATAAAAACTACATTGGTAAAATAGTGATGATTTTGTCAATCATATTTAGTAAATGATTACCATGATAATATAATTAACCAACAATGAGCCTTTTAGAGAAGAGTCCATTGTTGACTGCAGTGTCCATGTTAGATGAACAAAGTTAGGATAACAGCTTCTGAACATGTTTTGAAGAAAAGGACCACTCAAAGCACCTTAACACTTCCACCAACGAAATTGTTGTATTTTGACTCACTCACAACTTCAAAAACAAAAAGTATCCTTCATTTGTCATGGCTGGTCTTCAAATAACATCACACACTAAGCAGCCATCTTAGTCAGCGGTCAAGCCATGCCCACCAACAAAATCAATTTTGAAAAAGTGTATTGTTCAAAATAAAATATTTAAGAAATATATAAAATTTGGTGTGTTTACAAAAGATAACATCAGACAACTAGTACAGGTCAGGCCCAGTGTCCTAATGGAAAAGGCATCAGCCTCCAGAGCTGGGGATTGTGGGTTTAAGTCCCACCTGGCTTGGTTTGTTTTCAGCATCTTGAAGAACCAGCATTATTTGTCAAAATAAATTTTAAAAGTGTTTTGTTCAAAATAAAATATTTAAGAAATATATAAAATTTGTTGTGTTTACAAAAACTTACCCAAAGACAAACTACGTTGTTAAAATAGTGATGATGTTGTCAATGCATATTTAACAAATGATTACCATGATAATATAATTAATGAACAATGAGTCTTTTTAGAGAAGAGTCCATTGTTATCAAAGGTTGACCATCTGCAGTGTAACTTTACAGGTCCACGTTAGATGAACAAAGTTAGGACAACAGCTTCTAACCATGTTTTGAAGAAAAGGACCACTCAATGCACCTCAACACTTCCACCAACGAGATTGTTGTATTTTGACTCAGTCACACACTAAGCAGCCATCTTAGTCAGCGGTTAAGCCATGCCCACCAACAAAATCAATTTTGAAAAAGTGTTTTGTTCAAAATAAAATATTTAAGAAATATATAACATTTGCTGTGTTTACAAAAAATAACATCACAAACTTTGCATGTGTGAGGCACAGTGGCCTAATGGATAAGGTATCAGCCTGTGGAGCTGGGGATTGTGGGTTCAAGTCCCACCTTGGCTGGTTTGTTTTCAGCATCTTGTCAGATTCATGGCTTCCATACTGGTCTTACCCAAAGACAAACTACATTGTGAAAAAGTGATTCTGTTGTCAATGTCTATTTAACAAATGATTGCCATCTTAATATACTTAGAGAACATTGAGTCTTCATTGAATCCATCATTATCAAAGGTTGACCATCTACAGCCATCTTAGTCAGCGGTCAAGCCATGGCCACCAACAAAATCAATCTTAAAAAAGTGTTTTGTTCAAAATGAAATATTTAAGAAATATATGAAATTTGTTGTGTTTACAAAAAATAACATCAGACACCCAGGACATGTCAGGCCCGGTGGCCTAATGGATAAGGCATCAGCCTCCGGAGCTGGGGATTGTGGGTTCAAGTCCCACCTGGGTCAGTTTGATTAACATAATATAATTAATGACCAATGAGTCTTTTTAGAGAAGAGTCCATCGATCTCAAAGGTTGACCATCTGCAGTGTAACTTTACAGGTCTACGTTAGATGAACAAAGTTAGGATAACAGCTTCTAAACACGTTTTGAAGAAAAGGACCACTCAAATCACCTCAACTCTTCCACCAACGAGATTGTTGCTGACTAAGCAGCCATTTTAGTCAGTGGTCAGGCCACACCCACTCCTATTGTCCCCTGATATGTTTTCTTCCTTCCCACTAGACACCTCATCATCCCTATTCTACCAGCTTGGGTCATTGATTTGACAAAACCATAAACTCATAGAATTGGGTATTGAGGTAGGAAAGTTCTGAAAGTCTCCATCATGGGGCAGAAAAAAAGAGACTGCATCATGAGACAGAGTCTAGTCTGTCCAGCTTAGGAAAGAGACTGGTGTTCACAATATAGAGCAAAGTCTAGTATCCAGAGAATGGGAAAGAGTCTAGCATCTCCTGGATGGGGCAGTGTCTACTGTCTCAAAGAAAAGGGCATAGTCTACTATACCCAAGATGTGGCCCAGACTGTTGTGCCTAGTGCCTCATGGTAAACAGTCTAGTGTGCCCTCCGTAGTGAAGCGATTAATGTTGTTATAATGAGGCTGATACAAGGTTCCCTGGTACAGGGCTAGTGATGCTAGTGAGGGAAGGTAAGTGTTTCCTAATACATTATACAGGAAAAATGGTGCAGTATGCTTGCATTTATATCGGATACACGAGTCCCAAAATGTGGAGATGCTAAAATTAAATGTTATTATTTAAATTCACCCAAGTAATAGTAACTAAAAAAAGAATTCAGTTAAATAAAAAGCTTGATTAAGTGTAATATATTGACACCGTGCACTGTAAATACTTTTATATATATAAAATGGTGACGACAAATAAAACAAATGCAATTCATTTCTATACTTATTTTTATGAAGTATGCTCATTACATACTAAATTTCAAATTGACATGTGCGTCACACTGTATTAATCTCATATTACTGGTGAGACATTGCATGTGGAACTTTGTAAATATCTGAAATAATGTTTCCAGTCCCACTAGTTAATTCATCTTGATTGATGTTCACAAACCAGCATTCTCTATCCGGATCCAGGTCATGTGGGGTAAATTCACAATGTCTTCCCCTAAAATAAAGCGGCAGAATGCAGAGAGTCTGTATACAATAATTAGCAAACAACATTTGAGAAAAAAAATACATATTTTTCTACTTCAAAACTTCCTATTTCACCTATATATAAAACCTATATATGTCAGTGTGACACCATGCCATTCCTTCAACTATCTACAAATTACAAGCGCTTTACAAATTCAGTTTTAGTATTTTATAGCTTGTATCTTTAAATGACAACTACAAATTATTTGAAAAAAACATAGTATAGATATTGAAATATAATTATGGCAGTTACATTTCAGAATACAGTGTATAAAAATATTTACCTTTCAGCAACAACAAGACCCTCTTTTTTACGCACAACCGGAAATGTGTTTGTCGCCTGAATAAACTGGTTAATTAGTTGACCTGCAAAAAAGAAGTTCATATTTAGAAGGTCACATCCTACCACAGAAGTTTAACCCTTGCCATGTTCACACAATCTGCAAAAGATAATATAGCCATTTCAGGTATATAGTGGTAGAAGAGGTAGAGAGGTAGAGAGGTAGAGAGATAGATAGATAGATAGATAGATAGATAGATAGATAGATAGATAGATAGATAGATAGATAGATAGATAGATGATAGATAGTGTGGTAAAGTGTATGGGAAAGTGGTGGATGGGATATATATCTCACCTGGTTTCCTCAGCCAGGCATGGTAGCAAACCCAGGAGCCCTCAGGTGAGGCTTCCTATGCTCATTACTGGGGAGGAAGCCTTAAAAGAGAGGGCTGTTGGGTTTGCAGGGTGGAGGAGAAACTGAATGAAGGAGCAGCTACAGCCAGCGCTGCAGCCCACCAGGTATGAGGTTTTACCCATGCAAAACCTGTTACTTTGCTTTGTGCCAGACCTTAGGCTTGTAGAGAGGTATCCGGATGTTTAGTTAGAGCCGGACAGGCTTAGAGGTTGTTTTATTTTCAAGGTGCTCTGTGCCTACAGCATCTAAATAAACACGCTTGACTTTTGAAACCTGTGTGAATGAATACTGTCATTGCCGCCCCATGCGTGAGCTGTCCCCTACAATAGATGGATAGATAGACCGATAGGGAGCACCAGTAGCTAGATAGACAGAAGTATACACTGCTGTACCAGACAGAAACAATTAAATTGCAATACATACCCAATAAACCAGTAGTGCCATTTAAAAGAGTATCTTTTTGTTCCACAAATAAAGCCAAACGATGTGGATTTTCCATCATAGAAATGATTAACGTTGTGCCATTCTCCACTAACACAGTCATCTTCTTTCCTTCGGTTTTCATAAATCTACAAAACATGATAACCACACTGAATCTAGCATCTGGCATACTCGATAAGGTGTTTCCAAATATATATAAATATGCATACCTACCTACTGATTAACAAGGTGAGAGCCTGGTTCAAGTAGAGCTAAATGGCTATGACAATTTGGTTAAAGAGTTGTCAAAAATAAATCTAAAATTACACAACACTGAACGCTCACTATGTTGATTCTGGCACCAGCTGCAAAATGAAGTTACAATCCAATAATTAACTTTATTTTTTATTTGTTTATTATAAGTTCTAAAGGGCATAATGTGTCCTTCTTATCAGCTAACCAGTCATACTTTATTTGTATTTCTAATTATAATTGGTGCTGGAAACATTAAGAGAAAAAAGATTTAAAAGAAAATATTTATTTACCCTTCCTTTTCGAAAGATGATGTCCACTCATGGAATTCCCGTTCGTCTTTTTCATTTTTTAGCGTAATATTATCCAGAGTTATTTCGACTTCCAGCTTATTCTTAATAAGTCCAAATCTTTCAAAGCTTGTTCTATTTTGGGACACTTCTCCGTTAAATGTAAAAGCTGTGATATTTAAGACGAATGATACACAAGAAACAATTTACAAACCATTAGTAAAATGAATTTGCCAATCACAAATATACTCAAAATACTCAAAGCAACAAAATATACTCAACATAGAAAAAAAATAACACAATGAAGTATATATAAAATGACGAAACATTTAAGTGAACAAATGTACATTATTCACACATTTGCAGGATTAACTCTTGCTAGAAGCAAAGACAAATCACTATGCTTTTTTTATCTTTTATTACGTGGTTAGGTCCAAATGTTTGCCTACCTTCGTGTTCAATGTGTAACAGATTTATAATGGTAGTTTTCTCCACATCAATTTGAAGACATATACTTTTTTCAACCAAAGGGACACGTAAGACAACGTGGTTATTTTTGCAATCTGTGACTAAAAAAAACCCCAACATTTTAATGAATAAAATAGCCAACATATTTATCTTCTTTTATTGATTAATAAATGCCCATTGTACAGCGCTACGGAATGTGATGGCGCTTTATAAAACAACAAATAATAATTTTAGAACATTCTTATATTATAGATCATTCTTGTATTCCTTAGGGTTTTTATGTTGGGAAAATGTTATATGACCAAATACTTTATAGAGATTTTCTTAAATATTAAAACTGTAAAATCCTTAATAGAATATCGTCATAATAAAATTAGTTTTTCAAGGCACGGCACTAGTATATTGAAGCTTAGAATCTTCCGACTCAAGGCAGAAACATGCTAAAACACATAACAAATTTGGGAATTGCTCTACATAAACTTGTTAAACGTTCAAGTTTTGAATATTTTTGCCAGTCCTACAATCGTAAATGTGAATAATTTTTACTTACATGGCGTCTGTTGAGTTTTGGTATGAAAAATTACTTCTGCTTCAAAAGGAATTACTATAGATGAGATAAGGAAGTAAATTAGTGCTGCTATTTGTGTAAGCAAAACATAGAATTATTTCTGCACAGACTCCTAGCCTAATTATTGAAGCCTTACATTTTAAAAATATAGAATATGCCTCTGTGGTTAATTACTAAGTAGATTTTGTGTTATTTGAGTAATAAAACAATTATTTGATTTAAAAGTAGATAAAGACAAATGTGGAATTCCATGCAACATTCCATCAAAGCCGAGCCAAGAGGACGTTTTACCTTAATGCATAATCTCGAATTTTTTAGCAACTGGGGCATCTGTACAAGTAGTAGGTAACAGAACTCCAAAAAGAACTGAGGAGTCAGATAACATTGACTGTTAAATCTTATGAAAAAAAGAATTATACATGCTGCTTACCGGTAGGCTCTTGAACCTTTACAAAAGTAGCCGGCTTAGCTAGAATGGATACATGAATGACAGTAAATAAGCAAAGGAAGCATAACTTTAACATCACTTTAAAGTCAAATGTTCTAGATTCCATGACACTTTTGTTCTTTTAGTATGGTGGTTGAGTATGTTAGCATTCCCCGTTATTAATTTGGCAAAGGGGTAATTGACCCATCCTTTACTAACCCTGTGTCCGGTGGGCATCAAACAAACCTCGGGGCACTATAGACCCTAACTATTCCCCCTCCACTATCATTACTTTATGGCTGGGTTTGGCGAGTTGTTTTAAAGTGGCATTAACTATGGGAGGCACTGACTCCATCCTGTACATCCTCCTCACCTCATGCCCAGTGGGATTGGTGACAAAACAAAATATCCTTGGTAGCATCTTCTTCTGTCCTCAACCTCTAGGGTTGAGGTGAAAATGCGCAGTCAAATAAAAAAGAGTCCCCAACCCCTATATAATTGGGTGAGAGGGTAGTTAACACGTCTTAAAAAACCTTTAGAGAGAAATGGACTCCATTGCATGCCCCTTACTCTGCCCCATTCCTGATCCCACTGATGGTTATTTATTTTATTTGTGGTATTCTCATAAAATTTATTTGAATAATTTAAATTATTTTAGGTTTACCTCAATAATAATTGAATACGTTTTTCTGAGCTCCATAATCTTACATCTTACGCAGTTACCTGGTCATAGTCATAGATATTAATTGGCTGAACTCTACCACCCCTTGCGTTTATCACAATTTTACATATCACATATGGTATTTAAATATTTAAAAATGGCCCTCCTCCCCCCTTTGCTAGCTCTGGGCTTTAAAGTTGTTAAGAACCTTCCCTCAACTTTCCACTTGTGGGATGAGGGGTAGTCAAATAAGATATTTAGTATTTAGAAATTACAAAACAGTATCCATGCATACAAGAAGGTCATGGAGATGATTGCTACCCCCGTTCACTGATGAGCAGTGAAAATGTATGTCGTTTCTTACTTTTGTAACGTTCAGCGGTCACGGTAAGTATTTTTTATGCTAGAACTTTTTTGCAGATGAAGATAACAATATATTTAGGTTACTGTTAACTTAATTTACCCTCCAAACAAATCATCATGTGATTATCTAGATAAGTCACTGTTTTTAGTGGTTATATTTCTAGTTTCGTAAATTTAGTTTATAATAGTCACATAAAATGTATTTCAATTATTTAAATTATTTTAAACCCTTGGCTAAGCCATTGTATGATTTTCAGGTCAAGTTGTTTTGGATTCCATAAAACTTATGTCTAACGCAGTTAACTGGTTTCATTCATAGAATTGTATTGTGCGACTTCAATCGCAATTTTACATATCACATGTAATACTAAGAATATTCACGACCATAATCATTGTGATTAACCAAATGCTAGAAAAGGATAACACTTACCCACAATGTCACGAGCAGGACCAATTCCACTAGCTGAAATGAAATTGAAAATTATTATAAAGCTTTATGAAAGTTTGATAACTAGATTCTAACATCTTAGAACTGCAGTTAAAAAGAATAATACATTATGGAGAAAAAGACTGCATGGATAGGGCCTTTTCCCCCCTAATTACTCTGTTTGACCACTAGATTTCACTAGCCCCATATTTATTTACATTTGTACTGATATTGCAACAGGTTTGGTGTATAATAGATATTTTTGACATTTTTAATACCCTTACTTGATTCTTTTACATTATTATTGCACTGTTTTTTGTAATTTGTTGTACATTATTTGATCAGTCTATGCAGAAATATAGCTGTTTTTTTCTCACTTTTTTTTAAGACTGAGATGATTTTGTTTACCTTTTTTTTTTTTTTACACATGATTGTTAATTGAGATTGATCTGTATATAAGAGACTGACCTTTGTATTGCACTTTTATGGCTTGAGAAAAACCCTATTGGGTTGAAACGTCGCTACTTGTGTGGAAATAAAACTGCACAGCACCCAGAGGCGTATCTACTGAAAATAGCGCCTATGGCAAGTACTGAAATTGCGCCCCTGTCCAAATATCTAAAACCCATTTACTAGCCCCTGCTTGCCCATATATATATAAATATTAGACCCTGCTGCCGATAGCAGGTATAGATTAACACACAAACCCAGATCAATTGAAATTCACTTGTGATCTCAGCACTGAAGGTATATATCAAATAAACAGAATCAGACATACAAATCCTGTATTTGCAGGTATACAATAATAATATATGAAACGTAGCATCGAAGGTATAGGTCAAATACATACATGGAAACAGCATTGCAGGTATTAATCAATTGATTAAGACATATTAACCCTGTATTTGCAGGTACACATAAATAATGTATGGAAACATAGCATAGCACATATGGATCTACAGAATAACACAAAAACCCAGCTTTGCAGGTAAAGATCAATTGGAATTCGCATGACGTCATATGCTGGCGCTCAGCGTGAAGCGCCGGCACCCAAGACAAACGCCTCACGCTCCCAACACTGCACTCTGGGCAGCGCTGAGGCAGGTGGCGGCGGCAGCAGCGGTCGCAGATGCAGCGGCGGGGAGCAGAGGAGTCCTGGATTTCTGTCAATCAGAGGAGCCCAAGAGTTGCCGAGCGGTCGTTTTCAGCAACCGCTCGGCACCCCTTGGGCCCCCCTGACTGGCAGAACTCCAGGGGCCGGTTGCAGTGGCGACCCCTGCGACCCCAGTAGTTCCGCCACTGGGCGCTCAGCATAAAATGCCGGCACCGGGACGGAGGTAGAGGCCTCATGGAGGAGAATGAGGGGCGCCGAGTGGTTGCTAGGCGCCCCTCTCTCTCCTCTCCCATTAAAAAAAAAAAAAAAACGGCGTTTGAAAGCCGTTCACTGGCGCCCCCTAGATACGCCTCTGACAGCACCACCTTTACGCATTTAACTGGTTTCATTCATAGAAATGTATTACTTCTCTATCGCAATTTTACATATCACATATAATATTAAGAATATTCACAACCATAATCATTGTGATGAACCAAATGTTAAAAAAGGATAACACTTACTTAAATAGCCAACGCCACCCACAATCCCATGACCTGAAATGAAATTGAAAATTACTATAAAGCTTCATTAAAGTTTGATAACTAGATTCTAACATCTTAGAACTGCAGATAAAAACAATAATACATTATGGAGAAAAAGACTGCATGGATAGTGCCTTTTTTCCCCTAATTTCTCTGTTTGACCACTAGATTTCACTAGCCCTATATTTATTTACATTTGTACTGATATTGCAACAGGTTTGGTGTATAATAGATATTTTTGACATTTTTTATACCCTTACTTGATTCTTTTACATTATTATTGCACTGTTTTTTTGTAATTAATTGTACATTATTTGGTCAGTCTATGCAGAAATATAGTTTTTTTTCTCACTTTTGTTTTAAGACTGAGATGATTTTGTTCACCTTTTTTACAGATGATTGTTAATTGAGATTGATCTGTATATAAGAGACTGACCTTTGTATTGCACTTTTATGGCTTGAGAAAAACCCTATTGAGTTGAACGTCGCTACTCGTGTGGAAATAAAACTGCACAGCACCTCGTGACTATATTTACAGATTTAACTGGTTTAATTCATAGAAATTACTTCTTTATCGCAATTTTACATATCACATATAATATTAAGAATATTCACAACCATAATCATTGTGATGAACCAAGTGTTAAAAAAGGATAACACTTACCAACACTGTCATCATCAACACTTTCCTGGTCTGAAATGAAATTGAAAATTACTATAAAGCTTCATTAAAGTTTGATAACTAGATTTTAACATTTTAGGACTGCAGATAACATTAATGATTTATGGGGAAAAAGACTGCATAGATAATACCACAACAGGCCTAGACTAAGATAATCCACTGTGTATATCATTATACATTATGAAGGGCAAACACTGGTGAGGTGCCCTGAAAGAAGCTCTTATCCCTTTATAGTTCATCAAGGCAAGGCCTATTTTAAGGAAAAATTCTCACTGAGCATCAAAACAAAAGTTGTTTGCCAAGAACAAGTATGCAGTAAGAGTGTTTATTATTGTATTTAATTAAATATTATTATTATTATATAAATTACATTTTTACTTTTTTGCTCATATTATCTAATTTCCTATAAAAAAAAATAATAAAATGAAAAATTGAACAAAAAAGTTTTCTCACGTTTAATAGAAAAATCTTTTACTCATCCAAAAAAGCTAACGAAAAAGCCTGCTAAATAGATTATACTATTTGTCCTGAGTTTAGCAATATGTTTTTATGGGTTTTTTTGCTTTTTTCCCACTTGTGGAAAAGTACAAGTAGCATTTCGCTATTTCAAAACCATTTTTGAGTGTGTTCAACAACATCTCCTGAGTACAGTGATAACACCAATGAATGGGTTTGTCTGGTGTTTGGGGGTTGAAAGGCCACATTTGGGAAGCGAGCTTTTCCCCCCCCATTTTGGTCAGTCGGTGCCTATGCCCTATCTTTGAACCCGGTTGTTTTGGATTCCATAAAACTTATGTCTAACACAGTTAACTGGTTTCATTCATAGAAATGTATTGTGCGACTTTCATTACTTTGTTTTCGCAATTTTACATATCACATGTAATACTAAGAATATTCACGACCATCATCATTGTGATTAACCAAATGTTACAAAATGGATAACACTTACCAACAATGTCATCATCATAAATAATCCCCATACCTAAAATGAAATTGAAAAATTACTATAAAGCTTCATTAAAGTTTGATAACTAGATTTTAACATCTTAGAACTGCAGATAAAAACAATTATGGAGAAAAAGACTGCATGGATAGGGCCTTTTTCCCCCTAATTACTATGTTTGACCACTAGATTTCACTAGCCCTATATTTATTTACATTTGTTCTGATATTGCAACAGGTTTGATGTATATGAGATATTTTTGACATTTTTTATACCCTTACTTGATTCTTTTACATTATTATTGCACTGTTTTTTGTAATGAATTGTACATTATTTGGTCAGTCTATGCAGAAATAGTTTTTTTCTCACTTTTTTTTTTAAGACTGAGATGATTTTGTTCACCTTTTTTTTTACACATGATTGTTAATTGAGATTGATCTGTATATAAGAGACTGACCTTTGTATTGCACTTTTATGGCTTGAGAAAAACCCTATTGGGTTGAACGTCGCTACTCGTGTGGAAACAAAACTGCACAGCACCTCGTGACTATATTTACAGATTTAACTGGTTTAATTCATAGAAATTACTTCTTTATCGCAATTTTACATATCACATATAATATTAAGAATATTCACAACCATAATCATTGTGATGAACCAAGTGTTAAAAAAGGATAACACTTACCAAAAACGTTAATTCTTCTATACTCTGAAATGAAATTGAAAATTACTATAAAGCTTCATTAAAGTTTGATAACTAGATTTTAACATTTTAGGACTGCAGATAACATGTTTTTTTTGCTTTTTTTCCACTTGTGGAAAAGTACAAGTAGCATTTCGCTATTTCAAAACCACTGAGTACAGTGATAACACCAATGCATGGGTTTGTCTGGTGTTTGGGGGTTGAAAGGCCACATTTGGGAAGCGAGCTTTTCCCCCCCATTTTGGTCAGTCGGTGCCTATGCCCTATCTTTGAACCCGGTTGTTTTGGATTCCATAAAACGTATGTCTAACACAGTTAACTGGCTTCATTCATAGAAATGTATCGTGCGACTTCCATTACTTTGTTTTCGCAATTTTACATATCACATGTAATACTAAGAATATTCACGACCATAATCATTGTGATTAACCAAATGTTACAAAAAGGATAACACTTACCAACACTGTCATCATCATAAAGAATCTCATGACCTAAAATGAAATTGAAAATTACTATAAAGCTTCATTAAAGTTTGATAACTAGATTTTAACATTTTAGGACTGCAGATAACATTAATGATTTATGGGGAAAAAGACTGCATAGATAATACCACAATAGGCCTAGACTAGGATAATCCACTGTGTATATCATTATACATCATGTAGGGCAAATACTGGTGAGGTGCCCTGCAAGAAGCCCTTGATGTCAGTATTTAGTAACGTAATGGGATGATAAGACGTTACCGATTTCACGTCCCTGCCAGGTTTTGGGAGCCCTACCTACCCCCACACCTCTAAATCCTCCAAGCCATACAAAGGAATTGACTGAGCTGTAAATATCTTACCTTTATCATATATATATATATATATATATATATATATATATATATTAAAATTTGTTTTTGAAAGTTTGGCAACATTCATAGTTATAATTAAGTAAATGTCAAAATAAAGTTACAGTTGGCTTGAGTTTCAGAAACTGCCAAACAATCTTGAAATACATATTTAATTCTTCATGTTACATTTATTTGTATTCACAGATGTTAGAAATTTTAGAGATGCTTTAAGATTTTAAGAACTGAGATTAACCAGGGAATAAACATTGTATGGATGATTTCCCAATCCCAAATTACATTAAAAAAAGTAAAATCCCAACTCAGTCCTCAACTTTTTAGATACTTATGGATATGGTAGGACCCCAATGTATGGACACAATGTTCTTACAAACATGTTAACATCCAAACCTTTTCTCTTAATTTGTATTCTGTATTTTACTACAATAGTTTATTTTACACACATGTTGGTATGACGCCATTTTGTGGTGTTTAGCATGTGTTGTGTTTCTGTGTAATGGAGCTCAGTAGGCCCATTGAGCAAGGGGACTGGTTACTAGGGCTAGTTTTGGTTGAGGAAAAACAAATGAAGTATTGGAATAACCACATGGGATAGGCAATAAACATCAAACTTTTTTTAAAAAAATTATCTGTCATACATTAAATTAGATTACACTTTGCTGGTGGTATACTTTTATAATTATATGTAAGATTTTCCCCTAAATTCTTACCTTTTTCCTTTGGCTTATTTGCAACAATTTTTTTATCTTCATCTTCAGAAGTTGTAACAACCATAGATGTAAGAGGAGTGACAAAATTGTATTTCAAGGACAGGTTCAGGGCTCTCTCTCTGAGATTATTTTTCTCTTCACCCTCAGCTGAAATTCTAGAAGTATTGTATTAGTTTGTCAATATATTGTTGTCGAGTCTCTTATCCTTGAAACGATAAATCATTGTTTTTAAACTCTGTAAAAATGTAACGTTAACTTAATTCCAAAAATAGAACATTGTAACATAAAAAAACTGTGCCAAAACTAACTGAGCTGGATGCCAGCTTGGGTTAAGCAACTCTAGAATGTCAATGACATCTGCATTTGCCTATGGTCACACAGTTCAAACCTGTGATGGGCCTCACAGCTGGTGGGCCAGCAGATGCACCTCGGCAGGTGCCAATAGAAAAATTCTGACAAAGAATGATGAAAAGGTCTTGGCTTTCGGCTTTGGTAACCGGCAGACACAAAACAGGAGACACAAAACTAGTGCAGCTACTTCAACTGTGTTGAATGATCATTGCCAGAAACTAAAGAATTAGACTGCTAATTTTTTGGAAAAAAAATAGTAAACATTATAACAATGTAAGTGACCAGCACACAACATGTTTTAGATAGTTTTCATTACTTAGTCGCTCTATTGCTTTTGATTTAGTATTTATAGTTTCCTGGCTACTTGGGATCTTGACTATTGATGACAAGCATTTGATTTTTTTTTCAATGCATATCAAAAAGACGTGCAAATGGGCCAAATACGATTCGGAATTTTTCAGTTCCTTTTTGGCCCATTTGTTTTTGGGCAAAATTTCGTTCCCTGCCCATTTGGTTTAGAAGAAAATACAGGAAAATGTTCAGGAGCAACATTTATTGCCTGGTGCTTACATTCACCCTTAGTCAGACTCTCCTTCTTGTTCACTCTCTCTCTCATGCTCTCTTTATGTTTCCCTAGCTTCTCTACCATTCACTTCTGCTTAGGAGGATCGGGGAGAGTACATCAACACAAGCCCACCATTTTGGCAGAAGTTCCCACCAGGTTATGTCCGCGGAGATGTGGACGAAGATAGCAGATTGAAGATAGAAGACTCTCTGTACAGTTTCATTCATATTTCCATGGGGGGGTCGGAAATGCCTCCTCCCCTCCACACTCTGGACACCCATGTGACGCCATGTGGCACTACAGGTTTTATATATATAATGGGATATAGCTGCTGCCATGGTGACAGTACTTGAATGGCAATAAATAATATTTTACTAATTTAACGGGTAATCATACATACTCTTCATTTAGCAGCTGTTCTATGGTCAGGTAAGACCAAAGTCTTTCTGTGAAGTCTCCAAAAATGTAGCCTTGCTCTCGAAGTGTGCAGTCCTCATCTGTTATATTTTTTTCCAAGTTTACCGAAAATTTCTCTGAAGCCTATAAGGAAATTGGTTTACTGGTTAATGTACTGATTATTATTGCTTCTGTACAATGAGGTCGGTCTTCCATAAAATATGGCATACCCATGTTTATTGCCTTGAATCTAGGGCTAGTGGAAAATATCATTATCATCATAATATCAAATGCTTAACAAAAAGTTGTTTTGGCAAATAGCATAAATAGTACTGGGGGCATGAAGGAGAGGGGTCCTATTTTTTTTTTAAATTTGAAATTATGTAGGTTGCATATTTTCAGAGATGTATAACGCAAAAAGCAGTTTTCTAGAGAGGCATGTTATTGAAGAGTCTATGATATAATCATAGACCCAAACACCTACTGTCTACTGCTTTTACTATGCCCATACTTTCAGTGACACTGGTACATGAGCTTGGACTTTAAATAATACTATTAACTCATGTTTTGCAAGCTGGTTGTTAAGAGACTCACTCCTTGTGCAGTGACTTGTGCTGTTAGTATCTCCAAATTGTTATTTCCTATATGACCTGCGACAATGATTTCAGAACCTTGGTAAGAATGTCTAAATCTGTTCTTTGTTAAATGCTCAACAGAATTATCCAGGTATTCTAGATGAACATCCAAAAGCACTGGGTATGCCACTTCATTGTAGAAACCCTGTAGGGTACAAACAGAAGCATAAGGAAGTCTTCCTTCTGAAGATGATTAATTGAATTAAAAACACTGGTCCTTCATTGACCCACAACATTTTAACCTCATCACACTGTTATTTCATTCAGGCGCCTTCCATGTCAAAGAGCTTGCCCTGTCTCATGCAAGGATTAAAGTAAGTACAGCTTTCCACAGCTCCCTTTCACAAATCCCTCGCTTGAAACCAATAAATAGTTCAAAAAAGGCCCTTCCGACCTGGACCAGGTCAGGATGTCCCTTTCTAAACAATTCTGAACTGGCCCGGGGTGACAGGACCATATTGGGGTCATGTTGCATCACGTGACTCTACCTTGAAGGCTACTCGCATAGTGTGTGAGCAGCTGGACCCAAAGCTGCAGGAGTGGGAACGGGGTGGGGGAGGAAGGGGGTATGCATATTTTAATTCTTGTATGTTTGAATGCATGTGAGCGTTAATGTGTATATATTCATGAAGTGTGTGAGCATGAATGTCTATGTATATGTGCGTGTGGGCATGAATGAGTTATTGTGTACCACCATCAGTGCCTGGCTCAGCATAAAGTGATGGGAGTTAAGGTGTAATGCCTATCTCTATATACTAAGCCAGGCATAGCTTGTGGTACCACTGTCAGTGTCTGGCTCAGTAAGAAGTAATGTCAGTTATGGTGTACCACCATCAATGTCTGGCACAGTATATAATGGTGGCTATTATGCTGTACAACCTTCAGTGTATGATACAATTTATAGTTATGGCAGTTATGCTGTTCCACCGTCACTGTCTGGCTCAGTGTAGAGTGATGGCAGTTATACTGTACCATTGTCAATGTCTGGATCAGTGTAAATTGATGGCAGTTATGCTGTACCACCATTATGTACCAATATGTGGCCCAATATATAGTGATGGGATTTATGCTGTACCACGTTAATGTCTGGCCCAGTGTAAAGTGATGGCAGTTATGCTTTACCACCGTCAATGTCTTGCTCAGTATATAGCCATGACAGTTATGCTGTACCACTGTCAAAGCCTGGCACAGTATATATTGATGGCAGTTATGCTGTACCACCGTCAATGTCTGGCACAGTATACAGTGATGGCAGTTATGTTGTACCACTGTCAATGTCTGGCACAGCATTTAGTGATTACAGTTATTCTGTACCGCCGTCAATGTCTGACTCAATATATAGTGATGTCAGTTATGTCATAGCAAATATATTTAGTTTTAGATTTTTCAGAATGATTTTCTGCATTTATATATTTATGATTATGATTATGAATTACTTGTATTTTTCAATTGCTGCCCATATTATTTCATATTAATTATATTTATATTAAAATTGGTTTACACTGTTTAAAAGTTCTCTTTTATTACTACAAATATTGAAAAAAAATATGAGGGGGTGTGACTTAACCAAGAAGAGATGCAGTCATAATAGGGTGTGGCTAAGGGAGGGGCACCACCACAGGGGCACATGATTTTTTGTTGCTCAGGGCCCTGGATGGTCTCAGCTTGTACCTGTAGCTATGTATTACCCTGTAATCCCCACTGTCTTACTTTCAATACTTAATAAAAAGGTATTTTGGAAACCAAAATAACTGCATTTATAAACCTTGTTTGCACATACATGTAGATGTTCATTTTAAAAATATTTTAAAGCACAGCAATTACTGTACCACTTAATATCTAATTATATATATATATATATATATATATATATATATATATATATATATATATAAACCACGTAATTTTGCCCACCTGTAATTGCAAAGCAGCATCCGAATCCTCGTATATTCTCCTGGCAAGACCTCCATTTTCCTGAGACAATTTCTCCAAAAAATCATAATCGAGATCCTCGCCAAAGCCCAAACAATATAATGTAGCCTTGCTTTGAATGGCTTGTTTAACATTTTTCACAATAGTATTTAAATCGGTGACACCTGCAAAAAAAGCAGAAGTAACCACTTACCATCAACTAAGAAAAAAGAATGGAGCTAGTTTGGTGTGGGCTTAAAACATAGTAGGCTATGATTTTCTACACGTACTGTCTGAATAGCAGTATTCTAGATTGTAAGCTTTGTAGGGCCCTCCTTACCTCATTTCTGTAAGTCTTATGTTACTTACTATTTACTATGTCCTGCATACCCATTGTAAAGGGCTGATTTTGATGGCGCTATATAAAACAATATAATAAATGCACATTTGTCAAAGGTTAGCTGGAAAACTCATGTTACTTACTTAACATCTTTTCCTATGTTGGCTTAGTAAAACTTATTATCTTGCAGGAGCTTTCCTCCCACAGTTGAAAGCATAGCATTGTCCAAAATGTATTGGTACGCTGAAGGCGACATACCAAGACTTACTGGACAACGCTATCCTTTCAAGCTCTACTGGAAGAATTGGCAAAAGTTCCCACAGAAACACTCCAAAATCACGTGGAAAGCTTCCCAACAAGAATTTACGCCATATAGCTGCAAAAGGGAGACCAACTACATTTTAATGTCTATGCATTTAGAATGCAATGTCATAAAGTCCCTGTTGGTGTAATAGTCAGGTGTCCCAATACTTTTGTCCACTATAGTGTAGTTTTGGGAAGCAGTTGCATAAGTTTCTTTGCAGAGGAGGTGGAATCTTAAACCCCTTGTGAAAACAAGCAATACATAGTGTCTTAAATTGAGCAAATGTATGTCACAGTTATTGTAAGTCACGTCTTGGACACTAGGGTGTTTACTGTAATCGGATATTGTATTTATATTGCTTATTTTCCTCCTTACAATGTTGTAATGCTTGTGTACATCTGCTTACCATCAGTTGGGTCTCCATCTGAGAGAAGAATTATAATTGAAGTGCTTATTTCAGGTAACAGCTTTTTTTCTGTGGCATTTCGGAGCATTTTCTCTGCAGCCAGTAGTGCTTCATTTATATCCGTGGCTAAGAATTAAATAACAAAGTACATAAAATATAAAAAGTTGGGAAAGCTTTGACATTTTACAACCAACATGGAAATTGCTCTAAACAAGCAAAATTCTGCCAAAATAAATGATTAATTATATAAGTAACCAATAGAAATGCAAAGTTCAAATACTGAGCCCATTACTTGACTCATTTTTTTTCCAATATAACTAATCACAATTCCAATTCTCCTTGCACAGGCTGATAAAGTTGTCCCTGTTCTTATGACAAAAGGTACATCTGGTGTATTATAAAAAATATTATAAAAAAATATTATATAAAATATTATATTATTATATTATTTATTATATTTATTAATTATATTTATTATATTTATTTATTTTTAATAAATAATTAATAATTTTATAAATAATTTTATAAATAATTATATTATTTATAAATAATTAATTTTATAAATTATATTTATTAATTATTATTATTAATATCTTATATTATTGTATTATAAAAAATATAAAAAAGTACAAATTAATGATCAAGCCCTATCATATATAATACAAAGTAAAGTACCGTATGTATTGTGAAGTGCTTTCTTGAGAATGCACTACTAGACATGGATGTATTTTGGCTGCTAATGCTAATAGTTTATGATCAAAGCCAATGTTACCAATTGATGCAATGTCCATCACTCTTGACTTGTTTTTCTTGTGCCCTTTGTTGCCTTGGCCTTAGTGTTTGTGTTTGTCTTTCTTTTTTTTTAGCAGGGTTCTCCAACTGTTATTTATGGCTATAGAAACATAACTTTGACCAAGTTCTTTTGTAATTCTATTATAGGAAGTTATTTTTTTGGTATAAGACTCAATGATGCTCCACAGAGCTCCTTGCTCTACACCTTTATACTTATGGCAAATGCTGAAAATCAGAAAGAAGTCATATTCTGGATATTATTAACTATACATATTTTGAAGTGACAGGTTGATACCATCAACAGCTATGGGGACATTGACTGTGGATCAGTACAGACCCTCACCAGGTACACACACTACCACCCATGCAGTCATAATCCTCTCCTACCCTTAGTTTGTAATCATCCATACTGTGCTACTACTGCCGCAAACAAAAGATCTACAACTAATTTCCATTTTCCGTTATAATATGAAAATAAAATGAGTTAAATGCCTTACATCCTTCTGCAGTGATCTTTTTTACAAAGTCTTTTGCCTCATTAATGTGAGTTTTTGTTGCTTTCACTAAGTCTTCCTTCCAATGGTTAATTTCGCTATCAAATGTTAAGATTCCAAAGTGATCTTCCTCAGGTATATCATCCAATATTTTGTCTAAAGCTATAATTGTCTGAAAGAAAATAAGAAATTAACCTTCACTATAGGTTTAATAGATCAGAAATTAGCATCACACAAATTTGCAAGTACTGTTAAATAGCATACCTCCCAACAGCCACAGTTTTCATGGGACAATCCTGTTTTTTTCACAACTGCCCCACTGTCCCACTTTTGCAGGCAGTGTGGATATGTGGATCAAGGGGATGTCCTCTGATCTTCCCTGACCTTCCCAGGAGGTTTTAAAATCGATATCTGGCCACCTTGAGAAAACTTTCAAGCTGAGCGCTGCAAGGTGGCTCTTTGTGTAAAATTAGATCCTTTTTCAGAACCTCCCCATTATCCTTGAAAGCTTTCCTTGTAATTATGATTTTGTGTGCAATTTTTTCATATTCTTTTGAATTGTCCTTGAGAAATATTGTTCCACCAAGGGCAGAAATGGCAACTATTCTTGAGTGTACCTCAGGGATCAGTATTGGGACCTGCGCTTTTTAATATTTTTATTAGTAATAGTACAGGAGGTCTTATTGGTATGATATGTCTTTCTGCAGCTGATACAAAGATCAGGGTAGACATTCCGGGTGGAACGAGTCAAATGACGAATTAGTAAAGTAAATAAGAAGAATGGTTGAGAGTGTGGCAGCTGCATTTTAATATTAAAAAACGTAAAATAAAGCACTTGGTACATAAAAATCCCAAGGCAGAATATAGCGTTGGTGACATTGCGAAATGAAAAAGGGCATACATAGAACTATCAATAGCCAAAGTAGGCACCAGCCTAGGGCGCAGATGTACGTGGGGACGCCTTCTCTGCAGAGGACTGGACCTTGGAGGTGCCCCTACACAGATTCGCTGGAGGAGCAGGGCCAGTTGGGGAGATCATCTCATGTGACTCTCAAACTATCACGTTCTTGTGAAAGGATGTCTGGGAATCATAAATAATAGCTGGAGAGCCTCTAGTTGGAAGGCCAAACGGGAAATTACCTGTTTAATCTTCCGCCCATACATTGATCCACTACGATCGATAACAAACACTACATTCTTTGGCACATTTTTAAGACTTTTTGGGGCGAAGTAATGCACAAAATATCCATTTATTATCTGCAATTAAAAGTAAATATATACAGTATTAATAATCATACCTGGCAACCTCCAAAAAACCCCATACACATGCAGTAAAGATACAGTGGTTAGAAACATTGCATTTCATTTAAGCAAACATTATTTTGCAACAAAATAATTAAACAACACTGATAATTTGTGTTATTTTTAGATGAGTTATTGTTCATTTTTTAATGCTGCATGTCAAAGCAGTTACACTCTCAACAACGTACCTGTATATTTCCAGCCGAAACATCCCTGTTAACGTCGTATTTTAGGACAAAGTCACCATCTAGTACGGTGTCTGAACAATGTGGACATGTGCGCTGTTGGTCCAGTGTTGGTTTAAATTCAATACGGGCCTAGAATATGGAAGAAAAAGTTTTGATCCCTTTTTTTTAAAAAAAATCAGTTTGATTCTACAAATTTTTTTTTCTAATTCTTACCTTGTTTTCTGTAAGATCAGTTTTAAGAATATCTGTTAATTCATTATTAATGAAAGTAGCATCAGTCTTCAGAAAGCTAATACCTTGGGGCTCAATGATGTCCACGTTTATCTGTAAAAAAAAAAAGAGAAGAAAGTTAAATAGAAAGATTTATTTACAACAGGGTCATCACTAGAGGGGCAAAGGGGGCTGTAGACCTGCATGGTTCAGTGGACAACACTAAACAGAGACTCTGAAGCTCAAGTGCATTTCAGCCCTAAGTCTCTAAAATGAACTCAGCGTCTCCAGTACTGTAGCTGTTTTGTAATGCATTATAATAATATTTTGGGAGTAGTGGCTGATTACAACCCCAACCGCTTTGCTGGAGCTGTGTGTTTGGAATTGTAGTCCATTGTAGGATAAGTGTCCCTCCGTTAGAACACAGCGTTTAATATTGATCAGCCCTATCAATAATAATATGTAGTGCCCACTGATGCTCATTAATGGGGAAATATTTTTTTAAGAAACTGCCAAAGAAACTAAAAACCAACTAAAAACCAACTAAAAACCAGCAACACCACAGCTTGCGTATAGTGAAGATCCTCAGAGTCTGCTAACTCCAGGCTCAAGTTACTAGTGGGCCTTTGCTTTAGACCTTTTTGGAAGCTAATAATGCCCCTGATTTACATTGCAACGTAGAGCTTGTTAATTATTTATAGTAGTATCCATAACAAAATAATAAGTTGTATTACAAATGTAAAATATTTAATTTTTAATGTTTTAGGCGCAGGTAGATAAGGACTAATGGTCTGTTGCCTTTGTCTATTAGATCAGAAAGATTAGCTGTTCCAATTATATTCGAAGCTGAAGACAGGTCTTCTTAAAGTATAATTGATGGCCATCAAAGTAAATTACGTTAACATAAAACATAGTGTATTTACCTGAAAGCTTTTCACTAGCTGCTTAGGCCTGACTTTCAAATTATATTCATATTTCCCCAGATAACGCTTCAGCAGTTCTTCATAAACCAGCTTAAAAGTTGCGTTTGAAAATCCAGCTACGTTCACAGATATTTTAAATTGTTCCATTTTTCGCCCCGTAGACCTAAAGATATGGTGGCACGAATACATATTTGCATGTACAGTATAAACAACATATATACGAAAACTATATTATCAAGCAACGAGTCAGAAGAAAATGTATGCGCTTAATCAAGTACCCATGAGAGAGGTTTTGTAGAGGGAGGGTAGGTCGATTGATAACGGTTCCTGCAGTAAATATGCATTGAAGTCCAGCCAAGACACCCCTGTGACATAGTACCTGAGCTATTAGTCTCTAATTGAGTAGTGGAGCTCTTTGAAATACATATTCCACTGTACTCATCCAATCGTTGAGGGATGGAATCTGTCTCCTATTCAGAAGATCGGTGTGGTAGCACCGAGCAATTATTTTGCTACATAGGCCAGTAAGTGTAGTAGAACAAAACTCAGGAAAGAGAGTCCAAGTCTTAATCACTGCCAGTACCATGACCTGAAAGGTGTAAGCAGACTGCAGTCTCACCATATAAATTTGAGGTACAGAGTACCATCTCCAGTGAAACTGTTTGTGGGTTGGCTATATAGTGTGGTATAACCTAGACAATGGTGCAGAAGATGTCTTCTAAGTCTTACAACATAGGGACCAACTTTATATAAACTGGAAGACCTTCTCCCACTGTGCTTTGGTCAGTGGAGTAGACCTTGAGGTAGTAGAGTCATCCATGGAGCAGGTAAGGAGGGCATAAATTATATAGGTAAGGTGGGCCATACTGTCACTTGCCAGTCATACGAACTATCAGGTAAAAAGGTCTCTAGTGAAAACATGGTTGTCTGGCTTATATAGTGGTTATCCAATGGTATTGGTCATTTCAGCAGCACCCCAAAATCTGAATTTATACAACTTTTAGGGTGTGCTTCCTTTTGTATTTATTTGTATCTATATTGTCATTTTTAATATGTCAGCGCTCTATAAATAAAATGTAATGTGCCGAGTTTCTATGAAATAAGGACATAAGCTCTGCTATAAAGCAATTATCACTGTGTGTGTGTGACGTGAGAAACAAGGTGACATCCATATCACACAACTACATGGTTCAAGCCCTAGGATTGAAGATAAACTTACATAGCAATATCAACTGAAACAAACTTCCCTTTTAGTGCCGCTGTACCATACAACCCACTGTAGTCAATGCTCAAAGAAAAAAAAATATTTATTTCTAGTTAATCTACTTCTGTAAAATAAGTTGTTTTATTTTTATGTAAGAAATACCTACTGAACCAGTCCAGCACTTTGACCCCTGGAAACAGCTTTGGAATACTGCATCTTTGCTTTAGCATGTTCTTTGACTGTACCGACATGTGTGACACCTTCAACAGTCCTTAGAAATAAAGCATATATTATTATTATTATTAAAAAAAGGTCTGGTGACATAACAAGAGGCCATTCACTAACACTCGAGAAAAGTAGTGTTCAATATAAAGCAGTGGAAATGATTCTTTATATTAAGATGTGGAATTCAGTACTTCCGGAGGTTACGCAATCAGAACTGATGTCTTTGTCAATATTATTGTGAAGAAGGACTTTGACACGTGGCCCGTTATCGTGAAGAAGGTGATGATTTTCTACTACTACTACTACTCAGAGTAAAATGCGAACCAGTTCATAACTTAGTTGAAATGCGTTATCCTGGATCTTTTGTTGATCCTATCATCATGATAAACCTATCATTAAATTTATAGACTCATCATGTCTTTGTCTGTGGGCAAACATACAAAATCAGCAGAGGATGAAATATTTTTTTTCTTCACTGTGAACTTAAAATGTCTTTTGTCTTAAAAAAATTATTATGTATACATATATATTATATATACATAATAATTTAACAACATTTAACATGTTTCGTTATCCTTCATTTTGGCAAGGAGCTGCCACTGAGAAGGCAAAGATTGTTTTTTAACAACAAAAAAACCCCACAAGAATAAACATGTAGGCAAAGTGTACAAGAATATAAAAGAAGATGGTTATAGCCGAGTACTTAAGTTCATAATTAATACCCTCTAGCAAAGGTGTAGAGCAAAGGTGTCCAACCTGCGGCCCTCCAGCTGCTGTAGGACTGCATCTCCCATAATGCTCTTTCGGCTAAGTTGCTGGCTGAGGAGGATGGGAGATGTAGTCCTGCAGCAGCTGGAGGGCCGCAGGTTGGACACCCTTGTTCTAGAGCATGAGGCCTCCTGGGAAAGCAACCTAGAACACTAGAAGGTATCACTGCCCCATCAGCATTTTCTTATTTTTTAGCGTATTTTAGAAACCCAACCTTAACTGATTTAATACAATAAAAGCATTAAGACGCTCACATGCTGAAGTTGGTGATAAAGGCAGTTTTAGGAAGTTCCACATGAAAAATTGCCTCCCGGGAAATATTCAACTGATTGTAGACTTCGGTTGTGATTTTAGTTCGTGCAAAACGAGATGTTATTTTGCAATCAATATGAAAGCTGTTGGCAACCATTGCTGCATCTTTCTAAAAAAAAATCAACCAACAAGATACAAAATAAATAGTATGATTCAACTTAAAATACAAAATAGCTTTTCCATGATCAATATATGGTTTGTTGCTATTATTTAATAATAAAATCTACTTCATATACTAGTATATTAAAGTATGAAAAGGCCCATAATATCTGTTATTTTGTTGAAGTTGTTAAAAATATTCAACAGAAGAAAAGAAAAATAAATAAAAAGGAAAAAAAATATATATATTCAACAGAGTAGCGTAATATTAAGGCTATAATAATGTCCTTTTAGTGTTCCCGTTGAGTACCAAATTTTTTAAGGAAAAAATCTATTTCTTACAGCCTTTCAAATTAAATGAACTATAACTATGGTCGCATAAGCTTATTATCTAGGACCTCTGTTCAAATAACAGCTTCTATTATTTAAGATTTTCTCTAATGATTTTTATTTTTTCGTGTAGTATTTTGAGTGTCATAACAAAATGCACTTTTGGCACAATATGTATGTTCTAAACAAAGTTCACATTTCCTGCATAATCCCCGTATTGGTTTTTGGCAAATGTAGAGAACAGTTTTCGAACATCGAGTTAAAACTTGAAATGCAATTCTGCTTTTCATTTTTTTCTATTTCTTTTTTTTTTTCATTTTGTAATGGAGTTATCCATGGAATATATTTATATCCGAATCACCGTTTATACTATTATAGGAAAAACATTAAAAGAAAATGACCATTAACACATTTTGAACACATACCTGACTTTCATGACTCAGGCACAGAACAGATAAGTTTACAAGAAATACAGCAAAATGAATATAATGCTTCATGGTCTTCATTCTGAACTGCGAAAATAGTTAAGTTGCTGGAAATATACAAAGCTAAAATGTTAATAAATAGCTTTTAGATTAATAGGTAACATTTTTCAGGAAGTGTATTGTGAAACTTTTGTCAAACTATGCCCCCTCCAAGAAATGTAGATATTGGAAATGAATTTTGGCGCGTTAGAGTAAAGATAAGTAGATCAATATTTTTATTTCACAAAAACTGATAGGTAGGAATGTAAAAAAAAAGTGTAATTAACGCAGCGTATAGTAACATATATAATAGAGTTTATTGAGATTTTTCACATTATATAGGTAACTCAGCTGACCAAATTCTAGAGAACTCAACTAATTAAGCATATAATTACCAAAAATCTGGTTGATATAGCGTTGCTGTCAAATTTAAGAGTATTATGTCCAGTTGAAATTGTAACAAGGTGCGGGGTGTTGTCGTGGAAGGGGTATACATTCCCCCTCAATTTTGCAGGGTTTTATACGACATATAGGGCAGGCTGGTGCTCCACCCCGCAGTTTCCATGCACCTGGACTGACACGGGTTCCAGGCCGGGAGTTTGAGCTGACTCCAATGCACTGGTCAGCTGCGAGTAATGAGCTGCACTGACTGCAATATAACCTCACCTGTTGGACAGAGGGAGAGGAGAGAGAGGTTTTTTTGGAAGCAGCAGAGCTTGCTATGCACAAAAGAGACCATCAAAGAGGTTGGTGGGATTATGTTTTGTTTTAGTTTAGACCCTTAGTAGTGAGGGAGTTATATGTGAGTAAGCGCTCAGACGAGCTAGGCTTTTGTTTGTAGAGAATTTGTGTTCCATGTAATCCTGTAAATATCTTCATACGTGGACTACAAATAAATCGTGGGTCCCTTACGAAAAATTACTGCAGTTTTTCTGAAGTAATACTGCAGTTTTTTGGACATGAAAAAACTGCAATAGCGCACTTTTACTGCACATTTACTGCAGTTTTACTGCATTTGTACTTCACTGTACTGCAGTTTTACTGCACATTTACCGCACTTTTTTTTTATATTGAAAACCTACAGTTGTACTTCAATCTACTGCAGCTTTATTGCATTTGTACTTCCGTACAAAAATAACTGCAGTAAAACTGCAGTACAGTGAAGTACAAATGCAGTAAAACTGCCGCAAATGTGCAGTAATACTGCAGTAAAAGTGCAGTATTGCAGTTTTTTCATGTCCAAAAAACTGCAGTATTACTTCAGAAAAACTGCAGTAATTTTTTCGTAAGGGGTGATTACCTAACTGAGATGTGGCGTTAATACCCTAGAGGACCGTGCTGTTTGGTACCCTGTGTGGGTGCAGGATCACAAAATCAACAGCTCTCAGGTTGAATAACCTGTTTGATTTATGAAGAGTTTGGCCAGTTCTGGGACAGCTTCCATCCACCTGATAAAATGCATGGAAGTTTCAGCTGATCAACTCGACCTCCAACTCTACTTCACTCAACTCTTTGTGCATTTTAAATAGTGAATGGGATAAGTTTTATCAGGAAAGCCTAAGGTATTTCAATATGTATAGCTTAGGGGAGGGAGACGAGAGGGGAGATGTGATAGAAACATTTAAATACATAAAATGATTTAACCAAATACACAAGCGGAGGAAAGAAGAAATGGGCATGAGGCCAATGTTTAAAATTTGCTAAAGACAGATGCTTAGAGGTAAGGTATGGACGTTTTATGTTAGCGTGGTAGACAAGTGGTAGGTGTTAACACAGTGAAACAAATTAAACATGTTTAGGTGTGACATCATGGCTGAATATTAAATATTATTAATGGAAATGACAAACAGTGGGAAACTCTCTGGGGATGTTAGGGACTGCCATCAAGTTGCAGATGCCAAAGTTAATAAGCATTGCATTTGGGCCAGACAATCAGGCGCAGCAATAGAGTATTTAACTTTGGGGCCACCCTAGGCCCGACCAAGGAAAGCGCTTCCAGGACCCCGGAGCATCAGGAGATGACATCATTTGTCAGCGTGCAGCACATTTTAATGAAGTCTATTGAGGCACAGCCCTTGTAGCTGTCACATTGTGCAGTAGGACATGGGGAAGCTTGAGATCGGGGAGCTTGAGAGGGACTGTTGTCCCTTGGACCTGCCGACCTAAGCTGGTATCCGTCACTGAGGAGCAGACCAAGGAACTGAAATCATGTCCCTAGTGCAGAAATAATTACACACACCACCAGACTCATAAGAAAATAAGTGCCACTTTAAGGGTTTTTGTTCCACTACCATCTTCGGCGCTCCCACATTTTTCATTATTGATGCGTGCAGTGGTCTTCGGATAATTTTTCATTATTCATGCCAATAACATGCAAAGAACGCAGTGTATGACTTTGCCACTAGGTGTCACTTTCCAACAAAATCTGTGAGATTCCTTAGGAGAGGGTTCTTTTCCCATGTCTGCATTCCTATGGCAGGCTGTCTCTATTACAAATGCCTAGTTATTATTAATTTTTAATAACAGAGACATAAGAAAGTTGGATAAAAATCAAAGAAAACAATTGAGAAACACCATCTGGGTCTGTTCACTAAGTTGAGATGTCAGTCTCAACTTTAGTTGGATTCCTTCTCATGCTAGCAATTACAAAACACTTATATACTCACTAACATATTCATTTATCAAGCTAATTTAGAGCATGAGAGCTGAATGACAACTCACATTTCCTGTCCCAAATCTCACAAAAATTAAAAATTAAGTAACGTTACTCTTTGAAGAAGCACAGGTCCCCTCTAGAGATCCCCTCAGCTATCTTCCACCCCTTTCATGTGTCCTTCCTAAATACTCTGCCCTTATCTTCGGACCAAGAAATGAGCCCAGTCCAAAAGTAGTGCTAAAAAAGACTGACACTTAACAAAAAAACTGAGAATTCAATGTTAGCTCTTTGTCTTGGGCAGCAAGTCATTTTACCTTGAATGATTGTGTAATGTAAAATAAATATTTTCTAAGCATTTGGGATATCTAAAGAAAATGTTTTGCTACAATTTAAACATTTCACACCTTAACCCTGATGGTTGAAAAGTACATATTGTAAGCACATTTGAGTAGGTCTCACCATTGATTTATACAGAGGCAAAATTATATCTTTATCCCGTGAATTGATGCCTCTTTTTATACACGACAATACCTTACTGGCCTTAGCAACCGCAGACTGACACTGCACATTGTTGAATACTACTTTCAATAATTTGAAAACCAGGAGAAATTGGCATTTATTTGCGTAGAGGTTTGTTTGGAGCCACTCTTTCCTTTGTGTGCATATTCACGGAGCACTTAAATCGTGTCAGCTGTCCTTAATTATCCTGTGTACTCCTAGCTCAGACATATTTTCTGTCTGCCATCGACACACATGCCTTAGGTTACCCTCAAATAGACAATGGTGCCTGGATTTGTTAGATAACATAAAAGCTTCAATATTTCACATAATTGATTTCCTTGTACGTGTCATTCAACCCAAACTGAAACTGAACAGATGCTATATGACGTTCATTCAGAATGCTAAATAAAAGCATACATTGTGCCAATGGTAAAACACAACCCAGTTGGTAAAATAAACAGTGCTCCTTCCATCTTTTTTCACTTGGTGATTCTACATGGCATAGAAATTCTGAAGGCATTTCTCAAACTCCCTTGGAATTTTGTTAACTTTGTTAAAACTTGTTTATATATTTAAACATTTCTATCAAATCTCTCCTCTCCCTTATTTTCTCCAAGCTTTACATCTTGTAGAGGTTCACTAGAGTATATCAATCCTTAATGTTTAGGATGAGGTAGGAAAGGTTAGTAAATTGATGCCTTATTTTAATGAGCACAGCCAAACAAGAGACATGCTCACACCATAATGTACCAGCATAGACTGAACTTAAAAAAGATTTGGAAGAAGGGTGTATGGTAGGTCATAAAGTGGTATCTTACAACAAGTTGAGCATTTGGAAAAGTACCAGTTCCAATTCAGTGTAGGACTGCGGGACATCTCAAGCTGGATCGTAATGAATGAGACAATGTGTAATGTCCATGGATGAAACATGGGTTTCTCCTGTGTTAGGCTAACTATGTCTTTAGAACCTCGTTCACTGCACCGTGTAGTTCATTATTAACTCCTTTGCCCCCCAAGAATATGATTAACCCCTTAATGACAAAGCCCATACATGTGCGGGCTCAATGGGTTTAGGGACCGCCCATTGTCCTTAAGGGGTTAAACTTGTACATTTGTTAGTACTTCCGTCAAGGGAACCCACAACACTGTGATTTTGTTGGTGAGAGGCATAGATAGAGAGACAGACATTGAGACCTCCACTCATTATTCTTGGTCAGTAAGTAATGGACTCAGTCCAAAAAAGAGAACATTCCCACCTAGGCTTCCCATATGTGTTGGGCCACCAGAGCTGACAATGTGACCTTTGCAGTCACGCCTGTGAGTTCATATAATGGCAGAGAAGTTTTCATTCCAATTCGTGCATGTAGAATACCACTGAGTTTTGAAGGATACTGGACATCCAGTCTATATTTTCATTGACTTGAGGTCCATTTACTAAACCTCCAAAAAAAATAGTGAAGGTGGAGACGAAAATTAAAATAATAAGTAGAAAATGACCGGTATAAGAAAATAAGAAACCTCATGACATTATGAAGACCATGCCTTAAATGTTTATATAGTACACAGCACTATTTTTGGCCATAACACATAAAAGGACTTTAAGGTCCTGGAAATAGTCCAGATGCGTCCAATAAAATTAATAAAAGATATGGAAAATTTTACTTATGAGCAAAATGGTAGCCAAATGAGGTTATTTCATAGTAGGTGTGTATGAGGGCATACTTTTCTTTTTGGTATGTGCATATTTTTTTTTTAAGTTTAGTACAAATAGAACTGAATTTTTGAGGCGAGTATATATAATATCCCTTTCTTTTTTCTGCATAAGTGCTTAGCATTTGGCACGTGTATTAAGCTGAAACCTTGCCAGGTAGAGGGGGGATGGTACTGTTAAGAAGTAGTATCTCAAATTGGGTTTATGCTCGAGTACAGGCAACTTTAGCCCGGAACATTTATATTATTAAGATACGCAACAACAATTTGACTAAACAGCAAACAAATATGTAAACTTCAACAGGGCATATGGATAATCTAAAAGCTTTCATTCAATTTCATTCAAATGTAAAAATTAATACAGATTTAGCTATGGATTATTTTGCAATCGTTTTGATAAAATGTACCGGTATATGACAAAAATACAATTCTCTTTACAATTTCAAAACTGATTCTTATAGTGGCAAAACAAAGCACGAGATGGTTGACGCAATTTTGGCGTTAGTAGATAAAGTACTGTCGGTTGTCCATTTTGCCCTCTTCACTGTTCTAGACTGGGCCGGACTGGCAATGAAGGGGGGGCTCTGGCACTTTAAGGCCAGCGGCTACCTAATGACATAAGCGAGGCTTGCGGCTGTATTTGCGCAGCCTCACGGTACGTTTATATGCTCACGTAGTGCGTAGCCAGACATATCCAGCAGCAGATCGGGCCCAATAGTCCAGCGGCCCACCAGGCCTGGTTCTAGAGTTTCCATGGAACATGGAACACACTATTCAAAGAATTCACTTTGTAACGATACCAACCCAAACATATCTTTCCAGGTTAGAATCATGGGAAGTGTCACGGTCATTCTTAATATTATTGCTTATTTTTTTCCAGTGAGTGAAAATAATATTTTTGAGCAGATGTCCTAATTTAGGATCTTTTGGGACATAACATCATCCGCAGCTGTGAGCTAGAGCTTGAATAATTGTTCCAGTCTTTAGGACAAACCAGTGAAATGGGGATGGATAACTCAGCTGCGCTATAATGTATCCTGTTACGTCTATTGACAAAATTTAGATAAAACTGCGAAGTGCATAAAACGACGTCATTAAATAAACAGTGATATCAGAGAAAGCGGGCAACAAGGCGGAAACCAAAACTAATCTCTGCTTCCACAATACTGTATTATGAATCGGTGACAGCAATTGTTTTAAAAATAAACACATTTTTTAGCTATAGTATGGTTTTCAACTTGCTACTTTAGTTGCATTACATTAACACACAATCATAATTTACTACTGAAAGTGTGAATATTTACCTATAATAGTCATAACAATATACAACGGCCATATATTTCTACCATTCTTTTAGGAGATGTTGTCTTTGTAGCACATTTATAGAATTATATTTTGATGTCTTCTTCTATTGGCCTTGTAAATGTATCGTATGTTTAAACTTACCATGAAAGAATTTGTTATATTGAGGATTTATTTGTTCATTTTTTTAATATTTTAAAATATCAAAAAGAATCATTAGTTAAAAATACCCCTCAATTTATGTAACTTTAAATTAGCATTGGGATGGGTGCTTTATTTTCGCAATATAAAGAAGTAGCCATTTTTTTCCTGCTGTGCATCAGCGGATTCCATAACTTTCCTGCCCTCACGGTACAGAGTTCTTTCCTTTGGGGAAGCTGAGCACATTTAAAGTGACCACCTTAATTAAATATATTAATATTAATCTTGTATTGAATATGATGTTCCAGCTTACACTGGATATCTCATAGAGGTAAATAAATTAGGAAATTAAACGCAGGAAATTGAATTCAAAGAAAAATAAATCTCACCAAAGGGTACTCACAGTGCCCAAAAGTTTCATAAGTTTGGAAGAAAGCCAAACCCGTCTGTAGTGAGTTTCCTGTGCAGTTGATTAGTATAATATTGTTTGATGCTTTAAATACGTGTGCTTTATACTAAATGTTTACTGCTGGTCTGGTATACAGTTTTTCCTCCTTTTAACTCTACTCTTACTTTTTAAACCACTTGCGTTTTACAAAATAGCCTCCAGTATCTTGGATTCCTTTTACCCCACCTTCTTTATCATAGTAATTCTATTTACCCTTTGCCATTAGCTCTCTCCAATTATATACCCACCCTTTCCCTAGGGCAGCTACCTTCTGGTTGCATCTTTTATTTGTTAAATATGGCCCTAAATTCTGTGTATGTCTACAACGAGCATTCAAATTTGAAGTAAGGAGCTCAGTTTTCCAAAATAGAGCAACTGGGAAGAAGAACAAAAGGAAGATAAACATCTGTTTGCGCACAACTCTATATAATTTGAAATTCTCTAAAACCAAGTTATACTCTATAAACTGGTTGGATTTCAAAATCTGAATGCCACTAAATCAGATTGTTAGAATGTGAACTATTCTTTTCTCAACATGCACTGTAGGTCCACTAGGGTGTCATTGGCATCCAAAGGGACCTCTTTGGAACAACCCTGTCCTTGAATTATACAGCAAAGGCATGGTGAGGAACAGTGACGCTTGAAAGGGGACTTCTTGAACTCTTGGACATAAGACTGTAGGTGAGGAATGGAACCTAAAACATTAAGCGAATAATTCATTTGCATGTAGAGCCACATGGTGATGTAACAGTGGTCTTGAAGGCTATTACTTTTAATCTCTAAATTTGCATGCAGTATACAATATACAGAATACTTTTGGGTTTGTAAATTAGTTTTCTAGACAAAGAGAGGGTAATGTAAGTGGAATGGTGAGATATAGGCAGATGACACTGAAATATCAGGAGAAAATGTAACACTTAGTATTAGCATAGTAGGTAAATTATGCATAATATACATTTAAAAATAATAAACTGCAATAAATATTACTGTATTGCTATAACGACTAAAACCGAGTCAGATTTGAGAATTTTTACCTATTTTTATAGCAGTGGTAAAGCTGTATTTCTACAATTACACATAACTCATGACCAAGCATCCTGTGGATCAAAAGGAAATAAAACTAGACAAAATAAAGACATTTTCTGTTCTTGGAGCTTAATTATTCCATAAATGTTCTACAATCATTGGAACAATTACTTTTCAAAACCCTGACTTCTAATCCCAAAAGTTCTCAAAATATCTGTAATTCTATGCTATTTTCTTAAAGTATCTAGGGGGCAAAAGTAAATTCACTTTATCATACACATATGGTACTGTTCTACTCATATTACAACACAGATTCCTTTTTTTTTTCTCCCCTCTCTGGACAAAATTTTCATGCTGTGTCTGCCCAGCTCAGAAGAAAGACATACAGCTGAATGCTGCTTCAGTTCAACAATTTAGTCTGAATTTCCAGGTGAGTCATCTTAATTTTAACAAAAAAAAAACCATATAATTATTAAAACTTGCTTTATTGAGTGTATTTCTACAGACTGGGTTAATTTATTCCAGGAGACAGATTACTTTTCCCGACTTCTTTGTAACTTTTTAAATGTTCTGACTTTAGCTTAGCTTGTATTGATGTAAATTGCAGAGAGTGTAAGATGTTAATGTAACCATGTGTGCATTCTTTAGGGTATTCTAGAATGCAATGTTTAGTGCAAAAAAAGTGATTTTTAAACGTCTTATGACTGCATAAGGCTATAAATAAGGACTATACACAGATGCAAACATTTAAAAGAGACGTGTGAATGCTTACAGTAATTATTATAAATGGGGCTGGATTAAATGCCTAAAATAAATGTATTCCTAGTTATTGAATACCAATCCTTGCATAGATTCCAAAGGAAACTTGGATGAAAACAAATATCGTCCCAGATTAATTATAATTATTTGAAATAAAAATCCATTATTTTATTATACATTTTATATTTTTTTAAATCCTACTTTTTGATTGCAGTCTTGTGCTACATCTATCCCTAACATTTAGTCCAGCCTGCAGTGCCTTCTGTTTATTTATTTATTTACTTGCTTATAGCAATGTATATATCATGAGATTCCTTTCCAGCATTATTCTTACTAGATATAAAAATATTACAAAATAAAAGTTTTTAATGCAAGAAAAAACAGCTACATGGCTTGATAATGCTAGACTCTTATGCCAAGCTACCCTTAGCACTATTGCTAAAATCATATATCAATAAACAATGGAAATTGGCAAAAGGGATACTTTTGCTTTAGGGGTGTGGCGCAAGCCATGGCTAGGGGGCTTTTATGTGGCTTTGTGAACTATTTGTAGCTGTTTTTGTAACTTAGTAAGGTATTTAGAAGAGCAACAATGTACTTTTTTTTTTTGTAGTTCTAGTGTTTTATACACATTATACCCAGCAACATTCAGCAAAATGGGACATCAGGGGTGGACAGAGGGCAGAGTGTGTGTCCTAAAGAGAGACTGTCCCTGCTAAACATTAGGAGGTTGGAAGTAAAGGGTTTTGTCTGTTTCAGTTATATAGCCCATGTGTATTGAGAATAATAAGAGTCATAGTTCATTATTAGCTAAAGGGAAATGCCCCCTCCTGTCGTAGGGGCTGATATTTACTACTGTTATCTTTATCTACCCCATAAAAGGTAGTGGTTGTTTTATCGAGCAATAATATATTTAAATACATATGGTCCTAATATTTGCTTTAGCATATATATATATATATATATATATATATATATATATATATATATATATATATATCATTCTACATTGTATATTGTTGGGGGGATAGGTTTTGAACGTATTTTAAATGAGATTTTACTGTAAGGCTATGATTATGAATGACCATAATTGTGTTTCGCAAGAGTGTCAACATGCCAATAAATGGCAACATACAAAACTAATACTCTAGAGATGCGGTTTTAATCATTCTCAATGGTATGGTGTGTTTAAGAGGAGTGGTGTCCCCCAGTCATTTCTCAAGACCTACCCACCAGTGACCCTGTGCCATGTGTCTTCTGAGTGCTGTGACTTGACTTTATATACCAGGAAGAATGCCTGGTATTGGATATAAGGTATTACAGAGGCTGTGGCCGGTTACAAGAAACCAGTTCATTGATCAGTGGTGCATCAGGGAGGCCTATCACCTAAAAGGGTAATAAAGCAGAGGGGCTACCACGTCCCCTAGAACAGTCATATACATCACTGGTCACTCTAATCATATGGGTCCAAAACTAATTTTCACTCTGCAAATTTTAATTTATATCCCTACAAAATGCAAGAGTGATGAAACTGGCATTTAAAGTAATGCTAAAATAAATGACTGCAATCACTGGATTAGACATTAATCAAAAAACACACAAAAAACACAATGAAAGATGTTTCTATTTCACTAACACCAGCCGTTGTATCAGAACAGTAGATTTTGTCTTCTTTAGACTCAATGGGGACTAGACTGTTCCTTTAAATGTTGTTTTTGAAGCACTTGTCACTTGAAGAACTGTTAGATTGTTATCTTCATGTCTAACTGCTTTTCTTGTAGACCACAAATGTGGATTCCAGTTTTTGTGTATTGGAGAATCCCTTAGTTTTTCTGATAACAGCCAGATTTGGTACATGGTGTCAATTAATTCAATTTAACGTTAGAGAAACATTCTGGTGGGATTACTGCATGTGATGTTAGTTTCATAATCACCTTGTAGGTAGAAAATTGCCAGAGTCTATTAAGATGTGATGGGGACAGGAAAGCAAAAGTTACTATTAATAAGATTAACAAAGTCGATTCATATAAAATACTACAAAAGTTACCCTTCTTGATTCATTCTTTTTAATTCTGTTTAGGCTGAAGTTACTCCTGCTTGAGATCGGCAATATCTTACGTTGATGTATATGTCTCAGAATGGTCGCTGATCTGCACCTAGACACCCACCGGGGCTTCCTAAGCTTCGCCATCCTAATATTGACAGGCACTAAATTAGTCCTGGCCCAGAATGATTGTACAGGCGTGGAGTGCCAACCGCTAGTAAACTGCATTGAAGAAGTGAAGGAGGAAGGCTCCTGTTGTCCCACCTGTGCACAGTTTGGTTGCACATGCGAAGGATACCAGTATTATGACTGTCTGAATGTTGGATTTAAAGATGGCAAAGTGCCAGAGGGAGAGTCGTATTTTGTTGACTTTGGAAGCACTGAATGTTCTTGTCCTTCTGGAGGTGGAAGAATCAGCTGCGACTTTATACCATGCCCTGAACTGCCTCCAAATTGTATTGATATCATACAACCAGTGGATGGTTGTGTTCAGTGTGGTAGAATAGGGTGCACGCATGGAGATGAAAAATACGAAGCAGGTTATACTTTCCATATGTCTCTCTGTAAATTTTGCCATTGCCCAAACACTGGAGGAGAGTTAATGTGCTATGACATTCCTGATTGTGACTTGGAGCTGGACAATAGCACTCCTCATACAGATACTCTAGACGGTGACCTAGATAAACAATATGATTATCCATACAGCCATGAGCAGGATTCACTAGAACTAGCAAACACTGAATTTGTTGAAAAAACAAATAACTATAAAAGAAATGCAATGCTAGAGGATTCCATTTTGGATTACGATGACGACATGGATGAAACTTTACAATCTTTGTCTACAACAGTCCAACCTGTTAAGTTAACAGATTTCACAACAATAGGTAATGAAATGCATCTTTCCTCCGAACGTACAAGACTTGGAGTGTCTGATGTTACAGTGCACACCACAGAAAGCAGCACAACAACTGCATCCACAACTTTAACAACAACCACAGAAAGTTTGCCTACAATAAAACCAACAACAGCTACAACACCGCCAATGACTACATATAAAACAACAAGGGCACCCACAGACACCTCAACAGCAAGAATGACATCATCAACAGTGATATTGACAACATCTAAGGGTAGTGATGATGAAATAACCACAACACAGCCAGATAAGCAAGATGTTATGGGATCTCACAACCAAACACAAGTGATGCCAAAAGAAGAAGAATTCCCCAGTGTATCATCTCCAGGAAACACCACGACTAACAGAGAACTCGGGAAATTGGATCTACAGATTAACAACGAGAAACACACAATCTCACCACTGAGTAAAGATGTTTTCCCTGAAGAGGAAGAAAGAGGAAGTATGACTTTAGACATGAAATCTACTCCAGCATCTGTTCTTCCAATTGCTGTAGAAGAATCGCATAGCCAAACATCTCTGACGGAGTTAAATACGCATCTCACCCAGGATTTAGACAAATGGGGCTTACCCAATGACATCTTAAATAACTCAAGACCATATGAGGGTAAGATCTATTCATTTTTCTCTGAAAAGTAATTTTAAAAAGAATTTGGGTTTTAATTGTTCCACAAAATTTAATTATCCAAATTAGCTTGCTGTCCTTTATCAACATTTTAAGAACTTAGTGACCCTTTTTCCCCAATTTCAGTAGGAAAAATACTATTCATTATTAGCAGGGCTTGCCAGTTGGAAAGAAGGGTATATTATTATGCATAATACCCCAGAACCAGCACCTTTTCAAACTTAAATCTAGTCATTATGTATATATAATATTGTGAATATAATAAAATATTTAGCCACACTACATGCTAATGTAGATCTGTTCTGTAAAGAAAACAGATCTCAACCATACACCTGAGGAAAGTTGTTCATCCCATGCAAAGGAAAGGGGGTACAGAGTTTCTTCCTTGGGCTGAGTGCTTTAAATACAAATTAAAAAAGGTGGATTATTAAATAGGGACGTGTGGAGGGAGGTGAAAAAAGGAGGGAAGGTTCATTGCAGCCACATGCAACCTTGCGGAGTATCTTACCAAATGATGCACCTAGGCATCAGTGATGCTAGGCCCAACTGTGATCCTTGTTTCGGGCCCTATGGGGGGCCAGCTATTTTTCACAAGAGAAAATCAGAGATCTCCTCTAAGCAAACCCACTGTGAGCTATGGAGAGTCTGTATGTATCCCAGATAGAAACTTCACTCTGTCTCTCAGTGGGATATGAGGCCAAAAGCATGTTATGTCTCTGCATCGTTGGCGGTGTGCTGAAGCACCTGTACACAGGCCACCATGAAATGTCCAAGCCTGAAATCAATTTAGCGCCCTTTGACATCCTATCTTGTAAATCCTCTACCATATGCCAAACGGCCTTATATTGCTTAGCCTGGCATTATGTTGAGTTAATCTATGCTCACCCTTCTTCCCCCAGGGGACCCCATGGTATCTCATGTTAAATAACTACAAATAATACCCTTGTACAATCATTCAAGGTAGGGATGTCGGAGTGGGTGGGTGTAGAACACCAGTGTGGGTCATCCAGAGACTGGGCTCCATCCAGCTCTACTGGCTCTGCCCCTGTAATGGGGGTCACCTTGCCTTATATTATACAAATCAAGCAATGGAGCATGAGACGAACTTTATGTGATTATTTGGTCAATCCTCCTCCCACCTAAACCAGTTCCGTTTGTTTGTAAATAAATACTGCAGTAATTACGCTGAGAAGTTGTGTGATTGTTTCCACATGTGTGCAGGGTGCTGTCTGAGTATGAGCATTTGCCTCTACCAGCTGAAGAACATATGTGCACCACACTGAGGCGTCATGGTTTCACTTGCAAGACCCGTAATAGTAAATATTAAAAGGTGTAAATTAATAAAATCAAAGGTCCCACCTAAAAAAAACATTAGCTAAATGTTCTTACATGTTACAAAATTGCTACATTTTCTAAATATTTCTTAAATATTATTTTTCTATGACAAAAAAATGTATGGAAAGAAAATGCATTAAAATATTTAATATTTATACATACATAATACGGTAATAGAAGTGCAATAGAGATCAGAATCTCCCCAGCCGACCCGTAGCAGAGCGACGCAGAGTAGAGCCTGATCACCCAATCATGACGTCAATGACATTAAAACAAATTGTTTTCGATGCAGTAAAAATGCATTTTACTCGCATTTTTTAGATTTTCCCGCCTCAAGAATTTTAAAACATGCATATCTATACATACAGAATCTCCTCCCCTGCCTGTACTCCCAGGAGCACAACTTGTAGGAACATTTCAGCTCATCTCGCAACAAGTTATCAGTCTGTTGTCACGAGATCACTTAAAATATTAAGATGCTGTTTGATCCACCTGCACTCTGGGGGAGATCATGGAAAACATATAGTATTAGTGGGAGCCAAATTGAAAACATCTGCAGAAGGCATCATTTTTGTAATGTCATATATCCATAATAAACTAACCAGAAGTGATATATAACTAGAAATACCTTCGCCACCCGGACATGATGTGAGTCATTACTGGATAGTATACGTAATGATCCCCAGCATCGTTGTAGGAATTCAATAGTCAAAGAAATAAGTATTTGGCTTATACCGTAATTTATGAGGGTACTTTTGAAAATGTAAGGTTGGAGGTAAAAGAGATAACATACACGTCCGTATTTGTTTGTTTCTTTGTCCTTTAGTTTTCAACAAAACATTTATGCCAAGTGCTCTTCTATAGGTGTCATTTTCCTTACGGCATTAAAGCAATCACCATAATTGATGAACCATGAGTTTTTTTTTTAATTATTCTTGGCTACACCTCGATTCATCTGACGTACAAGACGAACGATGGACTGAAACATAAAATGTGTGGTCTCCAGTCCTGCAATTGTCTTTGGATACCGTCAGTGGTAAATAGTATCCTTGCTAATAATAGTAATGTCATGTGACATGTACTTCCCCTGAAGTGGGAGCTCTGGACAGACTCATACAGATCAGTGACAGATCCAGTTAGGTCTCAAAGCAGTACTGGCCCCATAGCCAGTAATTATGTCAGAAAGTCTTCCTAACTCCCTTTTCTTGTTGTCCTCCTAAAACTGTAATCTGATCTACGTGTCAAGCTCCTAATCTCATATAAATGATAGCAAAAAAGGGAATCTCCAGAGACCCTGATGTATGATGTCCCCTGAGGGACATTATTGCGTGACCTGATAACTTAATAGGTCAAGTATCTCGAGTAATGTGTTACCCCACTTGGGGTATCTTTGAAGGTACATGTCATTGTGGAAGTGGGCATTAAGACTCAGCTCCTGGTGTTGTTAGGTAAATGCAAATACCTTGGGGTCTGATATTTAGTAATTTTAGGAATCTTATGACCAGCCATGGATGTATTTACCTCTTCACATGTGTCTGAGTCATTATTTTTCTTCTTGTAAGTTTTATTGCTCATTCCAAAGTGCACGTCTTGGCACTTGGAACTGTACATTCCAGCACTCTTAACCCAACACAATTTGCAGTAAATCCAATAAAATGACAAAAGTGGTAATTCTAAACGATCCTTCAATGAATTATTTATTACCTCTATGCCCTAAACCTTTTTTTCTACTATGCAAGTCAGTACTGTCACAAAGGGAGCATAACGGCCCCTACTGCATTTGCAAAAATTAAAGGAATAATTAAACAACATTAACAAAAGACAAAATGATGCCCCAGTTCTAGTGGGTAACTATGATGAAGTGATGTCACAATTCTCACACCTTTGACTAATATACGACCCACTCACAGCCCGTGGTGGAAAAGATGACAGGGATTCAAGTTGTACTGAGCAAAAACAAGTGGATGTCACCTACACGGATTGGCTAAAAAATAAATAGAATAAATAAATAAGTCTACAGCATTGAGGGTTTACCTGTCATGTCTACGAAACGAAACAGCGTTGACTAAATGCTCTTTCAGTGCTCTTTATAATTGAGATGGCAATTCTGCAGAAAAGTTGCTCTTTTGGAGATGGTTTGCAGAAAAACATAACAAGAGACACTGATATTCCGGCACAAAGTGCTAAACAGGAAGCCGTCAAGAAATGGCAACCCATGGAATGTCTTTGTTGACTTCTCCATGTTAAATTGTTCTTTATAGTTAGGGCATGAGATATTTTCACACCGTGATGAGTATAAACGTCCGTATTGTGATGGCTGGTACAACCACAAGCAGAATGTTGGGTAGGTTATCCTAGATATCCAAGGCCCTTCTATCACATGACTGTGCTTAACGTCAGACATTGTCCAACTATGCCAATGGTTCGCCAGTTATATGGACCATGTGGCCATATCTCACTGTAGGAAGAGATACCCGGGAATGTACTGGCAACACAATTTCCACTAAAATAAATACAGTATCATGTGAAAGTGAAATATTAATTTTAGTTCTCTGTGGTAACTTGTGTTATCGTGTTCTTAACAACATGTTTATATTGGCCATCCGCTTTCCTCTAATTTTACTTTTTTATTTACATTACATGTTTAAGAAAATACTTGTTGGATCTTTGCCCCGCTTTCATAAAAAAAGTTGTGGTTTTCTTTCCACGTTTCTAGAAATGGACACCAAACTAGGCTACGGTTCGGAAATTCAAAGTAATAACATAGTCAATCATCTCGGATAACATACAGTAAAATCATACAAAAATGTTAGGTATTTAATTATGAGAAATCAAAGAAAAGAAGGAGAACGAGAGACAAAGAGGACGCACATGAGGTTCTTACAAAGGCAGGAAATGCTGGCAAACTGAGATGTGGTTTCAAGTCTATAATAGTTCTATAACTGTTACAAGTAACAATAAACTAAATGAAATAAAGAAGCCATTTATAAAAAAGTCTCCCTTCGTATCAACACAGTTATTGCGTCCAACATGTAAATAAATTCCTAACTTTATCCGGCATCCAACCATAGCTGCTCCAGCTCTGCCTGGTTCTTCAAACTCATCATGAAAGTGAAGTTCTCAAACTTTGGGGACTCCTCAAGAATGAGAACTCGCTGCACTCTCCACCATGATATATCCTGGACAGAGATCAATCTATATTGTATTATTGCAATTTATTGACCTTTTTTTAAATCATATAACCAAATAGTTATCATGTTTGAAAGAAAGAAAAAAATGCAGTCTGGTTTAAAAACATCTGTCGAAGCCAAACATCACTTTTTTTTCCCTACCAATCACTGGGGCTTTGTAATCACTCCTTATGGAATAAACCCATTTTTTATAGAAATCTCTCTTCTTGAAGTTACATCTGTTGGTTCACACCAGTTATGGAAGGAAGCCAGTTGGCTCAGTGATGCAGGGTAAAAAATGTTATTTGCTTGTAGCTACGGAAATATTTGAAGTTAAAATACAGGTCTAGTCTTAAGTGTTGCTTGGGTTTTTATTGAGTAGGGTGCACCGCTAAATACATTTGGCTCAGTTGCCAGACCTGATGAAGTCATACCTATTGTATATAAGTATTTCAGGTAGATTGAATGCTAGTTTGCAGGCAAGTTAAGGTGAGATCGACTCACCGTCCTCGTCGAAATGGGGAGGCATGATGTCATTTTGTAAATATATTGGATTTTATAATATTTTTTTTATTCATTTGGGATGCTCTCACTATCAAACTGAATCAGAGGGGTTTTTCACATTTCTAGTTCTGAAATTAATAGAATCTTTAGTTGTGACAATCATGTACATTCAGAAAATAAGAGGCCCGAATACGGATTCACGGGAAAAGCAGTATGCAGAAACGCTTCTCTGTCTGCAATAGACTGTTGGTTTATTTGTTTGTATCATAAAAAACTGATCAAAAATAACCGTGAAGCACATTCCTTTGTCTTCTTTGTGTCTAACAGGTACTTTTGTAGATTAGAAATTGTATACAGTGTCCAGGAGGTTAAGATGACCCCATCTGGAATTCAATATGGGAGATTTGTTGATTTTTTTTTATTACTCAACCAGTTAAGTTGAAATGGACAAAGCTGCTACACTGCTTATGTGATAGCCCTTGGGTTACTAATGATAAGTGTCATTTTATATGTTTTTTGATGTTTAAGTGGGAAGAGATAATCACTAATGGTCCCCAAGACATTTCAAAGTGGCCCTCATGCTGAGTATAAAAGAGATCACATTTGTGACCGGAAAAATGTTTGTTTGTGTTTTTTTTTGTAATTTGGGATTATTTTTCAGGGTCATCAAAAGATCTAATTGAAACATGCTGTACAGAAGGTCAACAATGGTCTATAGACAACGGGGAGTGTGAAAATATGCCTTCAAGTGCATCTGAGGATTGCAGGTATCCACCCATCTTATTATGTATTTTCTTACGTATCTATTATTTGGGGTTAGTTTTGAATGCTAATAGAGGTGGTCGTTTTCTATGCAAGACAAAGTTCTCTGTGCCGGCCTATGGGAGGTAAAAAGCCAAGCCATGGGAGGTAGGGCTAGCCATGCCAGAGGTCTGACCGGCCACAGTTAGTGATAAAGTTATGAGAAGTTGGTAGAACCTCCTCACTAGTCTTAAAAGTCCAGCAACCGCCACCTTCATGCCTGGATCATCAGGGGCAAATCCAAAATGCCCCCGGTCTGTTCATTGCTACCACTTCACATGGTTCTGCAGCTGTTGTTCAAATTACAGGTCATATGGCTCTCTTGCAAAGGCGAAGGCCGTCTGGCCTCTGGGCACAGGAGTTGAATATCCTTTGTTCATCGACATTCATGCACAGTACGCTCTACAACAAAACTTTGTAATGTTGTACTTTGTGTAAAAGAAAGGCTTAAATAAAGCCAGCTTGAAATATTATCCAAAGTAATTGTATTTTTTTCCTTAATTTCGAAATTAGTCATGGTATAAAAGGGAATTTGGTCCAAAAAAGTCTTTTTTGAAAGCTCATTTATATGTTTCTATGTGTAACAGGAGGAAATTAGATTAACTCTGTAAATTTTGGAAAGGTATGTATTTGAATTTATTGTGTTTTCCATTTGCAGATATTTTAGCTCGTAAAATGAGCGAGGTTTGGGATTAAATAGAAATTCCACCCAAAAGTCTGTTTACTTAACGCTCACAGTACAGCACGAAATTATTAGTCATTCCATATTTTTTTTACCTAAAATGAGTTTCAGGACTATCATTTAATGCTCATAGCGTAATCATCTGTTCCTTAGCAGATCTAAAAATTAGGTAAATACAACCTCAGATGAAGAACGACACATGACTTATTAATCATGATTTATTCAGCAAAAATAAAGCAAAAATGGAGAAGCCATGTGTGAAAAACTAAGACACCTTTACTGCTTCCACAGAAATAAAGATGCTAAGTAGCAGACAGGCGCTGCTAATCTAATGTCCTTGATTAATTGATCATCAGCAAGTGTGATCACCTCTATAAAAGCTAAAGTGTTCGCAGGTTGCTGGTGTGTTCCCAAGACATTAGCAATGATCAGCAAAGATCTTAGAAAAGTAATTGTTGCTGCCCACCAATCTGGGAAGGGTTATAACACAATTTTGAAATAATTTAGAGTCCGACATTCTACAGTGAGAAAGAATATTCAAAAGCGGAAAACATTTAGGACCGCTGCCAATCTTCCCAGAAGTAGATGGCTAAAAAGTACAATAATGTTTACTGTTGTTTTTCAAATTACTGCTTTATAAGAATATATGGAGGATTACGTAAAACAATTATATATCTACACAACTTATTCTATATAATAATGTGTTGCAAACCTGAGATCTTTTTTCCTAAAAATTTGTGAAAAAAGTAGCAAAATCCATCAAAAGGCTTAAAGCTCTACCAATTTCCTTTAAGGACATTAAAGCATTCTCATAAATGGTTCGGTATTTCAACTAAATTACATTTTCAAACTGGAGGGCTATTGTAGACATTATCTATGTAATTATGTGTCTGATAATCCCTTTCCGGCTTAGGATACGTTTGTATAACAAGCCAGACAGTGAGAATACTAAAACAAATGTTGGGCAATATAATTATCTCTTTTTTTTTTTGGATAACACACATTCCTTTCTTCATCTTGATTGATGATATCAACTTAAGACTCACATGCCTCACCCATTATAGAGCCAATACAGAAATCCCCATGTAACTTTCTCCATGCGCTCTCCATGCTCTCATCAGATAATGGGCTATGGGAACCGGAATATTTTTTTCTTGGAGTCATTGGATCTGTAATAATGAAATACAGATGTATTCCACATTTTTGAACTTTCATAATAGCTTCCTCATCTTTGAAAGTTTATTAAAGGATAAATTAGTTTTGAACACATGAATACATTCTGGACTGTGTCATGTACACTTCGAAAAACATTAAACGTTGGGAAATCCAGCAGACAATTTGTTTCTGCCTGTAGACAGATTCGCCATCAGAAAATGTTGGGCTCAGTACTATCACAGAGCCTCATCCTAATTCCCCTCGCGTTTCTTGCATCTATCGATGATCCACACCCTCAGACCTTGCTTGTAGTATCATTGATGTTAGGGTAACATGGAAGGACTACATGTGTGATACTGCTGTACCACCTATACCCCTATGATGGAAGCCCAGTAAGGAGGTAATAGAGGAACATATGGGAGCCGAAATACTTAGGAGGGGCTATATCTCCCCAGGTCCATCTAATGATACTTTACGATCCACTGCATAATCCAACTATTTTAACCCCTTAAGGACAATGGGCAGTCCCTAAACCCATTGAAAACAATGCATTTTGAGCATTGTATGAGCTTTGTCATTAAGGGGTTAAGATACGAAACATTATAATGTAATTGCTTATTTTTGCAAAGTAATGTTGCTAAACCAAAACTTTGGAAATGTTATCTTAAGGTATGACTTCTATAGTCCTAAAATAATATAAAATTCCTGTAGGGTTTTCTTATCAAGCAATGCCCTTTTTTTTTTGTTCTGTTTGATAAGAAATGTCAAATGACGCAAGCGCTAACTGCAAGCAAAGTTTCCCACTGCTGGAAAACCTCAGATCCTGTTTCTTTGTGTAGCAATCGATGATAGACTCGTAAGTGACTTCCACTTTAAATAAGCGATTAGAAGATAAAGGTAGTACTAGTGTTTCCCAAATTTCCCAAAGAGTCTTAAGTGTTTTATCCCAAGGCAAAAAAAAAATGTATATCTTTTACTGAAATTATGTTGAAAAACCCTGCAATCTTGTTATTCTTTTTGTAAATGTAAACATAAGAAGACACATGACATTTAATTTAGTAAACTAAGAAAAATTGGGTTTGGTGAATGCAAGGAGAATGTTACCTGCCTGGCTGGTAAAGTTAGGTGGAGGAAGGATAAAGGTATGGGGCTGGTTGGGCTCTTTACTTCCAATAAAAAGAAAACCTTAATGTTTCAGTATATTAAGATATTTTGAACAATGCTATACTTCCAACTTTGTGGGAACAGTTTGGGGTTGGTTGATTTTGGTGGGGAAGAACTTGACCGGCCGCACAGAGCCCTGACCTCAATCCCATCAAACACCTTTTTGATGAACAGAGATTGCGAGCCGGGCCTTCACGTCCAACATCAGTGTTGACCTCACAAATGCTCTACTGGATGAATGGGCACAAATTCCCACAGAAACGCTCATAAATCCTGTGGAAAGTCTTCCCAGAAGAGCTGTTATAGCTGCAGAGGGACCAACTAAATATTAATGTCTATATATTTAGAATGCAAAGTCATCAAAGTCCCTGTTGGTGTAATGGCCGGGTGTCCCAATACTTTTGTCCATATAGTGCGTATGTATATTGCTCATTACTGGGCCCTATATAAAAAAGGCCACATCTAGCCAGTAGCACTATGGGCAACCAATTAAGAATGCATTTGCCCTGAAGCAGACCCTTATTCTTTAGGATGCTTATAAATAACATGAACAAAAGATTCTATCTAGGGTCTTAGAAACCTTTTGGCTGACCCTGGTCTTCATCGTGTCTTGCTTGACTTCTTTTGTACATATAGTGTATGATGCTCTCATTAGATAATGGGATCTGGGAACAGGTTTGTGTTTTGTAGTAATTATTATCAGTAAAACTGAGTTTCTGCCCCATTCCAGGTACCAACATGTTCACCCAGGGTAAATGAATGCCTGTCTGTGCGCTGTAGAAATATACAAGGGGTGTTTTTACCACGACACACTACAATTATTTTGCTTGTTGAAAAAAACAAGCACCCATATGTTTCAAAGGATACCACCATGGGACCCCAAATCACTTTCACTTGTCCAAACATATTAACCTAATTACATTTTAACACCAATCCTGCCACGAAAACAGAACTTCATTAAGAAAGCATTATTAATAGATCTGACTGAGCTGCTAGAATTAAGAATTTCTTTAAAGCACACATGGCACCGATGCAAACGATGACGTTAACAGCTGACGATGACGTTAAAACCAGTGGAAATGTCCCTCTTGTTGGTACACAGTGACAGTTGAAAGCTTGTGGAAATGGAAACATATTTTTTATACTAAGATCTCTATAAAGAAGAGGAATAAATAGGGGGGGGGGCTCCTCAGAACTGCTTCATCAAATTAATACACAAATATAAAATAGAGTTTTACAAGCAGGCGTTGTAAATGACACAAAACGGAGACGTCATTAGGTTCAAAAAATTAAATGAAAGCCATGTCCAATAACGCTGCATAGAATATAAAACAGAATAAATATTGAGTCTTCTGGAAAGTTGTACAGATTTTTTCTTGCCAAACTTATCTTGGAACAAAGAAGCAGGAAATATTGTAAATGTGAGACCTCTGGTAACATAAGGTGTTTTGTTTTATTTCTGTTTAAGAGGAAAAACTCCAGAACCGTCTGTGAAGTGTTATTATGGTTCAATGCAAAATAGTAACTGAGTTGGCCCAAGTAGTGGCGCTACAGTAGGGCACATGGCTTCATAAGCCAGCTTCAGCCAGAAAATACATTTATTGGGCGATGTAGAAAGAAAACCGGTGTGGTTAAATGTTACCCCAACTCAGATTCCCACAAAGCTACTCCCAAAGCATTTAATTGATTATTATTATTTTTATTATTATTATAACTATTATTATTATTATTATTTATTATTATTATTATTATTATTATTATTATTATCTATTTAAGTAAGAAGGATCTCATAACACACTTTGTTTCCTATGCATGTCAGATATTACTGTACATTGATCTTTGGCAATTTAATGCATTTCAGGCTGGTTAAAAAGCAGTGCTGTACATCTTACCTAAAAGAAAATACTTGCATTGCTGGAATGGTCGCTGCAAAAGAAGATGGGATTTGTTTCCCCGCTGAAAACGATATGTGTCAACGGTCTTATTTCAAGGCAAGGAGCTCAATTATTTTTTTAACAATAATTCACACAAAATAAACAACTTGCATGAAATGGAAAGATTCTCTTAAAATTAACCTGTTGCTCAAGAGATGCCGTATTTAATACAGAATATACTTTTGGGAAAATAGTCCAACATTTGGTAAAAACAATTCTAGTAATACATTTAAACTGGATGAAATTATGAGCTTTCCGCAATAAGATGATTATTTATATCACCAAAAATATCTCATATTATATATTTCTCAATACAGCTATGTTGTGATTGTTGTTCTTTGGGTCTGAAACTAAGAAGAGAAGGACATTCCTGCGAGTCCAACCTAAACCTTGGCTATCCTTGTAACAATATGATGATCTTATGCTGCAACGGAGAAGAGCAGTTGATTGCCCCGGATATAAATGTGCCTCTGAAACCTGAACCAACACTAGCACCTAAAAGAGGTAACCTTGTATGAAATCTGTATTCCATGCAGTCCACTTAAATGGACACTCCATCCATCATATACACTTTAACATGTAAGATGGCTGTGACCCCTTTGAATGAACATATTTCTCCCACTGTGAAAGTATGGAGAGATTCTGCCCTTTGCTGTGTGTTTACCACATGCACTATAATCACTATAATCACTATAATCGATATAATCAGCATTCTCCAGCACTGGCTTGCACAAGAGTCCCAAGGGGTCTAATGAGAAAATGTCCACCATTCAAATTATGTCATTGGAAAAAGGCAGAGCTGGCACAACATCAAGACACAATGGTTAATTGGTTAATCTCAATTTCGGAAAAGAATGTGGTTAGTTAGAGCACCTTGAGAACTGGGTCAGGGAACCATATCTCCAAATACTTGGAAATCCATGTTCTTGGTGACACCACCATCAGGTTCTCTTCTCTTAGTAAACAACATGGAAGAGGGTGGCCAAAAGTCAAGTAATTGCTGAGGGCATTAAAAACCCTAAATAATATAAGGCCGGTTTTCACAGAAATATGTCACGTCTCTGTCCTTGGAAGGTATGGGAGAGATCATAGAAAACTATGCTTAAATTGCATCTGTAAACCTTGAAAAAAAGAAATAGCCCTTATTTTAAAATATGGGGATTCTACGTTTGGGGTCCGAGCTTCTGTAATATTTAAGCAGTGCTGCTTGGTCTTTTATACTGTACTCCTGTCTATGTTATGATTGTTATACATGTGTTTCCAACTGTAGATATTGATGAATGTGTTCAGAATAAACACACCTGTGTAAAAGGCGAACGCTGTATAAACACAGTTGGATCATTTGTATGTATCCAAGAAGTGATATGTGACACTGGCTACACATTAGCAGATGGCATCTGCAAAGGTAAGTAGAAAATTACCTTTTGGCATTCTAATGTTTTTTGGAATCTAATTTCTGCACTTCCCAGCCAGTATCCGATGATACATGTGAAGTGTCATATGCTGATTCTCCATCTTTGAATCATAATTATTTTCATTCTTTCCATGAATTATACAGGGGGGGCAAGGGGGGGTTTGCAGTGTATGTGTATGTGTATGTGTATGGGCAGGTGTGTGTAAGAGCAGTGTAGGTATTTGTGTGTTAAGCTGTTGTGTAACTGTATACATGTATGTGTATGGGCAGGCATGTGTATGGACAGGCATGTGTAAGGACAGTGTATGTGCATATGTGTGTGTTTACGGGCAGGTGTGTGTAAGGGCAGTGTGTGTGTATATGTGTATGTATGGACCGTTGTGTGTAAGGGCAGTGTGTGTAAGGCCAGTGTATGTGTATATGTGTGTGTAAAGGCAGTGTATATGGGCCGTCGTGTGTAATGGCAGTGTATGTGTGTGTTTATGGGCAGGTGGTTGTAAAGGCAGTGTGTAGGGCAGTGTTATGAAAGGGCTGTGTATGTGTATATGTGTGTTTATGGGCAGGTGTGTGTAAGGGCAGTGTCAATAAAATAACCTTTGTAAAAAATAGCTGAGGGGCCACAATTTTCCATTCTTGCCTTGGGCGCAAAAGGAGCCAGCTACAGTTCTGCTCACAACAACCAGACAGCATAGCCTGTCGCTCTGTCTCTGCAGTTACTGTATATGTAAACTATTACAAAAAGCTTTAGAGAATGTTCCTCTCTTTCTTAGGCCTGAAAGAACTTTTGCAAGCTTGTCTTTTAAGTATTATGTTAATCCAATAAAAAAGGTATCATTGTTTTACATGTGTTTCCACTCTAGATATTGATGAATGTGTTCAGAATAAACACACCTGTGTGAAAGGCGAACGTTGTATCAACACAGTTGGATCATTTGTATGTATCAAAGAAGTGATGTGTGACACTGGCTACACATTAGCAGATGGCATCTGCAAAGGTAAGGAGAAAATGACCTTTGGCATTCTAATGTTTTTTGGAATATACCGGTAATTAGTGCACTTCCCAGCCAGTATCTGATGATACATGTGAAGTGTCTTATGTTGATTGTCCATCAACATCAACCGCTTCTCCAAGTATATACCAGGCATAACATGTGTACAGTCAAGAGTAATAAAAACAGTACAACGTAGACATCAAAACACTCAGACTGTGTCGTGGTACAGCACCAGGGCTGGCCCAAGACATTGTGCTGCCTGGGGCGAAGTGTGAAATGATGCCCCCCCCCACCCGTCACTCCGATTGGGTAAGCCAAAATTATCAGGGAACTCGTCCCTTTAGCCTAGAGACATCATCAAAAATATATGGCTAGATAGTCTGGAATCTATGACCTTGAGGACAAAGGTCCTTACTGGAGGAATGACAGAATGTTTCCAATATGCACTGTCAATTCTTAACAGGATCCAGTCCCCATTCCAAGAAGATAATACCGGAGCTGAATTCTCAACTAAGCATAACATCCGCATCAATACATGTGCAACAGTTCATAATCTACTCTTATTTTTTTCCACGCAGATATAGATGAATGTGCAGCCACACAAGGTCCATGCAAACAAGGATTCAATTGTCTGAACACCATGGGATCATACGTGTGCCAGAAAAAACAATTGAATTGTAAGAGAGGATACAAGTCAGATGAAAATGGAACAATATGCCTTGGTAAAGTACTTTTTGGAAAGTGCTGATTTTTATGGTCAGATTTTTCAGTAAGTCACCTAAAGCACCGAAGTTTAAAATGTTGTCCAGGTCAGACCAGCCTTTTGTTAAACATTCTGAACCGCCACGAAGAGACAGGAACGCAGCAGGGTCACGTTACATGACCTTGGCAGGAGAAACTAGGCTGCTCGCAGAGTGTGGCATTGACAAGCAGGGTACAAAGATGGCACAGTCAAGCTGTTTGTCGGCTATGATGGCACTGATGAGCTGTTTAGGGGCAAGAGATACTCACAAGCTGATTGGGGGCAAAGCTGGCACTGTGAGAAATGTTGCTTGGTGATGTTGGGGGCCCTGGGACTATTTTAACTTGTAGTTTCTAGTTACGCCCCTGACTATGAGTTTAAAAGACAGAAACCATTGGTTTTCACCTCACCTACTATTACGAGACATGCTTCATGTACTATAACATTGAGCTTGCTGACTTTGCAAGAGGTCATCTGGAGTATATGTTATGGCACTTGTAACACATATGTTGATGGGAATTCACGTGCATGAAGGTGGTTTTTGGAGATGGACAAAAAAATGTCACCCAGTTCACATAAATGACATAATGACACTCAGCTCATTTAGGGAGTAATGTTATGGTCCCATCTATTCAGATGTCCGCATGCATTACCCACAAAATTAAAATTTTTACCGTCTACTTTTTTCGCTAATCCAAAATTTTTTTTTATTTTTTTATTTCCATATTAACATTTTTTTTTAGATATTGACGAGTGTAAAACTGGTGCACATAACTGTTCCAACGAGCAATCCTGTTACAATCTACCTGGGACGTATCGCTGCGACTGCAAAATGGGATATCGCTATGACTCCATCAGAAAAAGTTGTATAGGTTTGTGCCATTTATCTAAACATTAGTTTCTTAATTTTTATTATTTAATAGTACATTCTCCAGCTATCTTATACGCTGATTCATTATCTTACAACTGCTTTATGTTGCAGATCCTTTTTATTATTATTTGAATGAATGTGTTTGAAAGTTGAAAATTAGTATATGGTTTGAATTCTTATATTTGTTGCTCCAGATATAAATGAGTGCTGGATTTACCCGGGACGTCTTTGCCATCATACGTGTGAGAATACTGTAGGGTCATACAAATGCTCCTGCTTTGCTGGCTTTCAGTTAGCCGATGATGGGAAGCGTTGTGAAGGTAACAGTTAACTTATTGTTATATTCTTGTCCAGTAGGTTTTTATGTTAAAAATGTGCTGTCTCGTTGTTGTTTTTGTTTGTTTAACCTTCAAACATACCTGCCATCTGTCTTGAGTTTTCAACGATAGTTCCTATATTTAGCCAGTATCCAGCCTTTGTCTCAAGTTTTTAACTATGATCTTAGGATCAGTGAAGGTACGAGAATATAAGTGCTTGTTTAAGGCGCTATCATATTGTCTAATATAATGAGTTAAATAGTTTCTAAATTAGAATTAAAGCTAGAGATTGACCAAAGTTCAATCACACACAGCACTCACCAATGAGTTTCCACTCCTCTGGGTTCCTGACCAATTCTTATATGAGAACATTAACAAGGAGACAAAGCTGAAACATTTGTGTAATTACTATACTGTGTAATTTCCCTTTCAAATAACTTCTGAATTTAAAACAGATGTGAACGAGTGCGAGAAAAACCCATGTAACCAGGAGTGCACTAATGTTTATGGGTCCTATCAGTGTTACTGCAAGGAGGGATACAAGTTGGGAGTTGACGGCATCTCTTGTGAAGGTAAAGTAAAATGTTTATGGCTCCGTGATATACTCACTGCTGGATTTCAGTATCTGCTTCATTTTAAGCATTAATAGTAATTGATGGGATGGCATAACAAGCTGGAATTTACTAATGAATTATATGAGCAGAAACTAGAGAAATCAGATGTTGGGTTATTGGGGGAAAAGGTTGGGGAACACCGCCTTCTAAGACTTCCAAGACCCTGGGTTCTGTCTTGTTTGTTAGCCAAATGTTTTGGGACACTATGTTACTGGGCCTTTTTGCTTGGGATTACCCCCTTGTCTGGATGAAGCAAGCCCTCCTGTGCAACCACTGCATTACAGGGGGCACTGTGGCTTCGTGGTGGACCAGTGGGCCCTTTGTAGCTTCTGTCTATACTTGAACAAAATTAGTTACAGCATTGCAACAAATATATGAACTTTTAATAAAAGCTCAAAGTGGACTAAATTATTAATAATAAAATACAAGCCAAGTTTGGAAAGTACATCAATAGAAATGATAAGGGAATTGATCTTGATTTCGGCTTGGCTAGAACATCAGCTTCACAAATTGCCCTACACATAAAAGCCATGCCCCTACACCGAAGCCATGCTGGGAGTACATAACCTGCGGATAACATCTCTTAATAGATTTGGCTAGAGGATGAGTTAAGAAGCATAATGATCACCATTGTATCATGGCCATCTTTAAACCTAAAGTGGCCCAGGGCAGGTCCTCCTGTTCCACCTCTTCCCCACCCAGTGGCGCCGGAGGAGGCATATTGCTCTCAGCAGGTGGTAAGCAGGATTCAAAGGGGGAAGAAGAGTGAGGTCCGTGCTGGGGGCGCACAGATGTCGACCTCAGGGCTGTGCTGACGGTTCAGGAGGTATAAGAGACAGGTAACCCTGAGATCAGGGCAGCTGTACCTTTTGCCGTCCCTAAAATATGGGTTTCACGGTTCATTGTAAATAAAGAACACGCTATGGTTTCGGGGCCAGTTAGAATCAGGCAGTACTGTATTACTGAAGCAGGTTTGCACCTTAGGAATGCCCTCTATTTACAAATTACGTTTTGTCTCAATTTACTTTGAAATTTCTTTTTTTTTTGTTATTCAGATATTGATGAGTGTGTTCAAGGCCTTGGAAGCCACTGTGTTTTCGCCTGTGTCAATACACCTGGTAGCTACCAATGCGCCTGTCCTGAGACGGGATACACCAAGTCAGCAAATGGATTATCATGCAAAGGTAGGGGATCCATTTGATAAAACATTACAAAAATGCAGCACTCAAGTAACTCTTCATCCTCACATTCTATATATCACTTAAAACATGGCAGATAAGAATCTTTCAGCCCATCAGTCTGCCTGTTTTTCCTGGTGTAGACCTTAATCAGTCCTTGATCTTGTCTTATATTCAGGATGGTTTAAATTCCTTAACTGCATTAGAACCTACCGCGTCTACTGGGAAGCTGTTCTACTTATCTACATCACTTCTAAGAATCCATCCGTCTGGTTTTAGATTATGGCCTCCTGTGCTAAGATTTCTCCTTTGAAATAAACTCCCCTCCTGTGCTTTGTTAAATTGCTATACATATTGAGATACCTTAGTCTTTCCTGGTAAATTTTCTTATCCCTATGTCAAAAATACCTAGTCTTAAACCAAACATTTAATGAGGCTCTCAACCTAGTAAGTAGGAAAATATGCAACGTCCTTGGCTATATGCCAGACTTTCCAACACGTACAGGAAATATGCAATGGGGATTTTAAGTAGCGTGTAGACGGCAGAGTTGGGTGGGACGCGTAATATTACTTTACCATATGGGATACATTGCATTTATATGACGCTAGGAAATCTATGTAGAATATATTCTTTTGGTGCAGCAAACACATTCATTTGAATAACTGTTACTTATAATTCTGTGTGCAATAACAGCGACATAACATAGGTGTTGTAGGTGTAGCCTCTACTGGGCCGTGTTTCCCTCTTCTGGGGAATCCACATTGTTAAGGGGTAAGGGTAGCCTTTAGTAGGAGGCAAGTATGAAGGAAGTACTGTAGGTAAGAAAAGGACATGACCCAACAACGCTACCCATCCAGAGATAGAAACAATGGCCCCGAAATCCAGGGGAAGCAGGGCTTCACCACCAGGGCCAAACCCAGAGGGCTCCCTGGTACGACCATGAGGGTGCCGACTATGTTGTGTCTTAGTGACTATTTCAAAATGCAGCGTTTTTTCTTATTTTTCAGATATCGATGAGTGTGAAATAGGAACACATAATTGCACATCTACGGAGGAGTGCTATAATGTCCATGGAAGCTACAAGTGCCTGTCTTACGAGTGCCCAGAGAACTACAGAAGGGTTTCAAACACGTGAGTCTCTTACATTTCCAGAAGACCTTTTAACCCCTTAATGACAAAGTCCGTACGAGCTCAAAATGCATTGTTTTCAATGGGTTTAGGGACCGCCCATTGTCCTTAAGGGGTTCATTAGACCATAAATTGCTATATAAACCAGGACATGTTGACACCATAATGGAAACCCCTGAAGAAAATCAGTGTAACTTTTGTGGATTTTTTTGCAGGCAATGTGAAAGAATCACCTGCTTCAATTACCAGGACTGCCAAAATACCCCTGTACGAATCTCTTACCATCGACTGAATTTTCCAGTTAATGTGATGGTCCCAGCACAGATTTTCCGCATCGGACCTTCACCCGCGTATGCTGGAGACAACATTCTAATGGATATTAAGAAAGGAAATGAAGAAAACTATTTCAGCGCTAGAAAGTTCAACCCCTATACAGGCATACTCCATCTTCAAAGGCCCATCAAGAAGTCCAAGGACTTCCTGTTGGATGTTGAGATGAAACTGTTTCGTCAGGGGGTGGTCACCACCTTTCTTTCTAGGATCTACATATTTATTACCTCCCCTACTTCCTAATATCTGCAGGTTTCTCTTACAGTTTAACCATCAGGGACTGAGCAATGGAAACTACGTCTCATTCATGTTGAATAACAAATCTACCAAACCAGGTGGACCAACCAAAACCTTGTTCCTCTTTTCTCCACCTCAGCACAAAAAAAGTAAAAATAAATTGGTTACTTTGTCAACCAACTAAATTAACTAATCGATTGCAAACAATGTGGAAGAATTAAAAGGAAATATCTATTAGGTACTTGAATATGGCCTTCCCTGAGAATAACCTTGGTAGGCATTGTAGCCAACTTATAGTGAAAATATAAGATTCATGTAAAAATATTAATGTAGTGTTTTCATGTGTCTTAGTAAATGAATCTTTATATTTTTAGGTTTTATTTTATTTAAATAGAAGGCAAAGTTTTTTCTTGGTCATGCCTTGGTCATAATATTTACATTCCATATTATGTATTTTTAAGAGGGTTTATATAACTGAAAACTTCCCAGGGAGCGCCAGCAGGCCAAGTGAGGAGAGGGTAGAGTTACCCGCAGGTTACAAATAGATGGGACTGGTGGAGTCCCTACTTTACCAGATATCAAAAACTGTTCTAGCAGCCCATTAATAAATGGTAGGACCCATGGGCCATGCCATGGATGCCCTGGGCCAACCTTGGAGAATTCCCAGATGAGAAAGCCATAGTGAGTAAGCAGCGGGAGCAAAAGCTAAGCTCCAATGACATATATAAATATATATATATATATATATATATATATATATATATATATATATATACATATATATATATATATATATATATATATATATTACAAGAGTAGTAGTCCAGTAACAGCTGGGGATCTACATCTGGCAGGCCTGTCCTAGAACTTATCATTTTTGTAATCAAGGATATGCTATAATATATAGAATTAAAGAAAAATGAACCAATAATAACATCCAAGTATATTTTTTGGTGTCGAGGCAAGGTTTTATACAGTTCATATCTTCCCTATTGATTTTACTCAAAAACATATGTTATATTATAAATGTATGCAATAAATGATACATTTTTCTATTTTTTTTAAAGTACGTGTTAAGGAATATGTAACTACTCTCTGTCCCACTAGTTTTGCATGATTCTGCGTGTGGTACATATTTATTAATGTCTAACTTATTCAAATAAATGTAACATTGGCTAAATAGTCAACGTAACAAATTGTACTTTAATTCTAATTCTCGCAACAAGATATTGCTACTAATAAGTAGCAGATTGGAATTCTTGGCATACAGTTCCCTACAAGCAAAAGAGACATGGCAATGAAGGGGTCAACCTTCAATATACTTATGCAGTGGTACCCTACTTTCCTGGTCTATTTAATTCAGTCTACCAGGAATTAAGCTAACGTTTTGGAACTCAAGGAACTCTGATAAACTGGCTTCCTTGCCCTCAGGTGTGGCTAGCCATGTGGTGGGTGTGGTCAGCCATAATGGGCAGTGCTAACTACCTGATGGGTGTAGTTTGCTGTGAGATGGGCAAGCCACACATTGCACTAAATTGGGAGTGGAAATGGGTGGGGAGTGGGGGAGGAAATGGGTGGGGTGTGGGCGTGGTTTAATATGTCTCCTTTCTCAGTTTTGCCCTAAATTTGAAAGCCACACCCCTGACCACTCCCTGGTTTAAAGATTGTCCAGGAAATTGCTCGGTAAAAGGTGACAAGGACCTCATACAATAGTTTTTGCTTGGAGTCCTTCAAATCCTACAACCACACCAGTCCCGCCGATAACATTTTTTTGCATGTCATGCTTTTTAAACATTGGAACTTTTATTGTTCAGCAAAATGAAGCCTGAGCTGTGTTAAAGGAATTATTCTTCTGCTTCTCAAAGTGTGTTATTTGTAGAGCTCGGCTCCAGTGGGTAAAAGCTGCCATGTAATCGCTAACATACGGCACAAGGTGGTGACAGATTAACATTCATTTTATATCCTTTATGAAATCACATACAGATTTTGTAATTCAGAATTAGAGAAATTAACCCTTATACGTTAGGTTTTATGAGAGCTTGCGGCTGCTACATGTTCATTTTAGCCGTATTATTATGGGGATAATGTTCTGATGGCTAGATGCGCCGAGATCAAACAAAAAGCTGAGCATTCTTGGAAGAGAAGCTCTCTGCCGAGCTGGTCTTCCTCTGCGAAAAAGAAAAAGGCGAGACTGGTCCATGTTTTAGCAGACAAGAGTCTGGCGGTATTAGCCCTGGCTTACACTTTGTTCATATTTCATGATCACAATTACATTTACTTTAGGGTGACTAAGTCATTAAGTCAGTAAACTCCAACTCCCATTAGCACTATAATAGCTGGGTGTAACTTTAATTTATTCATATGGATTATTTTATGAAAAGAATAATCATCACTCATGATTCATGCCATCTAAGTAATCAGGAGTGTGCATGCTCCAAATGTAACACTTTGTAAATGCATCATTGGGAGAAAAAAAAACAAATATTCCTCATTCTTAGTACCCAAGGTCTAAACCCTTCCCAGAAATGAATCTTTAACCATGTAAAAGAATAATAACTTTTGGTGGGACACAAAAGCAGAAACTTTCTCTACAACTGATTTTTTTTTTGTTCAGATTTTCTGTTGTTTTATGTGAATATATCTTCATATGAAAAAATAAAAATAACGGATCTGCTACAGATTACAATGAATGTTTTCGTGAATAGACATCAAGTTTATTATTATTTATTGATTCCATTACAGGCACATTAGGGTCACATCAACCCTATCCATGTGGGTCCCAATAGAGTAACCCCATTAAGCGGTTTGCTTGATTTTGTAACGTGGCTAAAGGCATAGTTATCGGATAGGGGTTTGCCAAGCTTGTTTATATGACTTTGTGGATTAATCTAGAGGTGCTCTCAAATTTAGAAAAAAAAGGAAAGAAACTAAATATGCAACAAAAAATACTTTATTAAGCACAATGGTGCTGAAAAAGTGTAAGTTAATAAAGAAAAATCACTATATATATGACAGAAGAGCAGAGAATGCAACGACTGCCTCGGTGTATAGTGATAGTAGTAATACTGTTCCAATATAATGTCTGGCTCAGTATATAGTGATAGGATTTAGCAGGGCTGGCCCAAGACACAATGCCGCCTGGGGCGAAGTTTAAAATGCCGCCCTCCCCCATTATCTACCCTTCCTCTGCCCCCCCCTGGTATCTAGCCTTCTTATCCCTCCCTCCCTATTATCTACCCTTACCCCCCCCCCCTTTGTACTTACCTTTCAGCAGTCCTGCGGCGAGTCTCCCTGCTCGATCTCGGTGCCGGCTTGTAATGCTGAGCGCCAGAAATTATGTCATCTTTCGGCGCTCAGCTTCACAAGCCGGCACCAAGACCGAGCAAGAGGACTAGAGTGCCTGCAGCTTTAAAAATAAAGCCCCTTCAAAAGTGCCGCCTGGAGCAATTGCCCCACTCTGCTCCATTGTAGGGCCGGCCCTGGGATTTAGGTTGTACCACCGCCGTCAATGTCTGCCTCAGTATATAGTGATCAGATTTATGCTGTATCACTGTCAATGTCTGGTTAACTATATAACGAGAGCAGTTAAGCAGTTTTAAAGAGAGAATGTGTGTAGGGGGGTGCCACATACAGGATCCGCCCCAGGTGTCAAATACTTTAGGTACACCCCTGCACAGAATATATCCAGGATAGTGGGTCAAATGGAAATGGGGCGGGGGGGTTGCAGAGTGACACCAGAGAAATGTACAGACCTCTCAGCTATCATACGCATTAAAGGGCATATAATGACTAAAATGCCCCTTTAATGTATTTGAGACATCTGGAAGTAGAAGAATGAATTCAATAAACATGATTGAACAGCAGATAAGACCCGGTGGAGCCATCTTCTATCCATTTGTTTTATTATCATGATTTTATTTACAAACAATATTTTAGCTGTTTGTAAACACGTGATTGTGACAGTAACGATACATTAACTTCCCCTCCTGTCTCTATTCTAACGATCTAATCCTAGAGTCCGGGGAATAATCCACAGACACGCCCATTAATGTCGTTGGATCCTATGATTGGTTTGCAGGTTCGTCACTTCTGCTGCTGACATTTCCTTAATGGTGGGCGGGCCTATGGAGAGTGACAGGGCTGGTCACCCAGTGCCTGCGCGCTGAAACGCAGGGGGCTGCAGACGGGCGTCTGGCGTTGGATGCGGAGTAATTGCCTGTGAGGAGGCCGGTTGCTGCGACCGCAAGCTTCTAACCCTGAGGAGTAGTAGCGGGTAACATCATGTAATTCGACCAGGAGCTTTAGACTGGAGCGCTGCCAGGAAAACGTGCTGCTTCACTTGCCCTTCCTTACGTCACTGCCCTGTACGTCGCTACCAGGATGAGCTCCAGGCGCGTCTCGGACAGGGAGTGTAAGTCCGTGCTTTGCGTTGTGTGCCCGCGTAAGGTAGGGCTGGCCATTCAGTGGCTAAGCCCAGAGTCGTGTGAGAATTAACTAACTAAGGGGCTAAACGGCAGTAGCTGGTTCATATAAACGGTGGGGGCAATAGGAAGGCCCCAGCTGCTGCTGCACCTCTTTGTAGGCTAGACTCCCACCTGTTCCATACACCGTGGTCCATTGTTTTTTTTTTGTAGCAACTTATTTGTCAAAAGTAAATGGGTTTTTTTTTGCTTTTAACACGAATGCTAGCTCATAGGGTCAGTGTTTGAAATAAAAGCGTGATAGACTGTCGCATGCCTGATGTAAATTACACACCTTTTAGTATGTCATACACAGTGATGTGAAGACAATGAGATGAAACTGCAACTCTGATGCCAACTTTCCTGTGAATTCCCTCTCTAGTAATACATTAATAAAAGTAGGGTAGTAGCTGCAGCCCTGTTGCTGTAGCTGTTGTCCTCCTCCGTGGCCAGACATTCATGTTGCTTGTTAGTTGCACGAAGCAGCCAATCACCTTGGGAGTCTGAATAGATCCCGGCTGGCGGAAATTGTATATTCGATTACGAGAGATGTGTTCGGGCGAAGATAAACCGTGCATGGAAATAACGGGGGGCTCATCCATATAGTGTGGTCTGCAGCATCCCTCTTTGCATTTGAGTAAATAATCTCCTTTTCACATTTACAGCTGATAACAATCTACGCCACCAAGCGTTACACAGAGGCAGAGCGGATATCCCTCCGATAGACCCAGAGGTGCTGAAGGATTTGGAGATCCTCACTCAAGATGTAGCCCTAAAAGTAGATCAAATGATGAAAAGCCTTAACGGTACAATCCAGAACGTAAGTATTGTTTTCTTGTCTTATTGTTATATAAGCAGTACTGTATCTCATTCTGCCATATTCTCTATTTTAGATTTGTTACATCATCTGTTATTCGATGCTTTTTATAAAGCAGCGGTGGATTTTGTAGAGAGTACAAAATCGGCAATATGAAAAACGTATATTAATATAGAAAAGCATAAGACATGCTGGCAGAGGAGGAGATTGTCCCATTCTGTTCTAAAATGTTTCATAGTAATTTTGCCTACTTTCAGCCTAGTACCCTTAGATACCCTCTCTATCCAAGTGCCCCATATTTGAACTTTACTGGTTGCTTATAGCTGTTTCCTATTATGGCTGAAAAGGCACACTCCAGCCATCGTATTCACTTTAATGTATATTATAGCTATATGGGCTGTTTATATTTTTGAGATATCCCTTTTGCAAATGTATGGAGAGATTCTGCAGAATCCCCCCCCCCCTATGCATTTGGCCTTTTTCCCCCACCGTCAACTAGTAGTGATATACGTAATATACTTGTGCAGAAAGTACACCCATTGATTTCAGTGGGAGCATTTTCCTTGTACTGATTGGCTGCATCAAACAGCCAATCGCTGGCAAGAATTATTGGACCACGGAAGAAGATTGCAGGAGCAGGGCTGCATCACGTAGGTACCTACAGTTTTTCATCCCAAGTTTGCAAGTGCTTTCACTCCCAGTCTCTCGCTCTCTATGAAGACAAACTCAATAATCTTGAGAAAAGAGCTCAGTGGGCAGCCATACCATCTCCAGATAGCTCTTGGGGACTTTGGCTGTATGTTTGGGGTCATTATCATGCTGCATTAAATTTGGGACCAATCAGATGCCTTCCTGATGGTATTCCATGATGGATAAGTTATCTGACTGCCCTTCTCAGCATTAAGGAGTCATTAATTTCGACCGAATTCCCTAAACTTGCAAGGCTCCAGCCCTTTCGGCGAATAAACTGCCTTCTGCTTCAGCCAAATATTTCAAATTTTGACTCATCAGTCCAGAGCGCTTGCTGCCATTTTTCTGCACCCCAGATCCTGTGTTTCTGTGAATAGTTGATTCGTTTGGCCTTGTTTCCACGTCAGAGGTATGGCTTTTTCGGCTGCAAGTAATGAAAACCACTTGTGACCCGACTTCTCCAGACAGTAGATGGGTGTACCGAGAGCCCACTGTTTTTTGTTGGTGCTGAGCTGATTCCCTGCTGGACGTCTTCTGATTGTGAAGGGAAGCAGGCATGATGTGTTTAATCAGCTATACTTCCTTCCAGGCCCGGACTGGGACAAAAAATAGGCCCGGGCATTTCAGACTGAGCAGACCGTTTTTATGAAAAAACATATATGTACATACACATACATAATACTTGGTCATTCAACATGGGAAGCCTGAAGCCACAATTTAGTGTGACTAATCCTTGAAATAAATATTATAGAGTAAATGACACAATACCTTATCTTTTCCACTAAATGATTTCAGGGCCTTGAATGTTTTGTCCCCTGAAGTCACTACAAATTCAGTAAGGCGTTTTATCTCTGGATAAATAAAAATGAAATAGTTCCTACTGTAAATTAAGGAAACCAAACACACACATACCAGGACAGGCTTTTCCACACCAACACCCAGACACACACACCAGGACGGTTAAAAAAGAAAAAATGGTTCAGCACTCAACTCCCAGGAAGCTGGGTGCTAGCAGGAAAAAAGGGACAGCATAAACCCTCTTGAAGTATACGAACACAGAAAAGAATCCCAGCACTCCAATCAGCTTCCAATACTTAGGTTACTTTATTCAGAGAAAGCAAAACAAACAAAAAAAAAAAAGCAACATTTCTGCAAACAGGGCCTTTTGAGCTTGACAGAGGCCCTGTTTGGAGGAAACGTTGCTTTTTTTTTTAGTTTTGCTTCCTCTGAATAAAGTAACCTAAGGCTTGGAAGCTGATTGGAGTGCTGGGGTTCTTTTCACCCGAACACACACACACACACGCACACCAGGACTGGCTCTGTCACACCGACACCCAAACACACACCAGGACAGGCTCTGTCACACCGGCACTCAAACACACACCCCAGGACAGGCTCTGTCACACCCATACCCAAACACACACACACCAGGACAGGCTCTGCCACACCCACATCCAAACACACACACACCAGGACTGGCTCTGTCACACTGACACCCAAACACACACACACACCAGGACAGGCTGTGTCACACCCATACACACACCAGGACAGGCTCTGTCACACCAACACCCATACACACACACACATCATGACAGGCTCTGCTACACTGACACCCAAACACACACACACACACACACATCATGACAGGCTCTGCTACACTGACACCCAAACACACACACACCAGGACAGGCTCTGCCACACTGACACCCAAACACACACACACACACACACACACCAGGACTGGCTCTGTCACACCAACACCCATACACACACACACACATCATGACAGGCTCTGTCACACCAACACCCATACACACACACATCATGACAGGCTCTGCTACACTGACACCCAAACACACACACACACCAGGACAGGCTCTGCCACACTGACACCCAAACACACACACACACACACACACCAGGACAGGCTCTGCCACACTGGCACCCAAACACACACACACCAGGACAGGCTCTGCCACACTGACACCCGCGTCCGGAGGGTTTCCACGGACGGTTTCACTTTGGTAACATCTTTGCCACCAAAACAGCCTGCCTGTGGCTTCTTTGCCCCCCCTTACACATCCATGCTATCACACACACATTCATTCACTCATTCACAAATATTTATTCACAGATAATAATTCACTCATTCAGATATTCATTTATACATTGATACTCATTAATTCTCTCATTCAGATACTCATTTACATATACTCATTCACAAACATTCATTCACTCACTCCTTCACAGATACTCATTAATTCACTCACTCAATCTCACATACTCCTTCATACAGCCTCCCTCACCCCCCTTACCTGAACTGATGATGTACACGCTGCTCGCAGACTTCCGCAGACAACCTGTTCTACTGCACAGGGGAAGCAGACGTGCAGCAGGGTCATGTGAACTACGTAATGTGACTCTGTTGGATTCCTGCGTCCCCCTGGCGGTAGAAGAGACGCTGCGCGTCTGCCAGGTAAGTAGCGGGCCCGCTACCAGAGTGGCGGGCCCGGTCGCACTTGCTGCGGGCTTAAGGGGCAGGTGTCCCTTTTGCCCTGCGTTAAAGGCGGCTGCATTGGCCCAGTCAGTCCGGTCCTGACTGGGCCTATTTTAACCCCTTAATGACAAAGCCCGTACATGTACGGGCTCAAAATGCATTGTTTTCAATGGGATTAGGGACCGCCCATTGTCCTTAAGGGGTTAAGGTAGGGGCCTGGAGCTGCAGCTCCATCAGCCCCTACGTCAATCCGGCCCTGCCCCCGCCGGCCCACCGGGCAAATGCCCGGTGTGCCCGATGGCCAGTCCGGGCCTGTATAAATTTATATAGTGTTAACGCAGCACTTCTTACAACACAAACGTTCAGAGTATGACAACTAGAACAGACTAAAACAAACAGTTACATTTGGTAAAGAGATCCCTGCTTGCAAGCTAGAGGTTGTAATTTAATGGATTCTGTTCCCATATTGTTGTAGATGACGGCTCTTAGCGTTGGATACATTCAAACATACAGAGATTCCGTGGATAGCCTTGGAGAATCTGTGGATATGAGTATCAAGGTAAGTAATTACACTGATACATGGACAACTTAGAGCAAAATTTAATAATGTGCAATGTACAAACATGAATCCAATTAATTATTACTGTGTAACATGCTCTAAAACATGGGTCTTCAACGGGTAGTTCCGAAAGCTGGTCTTAACCGACCACTGAGTAGTTTTCAAACTTGGCATACCATATCTCCTGGAAGAGTGGTGTATATATTTAATTTAGCACTACTAGCTCTTAGAAAGAAATACAATTAAAGTGGTAGTCCCATGAAAAACATATTTTTCTCCATGAGAATAAAGTTCAGTGCTGTATACAGTAATGTAGGTTGGCATTGACAAAAAACCTGGGTTTATATAATTTTGTTCCAATAAACTTGGAGACCTGGTGAGTGACATTGCTGACAGTCGTGATATTTTGTGTGGCTTTCTCTACTCCAACACCACACTGAACTGATTCTTTATGGCAATGCTATTGAAGTCTGTTCCTCCATAGATTTTCAGTGTCTAACAGGGTGATTAAGCTGTTCTATCGCTTACCGCAGGCAGTATTTTAAGGAGTCAGGGTGTGATTGGGCTCAGAAAACATACAAATGACTAATATGCAGCTGCCTGAAAACATTATATTATGCAAAAACTAGGATTTTTTTATATTCCAAACATAAAAGCATTGGTAAAATGTCTCCTTAAATTATCTTGATTTAGCCTGTAGCAGAGGTGGTAGAGGCTGATGTAGTGAGGGTATTTAAACATGCATGGAATAGGAATAACAAGCCCAGGACTGACTTAAATCTTAGTCTTTACATCAGTAAAATTATGCAGACTAGAAAGGCCAAATGGTTCTTATCTGCTGTCTAATTCTGTTTCGATCCGTACATTTTTTTTTTTTTTTAAATAAAGTTTTATAGCAGTTGTCATTAAATGGGTCGGAGACCACTGGTTTAATTTCCCTTTTTCATGGCCAGCCTGTTACATTTTATTTTTTATGCCAATATTCCCATAAAGTCTAGTGGATAAGGTCTATTCCTTAACTTTCTCCATGTACATACAATGCACTTATGTTCATGTATGCACACATTTAACTCTTAACATGTATGTCTTTGGATCTTCAGGGAATGTATACTCTAATGGCTCGCTGTGAAGAGTTGGATAGATCCATGCAGCCTATTCAAGCATTGGCCAAGCAAATTCGGGAAATAAAACATACTCTGGAGTTGTTTGAAACATTATGTAAATAATGTATCTGTGTGTTACTAGCCTTATTTATATATTTTTTAATCAGATAATTAAAATACCACTGGGAAAAAGTTCTTATGGTGTAATTTCATTTTAACTTGTGAAATAATTCTTATAAACCCTTATCGATTTCTGACCCGTCCATTCAGTTGGGGGAACCCATATTAGGTTGGGAAAACTTAGGGAATGTCTGCTCATATAAACTCTATATGTATACCTTGGGAAGAGAAACTTTTAAATACTTAACAAAGGGGTTTAACAAAGTAAAGGAGGAGAAATGTTAGAACATGTGGTCATTATCTAAATCGAGAGGGACAGATGTAATGTTAGAACGTTATCCACCCTCCCAGTAAAGCGGTTTAACCCCTTGATGACATTTGACGGTCTGAGCATGTCGTGCACTAGCATCCAGTTAGTGACAATTGATGTCATGGCTTCCAGTTGTCCAAGGATAGGAGCTGGAGGATGTAAAACTGTAACCTTTATGTCGCATATTTAATGTGCAGTATACATTTTCTGTAAGCACTGGCTGTTATACAATATATATATATATCATAATTATATTGTATAGCATTTAAGACCTGGATCATTGGTTAAGCATTGGCTTCTAACTTCTTCCCATAAACCATTTCATATGGTAAATGTTGGGCGTAATTTAATAAGCTATGTTACACCACTAAAATATCTTACTCCACTATTTGCAAGGAATCTTTAAGACAGGTGTCCTGGGTATTGTAACTGTTAACCACGTGACACCTTTTTGTTGCGAATGGAGGCAGGGTCATCGTAAAATAATATTTTAAGGACCAACCAGCTTAGGTTCACCAGACACCGGGTCATGCAGTAAGTAAAACGGAAACCATTATAAACAGGGAATTTACTACAGGACACTGTCCAGGTGAAACAACAACCAGAAGATCAGCCTCCTCCATGTTATTGTAATAAAGGTTCTAAATTACTTTCATATAAAAGCGGTATCTGCCTCCTGTGGCAAATAAAGAAGGTGGATACTGAGAGCACGGGGATGGCATATAAAACCAAAAACTATATCTGTGGATCATTTTCCATTTGAATTATTGGTTGTGTCTTAGTTTTTTATTTAAATCTTTCAGCAATTCTGATTTTATCCCCAAAATAAGTTATTTTGAGTGAACCTTTTTATATATGCGATAATTATTTGATTATGATCTTTTGCTTAACAGCAGAATTTCCAATATGTCTTCCTTCAGCCACACTATTTACCTTCTGGACATCGCATTAAGACGGTGTGGTTTGATCCTTTGCATTAGGAATATTAACTTCCGTACTTCCCTCTCCCTTTAGCTATGGGTCTTACAAAACTAAACGTGAAACCGGAAAAGTACAGATTCAATCTCACTTTTTTTTTTATTTCAACACAATTGAGAAATCTTTAAACACTGATGCAATGGAAAAAAAAGGTATATAATTGGCACATTTATCAGTCCATCGTTTTCATGTTCCAAAAGTCAATTCTGTTTTACTAATAAAAAGCTGCAGAATATTGTACAGAACAGATAAAGCTGTGGGTTACATTCTCTCTATACAGTGGAATTCGGCTCATAAATCAAAATGATAGAATTCAGGAATGAACAAGCAGAACGTAGAATACAAATACTTGAGAACATGACGTACTTTCTCATTGTAAAGGAATGAAAGTGAAGTCCACAGTAAGTTAAAGATTTTTTTTTAGGCCTAGGTGGGGACAAAAAGAGTCCACAACATATTTTATATAAAATATTTCAGTGTGAGGATTGCGGCCGTTGCGGCATCGTCTTAAGTTCTATGTAAGAGTTTCGCCTTTGGTGACCTGAAAAAGAAAAAACGAAATTCTGGTTAGGTTTTGTTTTTTTTAAAAGGGACATAAAGAAAGAAAGACAAACAAGGAACGTTAGTGCCATACAGTACATTTAACGTGAAAGTATGCTAGGACCCCATATTGATGCAACTAAAATCACGCACACACACAAAAAAAAGTGGTTACTGCAGCCATTATATATTTTTATATATATACAAGTCAAACGAGGGGTGCTTTTTTATATTTTGGAAAGAATCTGACGAATGAAACAAGACAATGGACGAACAGTCAGTAGCAGCGTGGCGCATGCACATGCAGAAACCAAATGGACAACCAGATAAAACCATCTAGATGAAAACGTATCGCTATTTTCTATACATTATAGTGGGATGGGGCATAAATAAAAATAAAAAACTATTTCAAATTGTAAATTGAACACTGTGTGCTGGGAGAAATGCAAGCATTCCTATAGCGCTCTGTGGGAAACAACATGAAACACAAGTCATTTTATTTTGCGGTAATATAATCTGGATGATTATAAGTTTAATTATCGCAAACACTGTTGTTATTGTCAATGTGAAAGTGACATATCCAACTTTTGGAAAGCCCCTCAACCTGTATAATGCAGCCATGATAATGTACTCTGTTTGGAACAGTTTTAATGCACCACTCTGTGGTATTTGATGGACATCTAGGACGCATCCTGTTTAGTCTTCTGTCTACCAGACTAGCGATCCAAAGGCAAGGATGGATCACTGGGTTCGATACCAAGGGCAGCTGCTAAAGAGCCTTTGCTGAAGTACCAACATTGCCAGCTGATAAATGTGACTCGGCAGCCACCAGGTAAGCGAACAAGCGGTATTTCCCAATGATGTTTTTATTTTAACGCAAGCCAGAGAAGCAAATTGTGTTCCCTTCACTGATCATTGAAAAAAGGCTAGTAAAGTGATGTACCAAACTAGACCTGAAACAACGCATCGATAAAATCGATAATAATCGATAACGGGAATCGTTGTCGACGATTTCCGTTATCGATTCGTCGTTGGAGCGCTCGGCTCCTTTCACTTACCTCCGCCGGCGTTCCCCCGTTTCTGCTGCAGAGCTCTGTAGTGTCCGTCTGCTTGACGTTACGTAATGACGGATGTGACGCGTGTGTACGATGAAGATTTGAATAAAGTTTTGCGGTTGCACGTTGTAAGTGGAAGGATTCGGTAGGAGAGAGAGAGAGAGAGAGAGAGAGAGAGAGAGAGAGAGAGAGAGAGAGAGAGAGAGAGAGAGAGAGAGAGAGAGAGAGAGAGAGAGAGAGAGATTGCCGGGTGGGAAACTGATGGGGCAGAGTGTGGGTGGGTGCAGGGCATTTTATTAAATATTTTTTTTATCCGATTAATCGATTAACCGAAAAAATAATCGGCCGATTAATCGATTAATAAAATAATCGTTAGTTGCAGCCCTATACCAAACACATAAGAGGGAAACCATACAATATTCAAAAAACAACCGATGTAATGTGAAAATACACAACCGTAGTTATCCGTCATCCTAAGACGCACAGGCGTAGGATCTGAATCAATAGATATCCAAGACTGTAGAACAGAACAGAGAGCCGCTGTCCCTGAAAAGCTGGGATCTACATTTCTTTTATACCGGCAATACACAGAATGCAGAAATTAATGGCAAATGGGGTCTATTCACCAAAGGGAGAGCAGGTTTCTCCAGCAATTTAATAGGTGAGGAGACACATTAACTATGTATTGCCCAGGGCCAGCCGAGATCTTCCTGCAGCAGAAGCTCACTGGGGTTTGGCATCCATAATGAATAGTGAACTCAAGAAGCTGGAACCGTGTCTCTCTTACAAGATCCCCTACCGATGTTTCCTTTAGTCCAGGGGTAGGCAATCTGCAGCTCTCCTGATGTTGTGGACTACATCTCCCATAATGCTCTTACAGCCATACTGCTGGCAAAGCATCAAGGGAAATGTAGTTCACAACATCTGGAGAGCCGAAGGTTGCCTACCCCTGCTTTAGTCAATAGACCCCAATGAATACAAATCATTACCTTATTCATTTTCTTCTTCATAGAGTGATACTTTGTCAGTAGAAATAGTAAAAAGGTAACCCTCATTTTCCAAAGATCTTACATCACCCAAACCTTACTGATCTATGCTACGAGGACCATGCTGGTCATACCGCCCATGTCTGCGTCCCACCAGACCCCATGTGTCGGCTCACACACCTACCAAAGAGACCAGCGTGATGTATAGGTCGTGTTATTTACCCTCTAAAGTCAGGTTATGTCACATAGATACTTTAAAAATGGAGATGAAAACGTAAACCAGAAGAAGAGAGTTTGGACAGGTACTATATTCATAGGATAAATGAAGGCTAGATCACAACGTGTTAGCGTACAATCAAAGTTTAATGGACAAACCCTACGGTTTACAACACTTATAATACAACTTGAAAGGACTCAGGCCTTAGCTGGCAACATGTCTTCTTAGCAGATTTAATATGACATCATGCATATAACACTCATGCAGCACAACAATTATTCTGCAAGTCACCATTCCAGAGGGAAAGCATAAAATAAAGAGGAAAAGAATGTAAGAGTCTGAGGGCAGTTCTGTGAAACACCAACAACTATTCGTACATGCAAAGAAGATTATATCCTCAGAAAGATCATACAGATATCTGCCTAGGCCTAGTCATTTTTATACTTTAAAAGGGAAATTATTATGCAAATAATACATTGCAATATAGTAAAGGACGCCTTTCTAAAGTGATTCACGCGGCTGGCACCAATGTCTAACGTCTGTTCTTTTATGTCTTGTTTCCTTGTATCAAGGGGCCAAACGGTCTGATTTTTCACAGTCGAAAAAATAATTATGTTCCCTATTCTGATGTCACGGTGTTAAAAAGGCCAAACTAGCTGGGCTTCTCCGGTTGTCTCTGTATAATACACAGCAATAACAGGAGCTGAAACAGTCAAGTCTCCTTCGATTAGAGAATGCACCCAACTGTGACATCAACTGTTAAAAGCAAACAATATTTGCAAGCAGCATTTTTTATGTTTGGTAAATATTAAGAGGTGGGAGGCACAAGCAGAGCCAAATCTAGGTAAAGGTTCTTCCTGTTATAAATAATACAGTACTTAGGGCTTTTGGATGGAATTGCACGGTATAATTTTAGTCAGTGGTTACTGATCCTCAGCTTGACGGAGCAGTTAAATCTGTTGTTTTGGAGATCAGGGAGGCAAACTGGAGCTTCTAACGGGGCTCTGTTTGGATTCTCAACTGGCCGCTGCCCTGTGACAGCTCATCAGGCGGTTCAGGTATCTCCATGTGCTCTTGTGTACATACTCTGGGATTACACTCGCTACATGTTGAGTGAATGAGGGTTTGTGAGGTAAGCCTGTGACACTTGAACCAGAATAACCTACTTCAGGAATGTCAACTTAAACAAGTGTGAGATGTTCAGAAGTGACCCAAGTAAAGTTGTAATGGAGCAAAGAAACCTGCAAATTCAGATACAGTCAAGTGCGAGTCAACTTGCAAACTACAACTCAACTTCCCAGGAGAACACAAGGTGACCCAGAACTCCATCAAATCCAAAAGCATGGCCAGACTGGATGACACGCTTGCATGAGACAGTAGTTCATTTCAATTTGACAGAAGAACCACAATGTCCTTCTCAACTTCCTTGACTCGACACACTGCTGTTCGAGGTGGTTTAGTTGAGTTAACTTCAGCGAAAAGACAACTGTCTCTTCCTGGCTAGATTATGGAATAAATGACTGAATTCTATTGGACATAGCCTAGCAGATACAGTGACATAGTCTAAGAAGTCCTTGCCTGGTCTTAAATTCAAAGGTAAAAAGAAAATAAAACAAAAAATCCCAAGATAAACCAGGGACTCCGAACCATATGGCGCATCCATACCTTTTCCATATCAAGAACAAAGTCAAGATACGTTCATAACATAGAAGTTCATTAGTTTCAGTTCTATTTACATGATAATATCCCTTATTTATATCCCTATTTTTTTAAAAAAATGCAATATATACTGGTAATTTAATGTGATTATTAAATGAGCATTATCCTAGACCATAAAGAAAGACATTGAGATGCAGAATTCGGTGTCTCTTGATAATGAAATGCCAATGAAATACGGGATCGCTTAAGTAAAAAGGTCTAAAAAAGAAACTTCAAATCATGCAGCAAAGTAGAGAAAGGAACTGTGTTAAAAAAAACAAAATAAATGTAAAATGGCAAAAAACATGCAATTATCATGTGAGGAATAAGATGAGAGGGCAGTGGTTCAACTATATATAGGTTAAAGCAACGGTTTATTAGATTTGGTGTAGTTGAAAACTGAAGATATTATTGTGGATTTTTTTCCACAATGCTGTTGGATGATAGGACTGGTAGTCTTCATAAGACTTGGGTGGCCACATGGAAGAAGAGCAGAAAAGACTACATGGCACAGGGATGGCGTATCAAAGTTAAACATCAGAATATGACTTATTATGATCAATAAAATTGGCTCGAGACCAGCTCAAGCGTTATAAAATTACACAGGTTCCTGGTCCGGAGAGGTCGCTCCAAAAGAAAAGCCCCCTGGATGGCAGATGGGGAAATAGAAGTCACTTGTGGGAGTAGATACACCAGACTGGAACACAACATCAATCAGCAACAGTTAGATGAAGCTTCCAGGTGTGTAGTCTTATGAAGACTACCAGTCCGATCATCCAATAGCTACAGTTTAACAGAAAATATTTTTATATAAAAAAAGATATTAAAGAGATAAAAATTCATGACATACCCTTGCTTCTATGTACTCGATTCGTCTTTCCAAGGCTGTCAGCTTTTCATTTAAGGTTGCCAACCGTGAACGACAGGACATATCTTAAAGGAAGTACAGCACACATATATAACATTTTTAGACTCAGAAGGGATAGGAACATTTTAGGGAAGTATAGATTAAAATGCATTGTAATAAACAGACCCTCCAGTGTCCCAGGAAGCCCCCTGAGCAAGGAATGTATATGAAAGTAGTTTTTGGCTGATTTGATCTGCATTCATTTAACCGGCACAAAAAAAGAAGGAAAATACTTACCTTAGGGAAAAGCTGCAGCAGCAGAGCTACAACAGAATGCCGCCTCCATGGTCCGGTGTTTTGTACCCTGATTGGCAGCCAATCAGTTCAGTAAATAGGAGCACTTTCTGCATGGGGGGTCTTGTTAGACAACCCCCTCCAAGAATGTTCTCTAGGCCAGTGCTGCAGTTGATTAATATGAAGTATACTTGGTGGGGGGCGGTTTGAAGCAGCCAGTTAGTGCCAGGAAAGCGGAAATCAATGGAAGTGATAACCATGAAGTATATGGGGGTCTGGGATAATGCAGACCCCTGTCTGCAGCGCTGCTAGAGCCGAGTATATCACAGGCAGGGGTAGTGTTTGGCTGAGCATATCTCAGACCCGGAAGATCGCCGGGTAGCAGGGGGGGTGCACGCAGCTATAAATGAAGTTACCCAATAAATAATAACATTTTATTTGCGGTTGGTGCTGTCCCTTCAGTTCAGTGCTGAAAATAACCACTATTTAAATCGAGCTCTGACTCGGCATGTGAAATATTTATTCACCGCAATATACACTACAGTTCAAAAGTCTGGGGTCACTTAGAAATTTCCAGAATAATAATAATAATAATAACAATAAAAAACACAAATTTTGGCCAGTAACACTTTCTTTACTGAGGGTGTTCTGTGCCCAAAATTCTTAGACTTTTTCAGCATGTTTCCGTAACCATGATTCTCCTTTTTTAATTTTTCCCGTCCTAATGGAAGTCACGCGTGATCACACAAGACTTCCGCCGTGGGGATCATGAATGGCGATTCCCGGTTACGGCCTCCGGTGTGAGGGTACGCTCATAGAACGTCGTGAAGGTTTTAAGGAGTTAAAAAAATGAAATGGGTTCAAAATACCAGGGGTTAATGTTGTAAATGACTATTGTAGCTGGAAAGGCTAATTTTAATGGAATAGCTTTGTAATTATGTTGCAGCTTGAAATGTTTCCTTGTTTTCCAGGAAACCAGCTAAGTGACCCCAAACCTGTGACCGGTACTGTTGGATAACCCGCAGCATACAGTAAGAAGCGACTCTGGATGTTAGCAGAATGATTAGGTACCTAGGAAGCTGATTATTCAAATAAAACGGGTATCTATGACAGAGGCATTTGTGCTTTATGGATATCTGATGTTTTGGAGGATGAAAAAAGGATCTATTCGCTGAAGGGAGAGTTGTGTCATTAAGAAGGGCCGTAGCGGGCAGGTTTCGTCGGTGTGAAGGGCTGAGCTGGCCCTGTATAAAGTATAATTTCACGGGTGCGCCTACTTCTCACTGATTTACCTATACATTATACAGGGCCGTCCCAGCTCTTCCCACGTTACGTGATATCACAGAGATGATATCCAACTCTCCCTTTAGTAAATAAGCCCCAAAGAGTATGGGGACACGTCACATATATTCACATTCTCAGTACGCCAAATTATTGTACATCACTAAACGGCAGGTCTAAAACACGATGGAGGAGGCGACTAATTCTACTAAAACACTAAATACCTGCTAAGCAGTCACTGGCGGTTTGGGCAGCACGTTTACTGCCGCTTTAACCACTATAGCCAGTGAGTGTCAGCTCTTGTGCTCGTTTCAATCAGTTTTATTTGTAACACATACACAGACAAAATGCAAACCTATTGGCTGCGCTACAGTCCTATAGACTCCCCTATAGAGCGGCTGCCATTCCCTCGGTAATGTTACAATGTTTCATTCCAAAGCCATAACACGGTTCCTGCTTCCTCTGCGACTGCACACCCTATAGGCCCCACATCCTGCTATTTACACTATCACCCCGGCCCCTCCCACCCTGATTTCACGCCATCCTCACCGAAGGAGTTGAGGAAATCGGCGATCTTCTTAATGCTGCTGGTGATCACCTCGATGTACTCCCGGTTGGCCCAGTCCTGATGGATCTCCCTCTGCACGGGGTCCTCCTGGCTGGCCATTATCTGCCCGTCTTCGCACGGTATCAGCTGGACTGTAAGGGGAAGGAGGTGAATGAGCACTGTGGAGCCGCCTACTGGGCGTGTGAAGCCGGTGACATTACCAGCTCAGCCCCGGTAGTGATACACTGAGCGACATCTTTGATTCGGGCAAGGCGCATGGTCGCGTAGTCATGACGCAACAGGAGCCATCTTTGAACCGGGCACTGCCAACGCTACATATAGAGAGGCCATCTTTGAGTTGGGCAGCAAGAGTACATCTAATATAAGATTTCCAGGTTATGTTATCCATCATTTTCATGGATTTGTAACTGCAGTAATGTTTGTTTTTCACTATGCTTTATTCTAATTTCTTATTAATGGCCATCAGTGAACAGAAGACAAAAGATTGGATGATATATATATATTTTTACAAATTTCATACCTCCCAACTATGCCTGCTCCAGAGGGGAAGTCCCTCTTTATAACCCAAAGCTCTCAAAACAAGGTATGAGAGTATCACAGTGATAATACATCCCTAAAAAGTCACAATAATGTGTATATAAACAGCAGAAAATCTGTTCTCACACTGAATTGTGTAAAAATAAAAACATTATTCTAACAAAGTTACATAAAAAGCCTCGGTAAAACCCTAGCAACGCTCTTTGAAACAAAAGCCTGGAATGGCAGCCATTAACTTTGGGTACGAAAACATAATTTTAGAACAATATGTTTAATAAACTCTCAAGGCCTTCTAGGAGTCTCCTTCAGATGCCCGCAGTATTTCAGCAGTCTATATCACTTTTGGCCAGTAGGTGGCAGTTTGCCCCATTGATCCTACCTACAAAAACTGAAAAAAATAAATTCCAATTTTTGTCTAAAATTCCGTATACGATACGGTTTCAATATGTAATTAATAGATTTAGCGAAAGATGTATGCATCGCCAAGTGTAGAATATTAATAAGGTTAGCAGCAAACCTTGTAACCCTAATAATTGACTCATGAGACTGAAATACAATCGTACAGAAATCTCGTGGATTATATTCCATGGGAACGGGGTGTGGGAACCATGCAATCATATACTCCGGCTGGGATTAGTGTTAAGAACACTTGAAGGATTAAAATGCTTGGAATTACCTTTCGGTTTTATAACACTCATGAGCTATACTGTGAACGCCATAGTTAACCTCCCTACGATTTACAAACCACTGCATGTAACACATATGTTTAATAAACGGAGCTGTTTTAAATACATACAGGTTGACTGAACACGCACTTAAGAAGAGTACATCTCATGCCGTGTAGCTGTGAACCCAACAATCCTCAGGAAATCTTTGGTTTGGGTCGTATTCTATGTTCATATTCTGTGACACGGGACCAGACTAGTAGCATGGCAGGATCGTGTTCAATGAAGTACCAGCGTAGATGTTATTTGCATATCAAAGTATTTTGTCAGTACTTACGGGAGGTAGAAGCTGCAGCTGTTCTACTCCATTGTTTGACATGTCTTGCCACGGATTGGCTGCTTCAAGCAGCCAATCATTGGCAGGAAAGAGCAGCCAGTAAACGCAATTGAAATACTTTCCGCAAGGGGTCCTGAATGGACCCCCTCCCAAAGTGCTTACCAAGCCAGCGCTGGGACTGACCGGCCAGAAGTTTATCATGTGCACAAAAAATAGAAGGGGGTGGGCAAAGGGGCAAATGAATAATCCCCTCATGATTTCTCAGATTTCATAGGCATTAACAGTATATAGGATGGCTGGAGTGTCCCTTTAAACATGTATTCACGGAAGGTGCCATTAAAGCTTTTTTTTTAAAACCACCTAACCTAAGGTAATCTGAATATAGTCAAGAATTCCCCTTACCTATGTAGTTGTACATTGCAAACAGCCAGATATAACATACTGGCCAATTAATAATGTGGATGACATGGAGAACATAGTATTTATTTATACACCGGACAACAGCCCCTAAACACCTCATGGGGGGCCGTTTCCCTTTTTAAACCAATGCTTCATCTGTGAAATGTTTATTTAAAAGAATACAACCATAAGACTAGAGCGACCGGGTTTATTGACAAATAGTGGTTTTCTAATACAACATTTAGAATGAAAGATACGATAATAATAATAATAATATCTCCACAGAAAGCGTAAAGTGAAATTACGTAGCCCATCTGCTTTTGTACTATATAAATGTGTGAATACATTCTTTTTTTTTTTTGACTAATTAAAATCTAGGTATCGTCAGGCACGTGCAGATACCACTTTACTTAAACCCGAGAAATAGGATTTCTCCCTTTCGGTCATAACCTCAAAGTGCAGCGGCTGTCTGCAGAAGTTACATTCTGCGGTAGAATGAGGTTTTAATTCCAAGCCGACCTCCTTCCAGGTGATCAGGAGCTTCTCTGCATGAAGATAGATATTTTAAAACGTTAGTATAGTGAACAAAAGCAGTACATCAACATACGCGAGTTGAAGGGCTGTATCAGACCTAGATTGCTATCATGGGACGTTTAGGGACAGGAAGTATTCTGGAGAAACAGACGATTGCAAAAAGCATTTGTGGTTCATTCGCCGACAGTTTAGGAATGAGGAAGCCAGATCCGTTATCATGCTTACACAATCAGGTGTAAACACAACAGGGAGGGCTGTGGTTTCAGCTCCCTTGGTGGACTATTCATTATGAAGGACCAACACAGGCAGGTTTCTCCAGCAAGAAGTATAGTTCAAAGGTTAATAGACCTTGGAGAAGCCTTGGAGATTTAAGTATAGATCGTACAGGGCCAGCCAAGTTCTTCTTGCAGCAGGTGCTCACCAGTGTTGAACCGTCATAATATACAGTGATGACAGAGTACAGGTTTAAGGGTAAATAAATGGTTTAAGCTTCTAGATGTTGATTGACTACAAAAAAAACCAACCCCTGCAAGAAAACTGCCCTTTTTCTACATTTGGGGAATTACCAAAAATGAACAGTTCCCATAGGTCTATGTGTCTGATTTACTGAAAATGGCTACAGAATCAAACCACAATCAGTTTTAATGCTCAGAAAGAAATCTTACCCAGGAAATAGGCCATCATTTGAGGGTTGTGGTGAGGGGTGGGTGCAATCCTTAAAAGTTCTTCTCCACGTGGAACGGTGGGATAGTTAATGGCTTGAACATATATATCATATTTGCTCATCAATTTATCGCAGATTTCGGTATTTTTGGCAGCATCTGCAACCTAGAAGAAAAAGCTAAACATTACAAACACGCCACTGCTTGGATATCGGAGAGTTTGTGTGAAGGCCAAAATATTTGCTTTTATCCATTTCAGCCCTTTAACATACACATGTCCCACGCAACAAAATTATCGACATAATTGGAGGGCCAACACCAGCTGCTATAAAAAGTGGGTATTTGTGATAGAATTCTACACACTTACCAACAATTACATTACATTTCATTGATCTTAACACCTGAATTGGGCACTGGATGGAATGACCGATTTTGCCTCGTTATTGACAGATCTAAAGTGGAACTTTTTACATAAGGAGCTTGAGAAAACAAACTTACTCTGATTGGGATTATGTGGCTTGGGCAGTGCACCACCGGGAGACCAGCATCCATAAGCATCTGTCTCAGCAGTTTAACGTTCCGCTGGTGCTGCCGACGGAGAGCCTGACCTTCTTCGCTCTTCAAGGTCTTCACAGATGCAATGGCACCAGAAAGAAGCATGGGTGGTAAGGACGTGGTGAAGATGAAGCCTGCGGCATAGGATCGCACAGTGTCTATCAAACCATTGGTGCTTGCAACGTATCCCCCGACGCAGCCGAATGCCTTCCCTGGTAAAAGCAGAAAGGAACTTTAGTATACTCAGAAACTGTTAATATGTGCATTAATACATGCAGCAATGTGCTAAAGATCATTCTGAAAGTCTTGTGTGTATGTGGCCCTCAAGGGATGGAGTATGGAGTACTGCCGAGGTAAAAAGATGGACAGCACTAAAATGTGTATGACACATTCAAATTTCATTCTTTCACATATGCAGAGGAAATAAGATTCTGTAATTGGATTAAACGCTCTCCTGCCAACATACATTGAATGCAATCATCATTATCTATGGATGGAATTCGCAGCAGAGCACCTCCTTCAACAAGCCCCGAAAAGTACTGAACCAGTCACAACGTTTTAATAGACTAGGTTAAGGTTTGCTCATACCTAGAGTGCCTGAAATGATGTCCATTTTATTCATGACACCATCTCGATCTCCTATCCCACCCCCTCTTGCACCATATAATCCGACAGCGTGAACTTCATCAACAAATGTAATCGCTCCGTATTCGTGGGCCACGTCGCACATTTCCTCCAGAGGACAGACGGCACCTGTAAGAGGTCAACAGCTCAGACATTTTTATTGTGCAATGAAGCAATATACTCAAGTAATCAAATAAAGATGGCAAGGTGGGTGTACACAACAATAGAACAGACGGCATTGTTTAAAACCTACAGTCCACGCCTCACCTATTCTGACTTTTAAAACTGTGAAGTAGTTGGGATATTAAGAACCAGCAATTTTTATCTCCCTCACTAACACAAAATCTTTTCATAATTTTGGATTCCATGAAATTTACTGAGGATTGTTTTTTTTTTTTTTAGCCCCTTAAATCAAGGAGCTTGGAACTACTGAGTCTTTTAATACTTCATGTAATGAATGTTAATTAATGTTAATAAGGGTACTTGCAAAGAGAACAGACATTCAGACGGTAATGTTGTATTAGATTATGGGAAGCCAACATGTTCTAGTTTATCTGAACTTAATCTACAAATCTTTGTAACAGATATTATTCTATTTTCTTTTCCTTCTTCTTGCTTAAGAAAAAAGCACTTACCATCCATGGAATGGACTGTTTCGAAGGCCACAATCTTGGGGGTGGACGGATTAGAGTTCTTCAGAAGGTCACGGAGATGGCCCACGTCATTGTGACGAAAGACATATTTGGGCACCTTGCTGTTGCGGATCCCTTGAATCATTGAGGCATGGTTCCCAGCATCAGAGTATATCTCACATCCTGCATTTAGTAGGTCAAGACAATGCGATGATTAAAAAGAAAATGCTCATTTATTACAAAAAATGTTACAGTAAAGCTTTAGAGAACACTTTATATAAAGCAGACTTACTTTGAATTATTTCCATAAATCTTCATCCCAGGTATAAATTATATTTAACCCCTTAACGACAAAGCCTGTACATGTACGGGCTCAAAACACATTGTTTTCAATGGGTTTAGGGACCGCCCATTGTCCTTAAGGGGTTAAAGATGCCCATTGCACCCATTAAGAAGAAAGCTAAGTAGCAGTGTCTTGGTGATACATCACTAGTATTAGGTTATCAATCATTCAGTAAAGGGGTCTTTGCGAGGCGAGTATAGTAAATTAAATTCCAAATTTCAATTCTACAGCTATTTATTTTTTTTCTTTATTACCCGGCCCCTGCCCCCTTAGATTAGATGTTGAAGACCACAAAGCACAAATGCATTCACTTTCTGGAATGTCGAGACAAAAGTTATAGAAGACATACAAATACACCCCTAAGATATAAGTTCTTTTGAACCAGGATGCGGAAACAAGGAAATCAATTTATGATATGTAGGTAGAGAATAAAATGGAAAGCACCGCAGTTAACAAATAAGGAAAATTAAATAACTAAAAATAGCAGAACACAACAGGGAACTTCAAACTTCCTTGTTCCGCAAGCAAGTTTACCAATGCTGAGTATTTACATAACGTTGGCCCCATATGTAATAAGAGACACACCTTGTGAAGTTTAGCAACTAAAGCCAACGTAACATATGTACCCACTATGGTAAATCGCCTAGAAATATTCCTGAAACACAATCAAAACAGTTTGTTGTTGGATCTAACAACCCAGTCCTTAACTGACCCGATAATTATGATTCGTTTTGATCAAGAGATCTTTTTTTTTTTATTACCTGGTAACATTTTGGCCAGAGTGAAAAGTGTGGAATCGTTTGCCACAAAGCATGAAGAAAACAACAAGGCTGCATCTTTCCCGTGAAGATCGGCCAATTCGCGTTCTAGATCCACATGAAATTTACTTGTCCCGGAGATGTTCCTGGTTCCACCAGCTCCTGCTCCGTGGTTCTTTAGTGTTTCCCTACACAAAAAACATTTATATTTGCAATTATAATTTTCAACACACATCTTTCTTTGTGTCAGACAATATAAATTAAAACAAAAGGGGGGAAAAAAATACTGCTTGGGTTCCTCCATCACCCTAGTTGTTCCAGTACGCAAGTCTGTAGGGGCTAAACCTGCACCTCCTTCTCATTCTGATTTACTCAGAACTGGTTTTAATAGGAAGCCACATCGTGTTTCAGACGAGTTGAAATATGAGAGGGCATTGAGAGAACGCCGGCAAAGCAGTGACCGAGATTACAAAGCAAATCTCATAGTGAAAGGCAATGCTTTGTAGAATTAGGCCACCTATTCCATTACTCACGTGGACGGAAAGGACTACATTTAGGTCAGAAAATAATGCTGGAGTTATGTCACGTTGACTCATACACAATGTTAACACCGTTAATCACAAGAACGCAAAAGATCGCACTAAGCCTCTGGAACTGGTAGCCACTAAACAATGCAAATGGAATATTTGGCGCTGTCCGGCTTAGCGAATAAAACATGTAGCTAAGTAACAAAGTTCACATCTGCTTTGTTTCCCTAGACAAACGGTATATATATATAAAAAATAATCACAAACGCAAGAAGTTACAGTGTTACAGAAACACTTACATAACAGCTTCGACAACTTTAGGGTGCCGGCTCATTCCAAGGTAGTCGTTGGAACACCAGACGGAGACGGTTTTCTTACTGGTCAAAGTGTCAGAATAGTCGTCGGCCATCGGAAAGACCTGCGCGCGTCGATTCACAGTTTTGAAGACCCTGTATGTATGGTCACTTTTTTTCTCTTCGATTTTCTTCTCGAAGAACTTGTCGTACTGGAACGTGCGTACAGCTGGAATACGGGGGGGGGATAAGTATTATGAATGACAAAAGCAAGAGTCACCTTAAGTATTTAACGTCACTAAAGATAACTAAAAGCGACAAGACTGTTAGTTGGAAGTTGCAGAGTGGAAGTTTCTGGAGATACCCTAAGAACACGACCCTTTTTCTTTTTTTTCCTCTAGAAGCACCGAAGACATGTAAGATGAGAAGCACTCAAGACATGCAAGCTTCCACATCATTAGGACAGCTTAATTAGGTACAAGCAAGCAAAGCCAGTAGGGAAGGATGACCCAGTAAGATAGGAAAATCTGGAATATTTAATTACAGACTTCCATCTAATTACAGTCAGGTTTCATTGACATTAATTAATTAGCGAAGCAGTGATGCAACGCACGAGGCGTAAACGCCCTTTAGTAGACAGAGAGACAGAATATAAGATATGTAATATTTACATTTGGGCATGTTATCCTGAAGAAGGTGGGAGACCAGCTCGGGCTTCTGACTTAGCACCTTCTCTTGGAATTTCTCCAGCACGTTAATCTTCTTATGCACGTTGGCCGTCCCTGCTCCAGACTCTTGTGCCGGATCGCCGAAATCTAAGGAACAAGCAAAAACAAACAAACACTTTTATAGGACGCCGTTTGTATAATTAAATATCACCTATATAAAATCCAGGGATCTCGTGGTCTATTTCTACGGCATTAACAGCTAGTAAAAACAAACCGATATAACCACAAGACACTAAACACCTAGATTGCCCCATATCCTCACAATAAATTCGCTTATAAATTCAAAAATACTTTAAAAAAAAAAAAACAAGTTTAATACATTTTATTGGCCTATAAATAGGAAGCGCTGATGCAATGTTAATTTCTTGAGAACCTATGTCACAATTTCCCTGTAACAAAGGAGTGATTCAACCTACGATACGTGTAACATGTTGTAACACACAATAGACTTTCTGTATCCTCCTTAGACTAAAATATAATTTGGGTTCTTAAAATATTATCACAAGAAAGCCTGTAATCTGCCCCATCACATTAGTCGTGTCTTTACCTTGAAGCGATCGTGGTTTTTTTACCACCTCCTCTAAAGGACATAAAGATCTTAATGACTGTAAAATACAGGCCTTAGGATAAAGACACGTAGCAACGAATTCGAAAGCAGACGCCGGGTATGTGTGACGCTGGGTTCTAAGAGCTAGAGTCAAGCAAATGAGATGTTCCACTTACTCTGCTGAACTTACCACTGATGACTTAAAATGCTCAAAGCCTACTAAGAAAATGCTTAGCCATCACCTTTGTTGAGCTATATTATTTCAAGTGACTCAAAGGTTTATTCACTAAAGGGAAAGGAGTTTGCAGGAGAGTTTTGGTTAACCTTGAAGACTTCACTTTGGATTATGAAGGGCGGGATTATTAAATTTCCTCAGTGTACCTCACCCACTGACCAAGTTCAGTCCTTCTTGCTGGATAAACGCATCAGTTTTGGCCCTTCATTATGCATAGTAAGTTAAGAACATAACTCTCCGGCAAGCTCTCCAGCCAACTCGCCCTTTAGTGGACCCAACACATTGGACCCCAAGAGGTGGTTGCCGTAGGGTTTGCTCTTATACATATAGTTAACATAAAGTTAAAAGTCCTATACTATATGTTGCTCCTATGCATTTAAAAACCATGAATGGAGTGAGACTTGAGTGATGATTTGTCTAGGTGGAAGACCTTTATCAAACAGCACAGCTGAACGGTTTTGCAAAATGCTGACCAGAATAAAATTTACGCTCCACCGATTAAAGTTTTGCCTGACCAACAGCTCCACCAACATGTGGATTTCATTTAAAAATCTCCAACCAACCTATTATTTACAGCACACAACATACCTTTCCTCATCGTCTGCATTTCACGCACATCCTCTTGTAACGCAAGGCTGGCCTTCCGGAAGACGCTGCTTTTTTCGTGGCCCATCTCGGCTGCTAGAAAAGGGCACTTAGACGCGGCCTGGGCGCTCGCGGGTCCCGCGTGATCTGCTGGCGGCTGGATGTTGGCATTAGGCAGCTCTGAAAGAATAATTTGTTTATTTTGTTAGCACGCCACGTTTAGTGAAAGCAACCAAAGCACAAAGCGATAAGTTTATAGGAGCTGCGCACGTCTGCGTATACAGCGTTGGATTTTTGTCGTTTTAACAAAAGCAAATATTTTGCCCCAAAAGGGAGGCCTCTTCGATATTTAAATATGAGTAGGATAGTATGATATCTATGTTTATACAAAAACGTACACATCCTGTATTGTGATTACAGACAAAATAACATGTATAATGTCAGAACAAACAAGGGAAGGCGTAGTTTAAAAGATTTTGCAAACAAGGGTCATGAGGAAAGCCACATTTCCCAAATATTTTTTTTTTTTATTTTTTTTTAAACACAAGTAACAGTTTCTATACCGATTACAACATTGACGTTGCTCCAATATACAGCTTGCAATATGTTCCTTATAACTGAAATCTGTTTGCGCTGCAGTATCATAACGTCGTTAACGGCAGTCACCACAGTCCATAACTAGGTGTTAAAATCCCAATTTCCTCCCCAATTGTACTTCTCCCTCTGCAACACGTCTGCTATATTATCTCACCCGTCTAAAACTTTCATTAGAACAGATCAGAGACGAGGCGGATCAGCATGGATTCATTGCAGACGTTTTATTTACTTTATTAAATAAATATAATCTGTTAATTATTCCAAGCCAAAAAACTGGGTTGACCTGAAGCTCCGTCACGTTGCCTCAGCAGTCTCCCTGTTTACTTTATTAGAGCTCAAGGGTTTTATTTGTTACGGGTAAAGTTCAGAAATCGAGTTAGCACAGCTATTGAAAATGATAAACCCATTCGCCTGCTTAGATAATCTGGATAAGAATGGAACGAAGCACTGGATGGGCAACAGAGTTGGTATCCTGGTAGAGGAAGAGTTAAAGGGTAACTAATTGCCCTGAGAGGCTGCTTTCAGCCACACCTCGCTGGGTGTAAAATGAGCTGAGCCCTCACCTTTCCTCTAGTTTCAAGGGTTTTATTCTCTACGGAACTTGATTCACCTCTCAGAAAACACAAGTGACCTTGCAAGGTTGGAATGAACTATCAGGCCTCTACAGAGACATTTCACATCAACATGATACGGGCGCCATCAAACATAAACCCGGTCCTCTTAACCGTTTATTCCCAATGTCCCCAGCACCCGATTCATTTAACCAATGAAACGGACCTGCTGATTGGACAATTCCACCGGTTGCCGTGGCAATCATTTTACTCTTCAAACTTTTAACCAGATTTGCAGTCTTTACCTTTGGTTACGAAATAAAACATTTTACCAAATCTTCTTTTGTGGAATTTACGGTGTTTTTACCCGTCTTTAAGTACCGATAAAATAAATACATTTATATATATATATCATTTTTATATATACAAACAAAACCCACATACATAACACAATAAACTGATTACAAAAAAGGAAATAATAATAATAATAATATTAGACACAGAATAATAATACACAAAGGCGGCTTTTATTTGGCGCCAGCCTGGTCGAGCACAACTCAGCGGGGAGTAACTATTTTGCTTGTCTGCTACTCCTAGTTTGTACTAAAGGAGTGTCTTTTTAGCAGTTTTTCTTCAATTATTTGGATTATTTTTATCCTATATTCATTATTATAATTATTTGAATATATATATATATATATATATATATATTTATATATACACACATATATTGTTTTGTGTATCATTATTCTGTCTATTTACTTCCTTGTAATCAGTTTATTGTATTATGTATGTGGTTTTTTTTATATACATTAAATTTATTTTTACATTTTTTTGTTTTGCTTTTATAGGTTCTCCCCATCTCTTAGGGAGTTTCCTATTGTCAGGATTAGCCGCTTTGCTCTATATTGGTCGTTATCCATCTTTAAAGATCAAATTTCCTCCCTTTATATGGTTGGTAATTATAAAAATGTATTTCTTCACATCTAATAATTGATTAGTAATAAATCATTGGGTGTTTTGTTCACGAATAAAGCCGTATCTTTTTTTTCCAGCAGTCTGTTCGCCTTCGTTCTAGAAGGCAGACGATTGACTCGGATTGAAAAGTTTTTTTGTGCTTTTATTCATAAGCCAAGTCTATTAAATATTTTAAGGCAATTTGTGCTTTACTGAAACACTACACTAGACTGGTAATGTCTTGGGGCAAAATTCTAACAATAATTGGGGGGTTTTGCCTTCTTTTGGAAAGATGGGTAGTAGGGTTGAACTTGATGGACAAAGGTCTTTTTTCAACCTGAATTACTATGTTACTATCTTGAACCTGCAAACATCTGTCCTATTGAAACATAAAACCTACAAATGTTTCTCGTTCTGTAGCTAGAAGCCTCCTACCCTATAAATTTGCAGCAGAGGCTATAAAAACAGTATTATCTCTGTGTTAACAGTTATTAATCCAATCCAAAATAACCCAAGGTTGGTCTAATCTGTACTTTACAGAGCAGAACATGAAAAGTTCAAGGCTTTGGGTTTTGAAAATCAAAGATAAAACACAGAATTGATTGTACAAAGTCAGGGTCATTTTCACACCCCAGCTGTCCACAAAAGTTAAAAGTCAACGATTCTAGTGGATAGTGGGAGTTGCAGTCCCAACGTAGATAAAGCAGCCCTGCCAATGAACGAGAACATTCCCTACAGGATGAGGGCAGAAGCTATCAGTAATTTACAGAACGGTCCAAGGCTCAACGTCGAAAGGGCAACAGAAAAAAAAAGTTACTGGAAAGCAAAACAATTTCCTGTCATTTTTATTATGGCTCCATGATGATAAATCGCAAGCAATCATGATACTTATTCTCCTATCTGTTAGTGATACCAGCTATTCTTTCAATGCCCAAAAGCGATTGCCAGCCTGTGGGCCCAGAACTCTAGTAGGTCTTTCGGTGAAATCCCAGAGTCCATCAGCAGGTCCCTATAACTTTCACAATCACTTTGAAGCAGTACCCAAAATGATTAATTTATCTGTGATCATCTTTAGAGAGGCATTAGTACAGAATATGCACTGAAAGGATCACTAAAGGTTAATTGTTGCACAATATATTTGTTCATCTCTGTGTGTAAAATTATATTATCATTACTCGTTTCTGGATTAACTCCCCCAATTTTCTTGCGTGACGCTGTCCAAGAGGAGTTCCCTAATGTAGCAATAGGTGAGGATCAAAAACAACCTGTGTCCTTTAAGAGCTTAAGACACCAGGCGATAACTTTTATTAAATATTAAAATAAACAACAACCCTACAATCATGTAATAGACAGGCAGGCTACTCAACAAAACTCTATAGATTCCTCTGTATAAAACATTCCAAGGTCCCATTAGCATTGCAGAAGCAATATTGGATATTTTAAATAAAAATATTTTCAAAAAGAAAATAAACTCAGTAGCAGGTGAAAGGAGGCTGAAAGCGCGCCCCACACCCATTTCACCCGTATAGATTCTGGTTAGCAATAGGCGGAGGAAAGAAGGATTAGAGAATGATAACAGAGATATATGTGTGGGGGCAGTTTAAGCTATCCAAAGCACTACAGGGAGGAAAATATGGTCATACAATATTAGTAGAGAGAAACTTCCAGAATGGAGTACAGATCAAAACCTTACTCTTGGCATCGGAAGACGTCTCCTTGACCTCCTGGCGATGCACAGCGGAGGTGCTCAACGGGGCGCTTGACAATGGCTTGGAACTCATCATCACAGGGCAGTTCTGTGCGTACGTAGTCAGCGACTTGCCAGCTTTCTGCAGGAAGGTCTGAGAAACCCTGGCGAGGAAAGGACAGCGACGGACGATGGTCTCCATTCTGATCCAACGAGTTTCTGTAACAAAAGAGAGGAAAACTGGGTATTACAAAAAGTATCAGGCCTTAAGAGGACATGGGGGGGGTTATACCGACTCGTTGACAGATTACTAGTCGCTCAAATCAACAATTTCAGTACTTTGTGAAACGATAATAATGGATCAAGACTCAACATACTGCCATTTAACTAACGATTACATTTTTATTCCGGAAAATAATAATTATAGTATGTAATATTGGCAAAGTCACCTGACTTGCCCTTACAATGTATGTAAATAATATTTAGTCCTTCGACACAGGTGGAAATTGTGAACACATGTATATATATATATATATATATATATATATATATTTCTAAAAAAGTCTGTAAAAAGAAAAGTAGGGAGAAAAATGGAAAGTTCCATATATATTATAAAATATAACTATATATATATATATATAACTATATATATATATATATATATATATATATATATATATACATATACATACATATATATATACACATATATATATATATATAGTTATATACTGAGTTGTTCAGAATAAAATTATTATTATTGTGAACACTTATAGACACACTACTAATACACATAACTTGTCTTATTATTAATGCGAATTGCTCAGCGCTCTCACACAGGACGGTATATAGTTGTGCTTCCCCTGCCGTAAATCCCGGAGAAACTTACTCGCAAAGGTGATGACAGCCAGCTGATGTAACTGAACGATGGTCCTCCGGTCCGATCTCAGTACTGCCCGAGCTCACGGCAATGTCACCTGGTAATGAAAGGTCTTCCGGCCGATGTCTTCCCAGACGGTAGAAAGGCTCTGTCCCTCTATTGGCTACAATGAAAGTCCTTCCCTCGTAACCGGCCAATCCTGAGGCTCGCTGCTGTTGCGAAACGAGGTGATCCCGCCCATTTACCGTGACCATTTTTTTCTGAGTTATGCACGCGATTGGAGACGTCATTGAGTCCCCCTGTCCACGCCCCCCTCTCCTTCCCACACGTACTACTGGAAGAGGGGGGTTAAAGACCCGGTAGCGTCTGAGGACCCTGACTGAGGAAGGGCTCTTCAAGTGCCAGCCTCTTGTTGTAGCAATGCCTTGGTGTAATGTACCCAGGGGCCAAGGGCTTCGCAATTCTTGTAAGGGGCCACAATTTATGGATATCCCAGGCTGAGCACAGATATCTCTATTAAAAATGAAGTTTTAGGGCAAGAACACAGAATTCTTGACCTGTTTTGAAGCCCCCAAGAAGTAGAGGAGTGCAGCCCTGGTATGGAGTATAGCAGGTGTGGAGGATGTAGGGGGGTGGAAACGTTGGCATTACTGACATCTTTGGGGCAAGAGGGATAGATGCCTGTGGCACCGCAATCTGCCTGGCAACAGTGCCCCTGCGTGGCCCCCCGATTCTTATGAGGTTGCAGGACAGGACCTCTGAGCGAGTCCCAGGTGCCAAGAGCCCGAGTTACTACCGCAGACTTATGGCTCACCTTCCTAACAAATGCACACGAGACAGACCACTCCTAACCGATATTTAGTCAGCTGCGTTAGAAATATAGAATTTTTGTAAACCTTGATAATCAGGTATTCATTCTAATTATATGTGTCCACTAAAGGCGAGCTACAAAAGTATTAATAGTACCACATATTCTAATGCTTAAAGTGACAATAAAAGTCTATAGGAACTTGCCAAAAGTTGTAAGAAGCTCGGACTGCGGAGGAGGCAGTGTGTTTCAGCTTTGATGCTGCAGCTTCTGCTACAGGTAAGTACTTTAGGTCTGTGTATGGAAGAGGTCATTGCTACCTGGCTGTCCTGCCTTATAGGACAAAGCATAACACCCCAATCAACACATGTATGCGCACGTTGCCACCAAGGGATGCTTGTACCATGGGATCATTTAGGTTACCTGACTGATCGCAAGTCGGTGGGGCTGCATGGGACGGTAATCGGTGCCTTTAAATGTCACAAATGGGCTCTCAGATACAAGTGTGTGTATGGAAGGGGTTAAATTGTATGGTCAAAAGCACAACACCCAATTAACACATTTTCTGCACACCCTGCTGATGAGACATTTTTGTGGCATTCGCCTATCATGGAACATATGTTTAGTTTGTTTTGGTATTTGTTATTGGGCTACAAACCTTTTCCATTCTCTCCAAGGGGTTTTCACAACCCCCCGGGTGTAACCTCAAACAGTGGTGTCCGATAATTTACACCTTATATTTTCTTTTCATTTTCCTCTGGTTAACATGAGGGCTGCAGTACACTTGGCAAGGTCTACTCGACTCCAAACATCTGCCAAGGTCAATAAACAAAGCTTTGACAACTCCTTGAGTAGTTCAGATCAGGAGAAACTCAACCACCTATACAAGTTCTTTGTTCTGCATGTGGAGGATCCAGGAGTAGAAAGAAGTGGAATTGGACCTGTCTTAACCCCTTAACGTCCATTGATGGGTAAGGCATGTCACGCAAAAACAGGTGACGACCACTGACGTGCCCGGCACGTCATTTCATTAAACAAGCTTAGAAAGTGATCTACGATCGGTTTCTTCGCTTAAAAGGTGTTGCTGTAATGCCTCGATGTCGAGGCAATTGGTAACACCGAGATCGGGATCAGGGGCCATGTCTGGCCCCTCCCTGCGGCATCAACATCTGCCATACACTGTATGGCGGCGGACATCCATTTTAAAAGAGTGTGAAAAAAATAAATTACTACCGCAAACTTTGGCAAAGGCTGGTGGTAGAATTAGTGCATGGAATGGGTTAAAATACTAGCGTTTGAAAAACCTTGGGGTGTCTAGTTTTCAAAAATATATGGTTTGATGGGGTCAATTGAATTAGCTGGCTTCAAAAATGGCCCTATTAGGACACGGGGGCAGTAGGACCAGATGTAAAAGTTCCAGGTTAAAAAATGCTCACTTCCTAAATGTGGCGTTTTGCCTCCCAAACAACCCAACAAACCCAATGCATAGGGGGTATCACTGTACTCGGGATATACCGTATTTGCTCGATTATAAGACGACCCCGATTATAAGACGACCCCCCAAAATCAAAATATTAATTTAGGAAAAAAACAAAAAGCCTGAATATAAGACTACCCTATAGGGAAAAAGTTTTACCAGTAAATATTAATTAATGTAAATTATTTTCATGTTTAATAAAAGCTATGATTGAGAAAAATATATTTTTTAAATTTCCTTTTATTTGCCAACCTGCCCCCCCCAGTTATGCCACTCTGCCCCCAGAAATGCTTTATACCCCCCTATTTGCCACTCTGCCCCATGATATGCCTTATACCCCTGTATGCCACTCTGGCATATAGGGGGTTAAAAGGCATATCATGCGGCTGAGTGGCATATAGGGGGGTATAAAGCATTTCTGGAGGTATATAGACATATCATGGGGCTGAGTGGCATATAGGGGGTTAAAATGCATTTCTGGAGGTCCAGAAATGCATTTTAACCCCCTATATGCCACTCAGCCCCATGATATGCCTTTTAACCCAGCATGTACTGGCTGCCTTGGCTTGATAGGAGTGTGATTGCTGTTAGCAGTTTGATATATATATATATATATATATATATATATCAAACTGCTAACAGCAATCACACTCCTATCAAGCCAAGGCAGCCAGTACATGCTGGAACCTGGGGATGATAGCAGTGGGATTACAGCCTCCATATGCCATGCTACAACCCCCACCCCCCTTACACATCCATGCTATCACACACACACTCACACTCATTCACAAACATTTAAATACTCATTCATTCCCTTAATCACACACACTTCACACATACTCAAAAACCCTCCCCCACCCCCTCACCTGAACTGCAGATCTCCCACTCGCAGGCTTCTGCAGGGGACCGGCTGTAGCAACTTCTCTGGCCCCGCCCTCAGAGGAGGGAGGGGGGAGATAGAGTTCTGTGAGGACGCTGCAAGCTTCCTGCCCTGCTTCTAACAGAAGAGACGCTGCTCGCGACCGGTAAGCAGCATGGCGCCAGCATTTTTTGGGGTCTGATTAGAAGACGACCCCGATTATAAGACGAGGGGTATTTTTCAGAGCATTTGCTCTGGAAAAAACCTCGTCTTATAATCGAGCAAATACGGTATTGCTGAACACATATTGGGGTCTTTTTTGAAGGTGACGTATACCAGCAGATATAAATCCATACCTGAAACTCAATCTTAGTGATAAAAAAACACAACATAAATTATTACCACAAAGTTTGACAGAGGGTGGTAGTAGAGTTAGTGCATGGAAATGGTTAAAATACTAGCATTTTAAATACCTGGAGGTGTCTAGTTTTCAAAAATATATGGTTTGATGGGGTAAATTGCATTGGCCAGCTCTAAAGACACCCGAAATGGGGCAGAATGACCAGATTTGGAGAAAAAAAATGGTTTTGAAATAGCAAAACGCTACTTGTACTTATTGCCCAATAACTTGCAGCAAAAAGCAACAAAAAAAAAACCCATAAAAACATTGGGTATTTCTAAACAAATAGTAGAATCTAGTTATCAGGTTTTTTCATTAGCTTTTTTGGATTAGTAAAAGATTTTTCAAATAAAAGTGAGAAAAAGGTTGTTTTTTTTTAAAATTTTCATCATATATTTTAGTTTTTTTTTATAGGAAATTAGATAATATGAAAAAAATGGTATCTGAAGGAAGCCCTTTTTGTCCTGAAAAAAACAATATATAACTTGTGTGGGTACACAAAATGAGTGAGGAGGAAATTACATCTAAACACGAGCACCACAAAAGTGTTAAAACAGCCTCGGTCCCAAAGTGTAAAAAAACAGCCTGGTCCTTAAGGGGTTAAGAGTACCATTCCCAATTCAGTGCATTATTATTATTATTATTATCTTTTATTTATATAGCGCCAACAGTTTACGCAGCGCTTAATACAATACATATATTCAAGGGGCATGACAAGACAAGAATTGACAGACTAAGACAAACCGATACATTAGGTGGAGAGAGCTCGGCTCGCAAGCTTACAATCATGTGGCATCTTTAGGACACGCACGTGGCCTCGGCCTCCAGAGAGCGTTGGTTCACCCCATGCACCCAGAAGTGGCTCGGCTCCAGCCTCCTTGTGTCACGCTAAGGCTGGTTTACTCATGCTAAGGCATTTTTCCCTAAACATAACTCCAGAGTTGACTCAGCTCAGGATAAATGGAACTTGCATAGTAAGTTTTTTATTCATCGAGATGCACCAACGTTTTAGGTTCCTTTTTTGTTTTATTGTTTCATATTGGAGTAGATGACCGTGTAATTTGGATATTTGTCCTGTACACATACCCAATTTGCTAAGGAAGAAACTTCAGACATGAATGTAACTTTTTTATATCACTTTATGTAGTGGTGTTTCTCAGCATTGTCCAGTATGTTGGATGCATAACTGAGCGACTGAGTTTAGACAGACCACATACACTAGACAGCAATATGAGAGCATATCTTGGAAAAAAAATGGCCAATGAGGTCACATTGCATTGGTGGTGTGATGCTGCTGTTAGGACTGTCCCAAGTAATTTTAGACATTTGGCCACTATGATATTCTTATTATTGTGAGCACAAATAAAGTAAGGCTCTCTTGCCTTTGTGTAATCTAACTTAAATTCTTGCATTTATTCTTGTATTAAAAATTGCAACATTTATGTGCTGTTTTTATTACGGCTTTCTGATGTTAGCAATATTGTTACAGAAACTAATAGACTCGTGCATTCGTACGAATTGCAAATATACAGAATTTTGGTAAATTCAGGGATTCCAACGAAGCCTCGAAAACGAGGACAGACTCGCAACAAATTGGCCGAAAATGAAGCAAAAAGCTCAGATTTTCTCATTCACTCTCTTTCTGGCGCTCTCTGAATGTTTCCCTACCTTCTTTACGCATCTTCTTCATCTTCTCCCTTCTCTGTTCTATCCTAAATCCTTTATCTGGTATCAGTGAATGTCAGTGATGTCCTCTCCCCCAATTGGAGGATCAGGAGAGGATGTCACCACTAGCAGCGCCATATTACCCTCAGCTGGCGCTTTTGGTGACGCCCTTTTCCTTCGCTTGGAGGGTCGGGGAGGACGTCACCGCAGTACCGCCAAGAAAGAAGATACCAGATTAAGGATTGAGGATACCATAGAATAAAGTAGAGAAGATGTGGTCGGCAGAGAAGGTATGGAAACATTTAGAGAGAGAGAGAGTGAGTGACAGTGTAAGAGAGTGAATGTGGGCACTGGGTAAAAAATGTTGTCCCCGAATTTAAAATGCCCCGTAATTTTTGGCCGAACTGAATGAACAGAGAATAAGATTTGTTGCCTGAAAACAAATGTGCCAAAAACTAATCGAAAAATATGTCCAAACTAATTACGGCCCAGCAGGGGTGCCGTAAAGATGGACGCTGTATCACCTCGAAGGACATTTAATGCATTTTCTAGATCAGTTCTATTTTTGAACACTGACACCTGTGCTAGACACGTGCTTTTTATTTATGCTAATTGCATGCAGGCTATCAAATGCATTTAAATTACATACTTGTTTGCAAGAACACATTTGTCTTCACAGATTCATGCATATTTCAGCTTTTTTGGCAGGATAAGTACCTCTTATTAACACCACAAAGGAACGTATAGTATGACATCAGATGCTTTTGGCCAAACGTTGGCAAGCAATGGAACATTCCTTCCCCTGGGAAATACCCTGGATTATTTTTAATTTTAATATGCCAGTATGCTTTATAATAACCTTTACATTTCTGTTTGATGTAATAAGATTCTGTCTTGAGTCTTGAAGTGCTTCCTCTGTGGTGGGTTATACAAAAATTTCTTCACACATTTTCCATCACACAAAAAAAAAAACAGCCCAACTGATATCCTATCAGGGATGGGGAACATCTGGCCTGGGAAATCATTTGTTCTTGCCCTGCCAAGGCAACCACAGGCGGCCACACGACCACCCGTGCCATCTTTAATGCGAGGCATAAGGGGGCAGCGATCGTGGTTGCAACTGTGACTGGGCCCGCCACTCTAGGGGCCCTGGGCGATCACTTCTGCAAGGGCCTGCTGCTTACCTGTGCGTTGCTTGCACACTGCATAAGGGTTTTGGAGGCAATGGGGCATTACATAAATCAATAGGAAAGGGAGGACTGTTTGGTGGGATAAATACACAATGTAGAGCTGTCTGGTGGCTTAAATATACAATGTGGGGCTAATTTTAAACTTAATAATTTTGTATGGCCTGCGAATGATGTTATAAACATCCAAATGGCCTTGGCAGAAAAAAGGTTCCACACACCTGTCCTAAATGATCAGTTGTACAATTTCAAAAATGGTTAATGAATGAGATGTCAACCTCTCCAGAACCATTTATGTGACCAGTATAGTCCATAGAGGATGTAATTCATCAATTTTCATCTGGACTGAATGTAAAAGTGTTACTTTCATAGTCATTTGTTTCCTGAAAGCTCTGAGATATAATGAGTTAGGCGGGGCCCCTGTGAAGGTAATGATCACACTTCCTCATTCATTCACCTAAACATAATTGGGCATTATTGAACAAGAATGCCTTCAGGAAATTCAGGAAGCGCAAGAGGGGAAACACTGGGGTTATTTCTATAGCATGTTACTGGCACGGTAAAGAGAAAAACTGAAAAGGGTCAAATTAATGTTTTTTAACAAAATTTGTCAACGAAATGCACACAATAACATCATAAACAGTGGTGTACCCTCCATGGATAAATGTTGGCAAAACTAACTGCCACATCGGAGGTGGCGGTGTCGCAACTGCAACAAAAATATGTATAAGGGTTCGTAATTTAGTATACACCTATCATTATGTTAAACATTATATTAACATATCATTTCAGGCATATCCTGTGCCTGTGGCCTTCAGCTAACCGACAAGACCACCAAAGAAAATCCTCCAGGGGGGGTGGTCGTATTTTTCCTGTTTATCTTCTCCTTTTTCCATTTCTCCTAGATGTTCTGCCAAGTATGACCATTTGAAGGTTTTAAAAATAAATGAGATAAGGCATACAAAAATAAAAAAAAGGTCATGGCGAATATGATGTGAGAGATAAAAATATATTTTTTTCATCAAGACAGGCACTTCCGAAGATATATTGTCATGTTTTGCTATACTTAACCAAAGTCAACAAAATCAGTTGTCAAGAGAACAATTCACCTCAAGGCCAATGCGAGGCATCAGTAACCCTAAGCTCACCCCTATGGTGAAACTAAGGAACAGTGATGTCAATTTTAATAATGGCTACCAGTTTCCTCAATCATTTCTACGTGAAACACCCTCAGAGCTGCTTGGCTAATAGGGCTAAGGTAAAATCTAAAAAGACCATCTGAGTGATAAGAAATTATAGTATAAAAGCAAAAGCAAAATTATATGAATCATCCCTTTTAACCAGATGTGTTCCAGAAGGAAAAGACAATGGTTAGCCATGCATGTCTCAGACCTTGGCACTCACTGATTTAATGCTAAACATGCTTCAACATACAAATGTTCTCTTTTTTTTGTATCTTGATGAATAACAAATATCCTTTATTCAGTTTTTTTCTGTTAGTAATCTGATGCAGCTACATAACGCAGTAAACTGTGGGCAGAAAGTGGGTCATAGAGAGACTCAGAAAATAGGATATTGTTATAGTTGTTAGGACAAACTAGCTCTTTGAATAACTGATCCAGTCTATGGAAAGTGTGCTGAATATTTCAAATCTGATATATGGATTAACCATGTATGGAGGATGGATATTCAGATGGGAGTTTTTCCACCCTATTGCTCCTTATTGGTGTCCTGATTTTCTTAGGGAATGAGGAAATAATATGTAGACACTACAAATACGTGGTTACATCGCTCCCTGCGCATCTGGGTTAGGTTAAGAGTTAGTCTCGAAGCCCCACTGGCCTGGTCTCCCTTCTCTCTCACCTGGGCCGCAGGTGCATGGCCCCAAGGCGGCCAGTAACACAACCCCGCGGTAATGGAGACACTTGCGTAATGATGGCCCACGCGGGTCCCCAAAACTAACTCCACCAAACAACCAGGCATACGTGCAGGCTGACAAACACGCTGAGTGTGGGCACTGGGATATGACATCATATGACAGATATTTCCTGGCACGCAGACGTAGCATGTGAGGAATTTGAGGGAGCAGAAGTGTTGGCATGGGCCTACCCCTCCAGAGCCAACAAGGTAAGCTGTGTGTGTGTGTGTGTGTGTATAAGTCTAAATAAGTTTGTTATTGCATGTTAGTAAATGTGTGTAATTATGTTACTGTGGCTGTAGGTTTATTACGGTATATGTGTATGTCAGTGTATGTAAGTATGTTAGTCTGTGTATGTATGTTAGTGTGTGTACAGCTGTGTGAAAAAGAAAGTACACCTTCATGGAATTATATGGTTTTACATATGAGGACCTAATAACATCCAATAATCATCTTCCTTAGCTGGTCTAAAAGTTAGGTAAATACAACCTCAGATCAACAACAACACATAACACATTACACTGTATCATACAGTATGTTAGTGTGTGTGTGTTTTACTGTATTTGTAAGTATCTTAGTGTGTGCATTTTACTGTGTGTGTGAGTATGTTAGTGTGTGTAGGAGGCGCTTGGGGTTCCCAACTGTACATCTCTCAGGGAGGACATGGCATTTTTGGTTCTGTAAGGTGTGCTAATTGGAAGAGTGGAGTGAAAGTTGGAGCAATAGACTGGACAATGGGATGGACATAGGGTGGACTGGTGGGAGGGGGATTGGGCCTAGGCATTAATCCTGTACTGGGTCCTAAGATTTCTGATAGTGGCCCTGAATGTTTCACAGGCACCACTGCTTTCCGTAACCCTTGAAATGTACACCAATGTCCTTGCAAGGAGACTTTGTCTTTCTCTGCAGAGAAGTTACAAGGGCTCATGAGGCAGGGGCCCCACCTCAAGTTGTTGTCACATTGACTTCTGGAAGCTGAAGGGGGCACAAGGGCATTACTGTTAGGTAGCTCAACAGTGGGGCAGCTGAAGTTATGTTCCTGCTGAAGTACCCAGCTGAAGACACACAGCACAGTATACTGAATGTTAGTTGTCTCAAAGCCTGGTTGTTATGAAAATGTTATTTGATTAAGATGAGGTAACTTAAGAAACTGGTCCAGCTTGAGACCCACAGAATAGATGGTATTCAGACTGTAAGAGCAAAGGGTGCAATTGTGACCAGATTCAGAGTCTTTAATGGGGCAAAAGTTCTGAGCCTCACAGACTGCTACTCCTTATAGTACAATGGAGAGTCCCTTAAAACCAATTGCCCATAGAAATGAACTATGTGCATTGCTGGTAACATCCCAGGACTGCTACTCCAGAGCTCCTGCTACACATGGGATGCGGGGGTGAGACCAGCACCACGGTGGCAAGGAGACTGGATAAAGTTAGTTAGTGGTCAGAGCCTAACACATCTCCCCCACTCAGGGATCAAAAACCTTAGGGTCAACCCAAAGAATTCATGGTGGAAGGAGTATACTTGATTGATTGCTGTGTGGTCTAGTTGATTGGTGTGAAGTTGAAGTAAGATATGTGCCTCCAATTATAATTCTATTTTATTTATTTAGCACCAACAGTTTGCGCAGCACTTTGTACAGTACATACATTCAAAGGGTATGACAAAGAATGCCAGACTAACACAAGCCAATACATTAAAGAGGGCCCTGTTTACATGGGGGCAAATTAAGGCACCTTGATATGACATCATATCTGGTGGCCGGGTTCAAGACAATAACATTGGCCACAGGGGAATAGAGACAGACACATATGTATATGCTTTCTCACACTAGACAACCTGGATAAAAAAGTGTTCCTTTTAGTCTAGTGTAAAGCATCTTCAATCCATATGACATTGACCACCATACTGGTGGTAACATTTTATTTCATGAAATTGGCACTTTATCGCTATTTATTTTTGTGGGTGGATTTGCAATTTGCATCATCCAAGTCTTTCTGAACACTTATTTTATTAGAAACAATACAAAATGTGATAAAGCTATCAAAAGAATATAAAAGCTGGGAGAGCAAATGCACAATAAACGTTTTTCACAGGTCAATGTGTATCATATAAAATAAAGAAAAACTGCTGGTTGTATCCCAGAAATATAACTGCTGTCCTGTCCATGCCACCTTGTTCTGCCACCGATCCACAACCACAATAACATACCCAAAGTAACACTAACTTGTACTCTTTGACCTGTACATTAGTTCCAATATGGCTAGCATGTTGTACAGATGACTGCTTATTAAAGCATTATGAGTTTCCAATGAATCTCATCAATCATAATCCAGTAACCGTAAAATAAAACTACATGCATATTGAGAATTAAACCGGAAATAGTAGGACTTGCTACAGGTAGATGTTCCAATTTGATGGTTACAACATATTCTAGATTTTTTCAGGTGGAATGTTCACAAAATAGAAGCATGATGTGCAGAAGCAGTTAATAACTTTATACAGACTCAAAGGGTCATGTGACTGTACTCCCGGAAGCCAGCAAATTAGCGTGACTAGCGCAACGATCAATAAATTACACACACTGTACAAACAGGGTATAACTAAACAGATAATAAAACAAAGTTCTAGAATAGACTATGGTGATATTGAACATGATGCCTCCAGTTCTTCTCTTTGGTAATATTTTGGCATAAGAGGCACCATGTCTTGGCTTTGGAGAATACTGAAGAACTTATTGCTGGGCTACTAACTGGGGTGCTCAAGACCCCCTGCTCCGTCTTCATGTGCAAGTTTCTGATGAAACTGTCACCAAAAGGGTTAATTCAGTTAGAGAAACCTTTGGTCCACACAGCAATGCAAAGGTGTCGCCCAGTATAATATAATATTTGTGTGCTGCCAGTATTATCCGAAAAAAATGAAACTGGCAATAATTATAATAATTATTGAATGCAGCAACCCCCTCCCAGCAGCTAACGTACCAAAAGTACTTGGATGAAGCAATATTTACTGGTGCCTTCCTGTCCAAGATTACAATATTTATCAGTTTATGTTGCGGCATTCATAAAAGAAGCAGATAATACCGACAGCTCTAAGACTTGGTGTACCACCAGGGCTGATTTTCAGCAGAGTCACAGCAGGGTGAAAAGCGTGCACCTTTTGCGGACAACCTGTCTCTAAGGACGACTTGGCAAGGGTTGTATTTGAAATACGCCAAGAGTACACAACGCTGTGTACTCTTCAGTTTGTATAATACTTCAGCAATCCTGGGTCATTAGAGAGCAACATGTGAACCACTTGTATTACTTAATCAGTACACGTGATCCGTTCACAGCGAGGTATCAACCATATGCATTAAACAGAGAGCGTCCGGGGACATTATAGGCACCCTGCTGCGGTATAATTTGGCTTAGCTCTGAGGTGGCAGAAATAGGAAGCAACAGCCCTTGCCCTTCTTTATAGAGAGCGGTTTAGCCATAGCTCAGTTGGTTGGTTGCAGAGATCAGAGGTCTCCCATATAAACAACATATTTAATTTTGATAAATGAAAAACAAAGAGATGTAAAAATCATAATGCAGAATATAGTATTGGGGCGAAGTCCTATCGGAGTAGGCAGGACGGAGTATGCACATTATGGGGCAAATTTAACCTACATGTTGGCAGGATAAGGACAGAAGTGGCCGTAACCAAATGTCACTCTAATACCTGGAGATTAAAGTCTGTAACACTTAGCCCCGGGAAAGAAGTGTTTTGCCAAAGAAGATGCACAGCGTGAGGAAGAAGTACTAGATGAGCCCCATCCACAGAGTAAATTGGGGAGGGGGACTCATAAATTGCTCCTCGGGGCTAGGGGTGCTACCTAGTCCAAAACTTCTCATAGATACGTGACAATTCCTGGTTTCTGAAAAAATGATCTACAGTATATCGGTCTATTCAATAAACCTAAAGATAAAGTCACTCTTGTTTAAATTCTGCAAAGCCATTTCTACTGAACTTTAACTGAAAACAACAGTCATTGATTGGTTAATTATGGTCTGCAGTAAAGAAGGAAAATGATTCTGTTTAAATAGCAATAGGGGGTTCAAAAAGGAGAGCCAGCAACTCCACGCTAGCACGGATCAAATGGAAATATACCCTCTGCGTACTTGACATGTTTAAAAATGAAATACTTTATTGGAAACATAGAAACTTAAAGCTCCAAAATAAATACAAAAGAAAGAAAACAAAGCCAAAATATACAAATTAAGCATAAACAAAAAATATATGAAAAACACAGAAAAATGAGGCTCACGGGATGGCAGCCTCAAGCTCCCCTGATGATTCGACAGATGCCTTGCCTTTATCAACTGTTGCCATGGAAATGAGTGAATCAATAGACCCTTTTCAGTGCCTTTCTCTGGTTGAATGGTGAGTAGCACTTAACGTTCTTTTAAAGTGACTCTCATGCTCCATGTGTATAAAGGCTGCATATTTTCTTGAAATTTAAATAAAATTAAAAAAGAGGCATGATGCAACCTTTAAAATAAATAAAATATGTTATCCTGTATCAATCAATGCCAAAATCGCATTTTAGCCACTTAAATTGTTATTCTGGTCTTATTATTACTTATTTCTGGAACCCAACACTGCCTTTTAATAAAACAGTTTCCTTTCTTCAATGGCCTTACTTAATCAACACTTACCTAACTATTTTCTTTAGAAGTCTTTATTTGTAACTATTTCTTCATTCTGTAATTCAACATAGGGCCTATGTTTGAGATTATTGTAATTATTGGGTTACAATAAACAAAAAGAGGTAATGAATTACAGGTTTTATTTCGGGCCTTTGATGTTCTTGATCAGTCTTGCATGGAACTCAAGAAAACTCATCCCATTATGAAAAGGTTTCCAGGTCTTCTAAACCCCTGCTTTTTTTTAACGCTGTAATAACCTTGCACCGCTGTTAACAGAGTGTTAATAATGTTAAACGTTTCTCGTCACATAAAACTTGGGGGAAAAGTATACAGTACTTTCCAAAATATAAGCCTAACATTTATATTATTATAAATGAATGATCAGAAAATGTTTATTATAATGTGGACTTAAAGTTGCAGTTCCGCTTTTGTAACTAAATGCTAGCTAGACACATGGACCAAAAAGAATTTGAAACTTTGAAAAAATTTTGTTTCGTTCTCACCGGTTTGTACGAAATTCAGACAGGCAGACCTACAAAGTCTAGATGTCATGCCCATCCCCAGGTCTCCACTGCTCTGGTACTGCTCACAAAAGCACTAGTGGCGGGTACAGTGTGTGGGGGGGATGTTCTCATTATTCTCACCTTGCCTTGCTGTGCTGCTGGTATTTAGCTGGTCCTTCATTCATACCTTACCCCTCTTGTACTGAGTCTCGAGTCCTGCTCCAGTATACTGACCTCGGCCTGCCTTAACGAAGACTCTGCCTTGCTCTTCTGTACGCCGTTCCTGCTGCTCCAGTGCCGTGTTTTTGTACCCATCAAGAGCAACTGCTTGTTTTGCATAGGCGAAATGCCCCAACTATGCTTAGTGTATCTTAAATGTATTACCCCTTATTGCATCATGACTTCATGAGAAGTTTTTAATGGCATATGAGCACATGGTTTTATAACTATGTTAATGTACCTCACTAGGAACACATATGACACTTTTGGCCATCTCCCCCCCCCCCACTTTTCTCAGTCACTTTAATTAACACAAATGCTGGTACAATGTAATTGAAATATCTTAATAAATAAACGATAGAATGCTTCTGCTAGACCCGATCAAGCTTTCTGTTTTTCTGGCTGGTGACATTTAAGAAAACTAATTTCCAATGACTGCAGCCAGATGTTTTTAGCTCTATGCTCTGTAAAAAGCCGGTCCCATTAAATACGGTTCATGTAGAATTTAAATAATTAGGTTATGCAGTGGGGGATGGCTTCAACTTAATTTAATCATCCAAAGGATCATTAGATCAGCTTTGTGTAGAGAATGATCTGTATATACCGAAAAACTTCAAACATGTGGATAGTGTATATAATGGGGTGATCCGATTTTATTATTATTATTATACTTTATTTAGAAAGCGCTGACAGATTCTGCAGTGCTGTACAAGATGATTTCCCCATTGTCATGGTACATTGCCACTAATCACCCTCCCCCACACACACAACCAACTGTTCCTTCAAATCTTTTTGCTTACCTTGAACTTACCTTAGACTTAAGAGGATTGGATTTCAAGAGTAATTAGCTTGGTTTGGTGTGTGTGTGTGTGTATTTCAGAAAAAAAAATGGTTACTTCTGCTTCCACTGTACATTCTGCCATGTACAGTTGTGTGAAAAATAAAGTACACCCTCCTTGAATTCTTTGGTCTTACATATCAGGACATAATACCAATCTGCTCCTTAGCAGGTGTACAAATAAGGTAAATAAAACCTCAGATGATTACACTGTTTCATTATTTATTCAACAAAAATAAAACCAAAATGTAGAAACCCTGTGTGAAAAACTAAGTATACCTTATGATTCAATAACTCGTAGGACCACTTTTAGCAGCAAATTGTTTTCTGTATGACTTTATCAGACTCTCGCATCGTTGTTGAAACATTTTGGCTCACTGTTCTTTACACCATTGCCTCAGTTCATTAACATTTCCGGACATTTGTTTATGCACAGCTCTCTTAAGGGCTCACCACAGTGTTTTTATTGGGTTGAGGTCTGTACTTTGACCAGGCTAGTGCAACACCTTGTTTTCTTTTTCAGCCATTCTATTGTAGATTTGCTCATGTGCTTGGGATCACTTTTGCAAGTTCTGCCAAGCTTTAGCTGCTGGACATCTGACTCTAGAATACTTTGCGATACAGAGGACTTCATGGTCGACTCAATGACTGCAAGGTTCCCAGGTCCTGTGGCTGCAAAACAAGCCCAAATCAGCTTGGAATCATACAAAAACAATTAAAAATGTCCTGCAAAAAGTTCTACCGTTCCAGGCATGTGTGCTTGGTGGATGCACTCAGGGTCCATCCCATTTTACCCAGGGGTGATCATATCTAAGACCCCAAACTGGTGTCTTTGCTTCTAGTATGTTTTGGTTGTCATTCCTGCTTTAATGTAGTTGACTCAGTTAAGTATATCCTTAAATAATGACAAGTCAAGGTTTCCATAAGGACCAGTGTTAACCCCTTTTTTAACCCCATTTTGTAACCCCCATTTTTTCAGGACAAGAAGGGCTTTCTTTAGATACCATTATTTTGATCAGCTCATCTAAATTACTATTTAAAAAAAAATGAAAAAACATTTTCTGACTTTTATTTAAAAAATCTTGTACTCATTTACAAAGACTAATTGGAAAATAGGTGAGATTTGTACTGACATTGTACTGTAGTTATAGGGCAATAAGTACAAGCAGTTACTAATTGCTATTTCAAAACCATCTTTTTAAAATCCCCATTAAGAAAGTTCTTCATGTGCTTATCAGGCTGCGTTTCTTTACCATAATTCATAATTATGTTTGTTATTAGCAAAGGTGGGGTACTCCAATTGGCTGTGCCACCCATTAATTGCCTTTCGGGGTTTGCCAACAGCATATATAAGGGTTGCTTTTATATCAGGGCCTTTCCCTATTTAAGTGTATTAAGGTCATCTACCTGGTGACTGGTATCAGGGATTTATTTAACATGGCACCATCTACAAAAGGATGAAAGAGCCATGTATGGGTTCACGACAATTATGTGTATGACATAAAGTCCGGAAGATTTCACATTCAAATGAATGATGTGCCCATAAGTGTAGGAAGCATTTAGAATTATCCATGTCTGGTGGATCCAGAAGTAAAGGACGGGCTTTGGTAAATGACTACATATTTGTAAGGCACACCCAACATTTGACCTCTCTTCTTGCATAATGCAGACTCATTCAGAAACACATCCCAACAATGTCCTGTAAAATGATAAAAATATATAAGCTGAAGCCAGAGATTAATGTATTCGTTAAAATATGCAAAATATCGTATTCTACTATCCAGCATGATGAACTGAATCATTTGCTTATAGCTCAAATAGTACTGATTTTCTAAAGGGAACAGGGTTGCTAGACTGACTTGTCCTTGCTGAAAGTGGGAGCTAAATAATTAATTATCTTTTCTTCTTAACTCTATATTGTTCAAATTGTTTATGAAAATGACCTGCATTCAACAAATAAAGTGAACTGATTGATACATCATAACACAAGAAACAAGGCTGCTTACAAGAAGGAAACATTTGCATCAAACTTATCAGAGAGGGGCCTCTGGCCACTAGATTTTAGCAAATGTCTTTTAAGACTGTGTATGTGGGGGTTACCTATAGATTCCATGAGAATGACACTACTTTAACTGTATACGTTCCAATGAATTAGTAGCTATGCTTTCAACCGAAAAGCTTGGCTACCACCCTTGGGTGGGTATACATGATACTTCTACCGCATTTACTAATGTAGAGATGGACCCTAGAGAGAAACAGTGGCATCGCTAGGGGGCTACTGGGGCTGAATATCAACCTCATAGCCCCGAATGGAGTCTCCACTCCCAAAGTGCACTCCACTCCTATCAAATCTGCTATGGGCTCTAGCCCCGGATCTTTTGAAGACCATGTCAAGAAATTAGGTCTATCCCCTGGTCCATACTAAAGGGCCACATCACTTCTTAGTAACAGAGCTTTTATACAGTTTACAGCCATAACACCTGTTATCTGTACAATACAGTAAAAGAAATAAAGAACATGCAAGAACAGAAAAAAAAATATTTGATACTTAGTGGCTCTTTAAAAGGATGTATCTTCAGTTTTAAAAAAAAAGCAACAAAACATTAATATGGAGAGAAAAACCATAACATCAAAACCTGCATAGGCAGCTCTCAATGGATTTGAAACTAAAGAATGCTTAGCAATGGTAATATTTAATTCTAATAAATGCAGAACCCATGTCTTCACTTGTGGTGACAGAGCGCCCTCTATCTTGTCATTTTATTGCTAACACCGAGTACCAATCAAATAGTCCAACACCTCCCCGTCTACATTTGTTACTCAGGAATGTCACCTGCTAGTGATCTTTAGGTACTATAACTGTCCATACATTAACTGGTTAAAACACATCTCCCGTTTTCAAGGATATTTGCTGGGACCTGTGTACCTGGGGTTGGTTAACCTCACCGGCCAGGTGTTCCATGACATACAGTTCTACACATGGCTGATCAGCACAGGTAACGTGCAGTGTGAGATCTATAACTGGGTAACTGGTTCTATTTCATGAGTTTATCCCGCATAATCAAGGAGCAACGGCTCAGCAATAAGTGAAACTTATGTGTGTCCAGGAAAGCACGGCCAACATGGTAAAACTAACTAGACTTTCACGATGATTCAGTATAACTCCCATCACTCTCACATACTTAATAATGCATTTTCACCAGTGGCGACTCTAGAAACAATATATAAGGGGGGCACACAAGATACCACAGTCAAACTGGGGGGGCATTAATAATTTCCACCATTAAATCATACCACTGAAAAAACACACACACACACACACATATATAGATATATATATATATATTGCCAAAAGTAATGTGCTATGGAATGATACTTTTTGGACAATACAATACTTGATCATTCAACATGGGAAGCCTGAAGCCACCATTTAGTACGACTAATCCTTGAAATCCTTTAAACAACACAATACCTTAACTTTTCCACTAAATGATTTCAGGGCCTAATATTAGTCCCTGCTGCCGATATATATATAAATATTAGACCCTGCTGCCGATAGCAGGTATAGATTAACACATTAACACACAAACCCAGCTTTGCATGTATAGATCAATTGAAATACACTTGTGATCTCAGCACTGAAGGTATATATCAAATAAACAGAATCAGACATACAAATCCTGTATTTGCAGGTATACAATAATAATATATGAAATGTAGCATTGCAGGTATAGATCAAATCAATACATGGAAACAGCATTGCAGGTATTAATCAACTGAACAAGACATACAAACCCTGTATTTGCAGGTATACATAAATAATGTATGGAAACATAGCATAGCAGATATGGATCTACAGAATAACACAGAAACCCAGCTTTGCAGGTATAGATCAATTGGAATTCACATAAAAACACGGCATTAAAGGTATATTTAAAACCCCCTAAATTACAGGGATAAATCACAGGTTGCACACCCCAACCACACTGCCCACATAGAACCCGGCCAGCACCCAGATAACACACATACGATTTGCCATCTTTGTCCCATATACACCCTGTCTGTGCCATCTTGTTCCCCAAGGCTCAAACATCCTGCTAGTGCCATCTTTGCCCTTCCACAATTATACATCTATGATACACACAATCACATTAACTCATGCTCTCCCTCATTCAGACAAATCATCCACATATTAACTCATGCTCTCCCTCATTCAGACAATTCATCCATTTTAAGAAACTACACCCCTTGGAGCTTCAAATGAGGGGCTACATGTATTTCTAGGACAAAAGTTGAGTGCACAAATAATGATGGAATATGTTGCTTTGGCTTGAAAATATGTTTTTTCTAACCATAATGACATGTTCATTTGTGTCTTGCGCACTCCAGGTTTGTACTAGAAACACATGCAGCCCCTCATTTGATGCGCCAAGGGGTGTAGTTTTTGCAAATATCTACTTTTTGTGCCATAATTTAACTTCTAACGTGAGCAGTAATGCCATGTCAAGGCTTCAACCCTAATTACTGACCATTCACACGCCTTTCATATCTCCATTCACTCACAGAAGCACACGCCATTCTTTCCATACATTTACTCACAGAAGCACACACCATTCTTTCCCCTTACAATCCCAAAGAAATGATGGTAAAGGGAGAAAAAAAAATCACTTTTACAGCAAAAATAAGTTTTGCAGTAAAAATGCAAGGCGCTCCAGGGATGATATGGTTACTCACGTACCGCACAGGCTAAATGGCTGATTTTAATAATATTTGCAGTTCATCAGGATTTCTAAAATTGCCTCCCTCTACCGTTGGCTAAATTTAACCCCATGATCAAAGGGATCATAGGATTAAAAATTAGGATCGGCCATTTTTAAAAAGGGAATGTGACTTTTTAAAGCTATATGATCGCTGTGGTAACATTGGCTATCACAGTGATCATTTAGCTAGAATACTTAAACTTTTTTTTTTTTAAAGTTAAACTACTTAATGTTAAAATAATTTATTTTGGGGGTCTCTAGGCAATTTTGATCTTTTTTTATCTGCCTTTAGAGACCCCCCAAATCATTTTTTTAAAATTTTTTTTTTTTACTTAATATTTTTTATTCTTTTTTTACAATCTATATACCGTTGGAAAGGTGAGTCGAGTACCTTTCCAACGGTATATGTTGGGGGTATGTAGCTGCTTAGATGCCTGAGATACAGGCATCTAAGCAGCATGCCCCCATACCTCTTTAACTGACAATTGTCAGTTGTTAATAAAGTTGCGCGGTGACGTTATCACGTCATTGCGCGAGACGTCACCGGGCAGATCGGGTGGCCCCGGTAATGCCCTTCAGTGTGAGGGTCAGATCGCCGGGGTAGGTGGTGATGGAGGTCCACAGACCTCCATGAAGGTAAGATAGTGCTAGTGACGGCATGGTGCCGTCGTTAGCACCTGACTGGGACTGCTAGCGACGGCACTACGCCGTCGTTAGCAGTCAAGGACTGTCCTGGGTGGTTACAAATTCGGCGGGGGGGCAACAGGGGCCCCCCTTGCCCCCCTGTAGCGACGCCACTGATTTTCACACTCTTTCTAAGTCTTCTGTCACTGTCTCTGGGTGCTTCTCACAGACTGTGGGCACGGCTTCATTGCTATGTGTCGGCATATGACATCAAATCCCAATTGCTAGCATGGATAGCAAAGGATCAGGATCAGAGGTCTGCATTAGTAGATTGTAAGCTCGCAAGAGCAGGACCCTCTTCTCCTATGTGATTTTTAATTTCTACTGACTGTAACAGCTGGTGCTATATAAATTTATGTAATGTAATGTCTGGCTCAGAATTTAGTGATGGGAGTTATGCTCTACTGTAGAGCATAACTCCCATCACTATATACTGAGTGATACATTAACAGTGGCACAGCATAACTCCTATCACTATATACTGAGTCAGACATTAACAGTTGTAAAACAAACAATAAACTCCTTTCACTTTATACTGAGCCTACCATATTAATGTCTGGCTTAATATATAGTGATGGTGGTTATGCTGCACTACCGTCAATCTTTGGCACAGTGAATAGTGATAGGAATTATGCTGTACCACCATCAATGTCTGACTCAGTATATATTGTTAGGAGTTATTCTGTACCACCATCAATGTCTGTCTTAGTATATAGTGATGTCAGTTATGCTTTATGACAGTCAACGTCTGGCTTAGTATATAGTGATAGGAGTTATGCTGTGCCATATCTGTTAAATAAATGTTATTTATTTAAACTTAATTTATTTTGAAGTTTTATTTTTCAGATTTTCCATTTTTTTCCAGTTGACATACAGTTCACAAATTTGTGCAATAAATATTCTTGTCGACAGTCATTTTTTTGTAGGTGTCTTTACATTTTAAAGTGTGGGTGGGTGCCACATACTCTAGGTATGCCCCTGAACCTAACCTGGAGAGCCAGTCTAGCTCAACTTTAGAAGGGACACTCAGCAAACTGGGCAGAGGCCTGGCTCAAACTCTGCACCGTGGGCCAGCTACTGCACCTCTACATTTTACCTCGTTCATACATGCGCATTGATTTAAAAAAATACTATGTAATGCCTTTCTAATCATGCCCCAGACCCATTCATATTGCTCAACAGTTTAAATTGCAGTTTTGTTTTAGGGCATGTGGTTAAAACCTTGGTGGTGAGAGAAGATTTTATGGAGACTTTTTGCAGTTTTGTTATGATCTATTAATAGCTATTTTCATAACAGAACAGTGTATTTTATTTACGCAAATGTATTTTATTGTTTCTCTATACATTATTGTGTCTTTTAGGGCTAAAATAAAAGAGGGACATAACCTTAGAGGGCTTCCCTATAGTGTAAATTAGGGTGGTCTAATAAAATACACTGTTTACTCATTGGGTCATGGAGGGTTAACTAAACACCCCACCCCACACTACACTACGCAGAACACTGTCCCTTTAATCGTGACGTCCCATCATGACAACCCACCTCCCTTCTTAGCGACCAGGAACACGCCCCTTCAATGCATGCCTGCTTTCCCTACATATCCCCGCCCACAGTCCAGACGCCGCCTACGGCCTTTTCTAGCAGTTACTTCGAGCGCCGAGTGAAGCGCGTTGACGTCATTAACCCCTTCCTGGACGGGGCGCAGCGTCAATCGCTTCTAGCAATGCTTTCGCCCGTACGTTGTGCCTACGAAAGTGTTAACAGACCAACGGCGGCAGATTCGGATAGGGCTGCGGACTGGTAACTAAGGTAAGTGATCAGCCAGGCTACAGAGGGGACACCGGCCAGCAGCTGATCGCACACTCACTCGCCTATTGATCTATCTTCCACCATGATGGGGCAGCCGGTAAGTCACTCATCATTTAATTCTGTATTATTATGTTTACTGTATTGTAATTATTTCATTACTTTGTAACTGTTTTTAATATTAATGTGCAGTTAACCCTGTGTTTCCTGTTTTGCTATTTCTTGCACGCCATAGGTGGAAGCCACTGTGCAGCTGTCCAGTTGTTAGCAACTATAGCTTTAGTTATGCTCAGAAAGCGGATTAAATTAAATACCGCTGCATCTGGCTACAAGTGATGGGAGTGTAGTTCGTTGGCTGCTGCTGGACTGCTTCCTGTAGCCTTTAAAGCATTTATTAGTAGGCACGCAGGTTACCCAACTGTTAGTGACCTACAACTCCCACAATTCTCAGCCAACCATTGTTATTTACTGGCTGAGGCTCTTGGGAGTTGCATTTATTAGAAATTTTCCACGCTCGCGGGCTAGTGTGTAATATAATAGGTCGCCTTTGTGTGATTCCGTTAAATAATTGGTCGCAATCTGTTCATAAAATACTCAGGGGGGGGGAGAGGTCCGGAGGAATCACAAAATAAGCGAGTGTGATTTATTTATCCGGTAAATATAAACCATGTTTGTTGGGAGACGTAAACATTTAGAGAATTGTTTACAGGCGTGTAGTATTTTGTAAACACCGTCTGATTGCAGAGATTTGGTACAGCGTCTTTATAGTGGACAGATTGGTCCAGGAGAAGTCAGTCTTTAGTGAAAGGTGAGACCTCTTATTGGGCCAACATAGAAACAGATGTGGAGTCACAAGCTTTTGGGACCCATGAAGTCTGTTCTTCAGAAGCCTTTGTAACTTTACATCTTTATTGACTCATCTAGACCGACTCAATAAACAGTGATCTGTTGCACAAAAAAAATATCACTTTACAATATGCCAAATCTGCCCATAATAATTCCAAGCTCTAGAAACAAATCTCACATCGCACCCCAGATCACTGTTTATTGAATCGACCCCAGATGTGTTGGGAAAATTCACCAACTTTATACATCGGACCACAAGCACCGGTGACCAAATTTTAGGGGTTGATGTCGTGAGATGCGTTCCTCAGTTAGTATTCCTGGTCTATATGCGGAAAAATAACTCATTACCGTAGGTTGTGCCGCCATAGAACTGATCTCCCACTACACCAAGGGGTACAATGGATTCCTTTACACCGCCATATTCTATACCAGGTCTTCTCCTACCACCACATTGACTCAATAAATGATAACTTCAACTGGGTTAATACAGTTGTATCCATTAATGATTATTTCTACACCAACTGGAACATCTACATATAGGTTCTGGAAGACCCGATTCAGACAGAAACATTTATGATATCCCCTGCACTGCATTATTTATCATCCTGAATTCACACGTGGTGGACCACATCGGAAACGTCACCCACAATGACGTTATTCAAAGTTTAAGAGCCCATATTGGAAATATACTATAGTGTCAATATTTAACTTGCAGTATCTATAGTGTCACAGGAGGGCGCCATGGAGCAGTAAGGATTTCAAACTGGCATCCATCCGAAATATCCTGTATATAGTTACGCCGGCGGATAATAAATGGTCGGCTAATCTCAGCCATCCATTGTGCGGGAGAGCTAAAGTTTTATGAAGTAATACTGTAAAAACTCACATTGTTCTTGTTCTAGAGTCACCAGAAGCGTGATTGTGTATTCTAAGCATACAAAAAGTGATATGTGCTTCAGTTTTTATTAGCACTCTAATGTACAGCTAGATAGAAAAGTTCCACATTTTGCACTATTTACTTAAAAACGTATTTTTGTTATTTAAATTTTTTCCCTTATCTTTTAGGATGATCCTTCCCTGGAAAGGCATTTTAAGGGCCACAGAGATACAGTCACCAGTGTGGATTTTAATCCAAACATGAAGCAACTTGGTAAGCTTAGAGGCTTTCACGACACAACACATGTTCTACCAGGAGGATCTGGAATTCATTAAAATGTGAGATTGTCCCGAGTTTTAGTTCTATTATTTATCCTCTTTTTATAGCAAGTGGTTCTATGGATTCCTGTTTGATGATCTGGAACATGAAACCTCAGATGCGGGCGTATCGCTTCGTTGGCCATAAAGATGCCATCCTGTCCGTGGAGTTCTCACCTTCAGGGCACCTCGTAGCCTCTGCATCCCGAGATAAAACTGTCCGTTTGTGGGTTCCTAGTGTGTAAGTATAATATGCGTTTAATTCCTCTACTTTACCAAAATGACCTATTCTTCCTTCTTCTGTTTTAAAGGACGCTAACACACTTTCCCTTCTTATTTTATCTTTAATATCAGAATAAAACAACCTTGATATTGATATTATAACAGCTCTTCTTGAAGTATTCTTTTTGTAAAGCAGGAGGTAATCATCACTACAGCTGATGCTAAACTACAACTGTCACTATCCTCAGCCAGTAATTGGTTGGGCTCATAGAGGCTGAGGATCATGGGAAAGGTAGTTGAGCAGCCTAAGTGCTACATGATTGCTAGTTTTGCTGAACTCCACTGAGTAAAATCTCCTATGAAAGGAAACCATTTAAGCAACATTTTTAACAAAGAGATAAACAGACATGGGCCGACACATGATAAGTTGGCAGCAGTATGATCACTAACCAATTGTTCCGCCCTAAAATTGAATTCACGTCTTCTTTCTGTAAGATGTGGCTCTAGGAAATATATGACTCCACCTAGAACAGAGAAATGTTTACAGATGAAAATATTTTTTTTTATCATTATCACAAAAAATGACACTTCAAGTGGAGCACCTTCCCAGTTGGGGAAGGGTTAGAGAACATCTTGAGGGCCCCAGATGCCCCAACATGTAGCCAGACAACAGACTTTAAAGAGTTTGTAGACATCCGTTACTTTCTTGCTTTGATTATTGATTAGTCACTTTGACGTGTCCTTCCTTGAAAAGTAGACTAATGGTTATCTTTCTTATGCATAAGAACCTTATCACAATTGATTGTATAAACAGGCAGAAGATAGTCGGATCATTTTCTGGTCCTGAGTTTAACAGCAGGCGTATCTTTTTTTTTTTTTATTTCTAGAAAAGGAGAATCCACGGTGTTCAAAGCCCACACAGGAACCGTCCGAAGTGTTAGTTTCTCCAGCGATGGCCAATCCTTGGTTACTGCTTCTGATGACAAAACGGTGAAAGTGTGGACTGTCCACAGACAAAAGTTTCTGTTCTCTCTGAACCAGCATATAAACTGGGTGCGCTGTGCCAAGTACGTATGAGAGGCTATAACCATATTCCATGTATCGTGACTAGACTTATCTTGAATGAAAGGGAAGCTACAGTGCCCAACACGGCCCCACAATTAAAGAATGCTAATGAAAGTACTTTCTAAGTATTTTTAAAATTAAGTCTTGTAGGGTAGGGTCCTTGTTAGCCCCTCTGGTGCAACCATCACTGGGACATGGCTAGCGGAGAGAATAGAGATGTCTTCTGCTAAATGTTTCTACTACAAGTCAAGGGGCCGAGAGCCTGGGGAAGAAGGCAAATGAACAATGAAGGATTTCGATGATCCCTCCATGCCTTTACAACAGAGCTAATTGTCTGATTTGTGCATTTTGCTAACAGAAGTGCAGTTTCTGGTTATTGGGTTTTCTTTTGAACAAATCCCACGTATTCTGAGGTCACACACGTGCACCATTCCCACATAAAATATTGAACATTGTATATCTAGAAGCACACTGTTTCTGCAAGTGAAAGTGGCTCAGGTTAATGTACAATGGCTATGGCACAGAGGTGAAGCAAGCCTTACTCCCTCACTGTAACTCTTCTCCCTAAAAGCTCATAGTTGCAATGGAGTTTGAGTTGGCTCCGCTCCAGAGAACCAATACTGATGTGACGCACCGTAACTACCTTTCTGGATTTAGCAGTGATTCTAGTTTTTCCTTGAATTTTAACCCATTATCTTGTGGAGCGTAGTGTGGGTTGTAAGTGGGGTCCTAAACTGACGTGGTCAAACAGCCCCTAGGTGTTTTTAGCTAGGATGGCTGTATGGACAACCTTTGAAGGTTTGTCTGGCCAAGGGATGTCGGTGAAGAACTGTGCCTTAGAACCAATGGCTTTCTGATTCAGTGTATTTGTCTTGACCCAGCAAACCTTGCCAAGGTCATTGAAGTGACTATGAACATCAGATTGGTGTAAGATGTGTACATCTCCCCTCTTTGATCAGCATTTGCAGCTGCCAGCGTGCCAGTCTGCCCTTCTCATAGCTGGCATTTTTTTTGTATAGTAACCAATTTCCAGGAAAACCAGATAAAGTAACTTCAGATATTTACATAAATTGTAAAAGAAAACATCTAGCTCTTGAACGTTGCAGTAAGTAGCAATTACTGAAACATTCAGTTCCACCCCTTCCCAAATAATTATAGCCAACTACTCCTGGGCTGTAATTATGTCCTACCACACATGTGGCTCGTGAGCCTACATGTTTCCACACAGCTGTTGGCGTTATGGGTAAAGATGCATGGATTCCATCAAACCCTTATAACTATAGCATAAAAAAGCTGGGTCACAATAATAATAAAAAAAATCAAACTGGTTCAATGGCGTTTAAGATTTTAAACGGGGTCCCAGGGAGCCCCCCCCAAAACAATGACTTTGTAAGTATTTTCATATGCCTTCTATTAACCTACCAAAATAAATAGAAAAATGCTTAGCTTAGGGAGAAGCTGCAGCTCCCTACCTCCTCCGTGGTTCCAGGTTTTTTGCCAGTCGGTGGCAGGAAAGTGGTCCTACTGAAATCAAGGAGATTGTTTACCAAGCATGTTCGCAGGGGTCTCGTTATAACCGACTGGCGATAAGTGCATCATGTGTAAGGAGATGTGTTCGGCCACGTACACCTCCTCCATAGGAGGATATATAAAATCTCCTCTTCATATACTTACTTACCGATTTTTATTTATTTATTTTTTATTTTATTTATTTTTTTATGTTTTTTTTTTCTATTTTATTATTTATTTATTTTTAAACTCGCTGTATTTTACCTACAACTTGGAATAGACTCCGCTCCTTTTCATGATTGGTTCATTTTTTATTTTTAATGTATTGTCATTTGTTACTGATACAGAATTTTGGGGAGAGAACAGCATTTTTGTGTGTTAGCTATATTATGTTCTATGGTAGGTATATTGTAGGTTTTACAATGGATTTAAATAAGTACTTAATTCTCTATAGCCTTTGCCACTGTACATAAAAAGGCTAAATCATATCAATCTATGTGAAATCACGCCAACGCCTATATAATTCCATGATTTTTGTTCTCCCTGTTAGGTTTTCTCCAGATGGAAGGCTCATCGTGTCCGCAAGTGATGACAAGACCATAAAACTGTGGGACAAAACCAGCAGGGAGTGCATACATTCTTTCTGCGAACATGGAGGGTACGGTATTATGTCTAATTATTTTTCATTTGCACAGGGAGCAGCCTGGGAGAAAATTGGAATCACTGCAAAAAAAATGTTTTCATTCATTATTGCTATTATGATTTTCTTATGTATTTTATAAATATGTAACCTATTTTCAAAACACTTTATTTTTTTTTGTTGTTTTAAAAAGTAAATATTGCAGCGAATAACGAACCTTATACCGGATTATAAGGCGGCCGGGCATTTCACCCTACCTTTTGAATTGCAGGTTTGTGAATTATGTTGATTTTCATCCGAGTGGTACCTGCATAGCTGCTGCGGCAACAGACAACACCGTGAAGGTGTGGGATATTCGGATGAATAAATTGATCCAGCATTACCAAGGTATGATGCGTATAAAATGAACTGCCTGACTCCACTTCTGTTTGGCCTTCATTATGTTTGTTCACAAAGGCACTAATTATTATGTTCCGTGTACATTGCTTGTTCTGAACCGCATCAATGCCTCATTCATATCCTTTATTAGAGACCTGGTAATACTATACAGAGCTTGAAGTCCATTGGATACATTGAATTTCAGCTCACCATAATGTTTGTAGGCAGATAAGAACCATTTGGCCCATCCAGTCTGCCATTTCTCCTAAAGACTCCAAAGTAGAGCCCTGCGCGGGACTGCTTTTTTAATCCCACTCCCGCTGATTTCTTTACCAATCCCGCCCGCTCCCGCAATGTGGGTGTTCCGCTCCCGCTACATTTGTGGCCAATCCCGCCGGCTCCCGCCACATTTGTGGCCAATTAAGCCTTACCTGAACTGTAGATTTCCTGTGCAGTCCCGCAAGGCTGCCCTCGAGTTGCTCCCTCACAGCATCTCTTCTCTTGCTCCGCCCAGGAACGAGGCGGAGTCACCGGAAGTGACGTCACATCACGTGACTCCGTTTTGTTCCTGGGTGGAGCAAGAGAGGAGACGCTGTAAGGGAGCAGCGAGAAGGCAGCCTTGCGGGACTGCGCGGGATTACCGGGACCCGCAGCTGCAGTGCCTGACCGCCTGCGCCCGCAACTTTCTTGGCGGGACCCGCCTCCCAATGCAGTCCTCTACTCCAAAGTCTTCGGTTCAGTTCCTTCACTATATTAGCGTCTAAGAAACACTGAAATACTGTAAATCATGCCTCTTTAATATGGGGCTGGAATTAAATCCCAAACAATTCTAAACTGAACAAAAGAAAATAAGAAAAATCCGACGCGCGTTTCGCTGGCAAGACGCCAACTTTCTCAGGGGAAGCATCTTGCTAGCGGAACGCGTCAGGTTTTTCTGCTTTGTACTTATTACAGAATAGGGCGGCTCACTCCGTTTAGGAACTGATGCCTCACTGGTGATTGCGATAACTGGTTACGCTATCCGCAATACTTCATAGCAGTGTAACCACACATATAATTATCGCTTTTTAGGCAGGACTTCAATGGGGTTGAATGCAAACCATACGGTGTCTCTATATTATGCTCATCCTACCCTATGCTTTATCCTGAGTTTATTTCTCTCTACCTTTACAGTTCCTCCAACCCTTCACTAGTGAGTGGTGCTAGTTTTAGTGCTTTTTGGGGAACTGATTAATTCTAATTGTTTAACTAAAAGTTATCCTTTAATTAATGTTCTTGTTTTCTTTTGTTTGCCTTAGAACTGTATTAACCTCTACTACTTCTGCTGGGAGATGGTTCCACTTATCTACCACCCCTCAAAACTACTTGAACCAGAATATTTTAGCCCAAATAACATATTCCTTATCTCTTAAACTACTCACCCACCAATGTCACATTGGCCAACCCAGGCAAGTTTATCCTGCTTGAATGCGTAGGTCAATCGGCAGGTCTACTACTGATTTAACTATTCATTTTACAGGGCTAACCCAGTGACGTTGCAAGAAAAGATAACTGGGGCTGGCCGTTCATGAACTACGCGCTCCCATGCCTTAGTGAATAAGCCCTATAATCCATTCCCTGAGCTAAGACTTTTGTTTAATGAATTACTGGCTAAAACATTTAACCCTTTCTCCAACTGTGTACGCTGGCTTCAAACAGCTGCCCCATCTGCTGCAAAACTGAACAGAGATGGGCCTTCTGGGCAAATGGACATCCGATGGGCCGTCACTCAATGGGCTGGTAACGCTATGGAGGTCTTTGCCCAGCGGGTCACCATGTGTAATGCGCAGACAGGGAGAGCGCTCGGTGTTGAATGTTCCATTTGACGATTGTTGTTGTATTCGCAGTGCACAGCGGAGTGGTAAACTCCTTATCCTTTCATCCATCTGGAAACTACCTCATCACCTCTTCAAATGACTCAACCCTTAAGATTCTTGATTTACTGGAGGGTCGATTACTATATACACTTCACGGCCATCAGGTGAGGGGGTGCTTTGCCTCACATTATTATATGTATACATAGTGACGATTTTTATACTGTATAACATTGCAGAAGAAAAAGTCGTAAAGAGCTGTCCTACTTTACAGATCCGCGGAGAATGTGGGCATGACTGCCCCTTTAAATGGAATTGTATTCTCACTTTAAGCCAACACATCTTTTTATAGTGTAAAGGATAGAAAGAATGGAAACCGTTGTCTACGTACTAAAGTGACCAGTTTCGGAGACCCTTAAACTGATCGGTCTGAATGATAGAGCTGGGAATGTGTGGCACAGGCCACAACAATGTCCTTCTAGATAAAACAATTTTGGGATGGCTGACAACCCCAAGGGTAAGCCATAATGGTTGCCCAAACTTACTGCATGCCTTAGTGGTGTCCAACCTGCGGCCCTCCAGCTGCTGCAGGACTACATCTCCCATAATGAGATGGCTGAGGGGTATGGGAGATGTAGTCCTGCAGCAGGTTGGATGGTCACAGGTTGGATGCCCCTGCCTTAGTAGGTCATGGAAAATTTTTCACCGGCAATAAACTATTGGGGGGTGCTTCCAATCCATTCCTCCCTTGCTGTAAGGTCCAGGATTGAGCTGTGTTTGTGTCAATGGCATGTTAGCCCCCTGCACATACTAATGTGCCATTGGTTCAGAAGGTGCGGGGCCAAGTAGATGGGGCTTCAAGGAGAAACGGATGTCTTAAAAAATAGTTGCTTTAGACCTCTAGGGTTTTTCCCTTTTCATTCCTCTTCCTTTTACGAGGCTCTAATTCTTGATTTGCTTTACTTCTCAGCGAAGTTCCTCCATTTATAAAGTCAGTTTGAACGATAATACTCCTAAAATGCATAATATCTTTTATTAGCTCGTTTGTACTCCGGTAATAATAGTTTTCCCATAACTTTGCAAATAGTTCTGTATAGCTGTGGTCACAGTCACGTTACACGCGTGTCAATCTGTAGACACGACTTTGGGATCATTTCATGAAAATACAGACAAAACAAATTAGGAAGCTTTTCTTGTTACTGTATATGTACATACGGTATATATTTTCACACAACTAAATAGGAATGAGGTATAAATAATATATGTAATATATATATATATATGTATGTATGTATATGTGTGTGTATTAGTGCATACATTACCATTGTGTAAAGCTAACGGGTTGAATTAACCAATATTTGACACCCGCCAGTTTGTTTTTGTTCTCCTTTCTTAATGTTTTTCTCACGCCAGTGTGTCCTTATAAGTCCAGATTTCAATATTTGTACATCCACAGATATTTTTAACCACTATACAGAGCTGCCTGCGTGTATAGTTTCCATACATAGCGTCAGTATGCAGGGCTGCTCGTACGTGCCTATTCACATGTAGTAAGGACACCGCAAGTCATTAACCCCTTTGCTACATACTGTAAAAGTCATAGAAGAATTTGTAAAAAGGCTTGTTTATTTTTTATCTTTAACTTTCCTTTGTGCGCCTTCGTTTTGTATCATTGTCTCGTTTTAACCCTACATGTTTCTGCCGCTGTGGATTTCTGGCTTCAGATAACATGAATTTAATTTTTGTTTTCGTGTATTTTTCTCCTTTTACCTACATTCTGTAAACCTCACATACTCTGCCGTACACATATACAATAAGATGATTTACAGATTCACCTTTACACACGCGTACATACACACACATACTTTCACTCGTCTACCCTAATTCTTATTCACGTCTTAAAACACAAAATTACTTCTTACACTGTTGCGCTGACTGTAAGGCATAGTCACCCTAACCATGCAGCATTATTCAAGGGGAACTGTCAACGTCACTGCTTTTACCATAACTAAATCATTCATTAAACCAGCCTATGGCTCAAATGTTGTGTTTTTCAGTGATCGTTTTTCCTTTTTTTTTTTTTTTTTTTTTTTTTATACTTCATATAAAAGTTCACATCATTGAAGCTGAGATCTGTGGCCCCACATGGCATTATCTAATCTGTCCTGAAGTTTTGTCCCCTTTCCTCGCCCCCAAAAATTAATAAATAAAAGAACACGCTTACCTGGGTCTTACGAGTCTTGCCACTGATTTGTTGCTTGAAGTAGACACTCGGTGGGGAGAGAATGTTCCCGTGTGGTAAAGCGGTCTATTCACTAAAGAGAGTTATAAAGACGGTGAAGAAGTTGTTTCAGCGCCTTGACTTCACTATCCATTATGAAGCTCCAACCCCTGTGAGCTTGGCTGGCCCTGTGTAATATATAAAGCTATATCAACGAGAGTTCTTCAAAGACACCTCACTCATTGAATTGTGCGTTATACAGGACCAGCTCAGAAAAGACATTTCAGATGTTCAAACCATAACTCTTTTGCCAACTCTCCCTTTTGTTCATAATATGCACTTTTTTGCTGCTCCCGTTTTTTTTTTGCCAGTAACAGGCCGTATTAACAGTTTTTTTCTTGAAAGTTAAAATATATATATATATATATATATATATATATATATATATATATATATATATATATATATATATATATATATATATATATATATATATATAAGCACTAAATACTTTAATATGTTCTTCATTCTTCACTAATGAGGTAGTTTGGGCAGTAGGTTTAATTTGCGTAAAATATTCCATTGATTACTAGTAGCTCTGCCCGTGCTGCTGCTGTTCTATTTAAAAAATAATTTTTGTTGTGTAATATGTTAATCTTTTGTTTTTGCGTGTGAAAATAAATAAATATTTTTTTCGTTGCTTACAGGGTGCAGTTAGTTGTGTCAAGTTTTCAAGAGAAGGAGACTTTTTTGCCTCTGGCGGGTCGGACGAACAAGTAAGTTGTGTGTTCATAACTGCTTTGCTGGTAACTTGTGTTTAAAGACACACAATGGTTACTCTCAGCAAAAAAACTAATTTAATATAAATATATATATATGCGTGTGTGTGTGTGTTTCTTTCTAGGTATGTAATGAGTTATTTTCCATGATGTGGCATTGTCTCAAACGTAATAGCAGCTCTCGGTTGTTCACGATGTTAAGTAACCGCATGATACGCTCCCACACCCTGTCTAGTATCTTCTTATCTCCTGATGGTCACTGCGGTGGGGGAAAGTGTATGGTTCTCCAGGGCTTCTCACTAATATCATCTGAAATCTCTAGTGAACCTCAAGTGCTGCGGTGCAGCGGCACATTTACCTTATAGGCTGCCCTAGGCCTATGTGCATACCCAGGAACTCTGGTTCCGGCTACCCAGGCCAGGAATGATCTATAGAGGCTGTCAACCATAGTGTGGACTGTTGAAAAGTGACAGAGGCCTAGTCGGCCTAGGCCAAAATATGCCACTTTTGTGGTTTAATGTTGAGGGGCAGTTAATGCTTAAAATATTTTAGTAAATAGATGGAATACATAAACATTACACTTTATAAAGCCAAATTAACCCCTTATGGGCGTACCCTTGCTAAGAAGTCCCATTAGGATGTACTGATTTTGTTGCAGGGACATCTCCCTGCCAATGCACAGCAGATCAGGAGATCAGACTCCCCCTGTCAGCAGAGCAGGCCGGCCAATTGTGTTTAACGGCGCTCGGCACAAGCAAGAGTTCGCTGTCACAAATAGAATGCCTGACACCCGCCGAAAGGTCACTGAAGGACAGTCGAGACCCAGCAGGGTCTGTCAATGCCCTGCTGGGATCACCGATTGCGCCCCCTGCTGGCTGATCGCACACCTTGCAATGCAAGTCTGTGGAGCCCTGCTTGCTGATCACAGTGTGATCAATACAGGGAAGATAGATGGAACAGAGAGAGAAATGTTTCTCTTCCCACAAGGGAAAAAGTAAAAAAAATAAATAATTAATATATATATATATTAAACAAAAAAAATAAACGGTGGCATTGTAGTCCCTATGCATATTGCACTGGTAACTTTACAGAAAAAAGCACTACTTCTACCCTAGCACTACATTTAAAATGTATAATCTCCCCCCATTTAATACCCCCAAATCCCTAAAGCCAAAAGTATTAAAAATAGTACCCTAGAGGGTACAATGTAAGAGATGTATGTGGCCATATAGAACATAAAAATATGTATGTGGGGTATGTAATTAGAATTGGTAGCTTTAGATGGTTTTAATATAATATCCCTTACTCTTTTGGGGTAAATGGGTTAATAGAAGGAATAATGTTGTTTTCCATTAACATACATGTCGGAAATACTGGACTGGTTTGCTAATTTTCAAGTTGGTTCGTGGTTCTTCACCACAGAAACTGGCGGTTTAACCCACTATGTGCCACATCCTGAAGTGTACTGTATTTATGTGTGATTTATGGGTCGTTAACAATATTTTTTTATATTTAAACCTTTTAAATTATCTTCTGGCTTTTTTATTTTTAAAAACGGGCCTCGGTGATTCCCAGAAATAAATTAGCTGGAATCTATTAGCCGTTTTATCAGTGTTTTGTCTCGTTTTCTGCAAATAAGATAATCATGGGACGTTTTGTGTGTTCGGGTAACCTGATGCAGTCTGTTCATGAACCTGACAAACGGTGTCCTTGTAGTTAATTGCTCTTAACGTCTCAAATTGCTTTTCTCCGAATCCGCCGTGCAATATGTAATATATTTCGGAACACGCTCTTTAGCCAGCGCAGATTATATATAATAGACCGTTTCCATACGAGTGCCGTGCATTGTAAAAGCTATATGTTGCCTCGGGCGTGAGATACAACGGAGATTATTAAAGTTTCATTCTAACCTAGTGATTGAGGGCTGCACGGTCTTTTGTCGCAATCTAATTTTAAATAATTGAATCGCACGTTTATAATTAATTAAGGACGGCCAACATTCCTGGCTGTCGTCACAATCTGGGCCTCAGAGATTCTGTGTCAACATGGAACACCCAGTTTACTTTGTGGCACATGGCTTATAAACCCTAAATAAACATGGCATTCCATAATGACATGGGGAGCTTAAAGGGACATTACATACATTAAATTTCAATTTTTTTCTGCATTTCTTCTCTCTCCCCTCTTATATTTTATATTAAAAAAAATCACAAGAGAAAAAATATTATTATATTTTTTATAGCTAAGGTCTCTATTTTATCTAATTACCCATTTTGTTTATTAATAAATAAAACTCTTATTTTTCGGTTGCCCTTCTCCATCTTAACAAATGTTCGTTTTTATTTACAGGTAATGGTTTGGAAAACCAATTTTGATTCAACCAGCTATACAGACCTTCTCAGCCACAAGCAACACAATATATTTGTCAGCGGATCAGATAGCAAACCAGTGGGTCAGCTGAAAGAAGCTCGTCAATCGATCACAAATGAACACATATGTGAGGTCAGGTGGTTTTCCCTTATTTTATTGGACAGATTTGACTTTGCTTTTAATAAAACCACATAAAAATATTTATGTAGTCGAATAAGGAAGTTAGTTTTAGGTCTAACTTTTGGCTCATTTTGAACTGCTTTAATAATGACCATGTTTTCCCAACAGTCTGCTGACCTAAGGTCTCTAGACACTCATTCCATCGTTGAAGAAAGAGGTCCATTACAAGGTGCTACTACGTCCTATGCCCCCGAGTACCAGAAAAACTCAGGAGATGCGGGTAATCTCCACAACATTACAAACACCCTGGAACATATTGTTGGACAACTAGATATCCTAACCCAGGTAAAGTTAAACAAATTATGGGGAATGATCTAAAACTATAATACAAGGACCCTCTCACAAGTGAAACCTGCATAAAAGGTAATATGCAACAGGGTTTTTTCCTTTTTTTGTGTGGACATTGGGAAGTCTTTATAAACAATAATTGTGTTTTAAGTTCCACAATGGAAAGATTTAGAATGTTCCTGTTGACGTCACACGTTTAGGTTGTATACCAGCATAAAGTCCTAAAGACAGAATCGAAAACATTTGTCTGGTAGACTTCATTTGTTTTTAGTTGCCCGGGCACGTGGGATTTGCCCAGTGTAATTCACAAGTACTGTGAAACTAGGTGCCCAAAGAAAATATTTGCTCCTATAACAAACTTGAGTAAAAGTGTCAATTGCATCAATACAGGGACTTATTGCTTGGAACAGAGTGTAGCTGGGTGTCTGCCGGGAACCAATGGGCCCATATAATGATATAATAATTTAAATTACAAATGGGACAGATTGCTTAAAGTATATTTAAAAAAAAAAAAAAAAAAAAAACTCAAAAGAAATAGCCTATTGTCCTATAAAAAGTTCCATTCTCCAGGACCCAGATGCTGAGAAAATGTCCAAACTTTGAAAAATATAAATAAAGCTGCTTCTCTACACCAACAAGGTGTATCCTTTTGCCATCTTTTGTTGGTTATAAATGTTTTTCTGATTAATGAGATATTTCCGAGTTGTCTACTATTATCTCGCAATTTTATAATGTCCAAACATCCGCGATATGGAGCGGACAAGTGTAGAGATTCCTGTTAGTGTGGAAAAGCAGCTTTAATTACATTTTTAGGATTTTTATAAGTTTCTCAGCATCTGGCACCTTAAGTACGGAACTTTTTATGGGACAAACGGCTGCTCTGCTATGGTGGCAGTTTTCTTGTATACTGGGCTCTGTATATGCTATCAGTTTAATAAATATTACTCGTATTGCTGTAAAAATTGGTTGTAGTCTATAAAACGTGGATATTACAGTCTTGGTTTCTGCCTGTCTGGAATATTCTGGTGGCCTTTCCAAGTAACCATTTGTTAAAGCGTACCTTATGTACAAATAATAGAGGATAATTCATGGTGTTGCGTTTGAGAAGTACTCATTTGAGGTTTTTTTTTTTTCTTCTTCCTTCCCCGCAGACTGTAGCCGTTTTGGAACAGCGACTTTCCCTAACAGAAGACAAAGTAAAGGAATGCATTGAGAAGCAGCAGGTTGCTTTTTCCCAGAGCCACAGGGATTCAAAGAAGCTGTAGTTGAATTGTGGAAAAGTTACTGTATATTTATAAATTTTGTATTTTAATAAAATTTTAATGTTTTGTCTAAAAATGTGTAATTTTTTTTTAATTTACGATATAATTTCATCTTGAAATGGCTTCACTAGGGACAGGGTTTAGGCAGGGCACATAGGGGTAGGCTAGTGCCACACTGGCTTGCGTTGGAGATAAATTAGGTGACTAAACAACAGTGCCCCTGCCTGGAGAGGAAAGTAGCCTGGAGACCCAGGAAAGCAATGCTTCACAAGGAGACTCCAGGTCCCAGATATTTCCCCAGCATGAGATACATGAGTAAAATCATGCGAGTACAGAACACAATGATATGCCATCTTGCAAAATACATCAAGATTTAGGGGTCTTTTGTCTTGTTTATCAGTTCTACTTTTGTTATACCCTTTAAATGTATGTATTGTAAGAAGCACTGTGTAAATTGTTTGCCGTATATGGAGAAAAGTTAATATTATGATTATTACATTTTTTATATATCTACACAGCCATTCAAAACTTTTGGGTGACTTGTTTTCATGCAAAACAAGGGCATTTCTAGCTGTCACAAAATCACAAAGGAGCGATGGGAGTGATAAAAGTCCCGTGTACGCCCGTAAAGATATTCCATAGCTGTAGCCGTTTCCAGCTACAATAGTCATTTACAACATTAACACTGTATTTCTGACCCATTTAATATTATTTTAATAGATATAAATTGCGTTCCTTTCAAAAACAAGGATATTTCTAAGTGGCCCCAAACTTGTGAACGGTAGTGTATATAATGGGTTTCTAATATGTGTATTGCTTATTTTATATCTGTAAACGCCATTTAAATTATCGTTAAACTTTTGTTAAATCGTTTGAGATTTAAAATCTAGCGATTTGTTTTTTTGTATACTAATGTGAGATAAGGATCTTGTAAATATAACTAAGAAAGAAAACTACGAATCAATAAAAGAAAGCTAAATATTTTGGAAGTAGATGGAAATCGAATGAAAATCTTTTATAATGCTTTATTATTTAACTAGGGGACCTTTTATATTTTATTTCTTTAAATGCGTGATCACTTTCTCTTTAATAGTTATTTTTTATGCCATTCTTCACAAAAATGCAGAGAAACCACAAAGATCTACTACTTCTGGGACTATACAGTTCCTGTGCCTCTCTATGGTCTTTGTGTGTCCGTAATTGGGGCAGACAAGACCTACAGTTGCCGGTTATACAGAAAATGGAAGCACATAAAATGTTTTACCTGCTGAAGTATAGTATCAAGAGTTGCATACATATGAAACATTTCAAGAATGATATTCCTTTTGATAACGATCAGTTTCTATGCAGCAATACCTTACGTCTGATATTTTTTAATTCACAAAAGTATTCTTGCTAAATCATTATCACTGTCTTGGTAAATCGTGTGTGAGTTATTGAGACATCAGTTTATTCTTTGCATCTATGTCAAGTATGAGCCACACGTTTGTATTTGGTAATAGCCATGTGACACAGGAATCCAAAATATGTGTAAGTGTGCCGTCTGAAGAATTGGAGTACACATTAATTAAAACCAATCAGACAGGGACCAGACTTTGTATAGATGGAAAATCCCACATGTATAGATTAAAGCCAACATTTGGCACGTGTTTCTCCTGGACAAACTTATGACCTTTCTCAAGAGCTCCATATGTGTATCCTTGAGGAACTTGGGATGTTTTATGGCTGCGTTTCCTACTACCGAAAGATCCCACACCCTTTGGTATTCTAATAAAGAATTGCCACAGGACCTAAGCGCGCTTCTCATGCAGATGGAACGTCTAATTTATGACATGAACAACTCATCTTAGCCATTCCTCCTTCCACTTCTTCTGGTCCCCATTATCCTTCCGCCATTTGGCTCCAAAACCATAAAGGTTATGTATGCTTCTGTTTGTTCCTTTTTTCTCATTTGTACAGTTTGTGAGCTTGTAGAAGCGCAGAACATTTCAATTCATGTGAAGTGACAGCTGCGCTGAGATCCTTCTTCTGGATTGACTGATTTGGCCCTTGATAAAGGTGCTGTTCTACTTAGACAAAATACCAGGTGTAGTCTCTAGTGTTCTGAGCAAATAGACCCTGCCAGAAATGCAAAATGTTCACTTCTCTTGTTATATGGGCAGTATACTGTCCCTACCAGGCCCGGACTGGCCATTTGGCAGACAGAGCAAAAGCCTTGTGGGCCCCTCGCCAACAGAGCCATATGGCCAGCAGCTAGATATGCCCAGCTGCACGCTACATGAGCAAATCAACCGGCCGCTGGACTTAAAAGGTCCGGGCCGCCTCATGATCAACAGTCCGGCCCAAGTCCCTACAAAACCCACTGAGGAATAATGCATATTAAAGTACTTGGAAAATAGTTGGGGGCAGGGGAAGGGTCAGAAGCATATGAGAAGAATCCCCCTCTGAATTTGCAAAAGGGAAACCACAAAAACTAAAAGGGACCACCCAACTATCATATTTATTAAAGTGCATATAATGTCTGGAGTGTCCCTTTAACTCCTGGTTAAGAGACTACCGCTCTCTGACTTGCTAAACATTATGAAACCTTGTAACAACATATAAAAAATACATTCCAATTCCAAGCAACAATTGGCTATTCATAACCATTTAAATTGGAGAAGGGTGGATAATACTGCATATGTCCAGCGCCAACAAGATGTTAAAAATATATTCTAAGATATTAGAAAACAATAGAACTGTAGTTTTTTGCAGTGTAACTAGTAATCCAGCCTTTTACTCTGTAGCAGATAAATGATTCTGTTAGACCGGTTCTGGGAGATCAGTTCTAGCCATGCTTAGAGTGAGATAGCAAATATATTTTCTTAAGTAATGTCTTTATTAGAACTTGAACATTTTGGGTCTCAGTAGAGTTGTTTTAAAACCAACATTAGTATATAAAAATCAGTATTGTGAAGTACAAGGAAAATACCCCATAGATTATTACTTTTGCAGATACAATCAATCAAACGTATGAGTTCCCCCAAGGCAGTACATATAGCTTAAGGACAACATGGTGGAAGTAACCAATTGCTTTTAAAGCAGCTTTTAATGAACACACTAAACATTAATGAAGGCTACCAAAAGTCAAGCAAATTACCACCTTGTGTAAGCAAAAATAAACATGACCACTGACCTACCTTTAGTTCTGTATTAATTTAGGATCTGCTTCACCGTGAAGGCACCTTCTTCAAACTCAGGACTCCTGAGGTCCTCTTCGCTCTGCTGTAGATCCTGGCCAAGATCTCAGAAACCTTAAGTGCACTCAATCACCTTCAGCTCTTCTGCATTCTGTATGGATTATTAAACGGTCTCTAGAGATTTGTCTGCACACTACAGATTAATAGGATTTGAGAACCATAGTCCGCTATAGTGGACAACCTAAAGTAAAACAGTGCTGGTCTATGCACGCTCATGAAACGGTTTTGTGAACATGATCTCTGTAGGTTTAATCTACCGCTGTTTTTCTTAATAACATTCATTGGATTTATCTAGTGTCTATTTAAGTTTTTTCTAGATAACATTCAACATATAAGCATTGGTGGAAGTGCAATTTTCAGAGGAGAAGAGAACTAGATCACAATAATATATACCGGTAGTTTCAGTGGAATAACCTTACCATCTTCTCAGTAGAGAAGCCATCTAGACAGGCCAGTCTGTTGAATTGACTCCTTTGCCATGATGACTACATTCCATTGACCTCAGTGGGGTAATATGATTTGTAAAACAATCAGACTAAGTTATTTTAGGAATCCAGCTGCTAGTAAGCTGTGCAAGAAGCTAGCAAGAATAGCCTCCTTGGAGAAATGACATATGCAAGTCAGTAGCCAATATTTTTGGCCTAAATAAATATCCCACTGAGCCTGTCTTAACACATACGTTGCTTTACTACATCTGCCAAATATCTTTTCTGTTCTGCATCTGGCTTATGTTATTATACATATCAAACTTGTTAATTCCAGAACATAAATGATTTACATGCCGTGTCTGTTCTACATGCTTTCATCCTCAACTAAGTATGAACAAAACCACAAGAACCTTTATTACCTTCAACAATTACCGTATATATATATATATATATATATATATATATATATATATATATATATATATATATATATATATATAGTATATATACGATATATATTCAGCTATTTTTGGGATATCAGATATTTGGGATATTTGAAGAATCCCTGGACGACATTACTATTACTACTTTGGGTTCATGGAAAATATCTTAAAAGACACTAAAGATGACCCCAGTGAACTGATATGTTCTCTATATTGGCTGCTAGCTGCTTTTTATTTAGTATGTCACTCTCTGATGATAGTGGAAAATCATATTGTACATTATTTTTTTTTAAATTTAGTTTGTGTTCTTCTGTTACATTGCTTTTAAAGTTATGCCCCTGTATGATGTAATCAGTAAATCATTTACAGGGCTGGACTGGCCTACCGGGAAACCAGAAAACTGCCCGGTGGGCTGTCCGTCCAGGGGCTGGTGAAACAGCACTGACTTAACAACCACGGTCACTGGGGTCACCACCACTTACCGCTGTGGTGGTTGCATGCTGTGTGAGCAACCTTTCCCCACCCAGGGAAAGCCGTGACCCGACTGCATTCGAGCTTCCCTTGAGTGGTAAGAAGAGAGGTTGCTTGCACACTGTGTAGTCGCCACAGAGGAAGCTGCAGGTGAGGTAAAAGGGTACAAGAAGGTGATATAGTGAGTGAGTGAATAAGTAAATGAATGAGTGAATTAGTGGGTGAATGAATGCAGAGATCAGGCTGTTTGGGATAACAATGGGACAGGCAGGCAGTTTGAGGCAAAGACTGCACAAACACGCTGCTTGGGGCAAAGCTGGCACTATAGGACATGTTGCTTGTGAAGTCGGGGGGCGGGGGATACTTATTTGGTCCTTTTAACACTTTTGGTTCCTCTGTGTTCAAAGAAGCATATATTCACACATTCCTGTTGCATTCAGTATTGAACACAATGGAATTCTGTCCATTCCTTTATCATGCTAACCTGGGCAGGCTACCTACAAAGCATTGTAACAGATTCACTAGATGTTGCCACAGCATATGCTATGGATTCTCTTATATTATCATTGAAGAAAAAGAATGCTAAACAATTGAGCATGTCTGTTCATTTAAACCTACTGGACACGCTTGGGTCAGATGTTGCCATCAAAGTTTATCAGAAAGTCCTCACACTATCTGCAATATCCAAACACTTTATTGTGTTGGCCCTACAACCACACCAAACCCATAGTTCTGAATAGTATCTTACCCTACATATTCTACATTTGGACTAAAGTGAAGGGAAGGCTCTAGTATTACATCTTGATGACCTAAAAATAATTTCATATTTTTGGAATCTTTTGCATTGCTCTTCGAACCCCTGTCTATTTGCATTCACAAAGCACATATGTTATTATTTTAATCTACAATATATATGTTTGAATAATCTTTTTCTGCAGCTGCCTATTAAAACCATAATTAGATTAACTATTTTTTTTCCCCATATGCACCCAGTAGCAGATACACCGATCAGCCATAACAGTATGAGAACTGACAGGTGAAGTGAATAACACGGATAATCTTTTTATCATGGCCCCTGTCAGTGGGTGGCATGTATTAGGCAGCTGGTGAACATTTCGTCCTCAAGGTTGATGTGTTAGAGGCAGGAAAAATGGGCAAGCTTAAGGATCTTTGTGACTTTGACTAGGGCCAAATTGTGATGGCCAGACGACTGGGTCAGAGCATCTCCAAACCTGCACCTTTTGTGGGTTGTTCCCGGTCTGCAGTGGTCAGTACCTATCAAGAAGTGGTCCAAGGAAGTAAAAGCACGTGGAGGGCGAAGGCTGGCCCATGCGATCAAATCCAACAGACGAGCTACTGGAGCTCAAATTGCTGAAAAAGTTAATGCTGGTTCTGATAGAAACAAGTCAGAACACACAGTGCATCACAGTTTGTTGAGTATGGGTCTGCGTAGCCTCAGACCAGTCAGGGTGCCCATGCTGACCCCTGTCCACTGCCAACAAATGCCTACAATGGGCACAGGAGGATAAGAACTCGACCACGGAGCAATGGAAGAAGGTGACCTGGTCTGATGAATCACATTTTCTTTTACATCACGTGGATGGCCAGGTGTGCGTCACTTACCTGTAGAACACATGTCACCAGGATGCACCCTGGGAAAAAGGCAAGCTGGCGGAGGTAGTGTGATACTTTGGGCAATGTTCTTTGGTTAACATGAGGGCAGTTTAAATAATCTAACCTGCCCGAACTCCATTAAGAAGGCAAGCAGGCACCTCCTTAACTTTTCTGTAATATTAACCTCCGCCAACTTGGTTTTAACCCATTAATTCCTAAACAACTGCGAAACGTGATGGCAGCTTATAAATAATAAACATTCGTTTACCCAACCCCGATAGAGATGGTGACTATGAGCACACGTGGAAGTCTCTAGTTTTTGTTCTCTACTACCTGCAATGACTCACAGAAAGTCTCTCACCCTCCCTTGTACGCTGCTAACACCCATCATGCCCCAATGACCCAGATGAACGAGGCACAGCCAGCAGTCTCACATGTTCAGGCTTGAGCATTCGTTGTTCTTGTTTCAAATGCTTCATTGACGATTATATACCATGAAAATCTAGAAACTTTATGTGTTCTGTCTCGTTGGAGGCTAAAAAAGTTTAAAGGGAAGCCAAACTTTTCTAATTTGGTTTGTTATGTTTCCCATGGCAGATGTGAAAAGTAAAGGAAGGGAAACTTTTTAGAAGGCAAAGCTAGAATAAAATAATCAGGGTGTCCAATGGCCTACATTTTTGTATGGTATTACATGTATTTTAGTAATTTTACAGTCACAAACAGCCAGTTTCAAATTCAATAAAGATTTTACTCTAAATGTGAATTTCCACACTGATCACAAATAATACATTTGTTTAACAGCAAGAATCTTTTTAGTCCTCTGCTTCCATAACCCCTCAGCCCCGGAGTGCCCCTCAGCCCACCTCATTACCCTGGTGGCACAGGAGAAGGTGTGTTATCCAATAGCTGATCGCCTAATAAATATGGCCATCCTTACTGGTTCTCTTTAATGTTTATGTGTCAAAGGGACTTCTATAAATATAGTACAAAAAGTGATTTTAACTTTTTGATGGAACCCCCATACCTGGTGCTGATAGCAGAACGATGTCCCAAGTTCGTGTAACATTACTTGTAAACGTAACCTAACTAACCTGTCCACTGTTGGCCAAGAGTGATATACGTGTACCTTGGACAAAATTGATGTGGTATTGGTAACCATGGGGTACTTACCCTTCACCTCCCTCAATAAATAGTCCTAGAGGCAAGTGTCTAAGAAATTGAGATCTGAATGTTGTATGGGTATGGGAATGGGGAGGTATGAAACAATGGGGCATCCAAAACAAAAAAGGTCCTCTATCGTTTGGTTCATCAAAGTTATATGTTGTTTTTTTCATTGATATGTTGTCTGCTAGTAGAGTAGACAAAAGGCCAGACTGAGGATTTCTAGGCCGCCCTGTCGCTTTAAGGCCAACGGACGCCAAATGATGTAAGTGTGGCCACAGGCGTTACACACTTGGCCGCACATTATGTTTTTAGGCTCAAACCTCTCAGAATAACATAATTCCAAAACACTTTGTACTAAGCATTTTCCTGTGTATGAAAACCTCACACTTACGCCGAAAACCTTATTTTCATGTTTCGCAACATTAATAGAGAAGTTACTCTGCAAGCAGAAGCATTTCCGTTACGGCTACTTCCGAACGAAATCAGCAAGTTTTATGTTCAATGAGATCAAGAAGAATGAAAGACAGATATTTCTCATATTGAGAGCTGGGTGTATTTAACCATAAAACCAAAAGTAAACCAAAATGTTAACGCCAGGGCAATTGTTGGACCTGTTGACTCACCTCTGCATGTTTCTATATCTGTCCTAGGGGTGGTGAAGTAATAACTTTTTGGCATGATGCCATGACAGTCCTTCAGGACAGAATGTGATTGAAAAGACTCATTTTGCCTATCCTGAGCATGTACAATGTTGAGTGTACCATGGATCAGGAATTTGTTGGAATGGGTGGCCACTGGGGCCATACCAACCACACCATCACTATTGGCAAGTACAATGGACCATTAGAAACTTGGGATCCAAACTCTAGAAATCCACTTTAGTTACCCCACTTGCCATTTCAATCGCCTTTTCTTGAGCTGTCCCCTCTTGTTTTTCTCATGACCCCTTTCATTTTAGAATGATCTCTCTGCTTTGTTCCATTGACAGATTTGCTTCCCATGTTAATTTCTTCTCCTTCATATGCATTTCCTTTCCCTGTGCCATATTCCTATTTTTCCCTCCATCTGTGGTTCAGACCCATTTCTCTCAAAGTTACATACTAACTGAGGATGAATAAAGACCTAAAGTTCACCGACTTCATTACACATCCCTGTTTCATGCTTTTGATCCAAAATGTCCAAGTCCTTCTTGATTCCAGATTTCTTAATAGGTCCAAAACTTACCTGCATTTATATTCACGTTATATGTATATTCATGTTTGCTAAAAGAGCACCCAGCCCTTATCAATTAAGCAAGCAACTTCATAGTACCATGTCTGTAGAAAACTGTTCTATTGTCTCTGTAAAGCACCCTTTGTCCTGCTGTGTTCTTTCCCAAAGTCTCAAGGCATGGCATGACCCTGGTTCCCCAGATTTGCCCAATGCTCCGTTCTCAAGTATCTCAACGAAGTAGGCCAGATGGTGAGTAGAGCATCAGTATGGCAAAATAATAAGTATTCTAACTTGGTCGTAACCCATGATAGTAGCCCTTAGGAAACGGTGAAACATATAACCCAATAGCGACTTTTTGAACCATAAATGGTGTTCTTTGGTCACTAATCTGCATTAGGATTTGTCAAGCCCATTAGGAGAATGCAGAAAGATTGTCTATGAATTCTCTGGAGTTTGTTGACTGTGACGTGACTAGATTGTGTAAGTTCTGGTTAAGAAAGAAACCAGCGTCACAAACAGACAAGATGTTGCATAAATCCAACACACGAGATGAAGAAAACAGAGGAAGCCGTTCCCAAGCAATTGTAGTATAGTGTTGGTAGTGTAGTGTTGGTCATATATACTTTGAAGCAGAGTATTCACAAAAACCCGCCAAGCCAGGAGGTCAGGGTTCATGGTGTAAAATCTGCAGTCCTAAAAAAGTCATAGCTCTATTATTTTTGATTTATAGTTTAAGCACCTGCATAATTCCTGTGTTGGATGTGCAATGAATGGATCGACCTCTAAAAATAGCTAGAACAAGATTACCCAAACGCTAAACAGTAACTCTGTAACTAATAGTCAGTACACCTTGACTTGTTATAGGATAAAATGATCTTTTTCTCGTTGACATAAATGGAATTATAAATTGGGGACAGACAGCGGAGATGAATCATGCCCTTAATATTTACTAAAACACTTGAAGAGCCTAGTATGGATGTTTGAGATGGACACAGCCTCACATTCCAACCTAATAGGGATTATATTGCGCCACCACCTGCAGGAGTTCCACGCGAGCAAATTATTGTAAGGTCTCGTGGAGGAAGTCCCATAGGGAGTAATTAATACCAACATCTCACCACACCCTGTGATCTGATCCAGTCTGACATTAAAGCCACTTACAAAAATAATATAAAACTGGGCAACCAATGGAATTTCATGCTCCAGCATATGGGATTTCTAAAAAGAAATGTAGAAGGCTAACAATCAATGCTAATGCCGCTTCTTCCTGTATCAATCCCAAATAATTGGGATAAAGGGTCGACCTCTAGCTGCATCGTAGACCAGAAGTAGCTGACGTTCTACGTTATGGCAGTTCCTGTTCTAGATTATGATTCTGAGCTGTTTTCAGCTAGAACCCACGGAATGAGATAACATTTGGGTTTAGGAATCATCCTTCAGGTATTCATTAAAATGTGTCTGGGACCAAAGCTGAGCTCCATAATACTGCGCTGTACCTAGGATAATAGCCTAACCATGACTAGAACATTGGCCCAGACAGTCCCACCATTCAGTCAAGTCAAGTGTGACTTAATGCGCTGCCCCAACAGAACAAAGGGCATTGGCTCAGTTACAATTGTTTTGTGGCTTGGCAAAATGTGGGAGAACCCACAACCTCACCATGTTGATATCCCCTGAAAACAGTCACTAACAAAATAACACATTTTGTAGAAAAAAACTATTGCTGTGGTTAGGGCATATGGTCGGATGTGGTTTCACTTGGAAAATACTTGATTAATTGCACTTAAAGTATTCAATTAAAATCAGCAGATCCATCATATTTCCTCTTAAAAATACCAAAATGTTTAAGACTCTTAAATAGTTTCTATGGCAACAACACATGAATGCATCTTGTGTCACAAGACAACTAATTGTTCTTGCCCCCCCCTAAAAAAAAAATATATGAATAAAGAATTATTTCTATGAAGAGTTTGGGGATTTTCTATTACTATTAGATGTTTCTCATGCTGTATTAACCATTAAAGGGACACACAAGTGTGCCATGAATCCCTTTTAATAAAGAATATATTTGAAAGTATTTTGTAAGTACTGCAAACGGAATTGTTTTAAGCCTAAAAATAAATGTCTTATACCATGTCTCTGCAGACCAAATGTTTGTGCTACTGATTGGCTACTTGAAGCAGCCAATCAGTGGCAAGAAAGAGCTCCCTTTTAAGTCAGTGGGAGCGCTTGCTGTTCAAATGCACAGCATGTCTAGTTAGACCCTATTCTCTGTGTGTTTATATGTTACTGCGTGTGGAAGTACACACGTGTATGAGTTATTGTGTGTGCACGTGTAGAAGGAGCTTGGAGGCCCTTACTGTGAGTCTCGCAGAGGGGCCCCGGCATTTTTTTGTATATGGTCCATTTTAATGTTGTTAAATTTCTCTCTCCCCTATTGAAACAACCCTATGAAATCTGTTGGGTTCTATGAATAAATCTAATGCCAAGTAATAATGATTGACCAGTTGACATTTGCAGACCACATAAATGGTTTATTTTAGGACATATTTGGGTTGGGAAACCATTTTGAGAATAAAACATATCGTATTATCAGTTGTTTATTTGTATATTAGTAGCACACATATGATTAAACACATGGAGACAGAACCGGTTAACTCTTGGAGATGCCCGAGATAAGTGAACTTGCTAGCTGAAGTCTGATGCCCCCCAACACCGATACTATAGCAGAATGAATATCAGATCATTTAGCTGGGATGTAGTCATTCATATTTTTCCTGGGAATGCCTAACTGTCATGTGACACAAAATCTGGCACTAATAGGTTGTTTTAGCAGAAACAGAAAAAAAGCTTCTTACAAGTTGAGTGCTTTAATTCGATTCAATGTAACGAATAAATTGACAGATGTGTAAAGATTTAGCATATTAGAGAATGCAATGGAAGCTTTAGCTGGTGTATATTAGTTAAATACTTAAAAAATTACTTTTTTTGGCCAAAATGACACGGTTACGGTTCTCAAGTAGACTTCTCAGCCTGTGTGTGATAGGCTCACCTGACAGGTTGGGTTACCTTTTGTTTCACCCCCCAAAAATATACAATTAGTTGGTTTTGGAACTAAAAAGAAAGTTTTCAGAAGTTTAGGTTCAAATGTGCTCAAGATCAGAGAGGAGGATGCAATGGAAAGCATGAATCATAAAGAACTGCATAATGTACGGGGCAGATCAGGAAGTCCAAGTGTGTTTATTAAACTAAAAGCCCTGCATGTGATCCTCTCCCCGGCAGCTCTGGGATGCCTGCCATGCGCGCTCCCGACCCCAGTGTGACACTGTGCTGTGGCTGCCCTTGCGCGTTCGCGAATGGGATGTGGTAACTTCCACTAGTTGCCTGCGCCGCCTCCAGGGGGAGAGGGAGTGAGGAAAGAAATAAAAAAGACACGAAGTGACTGATAGAGTCCAGAAGGAACTCAGGATCCCAGGATGTCCGGGGGCCAGTCAGCGACTTGGCTCTAATAAACCTGCAGCCACACACTCTCCGTTGGTCCGGTGGGAGGCAAGGCTGTACTTCGGACTCCGAAGCGTGGCTGAAGGTGGCCCCAACAAGTGACAGCCGCAGGGTTCCGCGTTCTCGCTCGGTGCGACGACCGTCACCCCATGCCTGCAGGGAGCATGGCGGGGCCGTGGAAGAGCGCGGAGTGGCTGCAGGAGGAGCTGCTCGCCGGGGGGAGCTCCTTGCTGCTGCTGGACTGTCGCCCCCAAGAGCGGTACCAGTCCTCGCACATCGAGGCGGCCATTAGCGTCACTATCCCCAGCCTGATGCTGCGGAGGCTGAAGAAGGGCAACCTGTCCATCCGCTCCGTCATCCCCAACGATCGGGACAAGGATCGCTTCGCCAGGCGATGTAAGGCGGATACCGTGCTGCTGTACGACGAGTCCACCCAGGACTGGCAGGAGAATAACTCGGCCAGCTCCGTACTGGCGCTCCTACTCCACAAACTGCGGGAGGACGGCTGCAAAGCCTACTATCTCAAAGGTAAACGATCGTTTAACGCAGCCGCAAAAAAGGGGGGCGCAAGGTTAGCGCCAGTCTGTGATGTACAATAGACCGCCACACGCGGGGGGTTTAAACTGCTGCCCTCTACAGATGCCAACCCCTATTAAGCAGTGCCAGCCCACCTGTCCTTATCGAGATCGGTATTATAGCCGTTAAGGCAGTCGATAAAAAAGCCATAGGCTACTATGTTGCCAAACTTAATAACATGTAGCCGTATAGGGAAGGAGCTGTACTTACAGGACCGCAGTCAACATTTCCGGATCAATAATACCCTATTATTAACTTTTAATACCCTTATTGTCCTGTTAACCCTATAAGTGTCACGTGGACTGCTGTGAAGACAGAGGAGGTGATCATTTTTGAACTTCCTGCTTATTGGAATTTAACCTTTTGTTTAATAAACCCCCCCAATATCATTTGGCAATGACTGGTAGTTAACCCTTTCATTAAAAGAAGGTTGGGGGAGTATACATTTACCTGTAATAAATAAGTTTTGGGGGCGTTATGTTAAAGAGAAGAAGCAGATGACCCTGTAGGCTTTTTAACTAATTGCCAAGCCAATTCACTTAATGGTCACCTTTGCCCTTCCTAGTGATCTTACATACCTTCTTACTCGGTCTCCTGTTAATTTGGGAGTGTTCTGGCTTTTGAATATGTAAGAATATGATTAACTGTTGTAAACGTCATCGATATATTGACTTTTCTTCATTAAAGCCTTATGTGGAAATGGCTGAAAGCACATCGACATCCAGTGAGGTTATAATATTATAAGATGTGTTCTTTTCTTCCTGTGACTGGATGTTAAGGATCGTTGATATAATGATATAGAGTGCGGATCGAATGCGTTATTACAGGCGCGGTTTAATGTCCCAGGCAACTATTAAGACTGCATATTAAAGTTCTTTTTCTAAGTACCTTAATATGCATTATTTAAATAAGTACCCTGGGTAGAAGCTGCAGCTCCCTAGATGTAGCTCCATGCCTCCTTTGTGGTCTGAAGCACTCATCACTGATTCGCTGCTTGAGGCAGCCAATCAGTGCCAGGAAAGCACTCCCTTTGAAATAGTTCTTTACACTAGACTTGTACAAACAGACCCAAAATGATTCAGACTAATTTTTTGTTTCGTTTTTGGTCCATTCGATTTCAGTTTCCTGCCAATCTGAGGCTTTTTATATACGGAAACAAAATTTGTTGTTATTCAGTCATTTACTCTCTCATGTTCCTTTACTCTCTCGCACACCGTAATTCACGCTCTCTCAGAATGGGTCCCCACTTTCCCTGCTTCCGTTTCCCTGTCTCTGTGCCCAGTTTTTTTTGTCTTATCCGCTTCTTCCTAGACAACGGGACATGGACATCATCTCCAGTTAACTTCAGCAAAATGGCGGGGCTTCCGGGCACATCCTATCCCCCGATTGGAGGATCGCAGGAGAGGGTCTGACAGGAGGCTCTGTCCTTTTGCCCAAAGTAAATTCCCGTGGACTTCGGCAAAATGGCAGAGCTTCCGGGCACATCCTCATCTCCTGCCTGGAAACTAACTGGCTGGAGGGCAGAGGGACACCATGTCAATTTAAAGGGGCCTCTCAATGATCATGTGTATTTGACCCCTTTAATGCGTGTGTCCTGTACGCAAACACACAAAAACGACATCAATACAAAAAGTTGTGGCACATGGATACACATGGTTTATTTCACTATCAGAGGAAAAAAGGTGTGTTTTGGCACTTTAAGGATTAGTCAGCATGTGTACACACCTTGTGTGGGAGGCATGCTTCTTTTTTCCAGTATAGGCCATATAGAATAAAGGTGGAGTTAGTGGTTTCCTTTCTTAAACTTGCCAAATCATGTCGTACTTGAGTCAGGATCTCTAACTTTTTGTATCAAATGCCTTTTTCATTTTAATCCACCATTCTCTAGTGTCTTTGCCCTCATGTCAGCGTTCATCCTATTCCGTTTAAACCTACAGAAAATAACACGCGCTTTAAGATAATGGATTTGATATGAAGCGGCAGGATGAGAGTTCAAGGTGGCTCTGGGGTGTATAAAAAGTTATGAGACTATTTATTACATCTGTGAGATATGGGGGTAATACGTGTGGCATAGCGACCTAGAAGAAAAAAAAAATCTCACTTCTGATTGGCTTCCTGTTACTTTCAGCCAATCAGAAGGCAGCAGCTAGTCCTTGACCAGAAAACGTACACATGAGAAAACAATGGCGGCCCCGTCAGCAATAAAATAAAGCAATAAAACTACCCAAGCTTGATAATATTTACCTACAGGTTTAAACTTTATATGAGGTGCATATTATTATCTCGTATTTATTTAGAGCCAACCCTTTACAGTACAAAACTAGAACCAGAGTAAATACAAAGTATATTTTTTACATAATCAAAAATATAAATTCTACTTTAACATAAACTGTTCTTGTATAACAGGGAAGATCTGTAAATACATGTTCATAATTTAACCCCTCCTCTAGAAATTCCGTGTTCTGTTCTCCAGAGGGAACGCTGTTCTGGATTAAGAACAACCGATTTGGATGCTGTCCAAGAAAATATATTTTTATCTTTCTTCCCCCTTTGTACCTTTTAACCCTGTCTGGCGGCCACATTTTTGCACCCATACACCCCCCCCGGCACCTAAAGAGTTAAGCCAGGCATTTACACGAAATGTTTTAGGATGTGTATGGTTTGAAACAAGATGGGTGAACTGTTATATTGTATTAGGACAACAGTATGTGCAAACAGGAAAGCGAATGGATATAAATATTTACTAAATAGTGGAACATGCCATGCACGGTAACCATTCATGCTGATACACGCCTGTATGGCTCTAGTCTTTCACCTTTGGGAGTCTTCTGTGAATAGGTTGTCTGCCCCTCCCCGCTATTACCTCCGGCATTGAGCAATGATCGCTGAACCAGAGCTTGAGCTCAGATCGGTTAAAGGGACAGTAACACTACAAAAAGGGAAGCATTAGTACTTGTGCTTTTGACTCACAAAACTAAGCGATATATAGATCACAACTTTGGTAAATGGAAATAGTCACAAATTTGTCTGGATCCCTTTTCATAGATCATAAGTGAGCAGTAGTTTGCAATAATGAGTTTTTTTAAGGACGATTATAATATATTGCGTAACAGTGTGTGGGTTTCATAGCTGCAGCTTAGTAAAGGGGCCAAAGATCCTAAAATCTATGTATTGATTTGATCGAGGGGTCTTTATTACGCCTGAAAATACGTGCATTCTGTATCTGTTTTGCCACAATTTGTATACATTTTTGTTCTATTGAGTTACATAGTTACATAGATAGGCTGAAAAAAGACATGCGTCCATCAAGTTCAGCCTTTCCCACATCGGTTTATTTCTTGCTGTTGATCCAAAATAAGGCAAAAAAAACATTTGTGGTTCTTTCCAATTTTGCACAAACTAGGGGAAAAAAACCCTTCTTGGCCCCAGAATGGCCGTCAGATCTCTCCTTGGATCAAGAAGCTGTTTCCCCAAGTTATGTTGCTCCAGCACTGTAGTTGCTACTAAGAGTCATAGAAAGCAATATTTTGGGTTTAGAGGATAGGTACCGCCAAAGGAAAAACAGGACTTGAGCGATAGATTAGACATAAGTGGTAACACATTCCAGGAGGGGGTGAAGGCATGTGTCTGCTACAATATTTAAAAGTGAAGGTCTTATCTGAGAAAAGCTGCTTATAGATCAGTGACCGATTGTCAGCTTCTCTTAAATGTTAAAACACACCCTACAATCGTTACCTGTAGGCAAGGGCTTGATTTACGGAAACTGTCAGCTTTGCATACCTGGTTTCCATGTTAACAAAAAAAACCCAAAAACCTACATGTTGCCGGCTGATCTGCTGATAAATCATCTTACCAGTATGCAGAAAAAGATGATCCCTGCTTACATGCAAGCATCAGACGTCATGTTGTGACATGCTACCCTTACATCTGTCAAAGCCTCCATTCCTCATCTATAAATACATTTAAAAAGCACATATATATATATATATATATATATATATATATATATATATATATATATATTGTGTACCCTCTGCATGCATGTACAGCTACATATCTTGGATATATTTGCAAAGTGGGCAGTATGAATTGCTTAACTTGGCCTGAAAATATAAATTTCACTGGGTAGGCTTTTTATAATGTGGTCACCTACATATACCTATTGCCAAACCAGAAATATTGCCCATGATTCCCAGATGAAAAAACTTTTCCTGAACCCTGGCACTCAGTGGGTTAATTCTTGCACTGAATTTGCTTCATTTAATATAGTTTCCAATTATAGTTTTGTTGCACAGTTACAAATTACACAATTTAACAGAACAGTATATTGCTCATCATTTTTTTTCAGTATTTTGGATTTTCCTTTCTCCTTATGTTCTTCTTTACCATTTTATTTTCTTCTCCTTCTCTTTAGGTGGATACAATACGTTTCAGTTGGAATATCCGGAGCTTTGTGAGCCAGGCCTTGATAATTCTTGCCCCGGTGAACCTTTACCAAGCCATGTACTTGGATTAGGAAGTCTCAGGATAACTTCAGAATGTTCTGATGGTGAATCGGACCGCGAGACAAGCAGTGCCACCGACCCCGAAGAAAGTCCGATTCTCACAAACCACTCAACCTTCCCAGTGCAGATATTACCCTATTTGTACCTTGGCTGTGCAAAAGATTCTGCCAACTTAGATATACTGGGGAAATATAATATCAAATACATCCTCAATGTGACTCCTAACTTACCCAACATGTTTGAACACAACGGAGAATTCAAATACAAACAAATTCCCATCTCTGATCATTGGAGTCAAAATCTCTCACAGTTTTTTCCCGAGGCCATATCATTTATCGGTAGGTATTATGATCTAAATAATTTACAATAAATGTTTATATGGTATGTTTCCTGTGATAAGGAACGAAATTCTGGAGACCTCATCTCCAGAAAGATAATTGACATTCTGGAGAGAGCTCAGCGATGGGCGACTAAAATGGTGAAACATTGGATAAACATTTTCAGGAAAGACTAAGGGGTGTCAATATGTAATGCTTGAAGGACAGAAGAGAGAAGATATAATATAAGTGTTTAAATAGTAAAAGATACTTAACAAAGTACAGGAGAGAAGTTTATTCCAAAAGAGGAGAAAAGTTGGATGTTAGAATGTTACGATGTAATGTAAGGAAGTTTTACTTTACTGAGAGGGTGGTAGGTAAGTGGAACAGCCTCTCATCAGAATGGGTAGAGGTCAATACAGTGAGGGAAGTAAATGTTCATATGATAGGCGTATGGCTATCATGAATCTGAGAAGATAAGGCCAAGAACTGATAAAGGTTTGAGTCATTACAGCAGGAAGAAATAAACAGGAAGACTGGATGGGCTGAATGGCTCTTATCTGTTGTCCAATTCGATGTTTATTTGTATACTGTCCATAAATCTTTGTGACCTACCAGGCAGGGATGGGAGTAAGTGCAGAAACTGACTAATTCTGGCTTTTAAAGAGTGACTTTTTGGTATTCATTTCTTCCTCTTGTTAAGTTGACATGTTATATTTGCATACCTAGCTTTTTTTGGGCAGTTCTAACCTGGTTGGTGCTTCTGCGGCCTTTATCATGTATAAGTCTCGGTCCTAGTTGGTAGAGATGGTTTCTGGCCAAAAACACCATAGAGATAAACTGCCAATCCCAGTGAGGCTTAATTTACTCTATGGTTTTTATGTCAAAGGACTAACGACGTCCGCCCACACCATGAAGATCTTTATGACACAGGAAGTAGAGGCTTATAAAAAGTTATCTTCTCATATATCTCACTTGGAAATGTTAGGAAAGGACAAAGTACAGCATTGTCATTTTTGAGGAAGTGACACAAAATGAGTATACGCCGGAGCTGGATTTAAGGTGACTACGCACTGGAAAAACGGCCTGTCTTGTGGGCTAAGGTTGTGCAAGGAAACCGTGTTTCTAGATTTCGGTTCGTTGCTCAATCTCCTGGCGCAGAAGAGGTTAAGCTTTCTGGATCTGTCACATGGAACAATTCCAACAGGGTGTGCTGTTACTGAGCGGCTGCTGCCCTTTTTTTTTTCTTTCTCTAAAGTGGGGAAGTGTCAATAGACATAGTGAGATACGCGAAGCATTTCAATGCACAAGCCCTAAGGGATCTTTTGCAACCGACATGAATCATCTGATTGTGAAAGAAACACCAAATGCGAGTCTTCTATGTTTTTTAACCCCTTGAGTGCCTTGTGTATTGACCAAGTATATCCACTGCACACGTAAAGGAGATGGTCATATATTATATAAATATGCTTTATATGAATTAGCGTCCGTTGAGTTCCATCTTCTGTTTGCGATCTACGTCCCCATTGAACCCAAAGAAATATAACTGGTTGACTGGTTCAGGTTCCTGAGCTTCTCAACAAATGATATTTCTGCTGAATCCTGTATGACATTTAAATACTAGCCTAACGCCTTTATTACACTTTCACATATTTCATGATATGGCTTAGAATTTTATTAAACAGTACTTCTCAGAATTCGTATGCTGATAACAAAGCCTCCCACTCAAGGATAATCCCATCAGTTCCGCCATCACCCATGACTTACCCTCAAGTCCTTATAAATGTTGCCAAAGATTGTCTGCTGTGTTTCCTACACACTATCAAAAGCCAAAGTGTGATGTCCTTGACTTAAATGGCTTCTGGCAGATCACCAGGTTTTGGTTTTAACTCTTTGCACACCTTACACTGACCAGTACATTGCAAACAATGCATTGGCTGACTTCATAACACCCGTTAGATCAATTTATTTTTGACTTAAAGAGAGGATTCTTCTAACTGATATAATGTTCTTGTTGTCCGGTGTAAAATACCCATATGGATCATCTCTTTTCTTTGTTAAAGACCTGTAGGGTACAGTATAATGTTTTCTAGACCTCACACAATCACATAGACCAGGGGTGTCCAACCTGCGGCCCTCCAGCTGCTGCAGGGCTACATCTTCCATACTCCTCAGCCAGCCCATTAGCTGAAAGAGCATTATGGGAGATGTAGTCCTGCAGCAGCTGGAGGGCCGCAGCTGACATAGACTATCTGCACTGTGACAACATAGAAATTAAAGCGAGAGGGGGAGAGGATAGGGAAAGGAAGAGAGAAGGAGAGAGACAGAGAATCCGCAAGACATGACGAGGAGTGAAATTATTCCAAATTATCAATGAACTTTCGGACTTACAAGTTTATTTGATCTCTGTTCATAAAGTTACGGAACGCTGGCTTGGCAACTTTTTGAATAAACTGTCAGATATCTTTTATAAGTTTTACTATTCAGGAGAGAGGAAACAGACTTGTCACGTGATTATCTTGCGATTAACACAAAGAGTTGATTTTTATAATCACAGACCAATAAACTTAAACTATTTATTCTGGTATAGTTTGAAGTAAACATTTAGGCTAAATTAGATATTGGTACATAACGAAATTATTTTTAGAGTTTACTACCTCTTAAAAAATAGATATATATTTATATCCAAAATATTAGTGAATTTAGAGGTTTTACGTCCATAGAATGCCAGTTTCCAGAGTTTACTACCTTAAAAAATAAATAAATAAATAAATAAATATAAATATATTTCCAGAATATTACTGAATTTTAAGGTTTTACGTCCGTATAATGCCAGCTGCTGGCTAGTTGGATCATACAGTGATTGATTTGTGTAGCTAAATGGGGATAAGCCATTTTTATCAGGGGTCAAGGCAGAGGAACCAGCCTACCAAGTGGTGGCCCATCATCCATATTAAAGGTGTACTATAGACTGACCTCATTTTAAAGCCAAGACTTATGGGAAATGCCTGAAACAGGGTTGTGTTCCTTTAAAAATACATTTTGCAAGGGCGCAATCATATTAAATCAACACTGCAATGCGCATTGCTCGTTAAGGTTAAATTAACCATCTGGCCGACTCATTCATAATTTCTAAGCATTCAAAGGTTGCGTAATATTACACTTGCTGTATGTAATTATATTGCTTCATTTACCTGACCAGGTAAATACGCAGTTAGCATAACTCACGACTAATGTTGAAAGTATCTGCTCTAATTTATTAATGAAAACACAAACGCTTGTTAAGATGCACGTGGATTATAAATTCAGTTCAACTTCTGTACTGTGTATTTTGATGATAACCATCTTGTTCAGCGGACTTTGGCATTGGACTTCAGTAACTCAGTGTGTCAAAGTTAAAATGTTTCCATGTCGGTATGCAAACAGAAAAAAAAAATACAATTACTGAAAAAACTGGAAAAGTGAGAGTGTCATTCACAAATGAGTTAAATAATATTCTTAATAGATTGTAAGCTTTCAAGATCAGGGCCCTCTGCTACTTCTGTACCAGTATGTCTCAACAAGTTGCTGTCTGTTTTGTATATTGTCAATGTTAACGTTATTGTTCATTTCCACTCTCCCTTATAGTAATAGCGCTACAGAATTTGTTGGGCACTACCCCTTAAGGACAATGGGCGGTCCCTAAACCCATTGAAAACAATGCATTTTGAGCCCGTACATGTACGGGCTTTGTCATTAAGGGGTTAATAAAATGAAATGTAATTATATTCTTCTCAAAAAGGGGCACTCATACTCATGATACCCTTTCTGGAGACTCACAATCCATTGTAAGAACATGGTCGATAATAGCCTTGGCATAATGTGTGGCATAGTGGGCACTAGTAGTCTAAATTTTTATATTGATGGTTGCATTGGGCTCACGCATATTGACTCCTTTTTTTTTTCTTTGCAGATGAGGCTCGCTCAAATAAATGTGGGATTTTGGTTCACTGTCTAGCGGGCATCAGCAGGTCAGTGACGGTCACAGTCGCCTACCTTATGCAGAAGCTCAACCTGTCCCTGAACGATGCCTACGACTTTGTGAAAAGGAAAAAGTCAAATATTTCTCCAAACTTTAACTTCATGGGACAGTTGCTCGATTTCGAGAGGGCGCTGGGACTAAAAAGTCCTTGCGACATCCGCTCACCAACCAACCAACTGTTCTTCACTACACCGACTAATCACAACCTTTTCCATGCTGGACCGCTGGGAAACAACAGGATCGGCGCTGGCGGATTGAAATTTTTTTGAGCGTTTGGGAGAAGAATGGTACATTGCAACATTGAATGACATCGCCAAATGAGAGATGTATTGTCTGCCACTATGATAATGCTTACTGTGTTATATATTAGAGAACTAATAAGTGCCAACCTAGTTTAAGCCAGAATTGCTCATGTAACAATCATAATAATATTTTCACAGCTTTACTCTTGTTTTAATGTGGCATATTTACTAAGGGTCAAACGGTAGACCGTAGCTGATCTATAGGGCCAAGCATAACATTCACCATCGATCTACTTTTTCTGTTTAGGGCCAATGGCAGAAATTCTACTTTTTTTTCATCTTTTTTTAGCAGGGCTAAATGTATCCCTAAGTTATTTTATTGCGTAGCTTTAGCAAACAAAGACTTCTTTTATTTGCTGGCTAAACTTTCATAATTCCAATCTATCATTGCACAACAGAATGAAATTATATATTTGTAATTCAGAAATGTTATCCTTGCATGTGGTATTTTATCCTTGCATGAAGGGGTCACCAACAGTGCTTTTAATAGGGATGCAGGTCCACCTTCATATTGTAAACACAGTTTAGGTAATAAAGCACTGAAACTTATATCCCAAAGCCTTAATAAATATGCCAACATCATTGTGAATGAGAAGGGCTGCTTCAACCTCCAAAGCTTCGAGCAAGTAGTAGCTGCCCACCCACAGAGCACTTAAAGGGTTAAAGTACAAAATGTAAAGTGAGTTTTTATATATATATATATATATTTTTCTAAAAACAGCATTCTAAAAAAAAAAAAGACACCGTATTACCTGCTATTCAGGTGACAGAAAACAAATAGTCAGATGATGCCTTTTCCATGTGAGGTGATGGGAATGAACGGTTTATTATGTACTAATTATTGAAATTGTATATTTTGTCAAATTTATATTTTCTCCCTGTGTTGAAAAAATCCACTGTATATTTTTCTGTTTTTAAGAGCCGTTTGTTTATATTGACCAAATATGTTTTGCACAAATTTTCTTTGTAAAAAAAAAAAAAAAATCAAAATGCATATTTTTGCCAATTGTATATTTTAAGATTAGGCTTTTTAAAAATCACTTTTATGGTTTATGAACATGTTTGCTAAGGGCAATTGTATATAAAAACAGAAAGAAAAAAAAAACTTGTACTGTCTGTATTTCATTTTTTGGGGTTTTTTTGTGTATCCACCACTCTACTCTAAAAACCCTTAACAGAAAAAAGTAAAACACAGATTTTTCTGTTGGTACCAAAGTTGTGTTTGAGAACTTAGAAAATGCTTTACAAGAGCTGAGTTCTGGACCTAGTAAAAATCACGCACATGGGCAGCCATCTCCATAGACTCCAAGAGCTCAGGGACTTTAAACATGGCGCTGTCATAGGATGCCACCTTGGCCACAAGTCCGTTTGTTAAATTTCTGCTCTGCAAGCTCTGCCCCAGTCCATTGTAAGTGATACTCTATATGGACAAAAGTATTGGGACACACCTCTTAATTGTTGAATTCTGGTGTTTCAATTAGACCCATTGCCATTGATCTGCAATCTGCAATTACAAACATTGGTGAAAACTGTGATAGGATGCCACCTTTGCAATAAGTTAGTTTGTAATATTTCATCCCTGCTAGATATTCTACAGTCCACTGTAAGTAGTAATTTTGGAAAGTGGAACTTTTAGAAACAGCAGTGACAAAGCGAAAGACCACGTAAAGTCACAAAGCGCGGTCACCGAGTGCTGAGGAGCGTGGTACGTAAAAGTCGCTGATTCCATAGCTGAAGAGTCCCAAACTTTCTCTGGCATTTATATCAACACAAAACCTGCGGCGGGAGCTTCATGGAATGGGCTTCTATGGCAGAGGAGCTGTATGCAAGTCTCACATCACCAAGTACAATGAAGTGTAGTTTACATCATACAAAGACATTTTAGACAATGCTATGCTTACAGCTTTGTGGGAACAGTTTGGGGAAGACCCTTTCCTGTTCCAGCATGACTGTGCCCCAACGCACAAAACAAGGCCCATAAAGACATGGTTGGATGAGTGGTGTGCGGGAACTTGAGTAGCCGCACAAAGCCCTGACCCCAACCCCACTGAACACCTTTGGGATGAATTGGACCACCGATTGTAAGCCAGGCCTTCTATTCCAACATCAGTACCTGACCTCACAAATACTCTTTTGGCTGAATGAACACAAATACTCGTACTAACATTTTGATGTCTTATCCCGCTGGTCCTCTAGTTACTGCCACCGACGTGTAGAGGAACTTTCACCGTTGGGACAGCCGAAAGGAAGCACAGGCACATTAAATACTTTCAAGTGAAACTCTTTGCCTTTTATTTATTTTAAGATTGCCATGCCAACAAAACAACAGTTTAACAATGCAGACACCCATGTGCTGATAGCAACAAAGCATGGACTTTGTACACGGATTATATATTAATGCAAGAAAATGGAAGCAATCACAAGCTGAGTGGTTTTGTTGTAAAGGTTCAGTAAAGTATGTCTGATTCCTAGATATATTTCAGTGGTAATATCCATTGGTTGATTTCTGTTTCGGTTCATATTGTTAACTTTTTGTTGACTATTATGATCTCGAAAAATGCTCCTAGTCTTTAGAAATCAACTAGTTTGGCCCTTCTGAAAAAAAATCGGAGTATTTTGGCTGTACCACAGATTAGATGTACGGTAGTTTAGAAAATGTAGGTTAGAATAAATAAATGTGCAAGCAGTGCATTTAGTATTATGTGTTTTTATCCCTTTACTGTTTCTTGAGCCTGTTACTACTAAGCAATAACATTTGTCACATATTTATAAATCATTAATAGCGAAACTAACAGTTGAAAATAGGAAGGAAAGATTATGTAACAACATGCATACAGAGGTTTTGCACTTTGACATCAGAGGTTACCAACATGCATGGATTCACTGAAAGGAAACTGTAGAGGTTGGATGAGTGGTGTGCTGGGGGTCTTAGTTCTAAGGTATCAGCTACATTATATCCAGTCTGCTGGGAGGGGAGGCTGCCTGCTCTGCGGAGACTTCTACATTGTGTCCGACAGTAAAGAGACAGCTATCCGGCTTCTACTTTAAGAAGGGACACTAGGCTATTAGAAGCAGCCTTCTCGCTCTATAGAGCTGGTCAGAGTATTCAACTGGCAACCAGTGTGACCATTTACGAAATTGGTGACGCTGGTCATATACCGGCCACTTGGCAACCCTGCCCATGGTTTATTTCATAGTAATGTTTCCTGCTTCCCAGGGTCGTTCCACCAAAGTCATGAGACCCAGTGGTATAGTCTAAACCAGGCCAACTAGGTCTAAGGCAGCAGTCCCTCTGCCACGTAACCGGGGACAGATTGCCCTATTGGATGATCAGGCTCCCTGACATGCCAATTTTCCTAGGGCTAGTTGTGCACACCGCACTTGCTGGTTATATCCCGTCACTCAGCATAGCAGACGGTGGCTGGTGGATGGCTGGGTCAGGCCTAGTGCAGCATCCAGCCAAGGCATTGATATAAACTCCGGTGGAAATTTGGAACTCTTCAGCTATGGAATCAGCAGAGCGTTGGCAAGTTTTACGCACAATGCACCTCAGCTTAGAACATTTCCTGGCCATCTTCACCTGCTGATGGTGACCAATGGCGGTCAGTAAGAGGGGGGAGTAAGGCACAAATACCTGCTAGCTACTACTCAGCAAGTATAAGTTTATAACACAGTATTTGTATGGTTGATTGTTGATTATTGTTTTATAAGTTCTAGTGGTTAACATACATAATGTTGCATTACATCACCCCACTGCCCTACAGCCTCCAAGAGTGGGCTGGTCCAAGTTGGACCAGGCCTTTTCAAGACTGGGGTTCCTTTATTATCATTTATAGATAGTAACATAGTAACATAGTTCATAAGGTTGAAAAATGACCAAAGTCCATCAAGTCCATCACGTTCAACCTATATATAATTAAATTTATGTATTTTTCAGTTCCTGCCTTTGTGTCACATGACAATTTGGGCATTCCCATCAAAATTTCTGAATGAGACAAAGTTTTTCACGATTAAATAATTATTTCTGGTGTTTGGACCTTCAACAATACTAGAAATTGTTTCTAATGCTACATTTATTTATAAAAGTGCCAGAGTCAGTGAAACAACGCCCTTAACAACCCTTAAATTCTGAGCTCTTTGGAAAGTAGGACACCAGGGTATAAAGGAGGGATTTCGATCTAAGAATCACTCCAGAGAGGGACATTAGGCAGGCATGTTAAACTATGTTTATAATTAGTGCCCAAGAGTCCACCCATACCTGCGCTTAGGCAACAGGAAGCAACCTGTTTCTGTATGAAATTCCACCGTACATGAGAAGAAGTACATCCTCCCATATAAACAGAGTCATTATTTACTTAATGGCCCACATCCAGCCACCACCTCCTTTTGGCTTGTTCTTCTGTCCCATATTAAAAGATCCCTTGCCCAATCTACTTTCCGGATCTGTTCCTTTCCTCTAGACTAGAAGTATATTTTTAATCATGTAGTTCTGATAATCAAGAAGGCTAAATAGTTACCCTCATAATAATTGAGCACTGTGCATGTTGAGGGGATAGGTAGTGGTATGTTTCAAAATGTACTACCCCTTAAGTTAATGCAATACCCCCCCATAAGGTAAACATCCCTTTGGCTAATAAAATCAACAGTCTACTCTGTGAGGACTGGTATACTGCTTGATACTCAGGAAACATAAGGCACATCATCTAAAGACATGGTCCTCTTGATCAATGTAGTCAGGTCACATACAATATGCTAATTGCCCTAGTATAGAGACAATAGGCATTTATTGACAACCAATGGAATGGTCCACTCTAGCAGATAAATCTTTGCATAAATACTATATACCGTACATATGCATTTTATTATATTTTACTTGGGAGTGATGGGCTTCAACTTTGAATCTGACTTTGTGTGGTGCTTGATTAAAAGCCAAACCCACCTTCATAATCTATATTTGCAGACTATATATGTGATCTGTGGATCCAGCCATCTGGTAAGGTGAGCTGTTTAATCTTTTATGAGCATTCACTCAATTTTCCACTTTCATAATCTTTTGGATCCAATACTTTTCATTCTACATTAATATTGCTGTTGCTAAATTTACGATATTGTCTTTAGTTGAAGTTGATACGTTTTATAGGGCCAACATAGAAATAGATCTAGAGTCACATATCAAGCATTTTCCATGCATCTGAAGAAAATTCCTCTCAGGTCCCACTTACCTGATGATCCTGCTCCATGATGCCAGATCATATGGGCCATGAATCCAAAGCTTTGGTCAAGAAGTCACCTGACACACTCAAATAACTGGACCATGAGGTGCCTAACCCCTTATAGGTACTATGTGTCTATTCCAGACATGCATGCCTACCTACTCTATTTTTACCTGTAGTGAGATTAACTCCCTTACCTGAAGACAGACCGGGAATTATATTGACCTGGGTATTTCCACTATTGTCCCAACCACACAAGGAAATTCTCATGTCCCATAAATGAACATATAAATGTGGCATCAAGCACCAGTCATAAGGTACTTGCCTTGTGTGTACTGGGCAAAGGTGGACCTTGAACACATGGATAAGGCATGGGTTTCTAACTCTCCTCAGAGTGGGTAAGTGGTTCCATTGCCCAACTTCAGTGTCAGCCACTCATTTTGTTTTTACGAGAGCCATGCAACCAACTCCACTATGACAATGTTTATGTCCTTCTCTACGTAGATGATGATAAGTAGGCTTTATTCAACTATATTCTTCATTTCTTGTCATCTCTTGAAGAACACTTATTTTATGCACTCCCTGGATTTAACACATCCCAATGTTATTCCAAAGAATTGTTATTGTTCTTGTGGAAATCAGTTTATTGGGTCAGACGGGCTATAGTAACATAACATTTTAATTCATTTCATGTGTCACTGTATTGTTGCAATTACTGTAAAAGGAAGTTATGTAACAGAGGAAGTTAAAAATGTTTCTAAAGATGTTTTATTTAGACAAGAGCTGATGAAACCTTCCACAAGCTGATTTTCAGTTTAAAAATGGATCAGCTTGTCGCGTGTTCAGTTAAGCTGAGAGAAAAAATATTTACAATCAAAAAACCTACAGAGCCTACAGATTCTGACTGAAATGTGTTTAGTGGCAGTTTCATATGAAATGCCACCTTATTGAATGTTTTTAGATAATTTTAAGGTTTAGAATCTTAAAGGCCTTGTGTTGTGTGCTCTATACACTCCCTTTCCATGCTATGAATGGAAAAAACAGTTTACAAACTGTTGATGTCCACCACTGGCTCATGTCGGTCTAAGAAGGTGCACTTTTAAACCACTAAAAGATACACTGGAACATGCCATTCTCCTACAAACACTACCAGCAATATGTTTCCAATGCTTTTGGCATTTATCTACTAAAGATCTGGCATTATTCTCTATCACTTCTACTTGAACTTGGCCTGGCTCTTGGATTTCTTCTATTTCTCTTGACCTCTTCCAAAGACCTCCCATCCTTGATCCTTTGCTACTGGCCTGTTTGGAACTTACTTCAGGTATCTCCAATATATCTCTGTTCCTGTTTATCATAACTCAATGTTTTATTTTACATTAGGCTTCTTAAAATCTGAATACCAACTATCCTTATTCGGTTGAGGCAGTCATGACAACTGAGCTCATATACCTCTGACTAGCTGTCCAAAGCCCCCACAGACTGGCACTCCATGTCATTATCTGTATCATGGTGAAACTGGCTATTCACATGCCCTGGGTGAGTAATGTGGGCAGGGTATGATGTAAAGAACACAACTTCTACTTACTTCTAATGACTTCAGTGTAAAATTATTGCCGACGGTGTGAGACAGAATGTTAGCAAGTGTGTCAAGGTCTTGGTAAAAGTAATAAGTGAGACATAAGCTGTATTTAAAAAAAATTACAGGTATTTGCTCCATCTGTTTATATTTGTAGATTAAAATTTTAACCATGTGTCACAGACACCTGATTTCCAAATAAGATCATTTCCACATTTTAGAAATAACAGATTGGATTAATGAAAACAACATTCCATTGTGAAATCAGTTTAATACTAGAGGTGATGATTCGGTAGGTTACTTTAGTACTTAATGAGGCTTCCACATTTCTAAACTTACCCAACTCGTGAGTTTAATGTTTCACTGAATACCTTTTGTGGTTAGAACTATTTCCAATTTACAGTCAACATAAAAATGTTCTTTATATGTCACAATTACTACTCACCAAAATGACATATAGCTTTATTAAAGGAATTCATAGCTTTTCCCAAATATTTATCATTTTATTTTCAATAAATGAAAAAGTATGTATTTTGGGACACATAAATTGGTTGGCAGGGATAGAGACTACCTCACGGATCTTGGGTCAAAGTGTTGGGAGGTATCCACATGGGAGATGCTGCAACAGCATTGACCGCAAACGCTTTTATAGCTTGAAGGCTAGTCAGGGGGGACGAGAGGATCTCTCCAATGAGTCTGCTACCCCCAATGACGGAAAAAGTGGGCTGGAGGACCTGCCTGGAAGGACAGTGCCCTAAAAAAAACAATGAGTTGGTTGTGAGGTCAAAGCTGTGTGGTTTATGTAATTGAGTACTGCATTTAAAATAATAATAATAATAATACAGTAATAAATAATGCACCCAATATGGAGAGACATGTAAAAGAGGGTCTGGCCCTTTGAGGAAACACCACGGAAGGCACACGATCCCAAGAAGCAAGCGGCACTCAAAATCCATGGACTAAAAATCCAGTTGACAACAGTGATAAAAATATATATCTCTGTCATATATCGGTTGACCATACAAAAGGACACCGAGCTGTACACGCTTAACGAGTTAGCATATGAGTGCTTAATCATGAGCACTCATGCGGAGTAAAGCCTGTCCCTTAGATACAAAGTGTGACAACGGGAACAGGGAGGCATGTCCAGGTATTAGAACCAGATATTATGTGAACACCATACCTGGGAACGCGGCCAGGTCTGCACACTGATGTCAGCGGGCGGTCCCGTGATGTGGGTGGGAGGTCCCGCTGACATCGGTTGGCGGTCCCGCGGATTTAAAGGAAAAATGGGTGGGGTGCAGGGCGTGTCAAGACCCCGCGACCCAGAGGATTCAGGTCTTGACACGGAGAGTTCCCAGGTATGGTGAACACCATGGGAGCAGACAACTTAACTTCCTTTTCTCAGGATTTGCATAATTATCCATCTCCATTAATTATATCTCCCAACTTGTTAAGTTACTGTTGTTCATATGGAATATAAAATTAACTAATGCACTAATGTTACAGATTTCCACCTCCATGAAGCAAATGAATCCCTTTCTTTCATTCCAAATATCTTCAACACAGTTAAACGGATGCATTAGACAATACATAATATATTTATGATATAAGCTGTCACTGCAGCAGTACCACTTGAAATATAAATACGGTAATAATAATCGTGATACAAGTGGTCGGGGTGATGGATCATTTGTCAAAATCATTTTGTTTTATACTAAAATTCAGAACCCGGAACCTTTATTCGCAGCAGTCAGTTCTAGGTGGGAAGTGTATGCGGCGCACTAAAGCGAGTAACATCCCGGCGTGCTTTGGGAGGCTTCTTTCTCTTCCGGTTTGTGAATCTCGCTGTAGGAGAAGCGGTGAGTGGAGGCTGTAATGGATGTTTTCTTTAATCCGATTCAATCCTTATTTTCTGACAAGTTTAACAATACACATTACCCGTCGTTACAGTGCCAGCTCACCGGGGGTCTATAAACCGGGTTTGTTTGCAGGTTTATCGGGGCAGATACGGTTGAAATTAGAGTTTAGATACTAGCTCCCAAGTTTACGTAGCGGCCTTAACAGGACTTTGGAGTTAAATAACATTGTTAATGCAACGTCAAGCCTATTGCCTTTAAAATAGGGGATTCTGAATTTTAGCTTTGACTTTATATTAAAATGATTTAATCAGGATATATAACACGTATTCAGAGCTGCTGCCATCACAGCTATCCCCCCTTTCCTTTGCCCCTTGGGTTTATATCTCTGTGATATTTGTTTGCAGTGGAAGTTGAGGAATTGGTAAGCAATGGCAATTAATTTATGAATAAATTGGACAAAATGAATATCCACTAAATTTAATATTGTGGTTCAGTCTGGCTCTGGTTGCGCATACATGGTGATGTATACCGGTTTTATGCCAGTACCATAGTATTTAATGTCATATATCACATCATGTTGCTGGAGTACCATTTAGTGATGCGTTTCTTTATACCTCATTACTGTGGTTGCTGGGATCTTCTGTCAACTTTGTTGAATGTGTGAATTAACCAAGACATTTCAAGCATTGCTAGTGTTGCTGTCCCTCTGTTAAGGCTGTACTGATGGCCCCTGCTTAATACATGCAACTATCTGGCCTTGTATACAAATGCATAGATTTATTTCCATGTTTCAGTTATTAAATGCTATTTATTTTTTGTTAAACAGGATTGATCATGGCAAAGTCCAAGAATCACACCACTCACAACCAATGTAAGTCAAATATTTTGTCTGTTTACTCCCTTGTTGAGTATATACCGGCCACTGAGCCGGCATCGCCATGCGTCCTAGCATTTTATGCTTACCCTGTTGTACAGTGTTGCGCAATCTAAAAATGTTAATATGTGCACTGTAGCAATAAACATTCCAGACTATATGATAATATACGCTTGAAGAAAGATAATTCTAATTGTTGCTCATTAGTGCCATGCTACCTCCTTGTTTACTGTAACAGGTATGTCTAAATATTCATTAAGTAACTTTTTTTTTTTTCTCCATAGCTCGTAAATGGCACAGAAATGGCATCAAGAAGCCCAGATCCCAGAGATATGAATCTCTTAAGGGGGTAAGTGTTCAATGTGCACTCTAACATCAGCTTATGGCCACGCTACCTGAAGGAACTTGTGCCAAAATAGTTATTTTTATAATAGTATTAGCAGTGCGCAGCACTTGCTGGTGGTAGAACTTCATGTGTAGTTGTATCTTGCTTGTTGATATCCCGTGGCTGATCAGTTGTTTGACAGAATGGAGAAAAAACATTCCTTAAATCTTCTACTTTGTATAAAAGTTCTACTGCTGTTTTAAAATTGACTTATAAGATGGGCCATAAAATATGCCTTCACACACTGACAAATTAACTGTGATCAAGTACACAACTGTGTTTTGGGCTGTATATGTATATAAAATAGAAGATAACAGGCCTAAAACTTTGTAACAGCTGTGTGTGTAATTTGAATGAGCGGTTGCTCAGAATGCATATAACTACTTGGGATTTTTTGTTGATGAATGGTGCTGTATGTAAAAGGAAACAGTATTTAGGGGCAGGGTTTGTTGTTGCCCCTAGTCTTACTGTGTTATGTGGCACTCTGCTAGTTTGACAGTATAAAAGTTTAATATGATACAGCAATACATCTTTGTTTACGTAAACCATTTTGCTATTTGCTGTGAACAACATTGAAACGGCATCTTAATTGGGGGTATTGGTCCTTGTGCACATTGGAGAACACTTTAGATATAGTAGAACATTTTAGCTGCTAATTACTTGTGACCTAGGGATATTTACATAATAACCTACTCGATGCTGTTCTAGAAATGAGTGTCTTTGTAGGGGATAACTCGTCCTGTTATTGTGACAAAAGCCCTATGTCCCTTCTAGACTTCAATTATTTTGCTAACATTGCTAGTTATGTAATTGTAATTTTTTTTTCTTTTGTTTTACCACTTTAGGTTGACCCTAAGTTTCTGAGGAACATGCGCTTTGCCAAGAAACACAACAAGAGAGGACTGAAAAAGATCCAAGCAAACAACTCCAAATGATCATCTTTTGTATATATTTGTTGGGACTCTAACATCACAATTTTTACTGTTCTGTGCCCATAAGTGTCACTTAAGTGAAATAAAACAGTTGAAAAGCGAATATGGTTTCTTTTTATTGGGTCCAGGTTGTCCAGTGATTCTTGTCATCCTTGTATAGGTTATTGCCCCTCTTCACTATGTAGCAAAACTTGGTTTAAACTACAATGTAACAAAAATGCCACGTCCTTATGGACTTCCAGAAGCCCATCATCTTCCAGTAGAGGCATCTGCAACGATGTTGAGGTGCTTTCCACTGCTATGTAAATACTTGTTACCATTTAATCACCTCTGCATTGGCTTATTTTTGTATACTGAACTGCATAATGTAGGATTTGGGAAAATTACATCTATTAAGCAACATAGGGCAGAAATCAACTTATAGCAGCGAGAGTTCCCTCAATATATGATGGCATTTTTGCAGTCAGCATAAATTTAAAATATGAAACGTCTTACAGCATTTTTGAATACTTAGCTGCTGTAACTCAAGAACCCGAAAGCAATTTCAGTGCAGCGAGAGGTGGAACTGGCGCAAAGAGAGACAAAACATTTACTCCACCCTCCGTTATGACATCCTTGGGTACTATGAGCATTTGGATCAGTCCAGGGCTGGTCACCTCTTGCATCTTAAAGTGCTTAATCGCAAATTACAAAATCAATGTACCAGTTTGCGGTACTGAAAGGTTATGTGGTGTAAAATAAGAGTTAATGTGCCAATGTAATGCTTTTCTGGGTATTAAATTCAGGTGTGTACCTTATGGAATACATTGTGATATGATTTTGTACACAGTGGATCCAAAATACCCATGGCTATTGGTTAAAAAGAGGAGGTTATTGTGTACCAAGCTAAAATTGGGGAAATATCAGCTACATTCCATTGGTTATCATGGGATGAACAGTTGCCCCTTTGTGGTCTAACACCTCCATCTAAAGTAAAGGTTTTGATTTTCTGCAACCAGTATTTGTCAATGTGTATTAAAGGTAATTAAAAAACAGAAAAGAGGCACCGAGTGACATCTTGTGGTAGCCAACAGAATTAGTTTCATACAAAGCCTTTTTCCCATGGTCCTTCTGCGATGATTGGTGAGCCTTGTATTTCTAAAAGAAATGTTTGCCTAATTGTTGCGGAATGCTCTTGTCACCACATAAGTAACATCTGAGCTCAACAAAACATGTAATCGGTGCGCGTTGAGACTGCCACATATGCAAGCTGGAGACCCATACTTCATTAACATTACCCTTTAATGGAACTAATAGGACCAGCTTGAACCCTTGAAAAACAGCCCTATACCATTATCCTACCTCCACCTAACTTTGCGGCAGGCACTATGCATTTCATTAGGTAGTGCTCTCCTGGCATTCACCAAACTCACATTCGTCCATCAGACTTCTAGATGGTGAAGCTTGATTGATGATTCCAGAGACCACATTTCCACTGCTCCAAAGTCCGGTGGCGGTGTGCTTTTCACCACTCCAGGTGAAGACTGGCATTGCATATAGTGATCTTCGGCTTGTGTGAAGCTGCTCAGCCATGGAAACAGATTTCATGAAGCTCCTGACACACAGCGATTGTCCTGATGCTGCTTCCAGAGGCTGTTTGAGTCCCTCTAGTGAGAGATGCTACAGAGGACGGATCATTTTATGCATTTCTCTCTTTAGCACTCGGCAGCCCTGCTTTGGAAGTGTGTGTGGGCTTTGTTGTGGCTGATCTGTGGCTACTGCTAGACTTTCCCACTTCACACTAATAGCATTTACAGTGGACTGGGGCAGATCTAGCAGGGCAGAAGGTGGCATCCTATGACAGTGCCATGTTCAAAGTCACTGAGCTATTCAGATGACCATAAGCTAGATTTTATACACCTGTTAGCAATGGGTATGGCTGAAACACCTAGTGGCCGGTAGTGTACTTAAGTAACTAGAAGGCTGAAAATGAGAATGTTTTAATGAAGTCTTCTTACAGGTCTGAAAAAAAGACAAGTATTTTTGGAAGCTGACCAACAACATTATCTTCATTACTAAATTCGCTCCATTTCTTTACAGTTCTATACCTGTTTCTAACAAATATAAAACAAATGCACGCACCAACTTTACAGTCATGGGCCTGTTTAAATACCTGTTGATTACACATTTTTGCAACTTTGTGCAGTCTAAGGAAGTAGACATACTAAAGCCAAGTTAAAGAGAGTAAAGATTTAAAAAGTGTCTGTGTCTGCATGACTCCGTCTAGAATTTCTAGAATACTTTGGACATTTTAAACTTGTATGAATTAAGAGCAGGATTGTTTTTAGACATGCTCACGTTGTGTATTTTGTTTTCCTTACTAGAATATTAGAATTGATTCCATTAGTACATGTAATATACTCGGTGAACAGTAGGTGTCAGTGTAACTCGGGACTTCCTGTTGTTTCACCTGCATAGAACTGAACTCAGCTTGTCTTGTTGGCAATCTCCTTCTTTACTAATTTTATTGTCTTAATCGGGCCAAGACTGACTACCTGGCACACCGGGTGAATGCCGGCCAACAGGATCAAACACTCTGTCACTGGAGCGGGAGATCGGGTGCAGCAGAGTGCGAGCAATGGCTGGATGTGTCTGGTCGCACGCTATGTCAATGGCTGGATGTGTCTGGCCGCACGCTATGTCAATGGCTGGATGTGCCTGGTCGTGCGCTATGTGAATGCAAAAACGTTCCTGGCAAATCCAGCTGTTGCCCCCACTTACGTCATCAGACAGCTTCTGTCCTTAATGTGCCAGGACCAGCCTTGCCATTAGCCTTAGCCTAGGGATTCTATACTGCCATAGCTGCCAATACAGACCACTGCGCCAAACCATATAGTGCCCATCTTATGATCCTGGGGGTACATTGCTAGAAAACATTCTATTGTTCACACTTTCTGCTGAGAGATGAATGGGTGTTTTAGTGCTGTGCCACGTTTTTTGTTAGGGTTGCCATTAGTCACCAAGCTTGTAACTTAGTATCTAAGTGGTATTCACCCTGCCAGATTACTCTCTGCTCCATCTGACCTGCAGTTATATAACAGTTTTTTTTGTTGTTGTTATTTGTCCTAATTGACAATCTTTGACATGCATGTCTCATTCGTTAAGGCAACCTGGGTTTTCACTGTATCTCTAGCCACAGCAGATTATAACTCTTATTCTTTTACATAAAGCACACTAGGCATGTGTGTACGGGGCCCTGAGCTCTAGGGGTCCCTGGTGCTCCAGCCACATGCAGGCTGTCTGAGTTACTGAACCTGGAAGGTCGGTGCTTCTCAAGGTCACATATAATGCTATCATTATATATGGGGACTTCTCACGGTTGGCTTCCTCTCTTCTGAGGGTGTGCGTTGGAGCAGAGGGTGAGGATATGTGCACACAGAGATTGTCTTTGCCGATATTAGTCTTTAAAGCAATGGGGAGTGGGCGCGACATAGGCAGTAGTGGGAGGGCGTAAGTGGAACCTGTGCAAGGAGTGGGCATGATCACACACCACTGCCATGCCCAGTCATTGGTAGTCTGGGTAAAACGTTCCAGATCTGGTCATCACATGAGCCAGTACTATTAACACAACAACATGTTTTGGGGTTGGGGGGCAAATCCATGAGCTTGGGGGCCCTGGATGTTCTTTATCTAGGACCGAGTGTATGCACCTTTCTGAAGGAAATATGACAAATCCACTTAAATAGTACATGGCTGTCCATGTAACTTAAAGCCCATTTTGTGTTGGGTTACAATGATGTCACCTTCTGTGATTATGCTGTTCCCAAACAATGGAGGATTATTTCTGTAGCAGTAACAGGTGGCAGCAACAGAGCATGAATATGATTGATAGTCTATGCGTTGTATATTTTTTATTGGACTCCTGTGCTGGAGGCCATTACATTTATCCTTCAATGCAACTATAGGTGTTTCAGACAGAGGTCACAACACAACGGGAGTCTAGCAAATGTCACACTTACTGATTCCCACGGAAAATGTTCTTAGAAATTTGGTCTTGTGTGGGTAATGTACAAAACGTTATTCCAGTGCAAAGGTTGAAAAGTGGGCTTATCACCATAGCAACCAATAGAACTTTGTTGAAAAGCCCAGACTGGGAATGCCTGGTGGGCCGTTGGCTCTTAACGTCAATACTAGAAATGCCCAGTCGCACGCTGCGCGGGTATGAAGGCATTGCATTTGGCCTCTCATCTCTCACTGGTGGGCGCACTTACATGATTGGCAGCTGCTGGCCTTAAAGTGCCGGTGCCACCTCGTCATTCCCACCAGTCCAGCCCTGTTGGGGTTGGGGGCACGTTTCCGTAGTTCCCATGGTGATAGGACTTGCCTTAGAATCACTTTGTATATGTAGCCCCATAGCTTCTAAATATTTTCTGTTATGTTTTGCAATTCAGTAAATATTATATTAAATGAATCAAAATACAATAAAACGTATTTATAACTCAGAGAAATGAGATCTCCAAAAGGAAATCTACCGTGTAGGATCCACTGTGTATATAAATAAACACTCTTGTAAGTGGGAGGTATTAGTCTTTGTTGTTTTCACAAGGGGATGAGGATGGAAACCGTTAATAGATATCAGTAGGGTGATGTGGTCTTCAGGAGGAGTGACCAGTGAGTGACACTTTAAGAGGCTCCCTTTGTCATGTATAAAAAGCAAGAGCCTCCGCAATCCCCTCTAAGCTGCACAAGTTCACCTCTCTGGAGCTCTTACCCAAGCATCACTCACCATGGATGATATTTACAAGGCAGCGGTATGTAGCACATTATTTACACTAAATCCGATATGGCCATTTCTAGACAGTATATATATATATATATATTTTTATTATTATTATTATTTCCTTTAAGTGATTCATAGATTCCATTCTTTTTTGTTATAGATGTTTATGTTATAGGTTTCCATAAATTTCTAACAGTTTCATGTTAGAGTAGAATGATTTTATTACTATCTTTTGGTCTCAGATTGAAAAAACCCCCCCTCCCAATAATTTCATATTATAAATATAATAGTGACTTAAATCAATTCATCCATACCTTCAACTAATGCAAGTTCAATGTCCACTCCTACACCATCGTATGGTTCCTGAAGCATTAACATATTTTAGAGGCTCTTTAAATATATATTGTTTCTGAATTTTCTTTGATGTTTTTTTAAATTGCCAAACTTATTATATTTTATTCAGCCAATGACTTTATCAAAGGCTATCACACGCAATACTGTATTTGACTTTTTATGGATGTGGTATGCAGGCACAGACCGACATATACATTTGACATGTTACATACACATAACGTGTGGCCCATGCATTGTAAATCAACATCCCACAAAACCAGATATGCCTGGCACTCAGACTGGCTAATGACCTTCAAATCTCACTGACCTGCACAGCAACTGACTTGTGTGATTGTAACGAGCTGACTTGTGCGACGCAGGGGTAGGCACTGCTTTTCTTTGTGAAGGACGTTGGACTTAACGTTTCTGTTCCACCTGCTCTGCTTAATTTAACATCCTCATAAATAATCGCAGCATTGGAAACATCATTTCTAGCACTCTTTCCCCAAAACTTCCCCAGTTCTACATTTTTAACCATGTAAAATATTGCCTAAATCCTCTTTTTTCTAGGAATGCTTAATTATCATGTGACACAAAAAGAGAGCCTGATAGGTTGCTGCTATAGAAACCAAAACACATCTTAAAAGTACTTTCAGATTAAAAAAGCACAATGACCGATCTGTTAAAGCCTTTCTGCTTAACATGAGCTCCACTAATGGTCTATGTAAGTGAAACAGCATCTTAAGTCCTCTAAGCCCATTTCAGCAGTGCCCTCTTCACCTTCTGTTGTCGTAGGTCCAAATTATTATGTGATACACTCTTTGTTATATTGTGTTTATGTTTACCCAATGTACAGCGCTGTGATATATTGCTACATATAAGACCTCCATAAGCTTTTTCATAGACACTTCAGTCTAAATACAGGTACTTTGCCTACCCCCCCCCCCACATAAAAGTCAATAGCGGATGAAGATGTTTTTTCTAAAGACAAAATACACAAAAGACACATCTGAGGTCTTGAAAACCTATGCAACACTACATTTCTTCTATGAACATCCTGACCCTCTTTTCTTAGATTTAACGTAACAGCACCCATTGCTGAGGGATCCTGCCAAGTTCTGTTAGCGTTGTCCGTCTTGCTTGTCCATCATATTATATTTTGTCAATTGTATCAGAGAGGCTGTAGCAGAAGACCCTGTTCATATGGCTGATTGCATGGTGGAGCTAGAGGGTGCACTTAACCCTCCATGGAATTTTGGCATTCTAAAATTCTGTAGTTACCCGCAGCCTTCTGGTGTCCCATGTAGTATGCCTAGATCCACCTTAGATGTTTTCAGGTCAACATTAGTAACTTTTATTTAGTGCTTGTCCTCAGCTAGAACATTTTCTGTGGATGCCTTCGCTTATACACAAGTTATTTTTAGGGGTTCACATTCTGAAGGATGACATTTATTACACGACCAGCCCCACATACCATAGATTTACCATTTTACAAGGACAAGCGTGTGGTTGGTTGAGTTAATGATGGATGGACTATTAACACCTGGATTAATATGGGGCTTTAAATAGTGAAACATCTATACCTTGTTTTCAGCTTTCAGAATACACAATGAATATTTGAATGTGATTGCCACATCCTCCATGTAAAACTTTACCTCCGTAATTATTTATATATATATATATATATATATATATATATATAATCTATATATTCTAGTTATTCTCATGCTGAAGTCCACTACTGAAAGACCTGTTTATAAGGGCCAATTTGGCAACCACAGGGATACACACTTCTCTATGGCAATAACCCACTAGAACAACAATGAAATCTAAAAGCACAAATCTGAATTTTATGTTATCTGCAATTTATGGTTCACTGGTAATTCAATAATGTTAAACATTATAAAAGGTATAACATAAAAATATATTACTTCCTTCCTCCTAATTTCCATTTTATGTAAATTGTTTTGGAAATCATTCATTTTGGCTTAATTTAGGTTTAAAAGATGCCGATTAAGCACTTCATCGATTTTCCACTGTGTTATAAGTACATTTTCATCCGAGAAATAAATCCAACAAAACATGCCCTTTTAAAGCCAAGTTCTTAAAAATAACAATGCATGCCTGCAGGTTGATTGTCTATAATGCAACGATGCTATCACTTTGTCTGAGCTCCATATAACAAGAATGATTTGAAGTCGAGGAATGTGCCCCTGCTGTCTGCACCTCCATTCGAGATATAAAGTGTATGAATTCTCTTGCTATATATAGTAGCTTGGATTGGAACAATAGGCCCGAGGAACAATAGAAATGCAGACTTGGATACCCAATGGCATTATTCAGAAACAGCTGGTTCATCCATGAAATGTCACACATAGCCCTGGTTCTAAATAGAGAGCATATTTTTTGAATGATTGATATATGGGGCATTTCCAGAGATGAATGACCATGATGGACCATGATGGAGTGCTGGGTAGTGAGATTTGCCCTCTCATGCAATTAAAATATTGTCTAGCAGCCTGCAGATCGATCCAATGCGAGATATTTACCTTGCAGGATGACCGCACAATGCGTTGGGGCAGGATGAAGAATTTCATCTATCCTGTTAAATTCAGTTGTTACTTTGTCAAATCCTATATTTGTACACCAAATAACAGTGTTTCCAAATTAAAATATTTCCAGTTTATGCGTATGCCACGGGAGCAGCCATTTTAGCTTTCCATTCTTTATAAAGTTACCGCTACTCTTTTGAGGAAGCTGAAATAACTACTTTTAAACTAAATAATATATCGAAATGATTACACCGATAAAACCAAAGCACGTGGGCTATAAGTAACTGAAATCTTCTGAGGCAGACCTTTCGTAATGTAGTGTCAGTCCTAGCGTTCCAATTAATATTTCACAATCATAATCGGTGAGACTTTGCCATAGGATACAGCGTGTGAAACATTGGAGGATAAGTCATTGCCTGCCTTGTAGGTTAATGCAGTATTTGTTATGTAGCTTGCAGAATAATGAAGCTATTAGAATCAATTTTAGAACAAGTTGAAGGCCTCCATAGAATGTCTCGCTCACATTTATGGCTCTTTTAGTGTTAAAAGCCACTGCATAGGGTACCACAGCACCTGTCACACGTGGTTGTCTACCAGTGAACCTAAAGGGCTTTCAAGACCAGAATGCTATATATCGACAGATACATCCTGCTAATAAGACCAACTGTGATTGGTCCCCAGTCCGACAAATATCATTATTGACATGATGGACAATTGGTGATCTGTGTATTTAACATATATAGTAGCAAGCTATTAAAACAAAAGACGGAAGATACTCGGTATTTCACAGAGATGACAAGAGATGTCACCCACCCCTAGAGATGTCACCCACCCCTTTTGTTACCCAAAGGTGGCAACTCCAAGCCATGCCTACAAAAGGCAATGAGCAGACACAGCTAAATTTAGATTGAATTTCATGATTCAATCACAATGCTAATACCAGTGCCAAACATAAGTGTTTGGAGCAGATAAAAGGCCTAAGGTTTAAATGCCAGCGCTGTGGAGATACAGGGAACAATCAAATACTTTATCTTTCTCTCTCCTACTCCTGTATCTAGCGGCTAATTATAGACTACATGCAACTGAGATCAGGTTACTTCAAACCTACAAAAGTGGCAACAGGCATACGCTTCTAAACTTACCCAGAGCCCCATGAATCTCGGTGTGAAGGCCAAGACAATAAAATACTACAGCTGTTTTTTTTTTCTTTTTAAATCCGAATACTCATGACAGTCAGAATTCACATTGCTCTCTAAAATGCAAAGACTCGTCATGTATCATTCCTTTGTCCATGATTGGATTTAGCTCTTTAAATATCCTTATGCAGGAATAGGAAAACCACAAACAATGTTTTTTTTCTATCAAAGAAGGACTTTCCATCTATCATAGAAGAAGGGTCTGTTTTTAAGACAATTAGGTATAATATAAAATGAGAAAAAATATTTACATAGATTTATATGAAATGATTTTAATTTTGTGAGTAGGTCTCCACCCTGAACCTTAAAAATAGAATTTTCAAAGAATGACCATTGTATAGATAACAATGAAAGAAAGAAAAGCACAATTAGAAAAATAAATGTAAAATTTAAAGAAAAAAAATTATATTAAAAAAATTAGGTAAAATATACTATAAAATATAATAAAAAAGTAACATAGTCTTTTTTTTAGGCAACACATTTTTGGGGCAAAATCCTTATACAATGCAATTCTACAAATAACGAATGTATTTCATGTAGTTGAATGTACAGTTTATATCTCATTACACTCTTAAAATATAGGTACTTCTGTTATCATACATTCTAAAAATGACTCCAATGATCTGTTATCTCTGAATGTCGAAGTGGTATCTTTACATTGACACAGGTACAGCTGCTGTATCAGTTAAAGGCTTTATATGGAGATTTTTAGGGCCATCATTTGTACTTTACAATATATTTAAGGGTTAGGGATGACTTTTTTTTAAAAAAAAACAGCACCAAAAACAGCAATTTTACTTTCTATAGAAATAAAATATTTTGCTGTAGACTTTTGTCTTTACCAAGAAAATAACAATGGACCCACATGAAACGGAACGTTCAAAGGAGTTTTCTAAAAGGATAGGAATTAGTACACCTTTCCAAAATGTATAATAACTTTGATTTTATGCAATGCTGGGCTAAAGTATACTGCCATACAACACCAGAATTGGGTGTGGGACAGCGTCCCAAAGCTAAGCCCATTACAGTTGGCTTCTCCTGTACGGTGTTTGGGTCTTTGCACACATCCAGAAGGACCTGCGCTACTGGAGTAGGGGTTTGTCAGAGCTCAACAATAACTCTAATCCACTCCATCTGTGGCGTAGAAACTTGTAGAAGATTAGTAAAATAAAATGTGAATGTTTTGTATGTATAATGTTTGGTAGACTATTATTATTATTATTATTATTAGACTAGTCATTTTTCTCTGCTCACGTTTGTTGAAGTGTTTCTAATTCCTTCATCTATCTAACATCAGTACTTGGTATGTGTTTGTGGGAAAGCATGGTGAATGGCAGTGTTTGACGGACTTTTAGAATGTAAGCGGGCACTTCACAAAATCAGGCATATACTCCAACACTCGTATAAGAGTGCAAGTATTCCAAGGACTTTGCTTCGTCCCGATATATAATATACCCATCAGGAAAAGGACATCGCACACCTCCTCAATAAAAATGGCAGTTTATTCCTGCATAAAGCAG